>NC_142129.1:73664341-74289341 GCF_024610735.1 Ursus americanus
TGAACTCCAAACTTTGTACCCAACTGCCTACTTTCATTTCCACTTCGGACGTCTAGAAGGCATATTAAATTCAACATAGCCTAAGGGACCTCTTAATTTCCTCCCGAAATTTTTCCTCCCGAAATTTCCCACCTCATGAACCAACACACGTATCTATCCCATTACTCAAGCCAAATATCTCGAAGTCATTTCTGATTCTCCTTTTTCTCTCACATCTCACAACCAATCTATGAATAATTCTACTAAATACAAATCCAAAATATATCCAGAATCCAACAACTTTTTACCAGCTCCATGCTATCACCCTAGTTACAAGTCATTATTATGGCTCTCTTGGACTATTGAAACAATTTTCTAACTGATCTCTCTGCTTCTACCCTGATCTGTTCCTAAAAATCTTATTGTTCAAATGGCAGGTAGAATCATCTTTTTAAAACATAAATCTGATCACATCACTGTCTTTATCAAAACTCACTATCTGTTCACATTTTAAATAAAAGCCAAAAACCTTAGTTGGCTTACAAAGTACTATATGATCTAGTCTCTAGTCAACTCTGCAATAGTCCCCTCTGCCTCCTGCCTACTCTGCTCCATCCATACTCCCCTTCAAACATGCCAAGTATATTCATGCCTAGGGTATTCCCTCCATAACACATAAAACAACAAACTGAACTAAACAAAAACAAAAATAAAAAGCCAAAAAACTGCTGGATCACATATCATTCAGATCCTCAGAGAGGTTTTCCCTGACTACCTAATCTAAAATAGCCACCCAGTTACTCATGTTATTTGAATTCCCTACACAGTATTTATCACTGACTCTGTTATTTTTATGTTTACTTATTCCCTCAGCTTTGTCCCTACCTACACCTCTTCACATGGTCTTAAGCACAAGAATATACTAACCATGATAGCTTAAAGGACTGCATTAAGAGACACATTATTAAATTAATGAATCTGCATTTTACACACTGTAACTTAAAGGATTCCCTTATTTAAGCACCTATGAAGTGATAAAGATTAAACTGAAAACCAGGTCTATCGATACTGGATCCTAACTGATAGACATTTTTCTCTCTTTGCTACTGCTATTTTCCATTTTCTCCTGTTCATCTTTTCCATTCATATCTGGGCATTAAACTTTATGCCATAAATAACCACATCGTTCACTTGCAACATCAAGATAAATGTGAGTGGGCTTGAGGACATTAAATATCTCAAGCATCTAGTAAGGTTTACAAAGATGAGTTGAGTTCTACATGAAAGTAAACTCATACCCCTCACACTACAAGCAAAATTGGCTATAGAAATTTTACTTTTAAATAAAGTTTCAGTTGAGAAAAATATCTTTCCCTTATTACATTCCGCAGTAACTATAAACTATGTTATTAAATTTATAAAAAGGAAAAAACTCTGAAATAACTGGAAACCAGAACTTATAAAAGAATTTTCCTTTTTAAGATATGCTAGTACACCAAGCAGAATTTACCATTAAGCTGACAGTAAAAACAAAACCTTTGATAAGTCAATCTGAACTCACATGCCTTCAAGAAGACTGATACTAGGCTCTCACCTCATATAGCTGGAGGTAGAAGGGAGGGCACACTCACAAGGAGAAACGGGGCATGATAGGACAGACAAGCACACTCAAAAAGAGAATTCAAATAAGAAGACGGCAGAGACAGATCCAGGTCATATGCTCCAGATTTCCTAATACTCTGATCAATAATGCTCGTTAGAATTTAAACTCAAATGACACAATGTAAGCATGAGGTTTTGTACAGAACGATATAAGATGCAGTTTATGAAATCCATTCCCATAAATTATTTCTGATTAACCACAATGACTAAAAGCCTTTCACAGAAAGGCTCCGATTAGTCAAAATCCAGTAAACAAATATTTGAAATAGTATGTTCCATAGTATCATAGTAGAAACTGCAGCAAAACTACCCAAATCCCAATGCCTTCACCAAAAAAACACCCATGTTTTCTACTTACCAGTCCTAAAATGATTCGTAATTGAATCTCTAGTAATTCCTGGAATCCTGCAGGTGGAAAACAGCATTCGGAATTGATTCATATCTAGGGGACTATTCCCAGATTTATTAACAGGCACTTTTTCTCTATTAAAACAAACAAACAAAAAAGTATTTTGATCAACAAGTCATTATAAAACTTATAAACCAAGTAGTCACAACTGTAGTATCCTCGAATAAGTAAATTAAGCTTCTCAACATTTTGCCAGTTCCACCTTTGGGTAAATCTGTTACTAAATTCACATAACTGTCCTTACTTTCTTAGTAGCTGCCAGTAGTTCAAGTTATGCCAAAGACATATACTTCCTCTTTCCAACTGAGTGCCTTCCTTTGGAGGCCAGTAGTGTTCAATATAAGGCGCAGGACCAGCAAAATTGACATTCAGTTGCGCTGATAAACGAACATCCAGATAGGCACAATTCAGCCACCATTCTTCCAGCTAAAAAAAAATTAAGAACATCAACCTAATGCTATTGAGAATACTTGAATGTGTAACTGCAAGAAAAAAAAAAAAAAGATGTACTTGTTCTTTCCTCTTTACTCTTTAACACTTAAAAATGTTTTCTTACCCACATCCAATTGTACACTGACAACTCATTTTATTATACGTAAATTTTACCTAAGTTTTGAAAACAAAAAAATTAAGAAATTAAAATACGTTTTCTTGTTTTAAATCATCACAGATATCAAAAAATGCTACTGTAATCATTTCTTTCTTTTGGAACTATAGGATCTTAATTACTATTCAGTTTAACTACACTATCAAAAACAGACAACAAGAAAGCACTGAAAAGGTACCTTTTCAGACAGATCATATTGGAGTCACAAATACCAACCTAAGTACTTAGGTGTGTTTTCTCAGAGCACCTTGGGTACAATAAATATAAAACAAATCCTCACTTAATTATAACAACTATTAAGGCATTTGCATTGCATTATTCTTTTCCCAGCAAAAACTGAAATACTAAATCAGAAATATAAAACCTTTTCAGTACACTTAAAACTAATTAAGATTTTTCACAGACAGAGCTTTATGTGTCCCTCTTTTACAATATGCAATTGAATTTCATGTGTAAGTAAGCAGATCTCATCAAACTATCTGGAGTAATTTTTTAAGAAACTGACGTTATAAACTATAGTCAATTGTTCCGAAAAAGAAATAAGCAAAAGGATATAGACTTCTTTACCTTTACCCTGATTTAATTAAAATCGCTCAAGTGTCAAGATTGAGATAAAAGGAATCTGGAAGTATAAAATTTTATTATTCCATCATAGGTACCAATGACTAATGAAAAGATCAGCTTCCTTTTTATTTCCAAAACTTAAAGATAGCTACAATCATTATTTCTAAATTAAGGCAATGTTTTTTAATTACAAAAACTTATCCTCTCGTTCATACTACAAAGGTAATTAAGCTGAAGAAGTCAGATTCCTTGTAGAAAATTACTGAGTGCCTCAATAATTATTATACCAACATCTGCCCTTCAATCTATCTGAAACACATAATACTCATAACCATTCTCCACTCCAATTTTGTAATGGCCCTTTCTCTCCCATATGATGTTTAAATATTTGTATGCCACCTATGTGGTATGTCTATTTTTAGTGTCTGGAGTTTTTTCAGGCTGGGATTACCTAAACAAAATGTTTCTCACAATCGGGGTCTACAGAACACCTCCATTAGAACCACACAGGACAGTTCTTTAAGATTTTATTTATTTATTTATTTGACAGAGAGACAGCCAGCGAGAGAGGGAACACAAGCAGGGGGAGTGGGAGAGGAAGAAGCAGGCTCCCAGCGGAGGAGCCTGATGTGGGGCTCGATCCCAGGACTCTGGGATCACTCCCTGAGCCGAAGGCAGACGCTTAACCGCTGTGCCACCCAGGCGCCCCACATAGGACAGTTTTTAAAATAAGAGTTTCTGGGCTCCCATTCAGAATCACTGGTCCCAAGAAACCTGTATTTTGACAAGTTCTCCATATAAGAGAGGAGCTCACATACAACACTCACAAATTCCCTAGAGTTAAACAATTGATTAATTCTTTTGGATGACTATAACAATGACAGAAAGGACATTTACATTAATGATTTTAAAATGAAAACTCTTTACATTTTTATTTTTCATTCTTTCGGCATCATCAATTTTCTAATTCTAAGTACAATGACATAAATACCCAGTTTCTTTTTCCTTTTGCCCTTTCAAGTAATTTCTGGTGCAGTTTTCTTCCAATACCATCTTGAAATTTTTCAACAATTTCTTTAGTTTTTTTATATTCTTCTTTATTTGCAAATGGCTTTACTACAAGGAAAAATATGCATTAAAATACTTAGACATCAAGTACCACAAACGCACCTTCATTGTTACACAAATAATGAGAATTATGTAAAACAATTATGTATGCATCATCACAGCAGTCCAATAAATCATAATAGAGTTTACAACATGAAAATGACTGAAAAGCAACAATGCAAAATGCTGTAAAAAAATTAAACAGTGGATACTATGCAATCTGATAACCATTTTCTGAAAAATTATTTTAAAATCATTCTGGATGATGACAGTTAAAATGATAGACAGGACTATCACCTAGCTATTGGTCCAACAGAGAAGTAAATCCTGTTTAGCCATAAGAGAAATTAAAGCTTCTTTCCACTAATGTTCAAGCAGAGCCTTGAACATCATGTATGTAAGTGCAATACGTATGTAAATTTAAGTATAAAGCCTGCCCAGAGCCAATAATGGTTTCTTTCCCCAAAAAGGGGGAAGGGAATAGGGGGTTCCTAGTTCATGAAAGTGAAAACAAACTGTTCTGAAAATTAAGTGACAGACCAAAGTCAATTAGTAATCAAAGGACATTAATATCTTCTGTTTTATTTTGTCTTTTCAAAGTACTGTCTTAAAGTCAACTTAAATAGGTGTATTTAAAGTACAAGTGAAATGAATAATCAAAAAAGAGCGAATAATCAGTAAATTTTTTAAAAAAGAAATTGGAATTCCCAGATAAAAGTAAATGAAGAAAAGGAAGAGAAAAAAAGGAAGAAATTTTAAAAATATCAGAGGACTTTCAGTTAAAGTGAACTAAATGCATACATTTATCACTAATCCTTCTAGAAGCTCACTAAAATGACAGTAATTAAAAAGGCATAAATCTGTAAGGACAAAGAATGAGAAAGGACAGGGCAGCAAACCAGTTAAGCTAACATTTCACACACTAGAAAACAGATGAGAAAATGGTAACTGAATTTGTAGAATGGAGAAAGTTAATATCTAAAGCCTGGAGAGCAGAAGGTAGGAAGAGACAAGGTAGGATTAAGTGCAAACCAGGAAGCAAGTCAATGCCTGCAGTAGAATCCCAGAAAGGTTAAAAAATTCAAGGCAAATGGACTTCCAAAGGAGAAAGAGAAACTGAAAACAGGTTGCTTTTAACTATTCAGAACCGCAGACAACCACCCCATCCACACTCAGGCCTGTAGATCTTTCTCCATTCTAAAAAGCCAGGCAACTTCCTACCAACACCAGTAGAAATCTAGAAGTCTACTCTTAGGAGAAATTGAACCAGACAAGCAGTATAAATAGATTCTAACACATATCGAAAAAAAAGATTATAATCAAAGTGAACACCCAGAACAATAAGCCCTCCAGCCTCCTTCCCCTAGTTAGTTCCCGAAACACTAGACAAACAGGTTCATGCCTTCTAAAAAAGAGGATTCTTCTCTGGGGAAACAGATCAGTCCAAGAGAAGTCTTACTGATATCTGGGCATGTGCCAGTGGAACTGCTAGATCTCTGCAACAAGGCTCACTAGAAGATCCACTGGTCACCAAGCCCCTACCTGTGCACACAGAGCTCTCAGTCAGCTTTTTAGGGCCTAACTCATAAAAAATCAATGATTAATGATTGTCAGATATTTGACAAAAGCCTCTCACATGAGAATCAAAGAGCAGAATAAGCAGAAACAGTATTGGTGACACCAAACAGTAAACAGACCAGAAAGGGAAAGGCACTAATAATGAGGGAAATAATTTTTTAATTACAAGCTTATTCCAGAACACCCCAGACCCAATTAATAGAAGTTCCAGAAAGAGAGGGCAAAGAAAGGAGGAGAAAGCTATCCAAGAAAAAGTATTTTGAAAATTTCCTAGAACTGAATTGCATGAATTTTTAAACTTAAAAGAATCTACTGTATATTCAGAGAAATAAATGAAAAAATCTATACACTAAGGGACATCAAGAAATTCAGGATGGTAGGGATAAAGAAAAAGGATTACAAACACATCCAGAGTATAAAACACAAGTCACATATAAAGCAGCAAACAGAATGGCTTCTCAAGAGGAACTTCTCTGGAGGAACAAATAGTACCTTCAAAACTCTTAAGAAAAATCATTTCCAACCCAGAATATTTTACCCTCAGCCAAACAATCAAGTACGAGGGCAGAATAAATTTTTAGGTCTTACATTCTTTCCTTCCCAGAAACTCTTTCTCTCAAGTAGCTACTGAAGATGTATTTCACAAAAATAAGTGAAAAGAGGAAGAAAAAGAAAGACAGGAACCAGGGAATCCAACACAGGAGAGAGAGGGAAAAAGAACTGCCAGAGATGGGGGAAAGAAAGCTCCAAGGTAACAGCTGTCCAGCCAACTCGAGAAAACACTAATTGGACCAAGAGGGCAGAGGGCGCCAGGAGGGATGTCTCCCAAGAAATAAAACTGAGAGAATAGCTTATGTATATAAAATATGTATAGGTACATATATATATATATATGTGGGCATTATATATTATAGTCAGGGATTATATAAGGTAGTCAGGGATTTTCAGTGTATTGAAGTATTTGGGAGTAAATTACTTAAGGATACAAAGCAAAGTAAGCAAACGAAAAATGAGCAAAACAAAATAAACAATGCCATAAAAAGGCAACCAAAGTACACTAAATGGCTCTCTTGTGAGTAACTGCATAACAATAAACCCTAAATGGTCAGGTAAATTAACTTAGGTACATACTGATTTAAATCAGGTGAAACCTGGCATTAAATCGGGTGAATACTAATTTAATCCCAAATGGTGATTTTATACAACTATATTGAAAGAATGAAAAGGAAAATGTGGATATGTTGGATTGCCTATTTGTTGGGTGTGAAGATGGGGAAGGTTAAAGGTGTGAAAGAGCTAAATCCACATCTTTTTAGGAACAAATTTATAATATCCACAACTGAAAAAAACCTAACAAATACTAGTATAAAAGTGTTACTTTAAATCCAGAGATAAACAATACAAAAAATAAGATAAGATATTTGAAATGTTTGCCTGAGGGACTAGGATTGGGGTGGGGAGTGGAGAATGAGGCAGAGGCCTACTACTTTTTATTATAAACCTAATAGTAGTATCTGGCTTTTTAAACTATGGAAAAATTAACTTGAGAAATAAAGAAATAAATAGAGAAGTTCTGGACATTTTTAAATGCCTTTGGGGTTGTTTTGGTTCTTTTGAGAGAGTAGAGCATGGACAGGGGGTGGGGGGGAAGAGAGTGGGAGAGGGACAGAGAGAGAACCTTTTTTTTTTTAAAGACTTTCTTTCTTTCTTTCTTTCTTTCTTTCTTTCTTTCTTTCTTTCTTTCTTTTTTTTTTTAAGATCTTCTTTATTTATTTGACAGAGAGCGAAAGACAGCCAGAGAGAGGGAACACAAGCAGGGGGAGTCGGAGAGGAAGAAGCAGGCTCACAGTGGAGGAGCCTGATACGGGGCTCAGGGCTTGATCCCATAACGCCGAGATCACGCCCTGAGCCGAAGGCAGATGCTTAACAACTGAGCCACCCAGGTGCCCCTGAGAGAGAATCTTAAGCAAACTCCATGTCCAGCCAAAGTCCAACACAGGGCTCGATCTCAAGTGAGCCAAAATCAAGAGTTGGACACTCAACCGACTGAGCCACCCAGGCACTCCAAGTTCTAGACATTTTAAGGATACTTTAATTATCATGAGCCTAAAGGAAAAAGCAATTAGACCCTCATCAACTTTTAATAATTTCAGTTTTCTATGTTACAAATAATATTAATATATACTAGAAGATTACAAACATACCTGACTCAAGGTATTTTTTTAATGATTCTTCAAGGGAAGGAACAGGCAGAGATGGAAGAGAATCCTGGTACTGAAATGTTCGTTCTTCAGTTGATTTAGCCAACTGATTTTCCATGATGCAATCACAACAGGAAAACTAAAGAAAAAAGCCCTCACAGTTTTAATATCATAAATACTTACATATGCTAGTTCCAATTCACTAAACCATTATTTAGGGACCACGGTATATCCAGAATTTGGTCCTAATCCTTAAGGAATTCATAAACATGTCAGAGAAAATCAATTAAAAAAAAAAAAGCATAGACACCAAGTGCTGGAACTCAACATCGATGGAACTAGCGTAATTTTGATTTACTGATCACCTACTATTTGCCAAGTAGTACAATAGGTGTGACAGAAGATATTCATCTAATCTTCATATAATCTTTGCCTTTTGGAATTCACCTCCATTTTATATATGAAGAAACCAAAACCTAAGAGATTTAGCAACTTTCCTAAGGTCAAACCCCCATCTCTTTCACCAAAATCTTCACCCTACATTAAAGGTAACTGAAATTGGGTGAGGGAACTCCCGGTAGATCTAAATGGGTAGGTAGAATTCAGATGTGCTGAAAAGTACCATGGGTGGAAAGAGAGAACTCTTAAAAGTATGAAGAGGAGTATAAGACTCATCCAGCTGTAGAATATCAGAGTACATAAATCTATGACAAGCTGCTGTAGCCTACTTATGCAGATGGTTTGAGGCCTACACAGAACAGTTTCAAGTATCCCAAAGCAATCTTAAACATTTACCACAAATTTATTAATTTTCCTCAAAAACATCAAACTAACCCAAAGCGAGAATGACGTATACAAATGTTAAATGAGATTTCTCAGAGCCTTTAAAAATTAAGTTATATATTATAATAGCAATTGAAAAATCAAGGAATAATAGGAATTACCAGCCTTTCAAATACCACTTTTTAAATTAAAACTAATAGCAAAGCCAAACAAAATTTTCCACTTATAGAAGGTTACGGAATAAAATATTACCAAAAGCAAGGGTGTCACAGAGATTGTTATCAGTCAATATAAATTTTCCCCTTTTTTCTTAACAGAATCCTGAGTTTCAACTGGGTATAAAGCCACACAGCTTTATCTTTCCTACCCTGCCTTGGAGCTCAGTATGACCTTGTAATGTGTCTCCTCCAGGTCATATCCCCTGCAAAGGACTAACTACACATATTCTCCCTGTGCTTTCTCTCCTCACTGCCTAACAGGTAGGACCAACTGAAGCAGCACCTTGGAACTGTTTATGGAAGCCATGAATTGAGGTTGTCAGAATCTTCCTACTAGCCCTAGCCTCCTCCCACTAGATGTATGAAAAACCATTTTTATTCATGTCATTGTATTTTGTGCTTTCTTTGTTAGGGTAAAAGAGTTTAACCTATACCACTAAAAGACATAATCCAAAAATAAAGTAAAACAAGATCTCCCAATTCCTCAGTTTCTTCCTATATAATGACTTTGGCTGCACTTTATTTTGACCCTCCATAAATATTAGCTTTAGACCTAATGGAAATGTAGATACCAGCTCCACCACTCTCTAGCCATAGGCCTCTTGGGCAATGAACTTTAACTGAATTTCCTCATCCGTAAAGGATAATCATAATCAGAAGAGGTGTTATTAGGATTATTTTTTGATGCCTACAAAAACATATTATAAAAATAAAGTAATCTAGTTGAGACAACCCTATCATGCTAGGCAAAATTTCTAGGAATGGCTCCCATGATTCAACCCCTATACTCCCCAGAACCTGTGAACATAAGGAGATGATCACTTCCATGATTGTGATCATGTTGTCTTCTACAGCACAGTTAACCTTAAATAGATTATCCAGGTGGGTCTAATCACTGGAGCCTTCAAGAGCAGAATGCTTTCTCCAGCAGCTGGTTGTAGATGAGCCAGAGAGATTAAAAGCATTAAAAGGACTGAAGGTACTATCTGGCTATGAAGATACAGGTGGTCTTGCAGAACTAAGAAAGCCCCCAGCTGGAACCCAGCGAGGAAATGGGGGGCCTTGTTCCTACAACTGCATGAAAATGGATTCTGCCAACAACTTCAATTAGCCTAGAGGTGGATTCTTTCCCAGAGTCTCCAGAAAAGAGCCCAGAACTGTACAAACATTTAGTTCAGCTTTATGAGATGCTAAGCAGAGTATCCAACTAAACCTACCTGGACCTCCAATCTATAGAAGTTGTGAGATAACCAATTTGTGATTTTTTTTTGAACTGTTAAGTTTGTGATAAATTGTCATCAATAAGAATCTAATACACATATATAGAAAAGATACCCTATTTGTTGTATACCTCCCTGCTACTTAGTAGACTCTAGAAAACTGATACCAAGACTACCAATCCCATACTTACTAGTCTTAACTCACCAAAAGGTACACACTGAAAATATGAATTACCAGACTCGTTCAGGAAGGGTTATTCTGAATTCTCTACCACGAAGATACAATAATTCCAAAAGAAGCTACATATGCATTAAGAAAATGATGCCACTGGAATTAATTACAGCAGGCTTCCTCGGGGCAATAAAATGTAAACCATGTAAATAAAATGGAAAATAGAATCAGGAAGATAAGTAAAAAACAAAAACAAAAACATAGTGTCACATACCGGTACACCAAGATGAACTGCTTAGGACAGCCAGGAATCTGCTGCGACAATTCTGTTTCGAGAAAACGGGGGTTTGATCTAGGCTGGTGACAGTAGGAAAGAAAAAACAAGCGTGACAACTGCAGGGGGGAAATTTTTAACAAAAACTGGTGAAAGAAAGTGGAAGACAAAAAGTCTAGAGACTGGAAACCCCAAGACTTAAACTGTTGGGAATCACAGCAAACACGCAAAAAGTTCATCTGCTAAACTGCTGGCTAACAATTACTACAGGATTAACCTGATTTCCGACAACCACGCTCTCATTACACAAAATGTCTCCCGGCGCCCTCTCAGGGCTCCAAGGAGTTCAAAGGTCGGCTGGAGAAAACGGGGAGCAGTGTGCGACGAGAGCGCAGCCTCCTCCCACCACTCCAAGAGCAGCTCTGCACACTCAAGAGGCCAGGTAAGAGAAATCTAAATTAGCAGCACTATGGACCAGCCCAGAGGCTCAACCTCAGGGGAACGTCTCCGACCCCCGCAGGCAAGATGCCTGCCGTCACGAACTCCCGCCGAATCCCGGCGCTTCCGCCGTTCTACTCTATTTAATTCTATTCTAAGCAACTTAACCCCCCCCCCCCACGATCCCCAAGGGCTCGGGGAGGGAGAGAGCGCTGCCTCGTTGGTCCCGCCGGTCCCCACCGCTTGCGCTCCGTCTACTCCGCGGCAACCCACAGCCGCCACGGACCTGCTCCTCCGCCGCAGCTGAGGGCGGCGAATTGAACGGAAAGCAGCGAGGGTCCCAGCCCGCGGTCACCGGGGAAGGAAGACTGGCTGGAAAACCGCGAGGGTGCCGCCACGTACTTGAAGCCGGGGACGAGCCGGGCCTACGCTCTGGTAGAACCCAGCCCCGCCTCCCGTGGGCGTCCTCCGCAGCCTGAGAAAGCCTTCCCGGACGCGGAAGGACCGGCCCAAGCCCTGCGGCATAGCAGTTAACCAACCACTTGCTGCAGGTGGAGCACAACGCCGGATCAGGAGTACCGCGGACGCTTGGGTCCCAGAGTGCTCCACCCACGCAGGTACACCTAATCCTCTGAGACCGATTCAGGAACTGGTGGCTTAGATTCGTTTTCACCCACTTTGTGCAAGACTCGGCGCCCTGTTTCCCTTTTCTAGCCCCAGCTCTGGGTTACCAGCTGCTCCTCTCCCTTACCAGTGAGACTCTTTGTGCAACCCCCAAGCAAGAATTTATACCACTGTCTCTGAAAGGAATGGTGTTCACCCTGTGCCCTGCTGGCAAGAGAGCAGTGACCGCAAAGATCTCTGCTTATTCTCTTTCCCTTTATCCGACCAAGACTGAAGTTGGCGCCGCGTAGATAATGCCGGAGCACTCTGCAGCATCCCTGGCTTCCCTACCCTTCTGCAGTTCGTCCTGATCCCAAAGCCCGTGAAGCCCCGAGGGATGCTCACACTACAAGCTTGGGGCTGATCTGATATCTTTTCCTATTGCGCCAAAAAAATGGGAGTTTTTAACCAAAGTGGAGCTAGACAAGTTCAAGGGGATCGTAATGTAATTCACGTAGTTTCACAGGCTAGTCTATTTTACATTTACCTTTTGAACAAAATATATTGGTTCAGTTTTCATTTAAAAGACATTGTTTCCTTTTTGTGGAAGAAAAGATCAAGAGTTTGCACTGGCTCTGAACCAGATATCAATTATAAAGAACCGGATTTAAGATAAACATGTCATTACAGGTCCCAGTCATTTATCTGTCTTTCCTAACCTGCTTACTAGTTAAATCTTACCTGAACTGAATTGAAGCCGTATATAACCGGATATTCACTTGGTGTTTATAGTCATAAGTTTTCTATGGAACTATTAACTTATTTCATTACTGTGCGACTCCAACCCTTGCTGGAGGTGTTGCATCCTATGTGACCACACACCTTTCTAATCAAAGTTCTGAATTCTGAGATATACCAGGCCAAAAAGGCTTCAGGTACAGAATTGTAAATTACTTGTAGTAGTTATTTCTGAAGTTGTGAAAGAAAACATTTCTCAAAGTATGTAAATGTTTTGCTCTGGGTAACGTTAAAATTGGCTTACAAGGTAGTATTCTTAAACAGAGTTATTTTTAAAAACTGCTCAAAAGCCTTCATTGTACTTTTTTCTTCTTCCTAGTGAGTTTTGGCACCTCTTAAAAAGTTTGTGCATGTTTAATGACTGTTGGTGGCACAGGATTTAGGGTCTCTTACCTTCACTGTCTTTCTCCTACTCTTGGTATTGATTTTAAGGGAAGCAAAGTATTTCTGTAAAGATTCCTGAATTTTTGGAAGGGGAAAAAATGTGGACTGAGTGAAAATGACAGGAACAGAGACTTGAGTGTGTAGGGCAAAAAATGTTATCTTTTAAAATATGTTATACTGGTAAGTGTGTGTACCCTTAAGCCTAGAAAGCATATAAGTGATTTTTCTTCGAAATGTGTAATAAATATTTTAATGGTAGATTCCAAATTATGTTCTGTTCAGGTTAAATTTGAACTACTTTGCATTTCCTAGAATGATGTGGGCAATATTGGCTAATAAGGAAGATGTTTCAGGCACATGAAGTACATTGATAACAAGAAGTTGTCCAAAGATTAAAAACTGATTGTGAATCAAAATATTTTTCTGGAGAAAAACCTGTGAGTACTATAAGTGGTGATAACAAGTTTTTTTAAGTTGCCATAAAGAGCTTTCATTTTTAGTCCTACATAGCTCTTTCTCACTATACTACAAATAGAAAAAGCCCTTATGGACAAGTCTAGATGAGTTCCATAATAAAAAATACAAAACTACTAGAGGTTTGCATTTCCGTTTGCACATCTAGCTTACCACTAAGACTTGTAACTCTAACGAGATAGGGAAACTGAAGGGACTCCATTTTAGAAAACCTTCTTCTCTGCTATTTTTCTGCTAGGCCCCATTTACTCATGTTCTATATTTCATCTTGCATCTGAGTAAACCAAAGAAGCTATGTTCCCACCCCAGGGGGAAGCAAGAAAGTTGATCACGGGGCGCCTGGGTGGCACAGCGGTTAAGCGTCTGCCTTCGGCTCAGGGCGTGATCCCAGCGTTATGGGATCGAGCCCCACATCAGGCTCCTCCGCTATGAGCCTGCTTCTTCCTCTCCCACTCTCCCTGCTTGTGTTCCCCCTCTCGCTGGCTGTCTCTATCTCTGTTGAATAAATAAATAAAATCTTTAAAAAAAAAGAAAAGAAAAAAAAAAGAAAGTTGATCACTCTCTGAGTTTTGTCCTAGGCCCCTATACACATGATACCATCTTGAGAACAAACCATGGTGGACACTGTGCCAGTAGCCCCTTCAGTGATTTATGGAATTACACCTGTTGTTCACTGGACACTTGCCTTTGATGGGACCCTAACCTGGATTCCTTTTTTTTTTTTTTTTTTGGTAGTTTTCTGGCTTTATTAACACAAATATGACGTGCACATAAGCTTTCTATTCCTTTTCTTCGCTGCATAGCCTGGTGTTGGGATTGGTGGCTCTGGCGGCCAGCTGGGCTGCTCTTTCCACAATGGCTTTGTGGTTCTTGGAGGAGACATTCTAAGCAATCTCTGCACACTAAGATTTGTTGCACATCAGTAGCACTTCAAGCAGCTTGACATTGTGGACTAGAAACTTCCGGAAGGCACTGGGCAACGTGTACTTTGTTTTCTTGTTGCTCCCATAACCCTTGTGGAGTATCAAGATCAGGCCTTTGAATCTTCTACGCACTCTATTGTCACTGCCTCTGGGTTTCCGCCAGTTGTGCTTAATTTTGATATACCGGTTTGACTGGTGCCAGATGAACTTCTTGGTCTTCTTTTTAACAATCTTGGGCTTCACCAGAGGTCTGAGGGCAGCCATGATGCCCAGTAACAGAGGGCTGCCACCTCCTCAGACAGCACTGAGGAAGAGAGCCTAACCTGGATTCCCAAAGGAACCCATACCCTGGACCCCTTTCCAGTATAAAACCCTAATCTCAAGCAATGGAGAAATTCACTTCTATTCTGAGCCTCCCAGACACTCCATCTGCTGTATCCCATCACTTCTGCTATTCATTAAGCTCTGCTCTCACTGGCTTGTGTTTGATTTCTATCCTGCACGAAGCCAAGGACCCTCTTGGCTTTTCCTGTGGGACCCCATTTGGGTCCTCAGACACGGCTTGCCTATGTCACTAAGAAGTAATGAAGTAATGTATAAATAGCTCTAATCTATGGGATAGATCTTTACTTTCACCCCAATGCATAAAATGAACATATTGAAGAAATAATTATGTGATCTTTTCTTATTTTGAATGGGGAGGACAATAAAAAGGTGGTCATTTGGGGAAGCAGCCAACAGCAAACTAAAGCATGCTGGATGCAATGAGACCAATCAGAGACTAAAAATTAACTCCACTACCAACAACAGATGAGCACACAAGGGGGCTCTTTTTAGCACTGATCATTGTTTTGGGATTGCCTTTGATGATATTTACTGTATATAAAAATTTACCACCAAAATCCTAGGGAAGAATTAACATAACTATGGTGTTCTTATATCGGATATAAAGCTTCTTATTACTAAACAGAACATTTTTTAAAAAATGTAACAGCCTTTTCAAGATATAATTTACATACCATAGGTTGCCCGTTTCAAGTATATAAATCAATGGCTTTTACTGTATTTACAGGGTTATGCAGTCACCATAATCGAATTTTAGAACATTTTTATCACCCCCAAAAGAGCACATTATACCCATTAGCATTCATTCGTCACCAACTCCTCATTCCTACCTCCCCAGCCTTATGCAACCATTAATCTACTTTCTGTCTCTATAGATTTGCCTATTCCGGACACTTCATATGAATAGGATCATACCATAGGTCTTTTGTGACTGGCTTCTTTCACTTAGCATCATGTTTTCAAAATTTATCCATGTTGTAGCAAATATCTGTACTTCATTTCTTTTTATGACTGAATGATATCACATTGTATGGATATGCCACATTTTATCAATTCGTCGGTTGATAGGCATTTGGATTGTTTCTGTCTCTTGGTTATTAAAATAATGCTGCTATAAACGTTCATTTACAAGTTTTTGTGTGAGCATATGCTTGTATACTTAGGAGCGGAATTGTTGGGTCATATGCTTACTCCGTGTTCAACATTTTTAGAAATTGCCACGCTGCTTTCCACCACAGTGACTGCAACATTTTACATTCCCACCAACAATGAATAAAGGTTCCAATTTCTCTACACCATAAAAACAGTAACAATATAATAGTAACACTTGTTATTGTATGTCCTTTTGATTATAGCCATCCTAGTAGATGTGAAGTGTTAGCTCATTGTGGTTTTAATTTGCGTTTCTAGGAAGACTAATGATGTTGAGCATCTTTTCCTGTGCTTATTGACCAGTTGTGTATCTTTGGAGAAATATCTACTTAGATATTTTGCCCATTTTTTTAAACTGGGTTATTTGTCTTTTTGTTGTTGAGTTTTAAGAGTTCTTTATATATTCTGGATACAAATCATATCAGATAAATGATTTGCAAATCTTTTTGTTCCCTCCTGTGAATTGTCTTTTCACTTTCTTGATAGTGTCCTTTGAAGTACAAATGTTTTTAATTTTAATGATGTCCTTATCAGTCTTCTCTTTTATCACTTGTAATTTTGATAGTGTAGCTAAGAAGTCATTACCTAAGCTAAGATCATGAAGAGATGCTCTGATGTTTTCTTCCAAGAGTTTTATCATTTTGGGTCTTATACCTACGCCTATGATCCATTGTAAGTTACTTTTTATGTGTGGTGTGAGGAAGGGGTCCAAATTCACTCTTTTACATGTGGAATTCCAGTTGTCCCAGAAGCATTTGCTGAAAACATTCTTCTTTCCTCGTTAAACTCACTTGACTCCTTTGTCAGAAGTCAGTGGAGTATAAATGTTAGGGCTTATTTCTGCACTCTCAGCTCTCTTTGGTTCATCTGTATGTCTGTTCTATGCCAGTACCACACTGTCTTGATTATTATAGTTTAATTTTAAAGTATGGGAGTCTGAGTTCTCCGACTCTGTGGGTCTTCTTTCAAGATTGATTTGGGTATTTTGGATTTCCTGTGTTTCCAAGGACATAACATTTTGCAAGATAACTGGGGACACTGGAATATACACCAAATTTGATTATATATATTCACTTTTCACCTAGATTATGCTTCTGAGAAACCAGTCTAATCTAGTTAATGAACTGGAAATACCAGTATTCTTGATTCTTTCCAGTATCATTTACAAGAAAAAGTTATGAAGAAAAAGTTATTTACAAATGTGAAGTTCAATGTTAGTATTTATTAATAACACTAGGTTTATAATCTATATATGGCATAATATTCATGTTAATGTGTATCTAGGGGATCTTTCCCTAAATCAAAGAATAGGGGAAACAAGGGAAATAAGATAATAGAAATAATGTATATATATCCTCAAAAGGAAACCAGTCTTATTCCATTTAGTTTTTAAATAACTATAGCTTATCAAAAAAGTGCTATGGTCAGCCCTCCAGAGAAACATCGTGAGGGCTAATCAGCAGGCCATAGGCTACAAGGCAAATAGTATTATCACGAATCTAACTTTGAAGGTCATTTGAAAAAACAGTTACCATGAAATTGTGTGTGATCTACCTGATTATATTTCATCATGTTTACTGACATTTGAACCTCAACTTGTTTTAGTTTTAGGAATATTTTTCCATTATTGTGTTTTTATAATGAACAATATGATATGTTCTACTAACATATAAAAATTGTCTACCAATCAACATTAAGTGCTTAGAGGAAAATGTCAGATTTTGAGAGTGACTCTTATTACCTTATTACCTGAATATTTTGTCTTTTTAAATTTGCATTCCATATTAGTTTATAACTCATATTTTGATACATACCTTAAAATGTATGTACTTTGTCTATTAAAATACGTGTCTATTAAAATAAAAAAATGTACTTTGTCTATTAAAATACGTGTATATTTTCTTTGAAGTATATTGAAGGCATTGCGTTATTTAAAATAATTCTGGGGATGCCTGGGTGGCTCAGTCGGTTAAGTGGCTGCCTTTGGCTCAGGTCATGATCCCAGGGTCCTGATATAGAGCCCTGCATCAGGCTCCCTGCTCAGCAGGGAGCTGCTTCTCCCTCTTCCTCTGCCTACCACTCTGCCTACTTATGCTCTCTCTCACTCTGTGTGTGTCAAATAAATAAATAATTGAAAAAAATAATTCTGGGTACTTAACCATCGTTCTGCATGGTTTTTTTTTTTTTCTATCCTTCAGTTATTAGAAAGGATACCATACACCAAACAGAGGGAACTTCATGATGGGTTTGTACAGAAGGGAAGCTGTCATGTTATTCTGTATTTTTTCATCACAGTACCTTCACCAATTTGCAACTCCTCTGAGCTCCCGTTTTTTTGTTTTGTTTGGTTTGCTTGCTTGCTTTTTGTCTATCATGCTTATGACTAAATGCTAACACTTAAAATTACCAAGAACTTTTTGGAAGTTTTATAATAAGGATTTTTATATCAGCCATGAGATGAGGTGAAGTCACCTGTTATGTCACACTTCCTTGTAATTATAGAACTTAAAAAAATGGGAAGCGCAAATAATTGGAATTTATGTTTAGTACATACCAAGATCATTGGTATTTATAAAGATCTGAAATGTTGCATAATCTCAAGTACCCTCTGAATTGCCAAAGAGATATGAAATTATATTCTACATACTCAAGATCAAGTATCAGGTGTTGTACTTTTATTCTTGGCAATCCTTATATTACAAAGCAGAGGCAAACAAAGCGTGGTGGGATGTTTGTACTACCTTCTTTAATATCAAGAAGCTGAAGGAAGATTTCCATTTCTGCTCCAAATATCAAACTTACCTTTCCCCCATAATAACATCCTTCTGCCACTGTGTCAAGTTTATCTAAACATATGAACATATAAGCGACTGGAGATATACATGGTATATGAATAAGATCTCTATAGTAGTGAAATTAATTAAATACAAATCCCTTTCCTTATTCTCTTTCCAGTTACCGGTTACTTTTCAAACACAAACTCAGAAGGTTTCTATGCTTCTTTAATGAAGTAATTTCATTTTTTGTTAGAGCCAAGTGGAACCATGTGTTCCTTGTTGAAACTTCTAATGACTACTGGTTTCTCCTGTACTGACAGTCCCTGTCTAGCTTTACTTGAGTTCTATACATTCAGTATCTTTAAAATGTCCCATCTCTTGGGGCGCCTGGGTGGCTCAGTTGTTTAAGTGTCTGCCTTAGGCTCAGGTGATGATCTCAGGATCCTGGGATAGAGCCAAGACCCAAATCACATCCATATTGGGCTCCCTGCACAGCAGCCTGCTTCTCTGAAGGCTTCCTTCTCTCCCTCTCCCCCTCTCTCTCTCTCCCTCTCTCGCAAATAAATTAATTAAATTTTAAAAAATAATAAAATGTCCCATCTCAGCTTTCCTTTAAGCTTTCTCTTTCTCTGAATTCACAGGACTTCTAGAACAATCTTTGTCTTTTTCATTTTTATTTCATTTTATTTTTATTTCATTTATACCTCTGGGGCACATCACCTCATGTGAGCCTAAAGCTTACAGGACACATGTGATATGTAGCCAGGCTCCCCGACTTGGTTCAAAAGCACTATGTTGACGTTGAGTGGTCTTGAAATATTCAGAAGCTTTGTTCAGTAAATATTTGGGCGTACAAATTTGGAGCTCAAGAGAAAGTGTTTATGAGGCTTCAACGAAAATACAACTATCCTATGAAATTTCAGGGAAGAAAGAAAGAGTAATGAGCTTTTTTTTTTTTTTAAAGATTTTATTTATTTATTTGAGAGAGAGAGAGACAGCCAGAGAGAGAGGGAACACAAGCAGGGGGAGTGGGAGAGGAAGAAGCAGGCTCATAACGGAGGAGCCTGATGTGGGACTCGATCCCAGAACTCCGGGATCACGCCCTGAGCCGAAGGCAGACGCTTAACCGCTGTGCCACCCAGGCGCCCCGTAATGAGCTTTTTTTAAGAGAGAACTTCAGAAGCTACACCTCTCCCTGTATCTCCTTATTCTGTATCTTGGGCTCTTCTCTGTGGTAACTCTTACTGTCCATTGAAGTGCCGAATTCCCCACCCAAACTGAGGAAATTCCTTTTTTAGTTCAACGAAGACAAACTTAAATTTTCAGAAAGAGTATAAACAGGAATTTTCAGACAAAGACTGTAGAAATGGCAGTACAGAACCCAAACTTACCCTAACAACTAAAATACAGCCATAAAGTGGCTTAGCTGGTACTACTTGGTAGCTGTCTCAGCATATTCTAAAGCAATAATTTTCAAGATGGGGTGATTTTGCCCACCAAAATATTTTTTGGAAATACTTCTGCTGATCACAACTAGAAGTGGAGGTGTTATTGACATTTAGTGGGGAGAGACCAGAGGGGCTGCTAACCACCCTACAAAAGTAATTATCTGACCCAATATGTCAGTAGTGCTGAGATTAAGAAACCCCGGTCTCAGTAAATATGTGAAAAGAAGGAGGTTCAACCACACTGTTTGGCTTCGGAATCAAAGTGGCTTAGGATGGTATTTGTACATCCCGAGAGCTCTGCCAAAGGCCAGGATCGATTTCAAAATCTTTTCTAATGCAGTGTAACCAGTATCTTTTCAGCCTGACAACCAAATTCTTGTTTCCTGTCAGTGGGAATTCCAAATCTGATACTTTTTTTGTAGAGGAAAAATAAAACCATATACATAACCGATGATTAAAACTTCATGAATTTAGGGAGCTGGCTTTCTCTACCTCCCCAGTTCTCTTTGATTACTTAGGTGCCCTAAGAAAAAAAAGTGACAGACTTCCGTCAGTAGTTTTATAAAGCAGTAATGTAAAAGTTCCCTTAAAGAGGTCAAACAAGTCTTTATTTAGCATCTAAAGAGTGGGTAACATTCTGCAGGGAACTACCGATGAATTTTTTAAAGCATCACCTTCACTAGTTTTATGTCAGTGTTTTGCCCTCAGCTTTACTGGAGGCCCTCTCAAAGAGCAACCACGTGAAATTTGAAATATGCTATAAACGTGTTAAGAATGTAGTTTGTTACATCACTTGCAATATCTCCCATTATGTCCCACATTAAAACTTTCTTTTAGGTTTGAGTTCAGGGAAAGTTTTGGTATGGTTCCTCCTTTCTGATAATGAAATTTAAATAACTTCCTGGATTCCCTCTAAGCTATAGCAAGAAGGAGACTCACAAAATGTTGATCACATAGTGTCCTTTGTCCTACATAAATATTTTTAAAACTTTTTTATTGAAAGCATTTTCAAGTCCTGTGTAATAAGAGAGAGGAGTGGGAAAGGATAAACTAAGAGGGAGGGAAAAAAATAAGTGTACGTAGTTAAAGAATTCAGAAACAAAGGTCCGTGCAAAAATAACTGGAGACTGTGATGTGTCTTTTAAAAATTGAGTGCTAGGGGTTGTTGTACAGGTCATAAATACTAGTACCAAAGCACTTCAAAACATGGGTGAGATTATCACAAGCTCTAACTCAGAGAAAATTTGGAATAGATGGACCACAAAGGAAATGTATCCATCGGTAAGGAGGAAAGAAGACGGGCTTTCATTCCGAAAGTGACAATAGTAGAGTGTTTGGCCGGTGTGTAATGGATGATGAGGCAGCCAGGGAGATGGAAGATTGACACGAGGTATGCATAGAGACAGAGAGAGATGGATAGATGGTGCTAATTGATGAAGAGCCTTGAATGCTACAGAGGAAAGAAATGCAAAATTTGAAAGCTGGAACGACAACCTTCTGTTTTAAAAATGAGAGCCAGAGACCCCAACGGGCTGATTTCCCCCTCCACTGCCACTGGTCTAGAATGTGGATCCCCTTACTCTCTTTCTGCAATATCCCATTGCCTTTCAAGATCTCTCTTGGCAGTAGAAAACCACTGTAGGCTTATATGCTAGAAAGTGTTTTAGAAAGTGTAGCAAAGTGACTGATAAGCTGTGAAGAGGGAGAACCAAAAAAGAGGCTTTCATTTTCAAGAAGGAATTCATTACTGAAGAAAAGGGGGGGGGGAGACTGTTGCTTAGGAAGCACTCCCAGTGCCCACTACGTTACTGTTATAGTTCCTGCACTGCAAGAGACAAGAATATAAAAGTTGGTATTTATCAGGATAGGGATCTTTCTAGGAAGTGTTATGAATGTTCCACTTAGGTTATGGTCTGTGTCCTTTGGGCTGTCCCACCTGACTTGAAAGACAACTGGCTTCCATTCCTTGGTTACTTCATATTCAGAAGTTAAGTAAATTAGATAATACAGATTTGTGCAAAGATAAACTACGAGTTTTCTTATACATTTTCAATAGTTTTCAATACATTTCATAGAGGATTCCCTTAAGTAGCAGTCTTTGCACTATAGGGAATATGCAATTCCATATCATCACTACTTACCAGGAAAATGAAAGGCACTGAAAGATGCCTTTTGCCACATCTTGGAGAGTGAGTTTTATGAATGAGTTTGAATACTATAAATTTAATGCTTATGTTTGTTACTTGATGCAAAACATTTTTGAGGAAACATTCCATTTAATCAGGTACTGAAAGAAGAAAGTAAGGGCTCTTCCTTAGTAATAGCTTTTCTCCAGAGAAAAGTGTCAACCACACTTCAATGAAAAAAAAAGAAGAGGAAAAAAATGACCTGCATTTATATCAGTAAAAATAAAATAGTTTTGGAGCACTAAGATTAAAGATACTTCAGTATATTTTTAAAAGCTTAAAGATACTCTATCATATTAGTGTTTACACAGTAGTGTATCAACTTTTACTCAACATTGTCTTCTTGCTTTATTGAGGCAAATATATTTCATACATAGTACCAAAAATGCCTGAGGTCCTTCCTGTGTCTCTTCCTGGTTCTGAGACTTATCTTGGTGGACAAAACTATTTAGATTTTAGGGCCATTATTTTTCCAGAAAGATTTTGCTGATGAGAATATAATATTCTTTTTTTCAAGACTTTATTTATTTATTTGAGAGAGAGAAAACAAGAGAGAGCAAGTGGGGGGAGGAACAGAGGGAGAGGGACAAGCAGACTCCCCGCTGAGCACAGAGCAGAGCCCCTTGCAGGGTTCAATCCCACAGCCCCGAGATCATGACCTGAACCAAAACCCAGAGTTGGCTGCTTCACCAACTGAGCCACCCAGATAGCCCGACAATATAATATTCTTGAATAAACAATGATCCTTTTTAATAGATTTCAGAATAGCCTTGGAGAGCCTCAAGACTCTATAGCAGGACCACTGTAATCCAGATAATGTGGGATGAGACCAAGTGGTATAGTTGGAGCACTCATGAGAAGGTCTAGAAACCTACCTCTGCACCTGATATGTGTTCTCAATCATGCGAGGATTAATCATGCAAACCCCAGGTAGGCTTCAGGTTCTCTGGGAAATAAAATGATTGCTCTCTGAGCTCCATCATCCCTACTTACTTTATAGTTCTGAGAAACTCCCAATGAGCTTTACCAGGTGTCCCAAAGCAGCGCTCCTCACGACCGTGTCTCCTGCTGGGCAGAATTCCCATGGGGCACTGGAGTCGTGGGAGTGTGAGTAGGATTTACAATCCACCACAGGAAACTTGTAGGAGTCCTTAGAACACGAAATGGGTTCCAGCATCTCTTGGGGCTGCTATCCACTCCTTCTTACACCCACATTCCTGTAGGAAACCTTTCTTTCCCCTCTTGTTCTCACCTTGTCACCAGCTCGCCAGGCTAACTGCACACCTATTTCCTAGCAAATCTTTTCCACTGCCCACCGTTTCGGTAATTATTGTGAACCCTTCTCAGGTGCAATTTCCCCCTGAATCCCTGCATTACTGAAGCTGCTAGATGGGGACAATGAATGTGACTGCGCAATTTGATATACTTGTTGGCGCTGGCCCCCTTGTACTGCAGCTTTCTTGTTAGCATTCCAAGTATTGTTCCCTCCGCCTAGTGTGTATAATGTTCACTTCCTTTTCTTTGTGTTTCCTACAAAGTGACATGTGATTAGATGAAGAAGTAAAAAGCTTTACAAGTATTTATTGAGCACTGCCCCTTGCCTAACATTCTGTTCAATACAAATGGACATGGGGGAGGGTACGTGTTGCGGTGAGCGCTGTGCTGGGTAAGACTGATGAATCACAGACCTTTACCCCTGAAACAAATAATACCTTACGTATTAACAATAAAAGATAATTAAAAAAGAAAAGAAAAGGAAGAAAGAAGTCAACGAGTCAATTCTGTATTTTCCAGTTTTCTGTATCCATGGTTATGACAGCTCATATAAGGTGGAAATCCTCAGGCATTTTTTGCTGTATTTTATGGTAAAGCATATACACGGTAAAAAAATAATCATAGGCTGCCAAGTGTGTAACTTCTACCAAAAAAAGTGTATTTGACATTCTGCTTGTATAAATCCAAATGCAGAATTCTGTGTGTTTTCATTACTTAAACAATTCTGGGCTTAATGCTAGCCCTTGTATTAATGTTTCCTTTTAAATAAAAAATTCAAACATAGGCTGTGTATCATTTTATTAGACACACTTTGCATGTCTCTAACTCAATGCCAAGCCAAAGTGGGTGCTGCTTGAATTTATATGTGAAAAAAATAATAATGGATAAGAGCTATTATCTCTGGGTTGTAAAAATAGGAATAATTTTTATTTCTTTGCACTCTTCTGCATTTTTCAATTGGCCTAACATAAATAATTTGTGTATATACTTAAATGCATGCATGCATACATACATACCTATACATCAGTATGTTTATCTAGATCCACAGACATGATTTTATGGCGCCTCAGGATATCGTACAGTCCTGTATCCTGCCTTCAGAAATATTATGTGCCATTATCCTTATAAGAGGTCAATCCTCAGAAGCCTAGAAATATTAAGTGGCTTATCGGGAATTATACAAGCAGGAAGTAATGGAGAAGGGACCAGAACCAAGATGTTTCTGGTTTGTATTGTATTGTATTCTGTACTTTTCCTGTTAAAATAAACATAACAGGTGGAAGTGTGGAACCACCCTTCCTCTAGCATTATACGCGTGTGGTACCTGCTTCATGTTAAACCTCTGGCATTCTGAAATGTACAGTGCGCAGTACAGGTGTGTGTGTGTGGGGGGGTCCTTAATCGCTTTGAAAATTTTGTCCTTTTTTTAATCTAAGAGTGCCTTATACAGTAATATGCATGTATTAGATTCTCAATAATAATGCCTTAAAATATAACAGAACATTAGCAGTGGTTGCTTCTGGGTTGTGGGTAAATGTTTTCCTTCTCATTTATATTTTCCCATGTTTTTCTTATTTTCTGTAATGACTACTGCATAGTTCACCATTAATCAAAACTGATTTTTTTATAAGAAGATTTCTTGAGGTCATGTTTTACTCCTTAAAGAGGGAGGAAGTTTTGTTTTACTTAACAAGGACATATATTCATGGTAAATATTTAACACTGTAAATGCAATGGTTTTTTTTAAAAAAATATTCTATCATAGGTTCCTTTAATAATCTATTGGAAGGTGTGAAAACCTCCCCCCAGAGAAATACAAATACACATATACAAACAAAATACAAAAAAATTTCAGGAGGTTCACAGATGCCCTCAAGCCTGTTCATATATACCCTCTCAGCCTTGTTCAAAGCACGGGCTACAATTTTCATCAGAACACCTGGGATGCTTGGGGGCACCTGAGTGGCTCAGTCAGTTAAGGGACCAACTCTTGGTTTTAGCTCAGGCCACGATCTCAGGGTCATGAGATCGAGCCCCACGTCAGACTCCACACTCGGCATGGAGTCTGCTTAAGATTCTCTCTCTCAGGGCACGTGGGTAGCTCAGTCAGTTAAGCGTCTGCCTTTGCTGAGGTCATGATCCCAGGGTCCCCGGTTCAAGCCCCTCACAGAGAGCCTGCTTCTCCCTCTCCCTTGCCTGCTGCTCCTCCTGTTTGTGCTGTCTCTCTCCCTCTTTCTCTGTCAATAAATAAAATCTTAAAAAAAAATTCTCTCTCTCCCACTCTCTCTGCCCCTCCCCCCTGCTCTCTCTCTCTAAAAAAAATTATATATATGTATATATATATAATCATATTGCTTCCATTAATAGCCTTCAGTGATAGTTGCTGCATCATCTCCCTCCTGTTTATTGGCTCTTCTTTCTTCTACAATCTCAAACTCGTCCTTGCCAATCATAAGAAATGATTAACTCTTCATCTTTGGTACAATTCTTGTGTAATCTATGATGATTTACTCAGGACTACCTTATGCAATCCAGGCTACGATTATGTCGAACCCCTGCCTTGAGTCGGGCATCGTAACGGAAAGTGCAAGGATTACAAAGATAGGGGGGAAAGATCCAGTTTGTTGTCCATTGAATCCACACCACCATCTTCATCATGACCCATCTTCAGCCCTCCTTCTGTTTTGTTTTGCATATAGCTTTTGTCAGGTTTTCTATGAATGCATTCCTGATTTCTGTGCTGAACACATAAAAAAAAACATAAATACTAATCAAGTGAATAGAAATCTAGAAAATTCCCTGGTGGTGGAGAAGGTAAGCACATTTCTCTAAGCTTAGAGGGAAAAAAGAGCAGAAATGAAGGAGAGGACTAAAAGGAAAAAAAAAGACCTCTTGTCAACTTGCAATGCTTGGATTTGGGTCATAATGTATTATCTATTTTATATTACTGGGTTTTTTTGCTAATACATTGCCTAGGATTTTTCCATTTATGTTCATCAGTACATTGGCCTAAAATTTTAAGTTCTAGTAATGTCCTTGTGGGATTTTGATATTAAAGTTCTGCTAGTCTCATAAAATGAGATAGAGTGTTTTGTCTTTTTCTGTAAAAGTTTGGTAAAAGAGATTTTATTTTTCCTTGAGTTTTTGCTAGGATTCACCAGAGAAGCCCTCAGGCCTGTAGGGTGTTGTTTTAGATTTTCTAGGTTTTTTGTTTTGTTTTTGATTGTTTGTTTTGGTTTTACATATTATTGTTTTAGTGTGTAAGTGAGCAGCTCATACAAATTTAAAATAGTATTGTTAAGGTATGACTTAAAAAAAACCTTCTAGTTTGAAATAATTACAGATTCACATGAACTTGCAAAAGTAGTATAGAGAGGTCCCACCATACTCTTCTCCTAGTTTCCCCCAATGATGCCATTTAACATAACTATAGTACATATAAACCCCAGGAAACTGACCTCAGAACAATGTGTGTATATAGTTCCACATTATTTTATCAAGTTTTTGCACATTTTTGTAACTGTAGCTGTAATGAAAGTACAGGGGCACCCCAACACCACAAAGAATGTCCTGGTGCTAACCTTTTAAAATTATACCTGTTCTCCCCACCACCACCCCGATCCCTGGCAATCAGTAACCTGTTTTTCTTCTCTACAAACTTGTCATTTCAAGAACGTCATATAAATGGAATCATACTTTTGAGATTGGCTTATTTCACTCAGCAAGATGCTTCTGATATCTTCCCAAGTTGTTGTATGTCGAAAGTCAATTTCTTAAAATTTTTAAATTTAAATTCAATTTCATTACCATGTACTGCATCATTAGTTGCAGAGGTAGAATTTAGTGATTCATCACTTACATACAACACCCAGTGCTCATTACTTCAAGTGCCATCCTTAATGCCCATCACCCAATTACCCCATCTCCCCACCCACCTCCCCTCCAGCAGCCCTCAGTTTGCTCCCTGTAGTTAAGAATCTCTTATGGTTTGCCTTTCTCTCTGCTTTTATCTTATTTTATTTTTTCTTCCCTTCCCCTATAAGCCTCTGTTTTGTTTCTTAAATGCTGCATATGAGTGAAATCATACGGTATTTGTCTTTCTCCGACTGACTTATTTCACTTAGCATAACACACACTAGTTTCATCCACGTTGTTGTAAATGGTGAGATTTCATTCTTTTTGATGGCTGAGTAATATTCAGTGTGTGTGTGTCTGTGTGTGTGTGTGTGTGTGTGTGTACCCCATCTTCTTTATCCATTCATCTGTTGATGGACATCTGGGCTCTTTCCATCAAGACAAAATGGTACTGACACAAAAACAGACACATAGACCAATGGAACAGACTAGAGAACCCAGACAGTTATTTCCTTTTTATTGCCAAGTGGTATTTCAAGGTTCAGATGTACCTGAGTTTGTTTAACCATTCACCTATTGAGAAACACTTTGGTTGTGGACATTTAAGGATATTACAAATAAAACTGCTATGAACATTTATGTGAAGGTTTCATTTCTTTCTTCTTTTTTTTAAAGATTTTACTTATTTATTTGACAGAGAGAGAGGCAGCAAGAGAGGGAACACAAACAGGGGGAGTGGGAGAGGAAGAAGCAGGCTCCCAGTGGAGCAGGGAGCCCAATACGGGGCTCGATCTCAGGACCCTGGGATCATGACCTGAGCTGAAGGCAGATGCTTAATGACTGAGCCATCCAGGCGCCCCTGCGCGCAGGTTTCTGTGTGAACATGAGTTTCTATTTCTCTGGGAGAAATGCCCAGCAGTTCAATTGCATATGAAGTCTATGATTTCTCGAGAATTTTCCAAACCTATTCCAGAGTGGTTTACCAAGTTTACATAACCACCAGTAATGTACGAGAAGTCCAGTTTCTCTACTACCTCACCATTAGTGGGCATTATCAATTTTTAAAATTTTGGCTGGATAGGTGGATAGTGGCATCTCACTGTGGTTCTAATTTTGCATTTCCTCAATGGTTTAGAAATGCTGAGCTTATTTTCATGTGTTTATCGGACATCTATATATCCCCTTCAGTGAAATAGTTATTCAAGTACTTTGGCCATTTTCTAATTGGTTTGTTTGAGTTTTTCACTGCTGAATTTGGAGAGTTCTTTATGTATTCTTAATACAGTTGGTTGTCAGCTATGTGATTTGCAAATACTTTTTTAACCCAGTTTGTACTTACCTTTTCATCCTCTAAACAGAGTCTTTTCCAAAGAAAAAGTTTCATTTTGATCAAGTTCAATTTATCAAATTTTCCTTGCTTGAATCCTATTTTCATGTCTGAGCACTCTTCACCAAGTCCTAGATCCTGAGGACTTTCTCCTTTTTTTTTCTAGAAGTTTCATAGTTTTATATTTTACATTTAAATCTATTATCCATTTTGAGTTAATTTTTGAAAAAGGTGTGGTGAGATTTGGCCAACGTTCTTTTTTTTTTTTTTTTTTTTGGCCCATGGATATCCAATTGCTTCAAATATATGTATATATTCAACGTATGTATATTTAACATTTAAATATATATTTAACATTTTCTCTTGTTGCGTTTTTATACATTTTATTTTATTTGAGTGTAGTCGATGATGAATTTGGAAGTTTTGGCTTCATGAGCGAACAACTAAGAAAGAATTCTTGAAATGTTTTTGGTGCAAAAAGATGATTTTATTATAGCGTGGGGACAGGACCCGTGGGCAGAAAGAGCTGCACCTGCAAGTGGGAGGGGTGACTGATTATGTATTTAAAGCTTTGTGGAGGAAGTTGAGATAGAGATAACACAGGTTTCTAAGGAATTTCTGTATGGTGAAAGTGGGTTTTACAGGACCTTGAATATTTAGCTGTTTTCAAGATAAGGTTACTTTCAGTCTATAATGAAATATGACATTAAGGCAATAAGGCAGCCATGAACTCCTTGAGGAATGTCATGCTCTGCATGTCTCCGGTATCAATCAGGGGCTTCAAGCTGTAAGAAGATTTAATTTAAACTACATTGTTCTTGCCTTCCTGACCCTCATCAGTCGATACACAATGTTACATTAGTTTCAGGTGTATCACATAGTGATTTCACAAGTCTATATGTTATGCTATGCTCACCACTAATGTAGCCACCATCTGTCACCATAAAATATAATTACGGTATCATCAACTATGTTCCCTATGCTCTGCCTTTTATTCCCATAACTTATTCATTCCATAACTGGAAACCATATCTTCCACTCCCCTTCACCCATGTTGCCCGTCCCCCCACCCTTTTCCCCTTTGGCAACCATCATTAGTTTGCTCTCTATCCCTACAGGTCTGTTTGTTAATGAATTTGTTTTTTAAGATTTCACACATGAGTGAAATCATACGGTACTTATCTTTCTTAGTCTGACTTATTCCACTTAGCATAAGACCATCTAAGTCCATCCATATTGTGGCAAATGGCAAGATCTCATCCTTTTTTATGGCTCCATGATAATCCATTATGCGGGTGGTGGGGTGGGTGTATGCACACACCACATTTTGTTTATCCATTTGCCCTCTAATGATACTTATTCTTTAATTGGAATCATTACCTGACCAAGTTAGATATTTTGAGATAACTGCTTTTCTTTGACAACTCTTGCTCACACCAGTAAATCTGCTCACCTTCCCCATGAGTAGTCCTAAAGCTCAAATGGGCCTGTGTAGGCAATTTGAAGACGAACCTGTATAGGAATTCATTTTAGCTGCACTTGATTTACTAAGTGCAATTTATTTCCCTACCTCAAATTATTTTGTAAAATCAAAGTTTACTTACTTGGGTCAATTAGTTCCAACTCACACAGTTTATATCAATGTCAAAGATCAAAGTTCAAAAATATCCAAATTCCAGAAAGAATATTTTTAAATAGAAGGGAAACCTTTGGTTATTTTCCAGATCTTTTGCAACAAAAACAGAAACAAGGAACAAAGTGTCACAGGAGATTTTTACCACTGAAAAGAATAAATGTGCGCTCTGAATTGATTCCAGTTAAGATGGCAGAGGAGTAGGGGACCCCTTTTTCAGCCGGTCCCCTGAGTCGAGCTGGATAGGTACCAGACCAGCTTAAACAACCACGGAACCAGCCTGAGACACAGGAAGACACATCTGGATCTCTACAAATGAACATCTCCAGCGCTGAGTATTGAGGTACGAAGTGGGGAGCTGTGAAACCGCGCACAGATATTGGAAGATAAACGGAAGGGGGAGAGAGCTGCGTTCAGGCGCCGGGAAGCGGTGGCCACCTGCATGGGGGAGCGGGCGGACTCATGGACGGCACCCGCGAGAGAGCGGACTGAGACCGGTGAGCCGTGAACGCGCGCGCCACCAGGCATCTCGCGAAACACCGGAATCCCGGTGTGCTCATGGGATCCAGACTGAGACCAGGAGCTCCCTGAGCGCGCGCGGGGTGGCTGGCGGCTGGTGGGCCACCTGCATGGGGGAGCGGGCGGACTCGCGGTCGGCACCCGCGAAACAGCAGACTGAGACCCTGAACCGGGTGCGCGCGCCACCAGGCTTCTCACGGAACTCCGGAATCGAGGTGTGCTCACCGGGCACAGACTGAGACCGGGAGACCCGGGAGCGCGCGGGGGCTGCTGGCAGCTGGCGGCTGGCGGCTGGCAGCGTTAGAAACACAAAGGACAGAGACGCGCCGGCCCTGGAAGTGAGGGCTGGGACGCCGGGTGTGGGGCACACATCCCGGGACGCTGCAGGGTTGAGCAGCACCAACAGAAACAGAGTTAAAGTGGCCAGAACATCAGTGGAGAACGGTCCACGATCCCTCCGTTCTGTGACAATTCGGCCTCTGCTGCTCTGACTTTCAGAAGAGGCACAGCAGACAGCCAGGGAAAGCCGCCAGAGAACAAAAGCCTGGAAATACCGGCTCAGAGAGTGCCCGTCCCCATCCCCCTCGCAGGGGACACGGAGACTCTACCCAAACAGGGTTGCCTGAGTATCGGCGCGGCAGGCCCCTTCCCCGGAACACAGAAGGCAGGCTGAAAAATCAAGAAGCCCACAACCCGGGGCGCCTGGGTGGCGCAGTCATTGAGCTCCTGTCTTCGGCTTAGGGCGTGATCCCAGCGTTCCGGAAAGGAGTCCCTCATCGGGCTCCTCCACTGGGAGCCTGCTTCTTCCTCTCCCACTCCCCTGCTTGTGTTCCTTCTTTCGCTGGTTGGCTCTGTGCCACATATAAATAAATAAAATCTTTAAAGTAGCCCACATCCCCAAGATCCCTGTAAAACAAGGGGCACGGCCTGGGACCCAGTCAATAATTTGGGCTCTGGACAACCCCGCAACCTCTCCTCATCAGAATGACAAGAAGGAGAAGCCCCCCCCAGCAAAGAAAAGACAGTGAGTCTGTGGCCTCTGCCACAGAAATAATGGATATCGATGTAACCAAATTATCAGAAATGGAATTCAGAGTAACGATGGTCAAAATGATGAGTAGAATTGAAAAAAGTATTAACGAAAAGGTTACTGAGAATATAGAATCCCTAAGGACAGAAATGAGAGCGAATCTGACAGAAATTAAAAATTCTATGAGCCAAATGCAGGCAAAACTAGAGGCTCTGATGGCCAGGGTCACCGAAACAGAGGAACAGATTAGTGAATTGGAGGATGGGTTAATAGAGGAAAAAACGAAAATAGAAGCTGGTCTTAAAAAAATCCACGCCCACGAATGTAAGTTACAGGAGATTACTGACTCAATGAAACCATCCAATGTCGGAATCATTGGCATCCCCGAGGGGGTGGAGAAAAACAGAGGTCTAGAAGAGATATTTGAACAAATTGTAGCTGAAAACTTCCCTAATCTAGCAAGGGAAACAAACATTCGTGTCCAAGAGGCAGAGAGGACCCCTCCCAAGCTCAACCACGACAAACCTACGCCACGTCACGTCATAGTGCAATTCGCAAATATTAGATCCAAGGATACAGTATTGAAAGCGGCCAGGGCAAAGAAATTTCTCACGTACCAAGGCAAAGGCACCAGAATTACGTCAGACCTGTCTACACAGACCTGGAATGAGAGAAGGGGTTGGGGGGGCATTTTTAAAGCTCTTTCGAGAAAACCATGCAGCCAAGGATCCTTTATCCAGCAAGGCTGTCATTCAGAATTGATGGAGAAATAAAGACATTTCAGAATCGCCAGTCATTAACCAATTTCGTAACCACAAAACCAGCCCTACAGGTGATATTAAGGGGGTTTCTATAAAGGTAAAAAGGCCCCAAGAGTGATATACAAAAGAAAGTCACAACCAATACAAACACTTTATTGGCAACATGGCATCATTAAAATTCTATCTCTCAGTTCTTAGTGCCAATGTAAATGGTTTGAACGCTCCCATAAATGCCACAGTGTTGCAGATTGGATAAAAAGATGACCCATCCATTTGCTGTCTACAAGAGACTCATTTCAAACCCAAAGATGCATTCAGACTGAGAGTAAGGGGATGGAGTACCATCTTTCACGCAAATGGACCTCAAAAGAAAGCTGGGGTAGCAATTCTTATATCAGATAGATTGGATTTTAAACTAGAGACTATAGTTAGAGACGCAGAAGGGCACTATATTATTCTTAAAGGAAGTATTCAACAAGTGGATATGACAATTATAAATATATATGCCCCCAACAGGGGAGCAGCAAGATACACAAGCCAACTCTTAACCAGAATAAAGAGACATATAGATAAAAATACATTAATAGTAGGGGACCTCAACACTCCACTATCAGAAAAGGACAGAACACCCCAGCAAAAACTAAGCAAAGAATCAAAGGCTTTGAATGCCATACTTGACGAGTTGGACCTCATAGATATATATAGAACACTACACCCCAGAACCAAAGAATACTCATTCTATTCTAATGCCCATGGAACATTCTCAAGAATAGACCATGTTCTGGGACACAAAACAGGTCTCAACCGATACCAAAAGATTGAAATTATCCCCTGCATATTCTCAGACCACAACGCTCTGAAATTGGAACTCAACCACAAGGAAAAATTTGGAAGAAACTCAAACACTTGGAGACTAAGAACCATCCTGCTCAGGAATGACTCGATAAACCAGGAAATCAAAAATCAAATTAAACAATTTATGGAGACCAATGAGAATGAAAATACAACAGTCCAAAACCTATGGGATACTGCAAAGGCAGTCCTAAGGGGGAAATACATAGCCATCCAAGCCTCACTCAAAAGAATAGAAAAATCTAAAATGCAGTTTTTATATTCTCACCTCAAGAAGCTGGAACAGCAACAGAGGGACAGGCCTAATCCACGCACAAGGAAGCAGTTGACCAAAATTAGAGCAGAAATCAATCAATCAGAAACCAGAAGTACAGTAGAGCAGATCAACAGGACTAGAAGCTGGTTCTTTGAGAGAATCAATAAAATTGACAGACCACTGGCAACACTTATCCAAAAGAAAAGAGAAAGGACCCAGATTATTAAAATTATGAATGAAAAAGGAGAGGTCACGACCAACACCATTGAAATTGGAAGGATTATTAGAAATTTTTATCAACAGCTATATGCCAATAAACTAAGCAATCTGGAAGAGATGGAATCCTTCCTGGAAACCTATAAACTACCAAGATTGAAACAGGAAGAAATTAATTCCTTAAACAGGCCAATTAATTATGAAGAAATTGAGTCAGTGATAAACAACCTTCCAAATAACAAAACTCCAGGCCCGGACAGTTTTCCTGGGGAATTCTACCAAACAGTCAAAGAAGAAATAATACCTATTCTCCTAAAGCTATTTCAAAAAATAGAAACAGAAGGAAAGCTACCAAACTCATTCTATGAGGCCAATATTACCTTGATCCCCAAACCAGGCAAAGACCCCCTCAAAAAGGAGAATTACAGACCGATTTCCCTAATGAATATGGATGCCAAAATCCTCAACAAGATACTTGCTAATAGAATCCAACAGTACATTAAAAGGATTATCCATCATGATCAAGTGGGATTCATACCTGGGATGCAAGCGTGGTTCAATATTTGCAAATCAATCAGCGTGATACATCATATCAACAAGAAAAGACTCAGGAACCATATGATCCTCTCAATCGATGCCGAAAAAGCATTTGACAAAATACAGCATCCTTTCCTGATTAAAACCCTTCAGAGTGTAGGAATAGAGGGTACATTTCTCAATCTCATAAAAGCCATCTATGAAAAGCCTACTGCAAATATTATTCTCAATGGGGAAAAGCTGGAAGCCTTTCCCTTAAGATCAGGAACTCGACAAGGATGCCCACTCTCTCCACTATTATTCAACATAGTACTAGAAGTCCTCGCAACAGCAATCAGACGACAAAAAGGGATCAAAGGTATTCAAATCGGCAAAGAAGAAGTCAAAATGTCTCTCTTCACAGATGACATGATACTCTATATGGAAAACCCAAAAGAAGCCACTCCCAAACTATTAGAAGTTATAGAGCAATTCAGTAACGTGGCGGGATACAAAATCAATGCTCAGAAATCAGTTGCATTTCTATACACGAATAACGAGACCGAAGAAAGAGAAATTAGGGAATCCATCCCATTTACAATAGCACCAAAAACCATAAGTTATCTTGGAATTAACTTAACCAGAGACGTAAAGGACCTATATTCTAAAAACTATAAATCACTCTTGAAAGACATTGAGGAAGACATAAAAAGATGGAAAAATATTCCATGCTCATGGATCGGAAGAATTAACATAGTTAAAATGTCCATGCTACCCAGAGCAATCTACACTTTCAATGCCATCCCGATCAAAATACCGAGGACATTTTTCAAGAACTGGAACAAATAATCCTTAAATTTGTATGGAAACAGAAAAGGCCCTGAATCTCCAAGGAACTGTTGAAAAGGAAAAACAAAGCTGGGGGCATCACAATGCCGGATTTTGAGCTATACTACAAAGCTGTGATCACAAAGACAGCACGGTACTGGCACAAAAACAGACACATAGACCAATGGAACAGAATAGAGAACCCAGAAATGCACTCTCGGCTCTTTGGGCAACTAATATTTGATAAAGCAGAAAAAAACATCCGGTGGGAAAAAGACAGTCTCTTCAATAAACGGTGCTGGGAAAATTGGACAGCTACATGCAAAAGAATGAAACTTGACCAGTCTCTCACACCATACACAAAAATAAACTCCAAATGGATGAAAGACCTCAATGTGAGACAGGAATCCATCAAAATTCTAGAGGAGAACATAGGCAGCAACCTCTACATCGGCCACAGCAACCTTTTTCATGATACATCCCCAAAGGCAAGAGAAACAAAAGATAAAATGAACTTATGGGACTTCATCAAGATAAAAACCTTCTGCACAGCCAAGGAAACAGTCAAAAAAACTAAGAGGCAGCCCACGGAATGGGAGAATATATTTGCAAATGACACTACAGATAAATGACTGGTATCCAAGATCTACAAAGAACTTCTCAAACTCAATACATGAGAAACAAATAAACAAATCAAAAAATGGGCAGAAGATATGAACAGACACTTTTCCAATGAAGACATACAAGTGGCTAACAGACACATGAAAAAATGTTCAAAATCATTAGCCATCAGGGAAATTCAAATCAAAACCACACTGAGATACCACCTTATGCCTGTTAGAATGGCAAAAATAGACAAGGCAAGAGACAACAATTGTTGGAGAGGATGTGGAGAAAGGGGATCCCTCCTACATTGTTGGTGGAATGCAAGTTGGTACAGCCACTCTGGAAAACAGTGTGGAGGTCCCTTAAAAAGTTAAAAATTGAGCTACCCGATGATCCAGCCATTGCACTACTGGGTGTTTACCCCAAAGATACAGACGTAGTGAAGAGAAGGGCCATATGCACCCCAATGTTCATAGCAGCAATGTCCACAATAGCTAAATCGTGGAAGGAGCCGAGATGCCCTTCAACAGATGACTGGATTAAGAAGTTGTGGTCCATATATACAATGGAATATTACTCAGCTATCAGAAAGAACGAATTCTCAACATTTGCTGCAAAATGGACGGCACTGGAGGAGATAATGCTAAGTGAAATAAGTCAAGCAGAGAAAGACAATTATCATATGATTTCTCTCATCTATGGAACATAAGAACTAGGATGATCAGTAGGGGAAGAAAGGGATAAAGAAAGGGGGGGTAATCAGAAGTGGGAATGAAGCATGAGAGACTATGGACTATGAGAAACAAACTGAGGGCCTCAGAGGGGAAGGGGTGGGGGAATGGGATAGACCGGTGATGGGTAGTAAGGAGGGCACGTATTGCATGGTGCACTGGGTGTTATACGCAACTAATGAATCATCGAGCCTTACATCGGAAACCGGGGATGTACTGTATGGTGACTAACATAATATAATAAAAAATCATTAAAAAAAAAGAATAAATGTGCGCTCTGATATTACCAATATCGTAGATTTCCAAATGAATTGGCACAAATTCCACTGTGTGTGTATTAATTCCCTGGAAAGTAGCTTGGCAGTTCCTCAAAATGCTAAACATAGAATTACTACATGACCCAGCAATTCCAATTCTGGGTATATACTCGAATGAATTGAGAGCAGATACTCAAAGGTACACACCTGTTCACTGCAGCATTCTTCACAGTATCGAAAAGGTGGAAACAAACCAAGTGTCCATGAACAGGTAAATAGTAAACAAATTGTGGTATAGGGGCGCCTGAGTGGCTCGGTCGGTTAAGCATCTGCCTTCAGCTTAGGTCATGATCTCGGGATCCTGAGATCAAGCCCTGCATCAGGCTCCCTGCTCAGAGGGGAGTCTGCTTCTCCCTCTCCCTCTGCCACTCCCCTCTACTTGTGCTCTCTCTCTCTCTCACTCTCTCTCTCAAATAAATATCTTTTAAAATGAAAAAAAAAACAAATTGTGTTATATCCATGCAATGAAATAATGTTCAATCATAAAAAGGAACAAAGTGCTGATATATGATACAACATGGATGAACCTTGGAAACATTATACTGAATGAAAAAAGCCAAAAGGTCACATAAGTAAGATTCTATTTACTTTTTTTATTTTATTTTTTTTGCTATTTCTCATTCATTTATTATTGTTTCATCCCACTATCCCACTAGTTCTCACAATAACCTCATGAGGCAGATGCCTTCATCTCCATTTTATAAGTAAGAAAGGCCCAGAGATGTTAATCGCTTGACCAAGGCCACATAGCCAGTGAGTGACCACGGCAGCATTTGAACTTGGAGTGATCTGACCCCTAAACTTACTTTTTTTTTTTAATTTTTTTTATTATATTATGTTAGTCACCATACAGTACATCCCTGGTTTCTGATGTGAAGTTCCATGATTCATTAGTTGCGTATAACACCCAGTGCACCATGCAATACGTGCCCTCCTTACTACCCATCACCGGTCTATCCCATTCCCCCACCCCTCTCCCCTCTGAAGCCCTCAGTTTGTTTCTCATAGATTCTATTTATATAATTCCATAACTATTCCATTTTTAGAATAGGTGAATCCATAAGGACAGGAAGTAGATTTGTCATTACCAGAGGCTAGAATGGTGAGTGACTGTTAATGGCCTTGTGGTTTCTTTTTGGAGTCATAAAAATGTTCCGGAATTAGGTAATGGTGACGGTTGTACAACCTTGTGAATATATTTCCCAAACTACTGAATTGTATAATTAAGAGAATAAATGTTTTATGTGAATTGTAGCTTCATGTATTAACTTTAAAAATGAATGATTATTAGGGGTGCCTGGGTGGCTCAGTCCTTAAGCGTCTGCCTTCGGCTCAGGGCGTGATCCCAGGGTTCTGGGATCAAGACCCACATCAGGCTCCTCTGCTGGGAGCCTGCTTCTTCCTCTCCCACTCCCCCTGCTTGTGTTCCCTCTCTTGCTGGTTGTCTCTTTCGAATGAATAAATAAAATCTTTAAAAAAAAAAAAGATTGATTATTAAATATGACCACCCATGCAATTTGTTTCTTTTCCTTATGACATTCTTAGTTTTGAGTTTTAAAAGTACAGGATAAATAGAATGAAATTTAAATTGGCTGATGAACAAACCACATTTATAAACAATCTGATTTGTAAAAGGATGCAATTTCAACAGCTACTTCCTCTTTCACTGAGAAAAGGAAAAATTTTAGGATAGTAAATAAACAGGGGTTCATAAAATAGGGAAGAAGCAACTTATATCTGTTAGAGAAAAATAATATGGTAATTTTATAGATTTTGAATATGAAAGGAATACTTGAAACCAGAGATAGTTATTTAATTAATAGAAATGTCTAAAACATCAAGAGAGGTTTCTAAAACCAGTCAAATTTTCAGAAATAAGAGAAATAAGTTTTGAGGATCTCGTATACAGCATGATGAATGTAGTTAATAATACTGTATCATTTATTTGACATTTGCTTAGACAGTAGATTTTAAGTGTCTCACCACACACACACAAAGGTAACTATGTGTGAGGTGATGGACGTACTAATTAACTTGATTGTGGTAATCATTCACAATGTACGTGAATATTAAATCATGTTGTACACCCTAAATATATACAATTTGTTTGTCAATTATACCTCAATAAAGCCAGAAAAAAAATAAATACAACCAGCCATTGGTGAATAGTTTTGCTGAACTTAGAATCCGTGTTGGAATAAGCTTTCATTTCAAAAGGAAGCTTAAAAATAAAAATAAAGGCAGTCAGGTTATTTTTCCAAAGATGCTTCTGAAAGAATATAGAAATCCTATTTCTATGGAAACAGAGTACTAAACCTCATGGACACCTATATTCCAAAGGGCAATCATAACTTAATGGTTGCTTTTAAAGGATCAGCAAGAGAATTGAATCTAAAATGAACCTGTGTAAAACACAGCCTTGAAATACATTTTATTCTAACGGGGAGAACTGCTCATGTAAATACTAACCGGAGCAGCCAGTATGGTCTAGTTACAGAACAGAATGTAAAGGAATTAGCATTACCATTAGCCTGCTGAATTATGTGGGAGCAAAATCTCATCCTATACTTCCCTTAGCTTGGTAGCTTCAACAGGCTTTGCAAAATCAGGGTTAATAATTAAATGAAGGTAGAAATAGATTATTTTGAATAACCCACTATCTATCCCTAGTTTTTTCTATTAACATTATCAATAGAGATTAACAATATAATTCCCCTCTCTGGGTTTTCTCATTTAAACTTGTGAAGTCTGAGAAACTAGGGGTAGGTAGTGGGTTATTCAAAATAATCTATTTTTACTTTCACCTAATTATTGACCCCGATTTTGCAAACACATTAAATATTAGTGATTTCTGATGGCACGGTAATCACCAACAACTTTATCTTCAAATGTCAGTAGGACTTAATAGTGTCCGAAGCCTGTAGTTATCACCTAAAGGCAGAGACGAGGGAAAAATAAAAAAGGAAGAAAGGAATGCAATTAGAAAAGAGATAGTAATATGAAAGAGATGAGAATATTGGAAATGAGTGGATGAGAATGCCAGCAGCACTTGCCTTAAACGCCATGGAACGAAAAATGCATGGATTATTAAAAAAATGTATTGAGTAACATGAAAAAAGGGATAGGTCAAGAAACAGCATGAAGAACCTTACTATCACACTGACCCACATATTGGGCGAGTAAACAAATATATAGACACATATTTTTATTAGAGAATAAGACATGAATAAATTTGTAGGGGTATTTTAAATAAAAACAGGTATTTCAACAAAGAAAATAATTAGGGACCATTTTCAAATGGCAATCTTACCTCCATAAGTTTATCTTACCAAAATCTCACTGGCAAATTTACAAACTTTTCTTGAACAGACATGAACGTTGTTATCTGAGTTGCTTTTAAAGGTGCAAAATCCTTAACAAATAGAATTCAAAAATATATAAAACGAATTATATACCATGACCAAGTGGAGTTTATTCCAGGAATGCAAGGCTGATCAATATCAGAAAATCAATCAATGTAATCCACTCTATTTACAGGCTAAAGAAGAAACATCACATGATCGTATCAATCAATGCCCAAGAAAGCACTTGAGAAAATTCAATTGCCATCTATTATTTAAAAACAAAACAAAACAAAACCTCTTGGAAAACTATGAATAGAGGGCAAATTTCTCAGCCTCGCAAAGAACATCTACAAAAACTATAGTTAACATCATACTTAATGGTGAAAAACCAAATGATGTTCCCATAGATAGAAAATAAGGCAGAGATGTTCATTCTTTTTTTTTTTTTTAAGTTTTATTTATTCATTTTAGGGAAAGAGAGAGTAGGAGTGGCAGGGGGAGAAGCAGAGAGAATCTCAAGCAGACTCCACACTGAGCATGGAGCCCAACGCAGGGCTCAATCTCAGGACCCTGAGATCACAACCTGAGCTGAGACCAAGAGTCAGACACCCAACTGACTGCGGACACCCAGGCACCTCCAGAGATGTTCATTCTTAACTTTTCTCTTTCAACAAGGTACTTTATCTTGACAATGTTTATGTCAAAGTCCTGTTCGTAATATTGTACGATAGTTTTTTGTAAGATCTTACCATTAGGGGAAACTGGGCAAGTAGACGCAGGATCTTTCTGTATTATTTCTTCCTAGTGGATACAAATCTACATATCTCAAAATAAAAGTTTTAATTTTAAAACCCTCATTTTAATTGGAGAGGGAGTCTTTGAGTTGGAATTCATAATATTAGTCTGATGGAGCAATGTGATCCTGGAAAAATGACATAGTATGATAAATGTATTAGTCTTTATTCCTTAAATGGAATTGTTCTTTGAAATCTCTACCAGTGAGTAAGATTCATTCGATACCTTTTTAAATTTGTAAGTCATTATATGACTTCTCTTGCCTAATATCTTGTGCTCAGTATATTCCATATAATGGGGCCCTCTGGCAAGTAACAGAATTCTTTAATCTGGATGGCCTTTCACTTTCCAAAACCTTTTAACCAAATGGTTCTTTTTCAGTCCAGAGAAGTTCAGTCTGAGGTGGGTTGAGCAACCAGGCCCAGGTCTGGAAGAGTTTGGGAGGTTCTGTTTTTGCCAGTAACTACTTTGGCGAGGCCTGGACTAGGGCTCTTGGGGCAGCTCAGAGGCCTCTCAGTAATGCTGGGTCTTGATTGGCCTCAAAACTGTCTTAACTTTCTTTTAGATTTTCTTTCATATCAATATAAAAGTTTTTAATTATGAAAAATTTTTCATGACAAAGTGTATTAGACTCCATATTTTTCTATCATTTTTTTTTTGCCCAGAGATATGAGGAAACTTGTCAATACTTTCTTTGACATACCTGTAAAAGTTACAACTTTCTTTGTTTTTAGAATTCTAAGTAGTAAATTCACTTGAATCCCATATCATAAGTTTATTTTAATTTGCCAAAATGAATCTAGTGAACTTAAGGCCTTAAGATGTATTGTTTAAATTTAACCTTTCTGCCAAAAAAAGTGGTTTTCTATGCACTTACTTTTCTCAACTAATTCTATAAATTGTATTTAAAAATCTTAGAAGTTTACACAATGAAAGAATGCATCAGTACAGTGCAAGTACCACTGTCATCCACAATCAATGTTTGTAGACCCCAGAATAAGAAGCATATGAATGAGATATTTCATACAATGTAGTTCTTCCATAAAGTTCTATTTTAGGAAATAAGGCATTTCAAGTCTATAAGGCATTTGGAAGAAGATTCAAAAGGGTGTTGTTCTCCATCAGGTTCAGACTCTAGAAGGAAACCAAAGTGAACTCTAGAGCAAACCTAGAAAAATAGTTCCAACTTATCCGATAAGCCTTTTAAAACATCCTGCTAGATCACTATAAAATACCAAGTGATAAAAGCCAAGTATATATCTGTATGATGATTCTAATTACATAAAGAAGGGAAAAAACAAAGAAATCATGGGATGGAAATATGCCAAAATGTTAGAGGTGGCTAATCTTGAATGGTAGACTTAAGAAGTTTTTGTTTATTTCGTCGTTTGCATTATTTCTTTAAAGTTTTTAGACTTTCTGTTAGGAGTAAGTGTTTCTTTTATATTCAGGGGGAAAAGTAAAAAAAAAAACTGGAGGAAAAAATTATTTTCTTAGTGCATATAACTGTCTTAATCTCATTTCTTCTCATGAAACCCAAGAAGTTGGTTGGGGTAGAGTTAATTCCCAGTAAGTTTAAATATATCAAATGAAAACTACCAAAGTCTCAATAAAATGCCAAGGCCACCAAAAGAGCCAATAATCTACAGCACAATCTCCACATATTATGTTCCCCCACTCCCAAAGGGCTTGCAGTTCCATCTAGATGTAAGACAGTTTGCAGAGACCAGAGCAGCTCGATACCACATGGACCCCGAGCCTCGTTGGGTCCATTCAAGTCAAGCTGTCAAACTGCCATCCCCATCTCTCGACCATAGCTACAGCCCAGAACACTTGCTATCGGGTTAATTTCTCACATAGGCTCGTGACTACCCACCTGAGTTTTACCCATTTCCTTGCCTCCTCCTACTGATTCTCTCTTTAAATCTTCCTATCATGTTCTCAAGCCACAGATTAATTTCCAAGAGATCTCCCTAGAAATTTAGCTCTTTCCTAAAATGCTCCATCTCTTCACTGTAACTGAAGACCTGAAGTTTTTCCCTTGATAAAGATTTCCCTGCTGAGTGTCAGGTGGAGTCTGCTCACCCCTACACCCTCATCTCTCTCTAGACTAGGAGAAAGAGTTAGTGTAATCTTGGCTCTGCCTTGTGCCTTTTTCAATTCCTTGCTCTGTAACCTTCCTTCGAAAATTCTCTCTCTCACTGAGTTTCACAATTCCTCACCTCAGCTTTAAGGATGTTCACTTCCATTTCAGTAACCCACATACTATTTACCACCATGAAATATTCCTTTAAAATGTTTAGGTCAAGAAGGTAAATTTTATGTGATGTATCTATTAACGATAAGTAAAACACACCTTTGTCGTAAATTCCCTTTTCTGCCACAGCATCCTATACTGATGCTGATACCACTCCTGTTCTCTCTGCTCCACTGAACCTTTTTATTGGCTTGGCAGGACTTACAGCCTGCTGACTTCTCCCTCTTCCCTCGGTTTATCTATAATTCCCAGGGAAAATGGAAATCATCTAGTCTTGAATTCCCTCAACTTCCGTTCTCTGTCCCTCGGGACTCACCCATGTGTTTACCAGGTCTACATCCTTCCATTTTACTGCAGAGGAAAGAAGTGTCATTTACCAGTTTTCACCTGTGTTACTATCTCCCTTCTGTTCAGGGAGCTTACTCATAGCTTATCTGCTCATTCTTCTTTATCTTTTATCTCTAGATTCTTTGCCTAATTTATACAAATCGATTGCTCCTTTCCTGCACATACTAAAACGCAAACCAAACATTCTCCATGGATCATGCATCCCCCTACATTGGTTTCTCTTTTCACCTGTAAATGTCTTGAAAGCGTAGACCACCTTCATTTCTCTCTTGCTTGCCTCCCATGTACTCCATGGTGTTTCTACAACTATCCATTTAAGGACCTCACTGGGACCTCCATCATAAGTGCCCAGGTTGGTGGAATTCAATGACCTCTTTCCTTTCCCCATCTTCATCTTCCTTCATCTTTGAAGGAGACACTGCTGGTGAACTAAAGTGGGTCCCCTTCTTGGTGCATTATAGACAGAGGCTACACCATGCAAAGTTGTCACACACAAGGTCATCTTTATTTGTACAAATAACGGGATCGTGAGGAATCATTTCCAAATCTGTGCCTCCCTGAGCAAGGAAAAGCAGTGCACAATTCCTCACCTCAGCTTTAAGGGTGTTTGCTTCCATTTTATTAGGGTTTGGGATGAATATTCAGAGGGGAATTTTAACATTATCGTGAGGCTGAGGCACTTCCTGATTCATTTGTGCGGGTGTCTTCCTCAAATGTTTCTTTTTCTGTTCCCGCAATTTGTCAGTTAGTTTCTTAAGATAAGATGGTCAGTGAGGCAGGAGGTTCTAGGAGTTCTGTTCTTAAAAAGTAAGATTGACAGGCAGAGGTTCTAGAAATTTCCTAAGTTCAGGGCGTCAGACACCAGTGACAACACTGTTCACCATCTTCCCTCCAATCTTCCCACCTTGACTTCCATGAGACCACTTTCTCCTGTGTAATTCCTTTCCTTCTGAAATTTTCACTTAGGCTCCATTTTGATGAACTTGTGACACCTCTCTCCATCTTCACAGTCAACCTCTTGCAAAGTCCTGTCATTCAACCTCTGCAATGTCTCTTTGAATCCATCCATTCCTCTCCATTCACTGTCATGAACTTGGTCCAAGCTCTTCACCTGTTATACACCCCATCCACCTCCCTCCCCACTGCACCACAACCTCCGTCCAGCCATCTGCACCATTGTCAGAGCAATCTGTCTAAAACTCAAATCTGATCAAATCGCTTTCCTGGAAAAGAAGATGAGGGGTTCTCCAGTGATCCTAAGATAATATTCAGGCTTCAGAGTGGTCCTTACCTGCTTTCACTCATTGACCACCCCTGTGCCTTACACTCTCTGCTGGATTCTAAGCCAGATGAACTCTTACTTGTGCTTCAAAGCCAGATCACGTTACTTCCTCTAAAGTGTGTTTCTAATCTGCTTTTTCCCCCCCTTTACTTCTTCTTTTCTCTTTCACTGTCCTTGAGCACCTGGCATAAGTATGTACAGAGCTCTTTGGGAATACAAAGATGGCCAGTTCAGTACCTTCTTCATGCTAAATATTCTCACACATTTCAATGTCATGAACAGGGTTGCCACATAAGATACAGGATCCCCAGTTAAATTTGAATTTTAGATGAACAAAAAACATTTTTTTCATGTAAGTATGTCCCATGCAATATTTGGGACATATTATAAAACTATCAAATTTAACTGGATACCATTTATAGTAAAAACAATTTATTGTTTATCTGAAATTCAGATTGAACTGAGTGTCCTGTATTTTTATTTGCTAGTCTGACAATTGCAATCATCAACCAGACTAAAGGACAGGTAAATGATGACAGTTTCACAGCTGATGAAATAGAACAAAGCTCGGGGAGACAATTTCCCTAAAGTCATCTGCTTGAAAAAGATGGCAAGAGACATGATTTGAACCTGGATTTGATTCAAGGGGTAGATTTGAACTACTCCTTCAGTGCCAGTAACCATGGGCAATGGTGAGAAAGTGGAAGAGAAGTGACAGATCACAAAAGCTACAGACCCAAGGCTGGGGCTAGCTGCCTCTCCTTCCAACACAAGTCCCCTCTGCATGGAAGAACCAGCTACCTACTTGACTTTGTGTTTCTGTATTTGGTTTGCTGGACCTGCTGAGACCTACCCGACATAATAGTCGCCTCCCAGGTGTGTCACACTGCTCACGTCCTACATGTAGCCTAAGCTCTACTAGGTTCCAATATCTAGCAAATCACCTCTACCCAAATTTCCCAACAAGGTAGGAAGAGGGAGGTAAATTACAGCCCGATGACTGGGCTAGCTGGCTGCTGAGACATATCCCATAGGGCTTAATAGTATAAATACTACTATGAAAACTAGCTCGCTCCCATTGATTAAGACTTGGTATATTAATACTAACACAAACAGCAGCTCTTCCGTGCGTTGCATTGCATAATCTCCTACACACATACATCATTTTGTATAATCAATACCCTTTGGCAGAAGATACTGTTATCCTCAGAGAGGCAAGTAACTTGCTGGAGGTGGTTGGTCAGAGCCAAAATTCCTGTTTAATTTAGTCTGCTCTCAAATCCTGTGATACACAGCTCTCTCCCCAGTTGCCCAGAAGCAAAACCCAGAAGACAGTGGCTGCTGCCGCTCGCAACTATTCCAGTTTCAGTAGAGAGCACAGGAAGGTCAGGGATGGAAATGCAGCTCTCTCTGCGGGGGTTTACTGCCCTTACTTCTTCTTCTGTTTTGTTTTTTTTTAATTTAAATTCAGTTAGCCAACATATGGTCCATCATTAGTTTTTGAAGCAATATTCAATGATTCATTAGTTGCGTATAACGCCCAGTGCTCATCACATCACTGCCCTTACTTCTAAAGAGGACGTCTGAGCAGAAACAGTCCCTGCCCTCCTCCCTGACTTGTTTCCTCATGAATCACATGTGCCATAACCCAAAAGGGGCTTCTTTTCTTTTTTTTTTTTAAATACAGATTAAAGGTGTTACTTTTCTTTTTTTTTTAAAGATTTTATTTATTTATTTGACAGAGATAGAGACAGCCAGTGAGAGAGGGAACACAAGCAGGAGGAGTGGGAGAGGAAGAAGCAGGCTCCTAGTGGAGGAGCCTGATGTGGGGCTCGATCCCATAACGCCGGGATCACGCCCTGAGCCGAAGGCAGATGCTTAACCGCTGTGCCACCCAGGCGCCCCAGGGGCTTCTTTTCTAAAACCGCCCAGCAGTCTCCAAAGTGCCCCACGCCCAGACCAGGATCTGCGTCTCTAGTGGGACCCAGGATGAATGAATAGGGTCTTATTATCTGGATTTCTACTCGGTGAGCAAAGCAATTGCCATTTACTCTTGAGCAAGTTCTGCAGCTATTGTTAAGTCTTTGACAAGTAAAGTACAGGATGGAATGTGTCCCGTTCCGCCAAGGACTTCGGAAGGAACCTACCTAACTCGAAGCCAATCAGGAAAGAAACTGTGAACATTGTAGTGAGAGTGCAGAAAGAATGGAACTAGGGTCACCCTCTTTTATATAAGAAGGTCATAAGTTTTTATTATAAGAAAACCATGGAAAGGACAGTGTTCAAAGATAATTACTGATCTTAACATAACACTTTCTCAAATGCGTAAAGGTATGTTTTGAGGAAGTGTTTAGAAATAACTTGTTCAGTTTATGTCTGTTTAAAAAGTGTCAGGGAACCCTTATTAGAAAATGCAGGTCTAGACCCTTACTACTCAGTTTGGTCCAGAAACCAGTAGCACTAGTGTCACCTGGGAGTTTATTAGACTCTCGGACCCAATCCCATAACTACTGATTTAAAATCTGCATTTTCACAAGATTCCTGAATGATGTCTATGCAATAGTCTAGATTGGTAAACGGTAATAGCAGCTAGCCTGGTAGTGGTGTGTTTGTTCCCCGCTGAGGTGTGGGGGTGGTGAAGGGGAGGGAGTTAAAAGAGAATGACTATAGAAGAATGAGGAGACCTTATATATACAAGGGACAACTGTCACCCATCTGGCCAGGAATGATGACAAGGAAGTTGGAAATCGCCATGATTTTTACCCTCATTGGATCCAGGACAAGCCCACGCCAGTGCTGACACCAGAGCAGGTCTTCACATTGTCCTGGCTGTCAAACAGGCTATTAAAAAAAGAAGAAGGGGGCGGTGGCTCAGCAGGTTCAGCATCTGCCTTCGGGATCCCAGGGTCTGGGATTGAGCCCTGTGGGCGGCTTCCTGCTCAGAGCAGAGTCTGCTCCAGGTTCCCCCCTCCCCCCGCCCCTGCCCCTGCCCTCTCTGTCTCTAAAATAAATAAATAAAATAAAAATAAACTTACATACATCAAGAGCTGGCTCCTCATTTCCCTACCCCCCCAACATTGCTCACTTACTTTTTCCTGCACCACCAGCTACCCCACACTTAGTGATTTAATATAACAAGTTATTTCTCATGATTCTGTGGTTTGACCAGGCTCTTCTGGGCAGCCCTGCTCTCCAATCCAGCTTTTTCATAATAGAGCTGATAGTGGATCTCCACTTGTCCTTTTGTAGTGCTTTTCATCTTCGGTGTTCCAGATTTTACAGGCAAAGACAACATCACCAACGTAGGACTGTGTCCCTGTAACTGCCTTAGCGAAAAGCAGTGAGTGACTAGAAGAAAATTCAATGTAGGAAAAAAAAACACCTTAAAATATGCTAATTACAATTGTTCCCACAATATAGATTTTTAAAAATATTTAAACCTTTTCCGGGACACAACCCATTTCTCTGCCTTGGTGTCCACTCACTTCTTAGGAAAAAGAGGAGGAGTTTCTTCAGTATCTCCCAATACGAATCGCATCTCATCCTTCAGAAAAAAACCCTTAACAGAGGGCAAGTTTGATTTGCTATCTCTTCCCTGGGAGCATCTTGAAGGCAACAATTTGCCATAGAACAATCCCCCAATCTTAACATAACGTGAGGAGAGGAGCTCTGTCAGACTGGCCCCACAAGGCCTTTGAGCCTCCAAGTCATCTGGTTTCTTTGAGAATTATCCACAGGTATGAAATAAGGACAAGACTCTTCATTCTTCCTGCAGACTCCTAATGCATCTTCCCTCACTCCCACATATGCATCCTTCAGGGATAAACAGTCAGAACCAGTGGAGTCTAAACCCATATCAAGGAGAAGAACCGGTGCTCCAAGGGTGAACTCATGAGAAGCTTCCCCTTCTCAGTGGGGAGAGAGCTTGACTGTGTAGGGCAACTGTATCAGTTCATCTTTGTTCATTTTCTCTGCTTCCAGGCCTTGCCCAGAAACCTATTAATAACTTCATATTTTTAAAAGATCAGATCCATCATAATGTTTACCCAACAATAGACAGTATGATCCCGGTGGCTACCCTTTAGCGATACGAAGTCCAAACTGAAGCAATTTGTCAATGTGTCTTTTTTTTTTTTTTTTTAAAGATTTTATTTATTTATTCGACAGAGATAGAGACAGCCAGCGAGAGGGAACACAAGCAGGGGGAGTGGGAGAGGAAGAAGCAGGCTCATAGCGGAGGAGCCTGATGTGGGGCTCGATCCCATAACGCCGGGATCACGCCCTGAGCCGAATGCAGGCGCTTAACCGCTGTGCCACCCAGGCGCCCCTGTCAATGTGTCTTTACTTTGGACCAAATCAAGTTCTTAGACATCAGCCTATATAAGCAGAGGATGAACAGTTTGCAGAACCCTTTTGCCTCTGTCCAGAGCACATCCAGACAGGCTGGGCTGTGTGGTGTTCTCTGTTCTCTGCATATACAACCTGTATGTACTATGTGAAGGCGGTTCACCGGGACCATTTCTCCCCCCGGGGGAAGAAAACACTCTGAGGCAAATGTGCCCCATACCTAGCTAGTAGCCAGACATAACTTTAAAGTCTGTTTCCTGGCCACCTGCATCCACTATTGCTTCCCCCACATCAGGTCACCCAGCCAAGGTGCTCAGACCCTGTGGCTCTAGTTTCCAAAACGGTCCCTTTAATGCCAAGCATAGGCTTTACTTTCCTAGCGTGTGACAGACATTACTTGAGATTCGATTTCCTTTAGTGCCTTTATCCCCCAAAGAAAGCAAAATATATATAGTACCTCCCTCCGCACTTTGTGGAGAAAGTTCCTAGCTCATGCATTATCACCTACTGAGAATCTTAAAATACTTGGCTACAAAAGAAATTAATTTTAAAAGTGCTTCAAGGAATTCAAGGTAAACTGAAAACCCGATGCATCTCCTCTAGGTAACGTCATGGTGAAAATATGCACTTGGGCACAGACTGGTAACTAATAACTTGGTTGTAGATTTAAAGACGTGGATTCAGGGAGTTCTGAGCCTCCAGCAAATGCTGGCTGTGATGGAGCGACACCTTCTGGTATACATGGAGTACTGCATGGAAGCCGGTCGCCTTTGAGGAAGCTCTTTTGCTCAGGTTAGCTTCAAACCAAAAGTTCAGTCAATTCTATTGACCAAGCTCAGTTTCATCAACAGGGTCATATTGTTTGGAGAGTTAATAATTTCCACTGCTCGATTTTACAAGTTGTTCCTGGACACTGACTTTTTAGAGAGAAACAAAGCAGCCTCAAGCACACTTTTCATCTAGAATTATGGGAAATATCAGCCAGACTCTCCCCACCCCCCACTTCCTGTCCAACCCAAGAGGAAACTTCATAGGACCAAAAATGAAATGGAGCCTTTGCAACAGTGACCAGTCCAGACCCTCTCTGACTGATACAGGTAGGAGACTAGTTGTTACAGGGTATTATGGTTCATACTGTTCTAGTGGGTCCTGAGGTAGCAGGGAAAAAAAAAAAAAAAAACAAAACCAACCCACAAGCACCATAATGGGGTTCCTAACTTCATAAGAGGAAAACAGTGTATGGCTATTTAAATGTATTACTTCGCTAGGACTGTTGTCCACCACCACCAACTGGGGAGTTGAAACGATAGAAATGTATTTTCTCCCACATCAAGAAGTCCGCGATCCAGGCTTTCAGCAAGATTTGTTCCATCAGAGAGCTGTGCAGGAGAATCTGTCCCATGTCTCTCTCCTAGCTTCTGGGGATTTTCTGGAAATCTTCAGTATCTCTTGGCTTCTAGACACACCATCCTAATTTTAGCCTCCATGTTAAGAGGATGTTCTCCTAGTGTGCCTATCTGTCTCTCTACAGGGTGCTCTTTTATAAGGATTCTAGTTACATTCCATTAGAGGCCCACCCTTCTCCAGTATGACCTGACCTTAACTCATGACATCTGCAATGACCCTATTTGCAAATAAGGTCACATTTGGAGGTACTGGAGAGTTAATATTTCAACATAGGAATCTTCAGGAAGACAGGGACATAACCCAACCTGTAATGGTTTCTCCCTTGGTCCCCAAAACTCATGTCCTTCTCACATGCAAAATACAATCACTCCATCCCCCCGTCCTCAAAAGTCTTCATCCATTCCAGCATCAACTTTTAAGTCAAAGTTTCTTCTAAATCGGGTCTGGATGAGATCCAGGGTATGAATCATTCTGGAAAACATTCCTCTCTGTCTGGGAACCTAAAAACCAATCAAGTTGTCTGCTTGCAAAATTTGAAGATGGAACAGGCATAGGACAGAATGAATTCTCCCATTCAAAAAAGGAGAATTTGGGAAATTACGTTTACCAATATCTATGCCCATGTTTCAGTTTATATTTGGGAAATACTGGTCATGTTCTCTCTCTCACCTGGCATTCTATCCCAAGCTCCCTCAACTGGAGAAATTTTATTTTGCTCCCCTGTTATCCACATACAAATGCTCATTATTTTCTTATTCCTGTATTACTTCGAAAGGAAGCAGCATCTTGAAATTCAGTGCTATTGGTACCATACCCCTTTCCTGCCACACACACTCATAAATAAACACACACAAAAGAATACCACCAGAGCTACTTCTTTTGAACAAAGTATTGTTTTAAAAACTGTAAGATTGGGCGAGCCTGGGTGCCTCAGTCAGTTAAGCATCCAACTCTTGATTTCGGCTCAGGGTTGTGAGTTTGAGCATTGAGCCCGAGTCAGGCTCCGCACTTCATGCTGGGTGCTGGGAGTGGAGCTTGCTCAGGACTCCCTCCCCCTCCCCCTCCCCCTCCTCCTCCACTTCTCCCACATCGCTCTCCCCCCTCTCTTAAAAGAAAACTGTAAGATTGGCCATGTGTTGATCATTTCAGAAGCTTGGTGGTGGATACATAGAGCTTCGTTATATTATTATCTCTACTTTTTCTCCCCTGGGAAGCCATTCGGCTTGGACTCTTGTTTTGGGGAGATTTTTGATTACTGCTTCAATTTCCTTGCTGGTTATGGGTCTGTTCAGATTCTCTATTTCTTCCTGTTTCAGTTTTGGTACTTTATACACTCTAGGAATGCATCCATTTCTTCCAGATTGCCTAATTTGTTGGCATGTAGTTGCACATGTTATGTTCATATAATTGTTTGTATTTCTTCCGTGTTGGTTGTGATGTCTCCTCTTTCATTCATGATTTTATTTATTTGGGTCCTTTCTCTTTTCTTTTTGATAAGTCTGGCCAGATGCTTATTGATCTTATAAATTCTTTCAAAGAACCAGCTCCCAGTTTCATTGATCTGTTCTACGGTTCTTTTGGTTTCTATTTCATTGATTTCTCCTCTAATCTTTATTAATTCTCTTCTCCTGCTGAGTTTAGGCTTTACTTTCCGTTCTTTCTCCAGCTCCTTTAGGTGTAAGGTTAGGTTGTGTATTTGAACCTTTCTTGTTTCTTGAGAGAGGCTTTTATAGCTATACACTTACCTCTTGGGACTGCCTTTGCTCCATCCCAAAGGTTTTGAACAGTTGTGTTTTCATTTTCAATTGTTTCCATGAATTTTTTAAAATTCTTCTTTAATTTCTTGGTTGACCCATTCATTCTTTAGTAGAATACTCTTTAAGCTCCATGTATTTGAGTTCTTTCCAAATTTCCTTTTGTGACTGAGTTCCAGTTTCAAAGCATTGTGGTCTGAAATGGGAATGATCCCAATCTTTTGGTACCAATGGAGACCTGATTTGTGACCCAGTATGTGATCTATTCTGCAGAATGTTCCATGTGCTTTCAAGAAGAATGTGTATTCTGTTGCTTTAGGGTGGAATGCTCTGAATATATGTGTGAAGTCCATCTGGTCCAGTGTGTCATTCAAAGCCCTTGTTTGTTTCCTTGTTGATCTTTGGCTTAGATGATCTGTCGATTGCAATGAGTGGAGTGTTAAAGTCCCTTACTATTATTTATTATTGATGTGTTTAATTTTGTTATTAATTGGTTTATATAATTGGCTGTTCCCAAGTTAGGGGCATGAATATTTACAATTGTTAGATCTTCTTGTTGAATAGACCCTTCAATTATGATATAGTGTCCTTCCTCATCTCTTATTACAGTCTTTGGTTTAAAAAAAATCTATCTGATATAAGGATGGCCACCCCAGCTGTCTTTTGACATCCGTTAGTATGATAAATGGTTTCCACCCCCTGACTTTCAATCTGGAGGTGTCTTTGGTTCTAAAATGAGTCTCTTGCAGACAGCATATCAATGGATCTTGCTTTTTTATCCAATCTGATACCCTGTGTCTTTTAATTGGGGCATTTAGCCCATTTACATTCAGAGTAACTACTGAAAGATACAAACTTAGTGCCATTGTATTACCTGTAAAGTCACTGTTTCTGTATATTGTCTCTGTTCCTTTCCGGTCTGTGTTACTTTTTGGGCTCTCTCTTCACTTAAAGGATCCCTTTTAGTATTTCTTGCAGGGTTGGGTTTAGTGATCATAAATTCTTTTAGTTTTTCTTTGTCCTGGAAGCTTTTTATTTCTCCTTCTATTTTGAATGACATTCTTGTTGGATAAAGTATTCCTGGCAGCATAATTTTCTCATTTAGCACCCTGAATATATCATGCCAGGTCTCTTTGGATAGGTCTGCTGCAGTCTAATGTTTCTACTCTTGTAGGTTACGGACCTTTTGTCCTGAGCTGCTTTCAGGGTTTTCTCTTTGCCTCCAAGATTTGCAAGTTTCACTATTATATGTCAGGGTATTGACCTATTTTTTATTGATTTTGAGGGGGGTTCTCTGTGCCTCTTGCACTTGAATGCCTGTTTCCTTCCTCGGTTAGGGAAGTGCCCCACTATAATTTGCTCCCATATACCTTCTTGCCCCCTCTCCTCTCTTTCCTCTTCTTCTGGGATCCCAATTATTCTAATATTATTTCACTTTATGGTATCACTTAATCTCTCAAATTCTCCTCTTGTGATCCAATACTTAGTTATCTTTCTTTTTCTCAGCTTCTTTATTCTCTATCATTTTGTCTTCTATATCACTAATTCTCTCTTCTACGTCATTTATACTATCAGTTAGAGCCTCCATTTTTTTGCATCTCATTAATAGCCTTTTTGACTGGATTAGATCTTGGTTCTTTTATTTTTCCAAAAAGGGATTCTCTTGTGTCTTCTATGCTTTTTTCAAGCCCAGCTAGTATCTTTATAATTGTTATTCTGAACTCTAGCTTCAATGTCTTACTTATATCCATACTGATTATGTCTCTGGCAGTCAGTACTGCCTCTTTTTCTCCTTTTTGAGGTGAGTTTTTCTACTTTTTCATTCTGTCCAGAGAAGAATAGATGAACAAGAGAACAAAGTACTAAAATGGCAATAACAACCTTAGAGAAGTATACACTAAATAAATCAGAAGAGACCTAAAAAAATTAAAATTAAAAAGAGAGAGAGAGAATATAATCAGACAGGTGAACAGAACAGAGCAATAGACTGGATCCTGTGTGCATTTTGGTCTGTGACTTAGAAAACTAGATCCCGAAATTATAAAGAAAAACTTATATATGTACAAAAATAAAATTAAATACAATGAAAGGATAGAATGTAACTGTAAAAATGAAAGTTAAAAGACAATAAAAAAAGAAAAAGAAAAAAAAGAAGGAATATAAACACAGGTGAACAGAACAGAGCAATACACTATATCCTGAGTGTATTTTGGTCAGTTTGTTAGAAGAAAGTACATCTCAAAATTGTAAAGAAAGAAAAACATATATATACAAAAATAAAATTAAATACATTGAAAGGATAGAATGTAACTGTAAAATGAAAATTGAAAAAGACTTCAATAAACAAAAAAAGAAGAAAAAAGAGAGAGAATATGGTCAGACAGGAGATGAGAACAGAGCCTTACACTAGATTCTGGGTGTATTTTGGTCTGTTAGAAAAACTGCATCCCAAAATTATAAAGAAAGAAAAAATTATATATACACAAAAATTAAATTAAATACAATGAAAGGATTGAATGTAACTGCAAAAATGAAATTAAAAAAGATTTTTTAAAAAAGTTGATAAAATAAGAAATTGGGTGAAAAAGGAAAGAGAAAAAAATTAAAATTGAAAGACTAAAGAATCATGATAAAAAAAAAAAAAACCCACAAATTCTATATGCTGTATTCCCCCAGTGCTGGAGTTTTGCAGTTCTCTATAATCGGTAAACTTGGTCTTGGCTGGATGTTCTTGCAGATCTTCTGCGGGGAAGGGCCTGTTGCAGTGATTCGCAAGTGTTTTCTCCCGGCTGGGCAGAACTGCCCCACCCTTGCCTGCGGCTAACTAATCTGCTCCCTCCACGTGGCTTTTGTTCCCTCACGGCTTTCTGCCTTTCTGCGCTTTCTGCACTTTCTTTAGAGGATGAGAATGAAAATGAAGGCCTCCCCATCTACGGCCCCAGAGCCAAAAGCTTGGGGCCCCACTGGGGCCCCACTCCTCAGTGCACTCTCAGGTAAAAGTAGTCAGCCACTCTTGTCTGCCTGGTCTCAGTCCACACTCCGTGCCACCCAGCCCGTGACTGCGCATTTGTATCTCAGGCACGGGACTGCATTTGCATTTCGAGTCTCCAAACCCTGCGGGCTTGGCAGCACGCTCCCCTAACACTCCTTCCAGGGGAGGGGGGGGGCGTCTCGCTGGTTCTGCCGCTTATTGGGCCCCTGCTTGGAGAGCAGTTGCCCAACGGTGTGGTGGACCGTGGTTTATGGCGACACCAAGCTGAGAGCCCCCTCCTGGGCTCCGTTTGCAGCCGGCTTCCCCACTCCTATGCCTGGAAACTCCGCTGCACTCAGGCACCCCCGGTTTTCCTGTGACCCTGGGGATCCCGAGATCATACTGTCCCAACTAGGCTCCTGCCCCGCTTTGCCACTTGAGCACCTTTCAGGCAGGGACATCCCTCACCAGAGCAGACTTCTAGAAGTTCTGATTTTGTGCTCTGCTGCTGTATCACTTTCCAGTAGCCAGCTGGTGGAGAATCCCTCCCCGCCATGGTGAATCTTCCTGTGTATCTCCTCAGATTCACTTCTCCGCACCTCCTGCCAAGTGGTTGCTTTTCTATTTGTAGAATTGCAGCAGTGCTTTTCTTAGAGCTCCGGTTGAGTTCACAGGTGCTCAGAATGATTTGATAGCCGTCTGGCGGAATTCCAGGGGCCAGACGAAGCTAAGGTCCTCGGCTTCTCCGCCATCTTGGACTTGTTCGTGTTTTGAAGTCTGTGTGACTTATTCGGAAAACAGACTCCCAAGAATCCACGGAGATATTCCTGAAAGCAGCCTGGATTCCGGAATGCTCTCTGTGTGGAGCACCAGCCACTCTGTCGCGGGGCCGGGAGACTGCGACCACCCTTCCTGTGTTTTTAGCTAGGTGCCCTCTCCTGATGTTCGGCATCTACCAGACACGCTCAGGTGATTTTGCCAACTGAGATGGAGCCGTCTTCTGCGCCTGGTAGGTCATCTGATAGATGGAAAAAATATATTTCCCAGAATCTGTTTCTGCCCACATTTATAGCTGTTACCATGGAGACTATATGCTCCAGCATGTATAGTATGATTCCAAATACCCTTTTGCCTAATTGCTTTCTAAGTATTTTGATCCATGGATGAATATAGAAAGAAAACCTGGTTCACCTAATGCATTCATGCAGCAAACATTACCTGGCGACTCTGAGTTAAGCGTTATAATAGGCACTCGGGGCCACTGAGGTGAGTAAGACAGGTACATTTCAAAGAGGGATTTTACACAAAAGCAAATTGATGGGTGTGGCCATAGGGAAAATGGGAAACGCAGAATGGCTGCCTCACAAAGCAGCACCCAGGAATAGTCAACCTTGAATTTCTGGAAAGGAGAGCAAGACAGTGGAGAAAAATTGAAGGCATTTACTTTGTGAAAGCAGGCTTGTTTGCTCAGTTTCCAAAGCATAAAATAGGTTGCTGTCCAGTTGAGCTTTCGGTTTGTTTCCAGTAGACTTATTAAACCCTAGGCTGGTGGTCTGATAATGACCCTCTGTGTTAGTGAGGGTGTGAGTCTTCGTCCTCCTTTTCTTCATTGGCATGGCTCTACAGGTCACTGGAGGAAGGATGGGATACCTGCATGGGGTCAAATAATTAGGTCTCTATCTTACATCAAACACAAACATAGTTCAGATAGATTAAAGATCTAAATGTGAAAAGCAAAACTTTAAAACATCTAGAATGAAATTTAGAAGAGTATCTGTGTGACCTTGGATAGAAAAATGCTTTTTGACACAAGACATAAAGAAAATAAATCACAACGTAAAATATTCATAAACTGTGTCAAAATTAAAACATCTGTGCATCAGGGGACACCTTTCAAAAAGTGAAAAGGCAAACCATGGATTGGGAGAAGACATTCACAGCACCTATGACCAAAAAAAGAATTGGTATCTTATCAGAGAACTCCTACAAATCAATAAGGAAAGGGGCAAACAAGCCGCTAGCAAAATGAACAAAGGACCTGAATAGGCAAGTCGCTAAAGAGAAAACCCGAAGGCCAATAAATATTTGAAAAGATGCTTAGTCTGACTAGTAATCAGAAAAATACAAGTTAATACAATTAATACAAATTAATACAGCTTCGGACCCATAATACTGTCAAAAATGTAAACCCCCGACAATACCGAACACCACAGGACTGTGGAGCTAAAGTAACTCCTGGTGAGAGGGTGAAACTGCCCCACCCTTTGGAAAACCGTTTGGCTTGTCCATTAAAGCTATAGATGCTCCTATGTTCCTGCCCTCAGTATATACCAAAAAAGCTCGCACGTGGTACAAAATTCAAAACCTAAATTTATATCAATGGGAAAGTGCATACATGAATTGTGGTACATCTTCAAACAATAGCTAAATAAATGCAAGTCAATGAGTTCCATGTATCGGTATAGATAAATCTTAAAAACACAGATTGAGGGAAAGGAAGAGTTGCAGAATTACAAAAGTATGCATAAGTGTTATAAAACCCCAGGCAGAGAAAAACGGAAAGGAATTGTGGGCAGGGTTACAATGTTATCTGGGCTTCCACGTTATATGTTACGTGTGCAGCAAACATGATCAAGCATTGGCAAAGTTCGGGGGCGGGATGCATATAACCTGTTAAGTATTAGCTTGAAGAGGGGCACCTGGGTGGGACAGCGGTTAAGCGTCTGCCTTCGGCTCAGGGCGTGATCCCGGCGTTATGGGATCGAGCCCCACATCAGGCTCCTCCGCTATGAGCCTGCTTCTTCCTCTCCCACTCCCCCTGCTTGTGTTCCCTCTCTCGCTGGCTGTCTCTCTCTGTCGAATAAATAAATAAAATCTTTAAAAAAAAAAAAGTATTAGCTTGAAGAAAAAAATAAAAGGCTTCAGCAGCTGACAGACCTGATTTCAGATGGTAGCTAAAATCTCTGGGCTCTTTCACTTGTGAGCTCTGTCCTCAGGTGAGTTTCTTAACTTCTTGGAGCCTCTGCTGCTCTCCGTATATACCTTCTGTTCTGTTACGTTATCATTCTTACACCTGCAGTCTTCGTGGTTCTGATTCTGGGGTCTGCTACCTGCTGTTTCTTTGAGCTCTTGTTCATGGCTATTTGCTTCCTTATGAGCATTGGGGTTGTTGAAGTGAGTTCAGATTTCTTGGAACTTTCTCTGTGGGAATGCTCAGAGGCCTGACTTTAAGATGTTTTCCTCCAGGGAGAATATATGTTTTCCAGAGGCTGCAGGCTCTGCAAACCCAGGGCCACTTTAAATGTTTGCCCTGAGGGCTTTTCTCTTTCCAGAATACCCTAATAGGGCTGTGTGGGGGCTGAGCTCTATTGTGAGGGCATTTTGTGGTCATAAATTCTTGTTGGACAATCAATTTTCCTTGTTGCTTCATGAAAAGCTCTTTATTTCTACTTTACATTCACCCTGAGGACGCAGCCCTTTGGCACCCAGCATAAATGTGGAGGAATGGGAAGCTCTTACTATGCTGTCCGCCTGGTGTCGAGTCTAGGTTTGGGGGTCTGTCCCCTGAATCCATAGACACCATGAAGAATGGAAGTGCAAGTTCATCTGGGTTTAGTTAAAATCCTTAAGGTGAAAGTCAGTTCTTTGCCTGCTCTGATTTTTACTTTCACTTTGTTTTTTCCTTCTGAGAATTCCTTTCTTTCTTGCCAACTCATCAATGCATTTAAAAAGATTTTTCCCCTTCATTTAATCCAGCATTAAAAAAAATTTTTAGTGAGGTATTTTCCAAAGATAGCTCATCCAAAATACTGCTGGAAAATGAACTTGTGTGTTCTTTTATTTATTTTTTATGTCTTTTTAAAGATTTACTTATTTATTTGAGAGAGAGAAAACACAAGCCGGAGGAGCAGAGGGAGATGGAGAGAGAGTCTCAAGCCGACTCCTTGCTGAGCACGGAGCCTGACACGGGGCTTCATTTCATGACCCTGAGATCATGACCTGAGCTGAAACCAAGAGTCCGACGCTTAAGCGACTGTGCTGGCCAGGCACCCCTGTGTATTCTTTTAAAAAGATTATATGAAATTGTACTTGGGATTTGCATTAAAATAATTCCATCGCCCCCCAAAACCACACAAGTTTGGCAAAACTTGGTGATAGGTATAAAGGAATTTGTTATACTAATCCTACTACTTTTATGTTTGTTTGAAAATGTCTTTAATGAAAATTTTTTCAGAGACGGAAAAAAAGGAGAATCCAGAAGTTTGATCACAAAAGGGCTCCCTTTTCTATTCCCCTCAAGCACTGTCTAAGCTGGACTATTTTTTAGCCACCAGCCATAATGCTGAACCCTTCTACTCTCAGTACATATAAAAATGTAAATATTTGAAAATAAAAATTATACTTTTACCAATAGCTATTGTTTATGGTCTTTACTCTGTCCCAGGTGAATAACTTCCACATGGTACAGTCAGGAGGTGTGAATATCTCCATGTGCAGAGAGGAAACAGAAGCTCAGGTAGGTTCAAAGTGACTTGTAGATAATCACATATTCCACCAGTGGTGGGGCCGCTAACTGAACCTCGGTGACCAAAAATCATGCTGTGTCTGTCTGGCTGCAAAGCTCTGGCCTCTACCCACTGCAGTAAGTTGCCTCCCACCCATGTACTAGACCAAAAAGAAAAAACCAAAGGCATAAGCTCCTCCTCCCCTTGGAACGTTTCAGAGTCTCTTCTTCCTGCTAGCTCTTCCACTCCTCTGTTCTGTGATTCTACTGTCTGCCCCTTGCCAGACCCTTTCCTCACCTCCCCTGCCTTCCAGGCCTGAGTTGCCATCTTCCTGCTGGAAATTTCCTATTGGCCAGGCCTTGCAACCAGCTCTTGGAGCCATAATGTCTTTAAGCCCACCACTCATCCCCAGTTAGGTGTGAGGCCTTGAATATATAATAGCCTTCTAACCAGTTTCTCTCCTCCTGTCTCTTATTTCTCTGGACTGATCTGCATATCACAAAGGTTACTTGTGCTGAAACACTGCTCTTTGTGGACCCTGTTCTAAAACCAAGTCTTCCCAGGACTTAGGGCTGGAATGACAAACATGGGTCACAGAAGAGCCCCTCTGTGCCCCACTGCCATCCCTCACTCTTATCAGAGCAGGCTTCACAGACCACAGCAGTCTTCTCTCTCAACCCAGTGCTCCTGGAAACCCCTCCGGAGTCAGGTGCACACAGGAGACACCCTTCTTGCATTGTGACCTAGAGCCCTGACAGCAAACTCCCTCACTGCATGGTCAAGGCCCTCCCCCATAAAGGTTTCATTCTTCAAGTGGATCTGTGGATGCTTGCATGAGCCCTCTGTTCTGGCCAAACTGCTCTATTCCCTGTACCAGGGACATGTCTGGCACTTTCTCACCCTGGCTTTTGTTCTTTGCTCATGCCGTTTTCCAAACTTTGCTTCCCATGCCCCCTGCTCTACCTACTGAACCCTCTTCCCTGCCAGGTCCAGTTCAGATTTTAACTCCTTCTTTTTTTTTTTTTTTTAATTCAAGTACAGTTGACATACAATGTTATGTTAGTTTCAGGTATACAACATAGTGATTTGACGACTCTGTACGTTATGCAGTGCTCCCCATGGAAAGTGTAAATGTGGTTGCCATCTGTCACCAGGCAATGCTATTATAATACCATTGACTATACTCCCTATGCTGTATTTTTTATCCCTGTGACTTATTTATTTTATAACTGGAAGTTTGTACCTCTTAATCTCCTTTACCTATTTCACTCATCCCCCCCACCTGCTCCCCTCTGGCAACCACCAGTTTGTTCTCTATATTTATGAGTCTACTTCTGTTTGTTTGTTTTATTTTTTAGATGCCACATGTAAGTGAAATTGTACAGTATTTGTTGTAATGGAGCCCAAGTTCATGTGCCCCACGGGCAGCAAAGCCAATCACTGAGACGTTGAGTATGTAGCAAGGAAAGGGTTTATTCTAGAGACAGCCAAATGAGGAGACAGGAGGCTGGCTCTAAATCTGTTTCCTGGACTAAGATTAGAACAAGTTTTTTATAATCCTAGGGTTGGAATTACATACATATTGATGAAAAAGGCGGAGAAATTTATGACTATTTGAGAGGAAAGATAGAGCATGCGCATTGTGCAAACATGTATGTAAAATGCATCCCATGTTCACCTTGGGGTGGACACTTAATATTAAAAAGAGGTAAAACTCACCTTCTTATGTCAGGAGGTTATCTTAGAACGAGGAGAGAGCTACAGGTATGCTCCTAGAGCCTATGTAAACTGGATGCAGGGCCATGTTTGTTCACAGGCTGGAACCATATCAGTGACCTTCCAGTGGATTTGTTAGTGGAGTCTGAAAAGGAACAATAACTGATGAGGGAGAAACAGATCTCTGAAAAATAGGCTTTAAATTTCCTGTCAGTTCTAGGGGTCTGGTTTCATTTGTCTGACTTATTCACTTAGTATAATACCCTCTGAGGCCATCCATGTTGTTGCAAATGGCAAGGTATCATTTCTTTTTTTAAGGCTGAGTAATATTCATATATGTGTGTGTGTATGTGTATGTGTGTGTGTTTATCATCTTCTTTATCCATTCATCAGTCAATGGGCAAGTAGGTTGCTTCCGTATCTTGGCTATTGTAAATAATGCTGTAATAAATGCAAGAGTGCATATATCTTTTCAAATTAATGTTTTCATTTTCTCAGGTAAATACCCAGCACTAAAATTACTAGATTGCATGGTATTCCCATTTTTATTTTTTTGAGGAGCCTCCATACTGTTTTCCATAGTGGCTACACCAATTTGAATTCCCACCAACAGAGCATGAGGGTTCCCTTTTTCCTACATCCTCACCAGTACTTGTTATTTCTTGTCTTTTTGATACTAGCCATTCTGACAGGTGTGAGGTGGTATCTCATTGTGGTTTTGATTTGTATTTCCCTGATGATGGGTGATGTTTAGCATCTTTTCATGGTTCTAGTGACCATCTGTGTATCTTCTTCAGAAAAATGTTTGTGTCAGGTCCTCTGCCCATTTTTAATTGGATTATTTGGGGGGCGGGTTTTTGGTGTTGAATTGTATAAATTCTTTATATATTTTTTATATTAATCCCTTACCAGATACATCATTTGCAGATATGTTCTCCCATTCATTAGTTTAGTTTTTTATGATGTTGAGGGTTTCCCTTGCTGTGCAAAAGCTTTTTAGTTTAAGGTGGTCATAATAGTTTATGTTTGCTTGTGTTACCCTTGCCTGAGAAGCTATATCTAGAAAAATGTTGTTAAGGCTGACAATGTCCAAGAGATTACTGCCTCTGTTTTCTTGCAGGGGTTTTATGGTTTCAGGTCTCATGTTTAGGTTTTTAATCCATTTTGAGTTTATTTTTGTGTATGGTGTAAGAAAGTGGCCCAGTTTTGTTCTTTTGCATATAACTGCCCAGTTTTCCCAGCACCATTTACTGAAGAGACTGTTTTTCTTCATTGTACATTCTCGCCTCCTTAGTCATAGTTTAATTGACCATATAAGGGTGGGCTTATTTCTGGGTTATCTATTCTGTTCCATCGATCTATATGTCTATTTTTGTGCCAGTACCAGACTGTTTTGATTGCCACAGCTTTGTTGTATAGCTTGAAATCAGATTCTAACTTCTATACGAATCTCCCTCAATTGCCCCAACTGGACATGTCATCCCCCGCTTTAAACCCTTCTCCCTGGTCTGGCCCATCTCTTACCTGACAGTGACCACTTAGGAGTCTTACCATATCTCTCTGGTTCTGTCCCTTTATCCCTTACACCATATAACTCATAGACAGATGTTAGAAACATAATCTGTTCTGAACTTCCCAGGTAAAGAAACAAAAGTGCAGAGAGGTTGAGGGATTTATGCAAGTTGACACAGTCAGTGACAGCAGCCTGGGTACAGAATGTCAATTTCTTTTTTTTTTTTAAGATTTTATTTATTTATTTATTTGTTTTTCAGAGGGGAATGGGGAGCACGAGCACAAGCAGGGGAAGCAGCAGGCAGAAGGAAAAGCAGGCTCCCCACTGAGCAGGGAGCACAATGCAGGACTCAATCCCAGGACCCTGGGATCATGACTGGAGCCGAAGGCAGATGCTTAACTGACTGAGCCACCCAGACATCCCCAGAATGTCAATTCCTGGGTGCCCCTTCAGCATCATCCCCCACACTATGCTGCTTCCTTCACCAACTAAACTCTAACTTCCTTGTGGGAAGAGAATGTATTTTGCACTTTGTATACATACCCATTCCCTCCCTCCCCCTCAACCCACATACCTTTCCCCTGTCTCGCACCCAGTCTTGTTTTAGAAATATTTGTTGGTGATGAAAAGGCAGTCCCGTTTGGAACTATAGTATTCGTGTAATCTCAAATATAAAAACAATTCTTCTTTCTTGGAGAAGGGGAACATTTCAACATATAACTACCAGAGAGAAGCAGTAATAGAAAATGAATGCATTTAAATTCTCTTACATAGAACTCTCAAACAGTTCTCAGGAGCACAAAGAAAGGATACTGCCTTACTTTACCCAAGGCCATTTTGAGAGAGTAGAGAGGAGATCAGTGATATCTTCCTTTTTCTGACTGCCAGATAATTCCTCTCAAAAATTCATTGTAGAGATCAGACATAATGACCATGATCCCTAGTTCAGCTAAAATATATTGGGACCAGGGGCGCCTGGGTGGCTCAGTTGTTGAGCATCTGCCTTCGGCACAGGGCGTGATCCCGGAGTCCTGGGATCGAGCCCCACATCAGGCACCTCTGCTGGGAGCCTGCTTCTTCCTCTCCCACTCCCCCTGCTTGTGTTCCCTCTCTCGCTGGCTGTCTCTCTCTCTCTGTCAAATAAATAAATAAAATCTTAAAAAAAAATAAAATAAAATAAAATATATTGGGACCAATTGTGTGCAGACTTGTGTTCAGCCAGAGAGGAAGAGTAAAAAGTGAGAACCTCACAGTTTAATTGGGAAAGGCACATGTAAAAATAATTCTACATCAGGATGCACCGGAGCGTGGGTGGCTTAGTTGGTTGAGGGTCTGACTCATGGTTTCAGCTCAGGACATGATCTCAGGGTCATGACCTTCAGAATCGTGAGATTGAGTCGTGCCTAGGGCTCCGTGCTGGGTGTGGAGACTGCTTAAGATTCTCTCTCTCCCCCTCCCTCCTCTTTCTCTCAAGTAAATAAATAAATATTTTTTTAAAAAGACACACCGTCAAGGTGCCGTACTGGAGAGTCAAATATTAATGGCCTGTAAGCATTTGAAAAATTATTCTACCTTACTAGTAATCACAGACAAGCTAATTTACATAATAATTAATATCATTATTCCTTGATCAAATTGGCAACAGTTTTTATTTTAAATCATGATATCCAGTGTTGACTAGAGTTTGGGGCAAGGGGTCTCAAACACTGTGGTAGATCCTCTCAGGTGATAATTTAGTAAAATTTTTTAAAACCTTAAAAAAGTACGTACTTCATCTAGCAATTTTATTTCTACAAGTAGACTTAAGTAAGTCTGTTTTCCAAAGATTTTGCTACAAATATCCTCATTGTATCAATATTTTATTTGTAATAGTGAAAAGCTGGACACAATCTAAATAACGATAATAGCTAACATTTAATTGAGTGTTTACTATGTCCTAGATACTTACTTGGACACTTTACACACCTTCATTCATGCAGACCTCATAAAAAACAATATGGGGGAGATACTATTATTATTATCGTCCCCATTTTACAGATGAAGGGCTGAGGCACACAGAGGTTATGTAATGTGGTCATACGCCTGGTGAGTTGAAGAGTCATGTGATTTAGCCTCAGCTGTCTAGCTCTAGTGTCCATGCTCTTAACCATTCCACTCCACCTCCTGCCAGATCTAAACAGCCAATAACAGCTATGGTTAAAATCAGTAATGTTCAATGTGTCTGTGTGCAAGGGGGTGGGAAAGAGAGAGAAGGAAAGAAAAAGGAGGAGGAGGAGAGACGAAGGGGGAGAAGGAAGAAAGAGAGGGTATATGAATTATAGCACATGTATACAAATACTATGCAATTATTAAAAATGATAATGCACACTATACAGGCATACTAGCTTTATTGTTGGTTGCAGATGCTGCATCTTTTTAGGCAAATTAAAGGTTTGTGGCAATCCTGCTTTGAGCAAGTCTATTAGCACCATTTTTCCAATAACATTTGCTCACTTTGTGTCTCTGTGTGACATTTTGGAAACTCTTACACTATTTCAAACTTTTAAAATATTATTATTTTTGTTATGGCTCTCTATGATCAGTGATTCACCTTGCTGAAAGCTCAGATGATGGTTAGCATTTTTTAGCAATCAAATATTATTTAATTAAGATGCACTTTTTAAAAGACATAATGTTGTACAATCAATAGACTATGGTAGAGTATAAACATAAATTTTATAGGTACTGGAACATTAAAACATTCATTTGACTCAATTTTTTTGTGATACTTGCTTTATTGCAGTGGTCTGGAACTGAACCCACAATATCTCTGAGGCCTGCCTGTATTGAGTTGTGTTCTAGAACAATGTCTTTAAAACTCTTTTGACATGACCTATATTAAGAAATAGACATTTGGTGCCTGGGTAGCGCGGTCAGTTGGTTGTGGGACTCTTGGTTTCAGCTTAGGTTGTGATCTTAGGGTTGTGAGATTGAGCCCCGTGTCAGGCTCCACATTCAGTGTGGAGTCTGCTGGAGTTCCTCTCTCCCTCTGCCCCCCAATAAGTAAATAGATCTTAAAAAAAAGGAAGAAAGAAACATTTTGCATCACAACCATACCCATCTATGACAGGAGGAGGGTAAGCTGGCTTCCACCAGTACAATTGTCCTAGTTGTATATGGTGGGTGTCTCTTTTCTTATGTCATGGCAGTTCTTAAATTTTTGGAGTATCATAGACATTGTTTTTCTCACACACACACACACACACACATGCACACACATCTGAAATAGAAGTTTCATGAAAACCACACTCAGACTTACTAAATGTGATGCAGTTTTATATTTTCTCTTCTGTTCTATTCTATTCCATTCTTAAAATTCTGGTCATCAGCCTCTAGTTGAGTTCATCATCCTAAATTAATGTACCCATAATTTGAAACTGATTCTGGAAGAAAATCATGGTGCTTGTAATACCTAAAGTCTCCACAAGGAGACACCACAATTCTACCCAGACAGGGTTTACACCAAAGGCTCGCCCTGCTGGTGATGAGGAGAGGGCAGGGATGCTGTCTTCTGCAGGACGCAACTCAATGGACCAGGCGCAAGGCACTTGGCTGAAGGACAGCTCATATCTTGACTATGCACCTATTGAAAGGTGTGACACAAAAATCTCTGCTCCTGTGGAGACTGTCAGGATCTCAGTCACATGCATCTGACATGGAGATATAGGAGATGTAAGTGATTGACAGAATAGAGGAGAAAATCCATGAGATAATGAGAAGCTGGAGGGTAATAATGGGTCTGTAATGAGCCAAAGGTTCAGTAAGTTCAAGTTATGTTTGGAAGACAAAACTGAACAAGAAGATAGAAGGAGCTAAGAAAGATACCTAGAGCAGGGAAGCCTGCCGAAAGGAAGAGGAGATAGCATCATCACAGCAGTGTGCACTGAGATGCAGTTGCATGGACCACGGCTCCCACATTTCTGTGGCTGGTGTCCCCGGGACTTCCAGCTCTTTGCGGCCCAGTCGTTCTTGAATTCTTCTTTCTAGGAGGCTCCTGGATCCCTGTATTCCTGAGTGCCAGGGATCCTAACAGCAAATGCTTCCTCCGTTTGCTGACCCAGCAGCAGTCGAGTCTCTTCTGCTTATTCCTACAAAGGAGCCTAACTGAAAAAAAAAAAAAAAAAAGCAAAATGAAAGATGTTCCCAGCTTAAGTTAAAATGTTCCATATTACGTTAAAGATGTTCCCATATTAAGTTAAAAAAAACGATATCACTTTAGAGCATTTCTTTATAATGTAATTTTGTTTTAAAATGTATAACATAGGGGCACCTGGGTGGCTCCGTCAGTTGGGCTTCTGCCTTCGGCTCAGGTCATGATCCTGGGGTGCTAGGGTTAAGCCCAGTGTTGGGCTCTCTGCTCAGCGGGGAGCCTACTTCTCCCTCTCCCTCTGCCTGCCACTCTACCTACTTGTGCTCCCTCTCTCTCTCTCAAATAAATAAATAAATCTTAAAAAAAAATAAAATAAAGTATAGAACATAAAATCTGGAAGGGTATACATCAAGATATTGACAGCGGTTATAGCTGAATGATGATTTGTGAGCATACTATTTTTTTGCACAAGTTTTTTTTTCTAAAATAATCACATACTAATTGTTTAATGTGTTAAGCGCAATGCTTATTAAAAAGAAAGAAAGAATTTTAAAAACCAAGATATTTTTCTGTATTTAACTCCTTATTTTTTATTTTTTTATTTTTTATTTGGTTATTTTATTTACTTATTTATTTTTAAATTCAATTAATTAATATATAATGTATTATTAGTTTCTGAGGTAGAGGTCAGTGATTCATCAGTCTTGTATAACACCCAGTGCTCATTACATCATGACAACAGCACAGGGTTGCTGAACGTCTTCTGAAGGATGATGTGATTTGGGTCCCAGAGGGCTTTCAGGGTACAGGTATCCTGGGAACTGTCCTCAAAGGGGCCACTATGAGTAAAGTCCGAGAGGCTAGTGCCCCCAGGGAATACTGGGAAAATGGTGGGGGGCTGGCTACAGCTGAAGCAGAGAGCACCCTGAGTTCTTAAAGGACACAAAAGTTTGAATACATTTGGTAGAAATTAATATCTTTTTAGCATTCTAAAGATTATGCACTTCTTGATAGATATTTGAAATGATATAATTTATATGTAAGTTAGAAACATAATAATTAACAAAAATATATCCAGTACCCAGCTTAAAAAATAGAACATGACTAATACCCTTGAGACCCTCATATACCTCTCTCCGAACCCATCAAGCTCCTGCCCTCCCAAAAGTAACCACTCTCCTGAATTTTGTGTTTAACATGTCCCTTATGGTTTTATTGCAAATGTAGACATCCTTAATAATAGTAACAGCTGGGGTGCCTGGGTGGCACAGTCATTTGAGTGTGGACTCTTGGTTTTAGCTCAGGTCCTGATCTCAGGGTCATGAGATCGATCCCCGCCTCGGGCTCCATGCTCAGCTGAGAGTCTGCTTAAGACTCTCCCTTCCTCTCCCTCTGTGCCCTCTTCCCCCGCTTGTGTTCACTCTTGCTCTCTCTCTAAAATAAATAAATAAATAAATAAATAAATAAATAAATAAATAAATAAATAAAATAATAGTAACATCTAACATTCTTTGAGTGCTTGCTCTTTCTAAGACACTATTCTAAATTCTCTATGTATTTTAACTCTAATCTGCACAACAAGCCGAAAGGGTAAATATTGTTATTAACATCCCAATTCAGCAGTTAACTGAACTGAGGCACAGAGAGCTTAAGTGACCTGCTCAAAGTCACACAGCCAGTACATGGCAGGCCCTGGTTTCAAACCCTGGCAGTTTGCTCTAGCTTCTGTACCCTTAACTACTTATTCTGCCCACTCTTAACAATATATTGTCATTCTCCTTATTTTTGAATCACGTACAAATAGAATCCCATTGTGTTAGTTCTGTTTGTCCAGAAGGGCATTCCGAGATGTGGGTTCTAATGAGAGCAGTTTCTTTGGGAGGTGAGCCACTGTATTTGTCAGATTTCTCCAGAGAAATAGAACTAATAGGATATACACGATAGACATAAGAGGAGATTTATTTTTATCATAGGAATTGGTTCACACAGTTGTGGGGGCTTAGAAGTCCCACCATCTGCCATCTGCAAGCTGCAGAACCAGGAAAGCTGGTGGTGTAATTCAGACTGAGTCCAGAGGCCTGAGAAGCAGGGCCCCATGGGGTAAATCCTGAGTCTGAAAGTCCAAGAATCAGTCACACCAATGGCCAAGGGCAGGAGAAGATGGATGTCTTAGGTCAAGCAGAGAGCAAGTTTGTCCTCTACCTGCCTCTTTGTTCTTTTCAGGTCCTCGGAAGATTGGATGATGCCCACCTGCATTGGTGAGGGCAATCTTCTTGGCTCAAGCTACCATTCAAACACTCATCTCTTTCAGAGACATTCTCCCAGACAGACCCGGAAGTGTTTTACCAGCTCTCTGGGCATTCCTTAGTTCAGTTAAGTTGACACATACAATTAACCATCACAGCCACAAAAGCCCAGTAAGGGAATGGAATGGAAAATAAGGAAGGAAAAGCCAACAAAGAAGTTACCACTTTGGACAACTTCATCCTAGTCACACTAAGATGCCAGAGTAGAATAGACACTAAAGAGTTATCCCACCCAAGAGCGGGGAGGGAACCAGAGTATTAATACAGCAACTCATGGCAATCATGGGTTGAGGCCTGGCTTCTAGAGAGCGTTAATTCCCTCTGGCCTGCCTTATGTGCAGACAGAGCGAGCTTCAGAAAGAAACCCCTCTGGCAGAGGGTAGCAATGACTGACATAGGGCTTGGATTGACCTGTGCTGAAATGGTAAGGCCTAAGGTGATATGAGCAGGGAGCTTCTAGTATCTTGTCACATACTCTGTGAGCAATCCTGCAATTTGCTTTTTTTTTTTTTTTTTTGCTTGCTGTTCACCGCTGTGGTTTTGAGATTCATCCATGTTGGCATGCTGATACATGTAAATTGTGGTTCATTCATTTTCACTGCTATATTCCATTATATGACTATGTTTCATTAATTTATTCCTTTTTTTAAAAAAAATCCATTCTGTAGTTAATGGACATTTGGGCTGTTTCTACTGTTTTGTTATCAGAAATAATGTTACCTTCTTTCACAAGTCTCTTATTGCATTTGTCAAGAGTTTCTTCTCTACACCTAGGTTTAGAATTATTGGGGTAGGAAGTACTCACAACTTAACCTTTACCATATAACGAGTACAGTAGTCGTTCCTGTAGAAATATCAGCAGCAGAGTCTCAGATTTCCTAATGTTTCATACCTTTGCTCAAAATGGTATTGTTAGATTTTTAATTTTTGCCAGTCTGGTGTGTATAAAGTGACATTTCTTCATATTTTGGGAGGATACACACACACACACACACATGCATTTTTTTTTTTAATTTAAAAGTCATGTTAATTCAAGTTCAACTTCGGTCTCTAATTTTTTTTTAAAGATTTTATTTATTTATTTGAGAGAGAGAGCAAGGGAGAGAGCAAGAGAGAGAGCATACAAGCAGGAGGAAGGGCAGAGGGAGAAGCAGGCTGTCTGCTGAGCAGGGATTCCGATGCGGGGCTCGATCCTGGAACTCCAGGATCATGGATCATGACCTGAGCCAAAGGCAGATGTTTAACTGACTGAGCCTCCCAGGGGCCCTTAGTCTCTGTCATTGTAATTTAAATTGTCTAAGAAGAAAGATGGGAAATAACACTCAGAGTTGTGACCATAAATGAATGAAATTGTTTCACTTGCATAACTTGTATGATGGTTCATTTTATGTGTCAATTTGAATGGATCATCCAGATATTTGACTAAACATTATTTCTGCATGTGACTGTGAAATTAGTGTTTGAATCACTGGACACACTTAAGCAATTTGCCCTCTCCAGCGTGGTGGGCATCATCTGATCTGTTGAGGGCTTGAAGAGAAGGAAAAAGTGGAGGAAGGCTTTGGCCCTTCCTGAGTACTTGAGCTGGGACACTGATGTTCTGCTCTTGCCACCCCTGGTGCCCAGGCCTTCAGATCTGGATTGGAATCCACATCTTTCTCGTCTCAGACTTTTAGACTAGGAGCTTTATTGGTTTTTACACACCAGCTTTATTGGGTCTCCAGCTTGCAGATGGCAGATTGTGGGACTTCCCAACCTTCATAATTGCATGAGCTTGTGTTTTATAATAAATATATACTTTATTTATTTATTTATTTATTTATTTATTTATTTATTTATTTGGACTGTTTCTCTAGAGAACTCCGACTAGCACAACTTGCCAACAGGTTCTAAGGTCAATGATAGGAGAAGACTTTCAAAAGTATGAGCAAAGTTGGCACCTTGAGTTATGTGTAGCTTCTGAGGATACACTGTAGGACGACGCTAAAGTTCTGTGTGTCTCTTAAAAATTCAGTGTCCTTATTTTACAGGCAGGTCTCATACCAGACAGATGATAGCCTTCCTTCTCTGTACTCTTAATGATTTTCTTAAGCTCTTTTTCACTTTGGAACAAGTGGTTGTTCTAGAGGACTTAGCACAGGAGAGAGCTTTGTCAACATTAATAAATCTTTGCGGTATCTCTAGTGAAGGAGGCAGCAGTTGCCAGTATGAGTTTCATAGGACTGCTACAACAAGTTAGCACAAATTGGGTGGCTTAAAACAGCAGAAATTAATCCTCTCACAATTCTGGAGCCCAGAAGTCCAAAATCAAGTTGTCAGTAGGGGTGTTTCCTTCTGGAGGCTCCGAGGGAAAATCCGTTCCCCGTTTCTTTCCTAGTTTCTAGGAGCCGCCAGCAACCCTTGGCATTCCTTTGCTCTGACTCGGTCTTCACGTGGCCGTCGTCTCTTGTAAAGGCACTTGTCATTGGCCTTGGGCCCCAACAATCCAGGATGCTTTCATTTGGAGAGTCTTACCTTAATTACAGCTGCAAAGACCCTTTTTCCAAATAAGGCCACAGTCACAGGTTTTTGGGTAAACATATCTTTTGGGAGTCCACGATTCAATCTGCTAATGGGAGGCAGCAAAAGACGTGGTTGAGAGGAGAGCTAATTACGTTAGATCTTCTGAAGTTCTGCTCATAACTCTCTTTTAGTGGGCAGGGAGGAAAAACACCATGCTGGGCATTAGAGATGAGATTTCTTCATTTGTGAATTCTGAGAGTTAATAGCTTTTCCCCAAATAGAGGCTCAGTAACAGATGTCTGATCTCACCATAGGGATTGTCAAGGAAGCCAGCCAACAGGAGGTAGTGTTAATATTTTCACTGGGGAGAATATAAATGACTCTCTAAGAAGGAAAAATATGTGTGCTGTTGGGTGGACAGGTTGCAAAAGAATTTCTTTATCTTAGTTGTTATTTATTTAATTTTTTCTTCCTGATCTTAACATCCTTCTTTAAAAAAAAGCCCCCCCCCCCAAGTTCTTCCCTGGAAAATAAACCTATTTCGTAACATTCTATGTATTTTATTGAAAAAGTCAGAAGTGAGAATGATGTGAACTTTTTAATTCTTGGGTATTTTTTTTTAACTTTTTTTCTATTTTTACAGTGAAAAAGTTAATTGGGTCAATTTCCCATAGTCAGCAAAAGACACCATAGATATTTTTAAACAATGCCATGTACTTCTTCAGATGTTTATTGTTCACTCTGAACCTGAATTTTTTTTTTAAAGATTTATTTTTATTTATTTGGGAGAGAGAGAGCATGTGCACAAGCAGGGGAGAGGAGGAGCAGAGGGAGAGGGAGAGAATCATCGTCAAGCCGACTCCCCACTGAGTGTGGAGCCCAGACACCGGGCTCAATCCCATGACCCTGAGATCACAACCTGAGCCAAAATCAAAAGTTGGACGGTCAACTCACTGAGCCACCCAGGTGCCCCTGAACCTGAAATTCTAAGAATAAGATCATTTTATTCCTGTCTAGGCCTCCTTAAAAAAATGAAAGTGACATTGTTCTAAGAAAAGAAGTGTGATTACCCCACTGTTACGTTTATTTAGATAACACCATAAGTAGTACAGACAGGTGCCCAGAGCAAGGCTAGCAGGTCTGGACTGGAGTGTGCGGTGCTATGCATATAGTACTAAATATATCTAAGCATCACAGGGAAAACACCTTTGTGAAAAAGATCTTACCCCTCCAAAAAAAGGCCCAAAGTATCCAAAGTCACTATGTAAAAAGCTAATATATCTGCACTGTGAACTATAAATTACATTTATATTTTTCTCTTTCTCCCCTTTAATTTTTGGCCTCCTCTCTTAAGGTCAAAGAGTCACATGATTTTCATGCCGAAGACCCTTAAAAATTCACTTATTCTCTTGCTCTCATTTTACAGTAAGGGTAAATAAATAAATATGAAATAAATAACCGAATGTGACACAGTTAGTGACAAAGCCGTTGCCTGGCACACACTTCTCCTGAAGCTAAATGCTTGAACTTTAAAGAATTTATTCAAAATAATTATCAAAAATACTCTAGATCTCATATGAAATGATTACAAAAATTAACTGTCATTCCCATCAGTTTTTCCAAAGTTTTAAGAGATGTATTATAGTTCAAAGCCTGAAAAATACTTTGTCATTGCATATTTATTTTCAAATTTCTCATTCATAGAATTAAAAACAACACACACACACACACACACACACACACACACACACACACACACACAGAGTTTGAAACCCAGAAGCTACTGTAGTTACAGTGAAGGGCTTACATGCTCAAAATCCTATTTGTTCCTATTTGAGAGGATTGGCTTAAATTGGCATATTTGTTTAATTCAATTTCTCTGTGCAGATTTTGCATTTTCACATTGAGAACAGTGCTTCTGCTGTGGGCAATAGACAATTGCTTCAGATTTTATCCACTTCAGTACCAGTGCTGAATTCATTACTAAAACCCTTAAAAATTACTTTTTATCAGTTGTGGCTCATTCCAGCGAATAACACTTCAGAGTATAAAAATCAATTTCCCCCACTGGATCTCACTGAATTCTCATACAACAACCCTGAGGGTGGAATTTATTTTCCTTATTTTTTTTAGCATATGTAAAACTGAGCCTCTGAAATTTGCTCAAAGTCACAGTTCTCTATTACACATCAGCCTTATTTAAAGTGGAGAACTCCAAATAAAGAGTCTATAGGTAATAGTATTATACCAATGCTAATTTTCTTAGGTTTGATAAATAAATGTACCATAGTTGTATAAAATGTTAACATTAGGGAAAACCGGGTGAAGAGTATACACCAGAGCTCTCTGTAGTATCTCTATAATGTTTCAGTAAATCTAAAAGTATCGCAAAACTTAGAGACATTTAAAAATAAGTCCTCTAATTAGTCTCAGAGTTTATTAGCATTTTAGATCTGGCAGGGTAGAATATAACCTTTCCGTTTGCAGATAAGGAACCTGGTGCCCAAGCAGACTTTCCTAAGCTCACCAGATCAGTTTCCCAATTACTAAGCTGGTTCTTTCACAACACCTGCCTGGTTTGTAGAAATTGCATACTTCTATTCAAAAAATGTTGTCAGCAAGTCCGCAGAGACTATCTCCTCTTGGGGGCACATGCAGAATGATATGTACAGTCTGTTGCAATGCCTAAATTCATTATATTGGTGAATCAATCTTATTACATGACTATTCAAATTATGTACACCTGCAAAGGCCCCCAGCAGTTCCTGCCATCTGGCCCCGTGATGTAGGAAGACACTTGCTCCCTTACTCTTGCGTCTGGTTGCTTTTCACTGGTACCACAGCCTTTCTGCCAGCTGACTTCTTTCTTGCCACTTAACTTTCTTCTTGTGTCCATTGAGTGAGGCTGTGAGGGCAGCACTCAGAGCAGAATTCTGAAGATGTGTGCTTCTCCCCACCCCTACTATTTAAGAGACATCTTCCGGTTAGGAGTGCCTGGGTGGCTCAGTGGGTTAAGCATCTGACTCTTAATTTCCGTTCAGGTCATGATGTCGGAGTTGTGGAATTGACCCCCATGGTGGGCTCCACGCTCGGCGCAGAGCGTACTTGTCTCCCTCCCTCTGCTTCTCCCCTGCCTGTGCTCTCTCTCTCTCTCAAATAAATACATAAAATCTTTTAAAAAAAGAGAACGAGAGACATCCCGGTTTGGTAAGACCCAGGCACAAATTACCTGGTGTGCACTCCTCTCATTTTTGAGCTCTGGGATCAAGGAGAAGCACACTTCTTCAAAATCTGCTCTGTGATCCTACCTAAGTGAAGCTATTAATATTACTCTATTCCCCAGCAAAGGTTGTGTGTGTGTATAACTGCTTTGTTCCTTTTGCAAGCCACCTCACTGAACAGTGTTGGAATATGAACTTTTCCTTCAAGTCTGGACTGTGAACACTGCTTCTCTCTTCATCCTCTCCTGACCTCTAGTATTGGTTTCTGAAAACTGATGCCCTTGACTACTGAAGGATCATGGGATGCCAGTGAACATATGCGAAGATGGAAAAAAGAGAAAGAAAAACAATAAAGAAGCACAAATGCATTATTGCCAGTTTTCCTATTTCTGGGAAAGGCATGGAACTGAAAAAAACATTTCAGAAAAGAGAGAAAGATTTATGGGGCACCTGGTGGCACAGCGGTTAAGCGTCTGCCTTCGGCTCAGGGCGTGATCCTGGCGTTATGGGATCGAGCCCCACATCAGGCTCTTCCGCTATGAGCCTGCTTCTTCCTCTCCCACTCCCCCTGCTTGTGTTCCCTCTCTCGCTGGCTGTCTATCTCTCTGTCGAATAAATAAATAAAATCTTTAAAAAAAGAGAGAGAGAAAGATTTAAAAATAACAGCTCTGTTTTTATATTTTTCTTTTTTAAAGATTTTATTCATTTTTTTCAAGTAATCTCTACTCCCTAGGTGGGGCTCGAACTCACGATCCTGAGATCAAGAGTCACGTGCTCCACCGACAGAGTCAGCCAGATTTTCATATTTTTCATGTTTTTACATTTTTCATGTTTCCTCCCAGTCTTGGTTCACGTGCATAGCTATGTTAAGCAAGAATACTATAAAGATTCTACTTTATATTTATTTTTTCCCTTTAACGTTAAATCATGTGCATTTTTTAAATTTTGCTACAGTCTTCAGTATGTTCATTTTAGTAGATGCATAATATACGTAATTTACAGAGTTTTGACTATGTGTCCAGTGTTTAAAATATGTTATTTAATTCCCACAAAACCCTACAGGGCAAGTATTGTTTTGCTCATTTCATCTTATTTACAAAAGTAAAAACTGAGGCTCAGAGGGGTTAAGTAACTTGTTCAAATTCATGCACCTAGTGAGGGGGTAAGTCAGGATTCAAACCAAAGTGTGTGGACTCCAAAGTCTAGGCTACTGACTTGTCAGATAGCAGAGTGAGGAGGATATGCAGTGGAACTCCAGATCCAGTTACTTAGCCTGATACTCTGTCCAAAAACCAGTGGTTTATGGCTGTACACCAGAAAATATCTGGGGAGCTTTAAGAAATAGTGTTGCCTCCTCTGAGAGACTCAAATGTAACTGGCCTGGGGTGGCCCCAGGCATCAGGGTATTCCAAAACTCCCAAGTATTTTAACGTCCAGCTACTGTTCTCTGTGACAACTTTACTGTAGAAACGACAGAAGAGGGGAAACACAATTAAATCATAAATGAAATGAATGAGTATTTAACTTCAAAAATGGCTTCGTAAGTTATATGTCTCCTGCCACATTGTGGTCGTCTGTCCCTATAAGTTTGGGAGTCATTAGCATGGACATAGAGGTGAAGCCGTGGCTGTAGGCGAACTGGCTCTTGCAAAGCATGTAGTGAGAAGGGAAAAAGGATGCAAACAGAGCCCAGGGGGATAATATTTAAGAGATGGGTAGAGAAAGAGCCAAAGAGCTATCATACAGCCTACTTCCAGGATTTTTATTTTTAAAATTTTTTTGGTTTTTTATTTTTTAAAGATTTTATTTATTTACTTGAGGGAGAGAGAGAGAGAGCACAAGCGGAAAGGAGAGGCAGAGGGAGAAGCAGATTCCCTGCTGAGCGGAGAGCCCAATGTGGGCCTCGATCCCAGGACCCTGAGCCGAAGGCAGACATTTAACTGACTGAGCCACCCAGGTGCCCTACTTCCAGGATTTTTAAATGCTAAGTGCTGCCGAGTGGTCATGTAGGGGAAGGCCTGGAAACCTGAGAATTAGCCCCAAGCTCTCATGGGAACATTCATGGCAGTACACGGGGGAGCCGTGTGGGTAAGGCAGATTTCAGTGACTGAGGCAAATGTGGGAGGTAAGGAAGTGGATATAATCTATATGGACCTTTTTACTGAAATTTTGGCTTTAAAAATGTATCTGTGTTTTCAGCTGTAAGCATGGGAATACCCAAATAAAAGTGACTTACACAATAGAGACCCTCCCACTACACACACACACACACACACACACACACACACACACACCAAGAAGCCCAGAAGTGGGCAGTTCACAGATTTAGACTCTCGTTGGCTTCTCTGGCATACTCTTGGCCACCCTTCATGGTCATGAGATAGTAGAAGCATCTTCAAATATCACGTCCTCACATGACAACATCTAATGGATAGGTCTCCTCTTATGCCTCTCCTTTTGTTAGGGAGGAAACCCTCCTGAAAGGCCCCAGCCAACCTGCTCTAGTGACTCATTGCCCTTAACACTCACATACCCTCCCCCAGCTACAAGGGGTTCTCAGCAAGTGAACGTCTGGTATTTTTGTCCTTTACATTGGGAGGTAGGTTCTGCTTTCAAAGAAGAAGGGAGAGAAAAGAAAGATGGCTATATAGGTGACCACAGAGTTGCACAGAGAGTATGAAGAGAGCATGGTAGCCAGAGGTAGACGTGGGCTTAATGCAAGTTCTCTGCTTGTTTGTTTTAAGATGGTTGAAGCTGGACATGCTTAAATATAAAAATATAATCATAATAGTGAGCCCCCCATGATGGTGGGATGCATGGGAAGTAAAACATGAGAGATGGACAGGTGTCTCTTCCATTCTAATTGGAGGGAAGGAGAACTGAAGATGGTGGATATGGTTCATGTGTTGGTTTGCTGGGAAATGGAGGGGATCTCCTCTGATGGCTTTGGTTTCTTTCTTGCGAAGGGGGTGGCTGAGTTATCTGCCAAGGGTAAGGGGACACAACACAAGAGAGTGTTGCCCAGGTAACACAGGATTTTCAGCTGGTTTTAAGGATGCAGTTGAGGCTTGCTGCCCTGAATTTAAAATTATTTTAATTAGGGGCATTCATGATTTTTTTTCCTCCAGCTGCACTAGACACTTGGCCACAGGTATTGGGATGGCAGAATGATGACTATCTCAGGGGACTTTCTGCACAGGTGTGATAAAATAAATAGAATAGGGGAACTGAAAACACCGTCGAAAGAGCAGTTTTAGTGATAGCACACACAATCTGAACAGGCAGGAAGTGAAAACAGGGGAATAGATCCACTGGAAGAAATTCAAGAGACCAAAGGATCAGAGACAATGAGGTGGCCAAGGGACTGATGTAGAATGAGTAAATTGGCAGGATTGTTGGATAAGGCTTAGTAAATGGGCTGGTTTCTTTCAAACATGGTGCAATTCTGGGTGTTGACAACCTCCTGAAAGTTGAATTAGAATGAGTGGCTTCAATACATCGAAGATCAAGAAATGAAGAGCTATGGTATTGGAAGGGTCATCTAATGGCCTGAGGAACAATTTATAAAAATAGAAGTGGATGAAAGAAGTGCTTTTCAGACTTCAGTGTGTGTACGAATCTCCTGGAGATCTTATTAAAATGAAGATTATGATTTAGTAGATCTGGGATGGGGATTGAAGCTCTGCAGTTATAACGAGTTACCAAGTGATGCTGATTTGTTGGTCCAGGAACCATACTTTGAGTGGCGAGACACTATATAACCCCATTATTATCTTCTACACATACTCTCTTCTTTATTTAAATAACCCTCTACTCTACTTTGCTGAAGGGGGTGGATCTTAGAAGATACCTGTTGTCCCTGGTCCCACCTGTTGGCTGGTTGGGGGTAGAGGAGCTGAGGCAACTGGAAACTACCCACAATCTGAACTCAGCTGATTGAAATTTCTCATGAGATTCTGAACTAACAAAATAGAGACTAAGCCTGCAAACCAGTGGTAAGCAGTGGCTCTATAAAATCTATTTTTTCCAAAGTTTAGCAGCAAAACAAGCTTAGGCCATATGTCACTTGAAATTTTGGGGAGTAGTAATGATGAGGAGACTGGTTCTTAGGAAAAAGAATGGAGTAGAGGCATAGAAAATTAGTGAGACAAAAGAATAAGAAGTTCTAGAGTAAGGGGTCATTATCTCCAACTCAACCTTCCTCCTCAAATACGCTCTACACAAATATCTGGCCTCTCTGGCCTGCCTTCTTCACTCTTCTCACATTAGCTAAATCATACTCCTCTTCAGGTCTTGATTTAGAAGGAGGAAGCTTTTCCTGTCAACTGAAGCTGGTGGGTGCCTTCCCGTGTATCCCTATAGCTCCCCTTGGAGTCCAGATCATAGCCTTCATCACCATTATGACAACCACCATTTGGATATTTATTTGTCAGATGTCTTGTATATTCTCTACTAAACTTTTTATTTATTTTATTTTTATTTATTATTTTTTTAAAGATTTTATTTATTTATTTGACAGAGATAGAGACAGCCAGCGAGAGAGGGAACACAAGCAGGGGGAGTGGGAGAGGAAGAAGCAGGCTCCCAGCGGAGGAGCCTGATGTGGGGGCTCGATCCCAGAACGCCGGGATCACGCCCTGAGCCGAAGGCAGACGCCTAACGACTGCGCCCCCCAAACTTTTTTTTTTTTTAATAAAAACTGGTTGAGGGCAGATATGATCTACTTCAAAGCTTGTCCTCTTAGCCAATGTATCTTGCCTGTCTCTTTCTTGATCACCCTATTACCCTTTCTGGTGGTTGGCTGGTACAGAGCAGGCTCTCAAAGGTACTTGTTTAATGAATGTGGCTGAATGTGAGTGACTTATTTGTTCAGCCCATCGACCTTCTATCAGAACTGGGTGCAGGGTTGTGTAGCATTCCTGTTAAAGGTCCTGCACAAAAAGATCATTTATGAAATACATAACTGATCAGATATGCACCATAGCTCCTCTACTCAGTGTTGCAAATTTCAAATCAATGGATGCGTGGTTCTTAGTCCATCCCCCGTCCTAATCCCTTGACCTAAACCGCAGAAAGGTCACCAGGAATCTTTGCTTGGGCTCTAAACGTTACATGGCTACAGCGTTCTAACGAGGGTTCTCCCTGCAAACAAACATTTTCAGAGCTCTCTTTAACCTCGGAGCTGCAGTGTCCTGCCAACCTAACGTGGTTGCGTTTGTTCCCTAATACTTGTGACTCCAAATGCGGTGACACTATGTTGCCTATAAGGCCTGTCCACCTCCAGTTCCCTATGCTGTAGTGTTCTCTGTGGCTGCAAATGTGCTTAGTCAGCACAATCACTAACAGCATGAGTGTGCAAGTCAAAGAAGTACCTTGCAAGTGTCACGTCCCAGCTGTTTCTTTAAACGCCACAGGATCCCTATCACAGAACAAAACAAGACTAACATACAAACAACCATAAACCAAATTTGTCAGTGTCCCCCGTTGCGTCCTAGTAGTGCAAAGACTGGGGTGGTTAAAACAGGCTAGTTGTTTTAAAGATGTTTTCAGCCGAATGCAAAGCTGTCTTCAGAGAGGTTCTTTACCCACGTGGCTCGCGCAGACGCTAATTACTAAGACGCTGAGAAACGTGCAGCCAGGGAGATTGGCAGCCCCAGCGGGAAAGAAGTGGCACCTCCAGAAATAAAGCTCCGCAGCCAATGCGGCTCCTCGGCCCGCGGGATTGGCTGCCCCGGCGGTGACGTCGCCTGGGCGGGCCAAGTCGGTTTGCGACAGAGACCGCGGGTCCCGGCCGGGGGAGCTGAGCGGAGGGTATCCGCAGCCCGGCGCTTGGCCCTCGAGCCCGCTCTCCGCCAGCCCGGAAGGTTTCTTTCTTCTCCGTGCGGTCTCGCCCGCGCCCCAGAGTCTTGGCTCGGAATCCCGGCGGGTGTGTGCGCCCGGGAGCAGCGGACCCCGGCGCGGCCAGGACTCCCCAGCTCGAGGGCGGCAGGGGACGCCGAGGTTTGGCCTGCGGGCGCGGGGCGGTCGCGGGGCGGTGCCCAGGAGGGTGGCCAATCTGTGCGCGACCGAGGCGGGATTTTCTCTTGCTCGCTCTGCCCGGGCGGATGCTCCAGCCGCGGCTCCCGCAGGAGAGAGCCGAAGGGAGCTGCGGAAAGCACGACGGTGCGCGGGTAGATGCGGCAAACGAAGGGGATTCGAGGTGCCTGGCGCGACTGCGACCTGCAGCTGCAGCGCTGGGGGAGAGGCCCGCGGAGCGCTGGGCTTGGGCAACTTCATTTTTCCCGCCGCTCCAGAACTGGAGGGGTGGAGAGGTGCTGAGAGCTTGGAGAGGGGCTTGTAATGAGTTCTTCACTGGAACCCCGCTCCTCCTCGAGCGTGGGGGTATTGGTGCTCAACGGAATATTGAGAAAGTTGGGAAGCGATCGCGTAAAGAAATGCGGTGGGGAGGGGTGGGAACGGTGGGTACCCCCGGGAGCGCGCGGCCGCGGATTTGCTGTGTGCGCTGCAGCGCCCCGCGGACCTTGCAGCCTCGGGCCCGGCGGGGCTGAGCGCTGAGATTTGGGGAAGTGGGAGCCGCGCGGGCGGGGCGTCCCGAGGAGAGTCGGCCACGCGGTGTCTGTTTCCTTTCACTTCCTGCAGCAGTTGCTCGCTATGAGGAGGGCAGCGGGCCTTGGGCGGAGCGGCCGCGTCCCCCGGGCCTGAGCGCCCACCCGCCGCCGCCGCGGGGACGTCCCGACCCACCTCGGCTTTCGGCCATGAGCTCTCGGTGAATACGCGGCTTGGGCATTCGTGGACCTGACACTTCGGGAGGTAATGCTGGCTCAGGTTTGAGTGGCGTGGGAGAGTGAAGAAACCCTAAAATGGAGGACTTTTCTACTAGGACCTATGGCACCAGTGGCCTGGACAACAGACCTCTGTTCGGAGAGACGTCGGCCAAGGTGAGCGCGGACCTGGATTCGGGGTTGGGGATGTGTGTGTGTCTGTGTGTGTCTGCCCTCCCGCCCGGAGCCCTGGCCTGCGGCCCTGAAGGTACTTGTAGGAAAGAGCTGGTTCTTCAATCCTGCTTGCCTCTTAAGATGTTTGTCCTGCCACTCGGCTCTTTCTTTGGGACAGGGTTGGCCCCGGAGCCCTGAAGGCGGGGGTGGAGAAAAGTTTAGAAAGTTCTGTTGGGGGCCCTTCAGGGGAGTACGGAAGCCCCTCTCGGGAGGGGAGGTGGAGCTGGAGTGCCAACCTTCAAGAGGCTTCAGGTGTGCACCTAAACCTTCCGCAAGAAAGAACCCCAGAGAGGTGCTTCTCATGAGTATTTATCTGGAACCATTAAGGGTTTACGGCTGAGGCAGCCAAGCAAAGAGGCTTGATAGGAGGCTTTCTTTGACAGCGCTCCGTTCCGGGAAGCGCTCAAAGGGTCTCCAGACCTAAACAAGCTGTAGTACCTTATTTTAGGCTTTTAAAAAGTGTAATGCCTTCTTACAGGCTTTATCATGTGATGTTCTGGGCCAGTAATTGAGGAGAGCTCTTTTCCTGTCTTCCACTTTAATTTTGAGTCATTTTGGCAAGATGAGCCTATGTTTTTTTTTTTTTTTCCACCTAGAAAGTGGTATTGGTGACCTTTGATCCCTGACAAAGTCCTTTTTTTTTTTTCTTCCCCTAAGATTGATTTATTTATTTTAGAGATAGTGCAGGAGTGCACAAGCCGGAGGGCAGAGGGACGGGGAGAGAGGTGACAAAGCCCTTTCAAGCCTCTCTAAAAGTAGGGCTCATGTGGAATCTAGAACTTTTTGGGTTTTTCAGCTTTGGGGGGGGGGATCTCTGACAGAAAGGATGGGAAATTGTACACCTGGCAGGGTGGGTTTGGAAGCTGCCAGTCTTCTACAGAACTAGTACTGGATTTTTTAAACTCTGTGGGTATTCTTCTTTCTTAGAGTATCGTAAGAAAATGTTTTAAGCTTGGTCTCTAGGAAGATGCATTTATTTATTTATTTTGTGACTTTGCATAATCCAGGTTCATATTGCACATAGTTTGAGAAGCATGATTCTAGTTGATTAGACGTTCCTATTTCTACTATTATTAAATATTATGTGATAGGCCCTCGGGGTCCAAGGAGCACAGTTTGGTGGGCGAAATAGGGAAACAGATGTGATGCATTGGATTTGTGTTATGACGGGGCATAGAGGGGGCGTGTTGGGGGACACAGGAGAAACTGGTCACCTTTGTTTGGGAAGCTTGGGGAAGATCTTAGACGGCTTTTCCATTCAGAGTTTCTGGTAGCCTTGGGCTTGCACATATGAATGCCCCTAAATTAGGGTTTAACAAGAAGAGGATTTGGGGCTTGGAGAGCAGAGGCAACTTGCTGCGTGAAGGTGTTGGACCAAGGGCACCTGACTGTCCAGTTGTCCCAAGAGCTAAGAGGTTCAGTGTCTCCCTCACAGGCCTTGGTGCACAGATTGGGGTTCTGGGTGATGTAGACTTGTGACCTTCTTTAAGCCCCACAGCCCCTTAATACTGAGGTAGATGAGTTTAAGATGGACTTGATTTACAGAGACACTGAGAAATACTGATGTTTTCTGACTTGCTTGGGCCTAAACAGTCAATCACTGTAAGTTTTCTATTGCCTATGATCAGTTTGAAACCCATCCAAGAACTTGACTGTTTGAAGTGTTTCTCTCTTTGTTGCATACTTATTTAGTCCAAGAGTATATCGGCCTGGCATTACTTAGGCAATTTAGGGCATTGTAACAGTAGATTGAGCTACTCAGAGACTAAGAATAAGGTACAACTCCACATATCAAAATTTAGTTCCCTCCGTGAGGTTGACAGAATGATTGGACATAGAGAAATTATCCAGAACCGAGAAAGGAAAGAGACCATTGGTTTGAGAATGGGAGAAAACATCCTGTGTCTTATAGATTGAGGTGTCAGGTCTGAAGGAGAGACCTAGGTCTTTAATGACAGCAGATGATTCTATAGGAGGATCCGAAGCGGGCCAGGCACAGGAACTGGGAGGACAAGTTGCAGGGGAGCAATTCGTGTGGAGAGCAGTCATTGCCAGAGTGGGGTGGATCCCTGGGGACCCAGAGAAACCCTTCACTGGCCCCTCTGTGCAGGTATTCCTAGCCTGCTCTCCTTCAGATGCCAGGAAATTGGACACAAAAGCCACTTGGCCATGAGACTTACTATTAATGAGCTACCATTTCTGAGGAGAAAAATCCAGAAAGGGGAAAGCCCACTTCCTGTCATAGTCTGTTAGATGCTCTGAACTTTCAGTAATCTTGTTTGTCATACAACAACTGACCATATATAGCCCCTCAGTTTTATTTTATTTTTATCTTTATTAATTTTTTTTTTAGCCTCTCAATTTTTAATCGAGAGCTTTAGATCTAGTGTCTACCTCTAGGGCAAAAAGATGACTGAAAGCCCACAGAACAGAGCAGAATCTCCAGGGGGGCTGCTTTTCCTCAGTGCCAGGCAGCATGCTAGGCATTCAGGCTTTCCCCTGTTTGCTCATCCAGCTCCTTTGTAAGGTGGGCATTGTGACTTTGATTTTATAACTAAGAAAGCTCATCCACAAAGCAGACTCCTTGTTGGGTCACACTACTAGTTCTTCCCTGGTAATGTTTTAACAACCCCCTTTCAGGAGTTGACGAGGATAGTAGACAGTAAATGACGCAGTCTGAGTGCATACTTTGAAAAGCAGTGTAGACATTCACATACCAGTTACCCAATCCCAGGAAATGGGTGAAAGGGGTTCATCCAAAGTCTTGGAGTGGGTGAAAGGTACCAGAGTCTACTATAGGACAGAAGATACGTAACCCAGTGGGCCTGCAGCTGCTTCCTCGTGGGAGAGTCTCTGTAGTAACTTTTTTTTTTTTTTTAAAGATTTTATTTATTTATTTGACAGAGAGAGAGCCAGTGAGAGAGGGAACACAAGCAGGGGGAGTGGGAGAGGAAGAAGCAGGCTCCCAGCAGAGGAGCCTGATGTGGGGCTCGATCCCAGGACCCCGGGATCACACCCTGAGCTGAAGGCAGATGCTTAACGACTGAGCCACCCAGGTGCCCCTGTAGTAACTTTTGTCTTCACCTGTATGGGATGCACATATTTTCTTCATTTATGGAACTCTAAACATATTCAGACTTCAGCATGATACTTACGAATACCTTCTCAGATAGAGCCTTGGAGGGAAAGGCAAAGTGAAACCATGCTGTCCTTACATAAATATCTCAGGGATAATAGGCAAAAAAGGAAACCCATCCATCATTCCTTTGGAACTACGTATTGCTAGGTGGGCTAGCTTACGCATCCTGGTCAGAATGTTGTTTTCAGCTGTTTTGATCCATTCCCAAAGTCTGGGATGGACTTACGTACATTGGTTGAAGGGAAAAAAACAAATGTGGTGCAGTTGCCAAGATGGATGTGTCTGTGGTTGCCAAGCCCGTGCTCTAGCCTCGCGTTTCTAAAGGGGCACGAGCCAGTAGAAACGCAATGTGAGCCACATACGTGATTTTATTTTATTTTATTTTATTTATTTTTTTTTTTTAAAGATTTTATTTATTTATTCGACAGAGATAGAGACAGCCAGTGAGAGAGGGAACACAAGCAGGGGGAGTGGGAGAGGAAGAAGCAGGCTCACAGCAGAGGAGCCTGATGTGGGACTCGATCCCATAACGCCGGGATCACGCCCTGAGCCGAAGGCAGACGCTTAACCGCTGTGCCACCCAGGCGCCCCACACATACGTGATTTTAAATGTTCTGGTAACCATACGAAAATATAAGCAGGTGAAATTAATTTCAATAAATTTTGTTTAATTTCCTACCAAAAATACATTTGCATGTATAATCCATATAAAAAGCAGAGATATTTTTACATTTCTGGACTAAGCCTTGGACATCCCGCGTGTATTTTTCACTTGGAGCCCATGTCCATTTGGATGAGCACATTCCCAGTGCTCAATAACCACAAACAGCTGGTACCGCCTTACTTACTGGACAGCACTGAAGCAGGTGAGTTCGTAGTTATGGTGTTTCGGAGCATTAGTTACGGAGCATTCGTGAGACTGATTTCTACAGGACATCCTTTGGAAACTGTTACTGTAGGAAGCCTCTTCCTTTGCTCCTCTCTTCCCTACCCTACTGTGAACTAAAACTGGAGAAAATCCCCCTCTCTTGTCCGTGGCTGCCTTTAAAAGTTTGCTTTAGGACCGCACATAGTTGGGGCCATCTTTCTAAGTAATGGAGGCACCCTAAGTTAACCTCAGGGCCTGGAGTCCATGTTCTTCTGGTTTGCTGGCTGCCTGCCCAGTCATCTGAGATCAGTTTCATCCAGTCCAGATGGATGAACCTAAGATGGGAGGGAGAAGATGGTTCTCTCCAGGAAGAAGGCAAACCCACACCCCATAGCTAGCACAAGTGGGAAAGCAGGAATGCTACCCCTGGTGGAAGGTAATATAAACTGCTTTCTGGACCAGCCTGCTCTGTTGATTTGTCACTGGTTCCAAAAATGAGTGATGCATCTTTTAAGGCGGGCGGTGACCATGGTTGCCCCTCCATTCATACCTGCATATGATCTAAGGAAGTGAGTGACTTTGGTGACGGTACATACACTGAACTCAACTAATATGGGGGTGAGGGGGTGGGGTCTGTATAGGGCATACGTTACTGGCCCCGAGGCTCAGATCTTTGGTTCCAAAGGCAAAAGGTCCATGTAGGAAAGTATTCTTCCTGCATCCTTCCCCCTTCTTCCCATAAACAAGACAAACAAGATTGGTGGGGGGAACAAAGGTCTTTTATGGCCTGTACTCCAATGAAAGCCATTCCAGCTTGGGGCATTTAGCTTCCGCAGATGATAGTGTAAAATGAGAGTGCCACTTTGTGCTTTTTGTGGGGGGTGGCGGTTTAAGGGTTGCCGCTTAATTAATAACAAAACTGTGATTAAGATTATTTTGTCTGCCTGCTACCCTCCCTCTGCCTAGAAGGCCAGTCTTTATTCTGAGGGGTGCAGGCTTCTGGCTTCTTTCCTCATGCTACAGCTTCTGGGTGAGCCTCTGAGTCCAACTCCTGTCTCCCTCCAAGGGGAGCTGGTAGCCCAGGGTACCAGATCAGCTGTCCCCTTGCCTCTCGTCCACCAACACACCACTTTGAGTTGGGATTTCTTGTGCTGGAGATATTCGAGGAGGATCCCTGCCACGCCTTTTTTCTTTCTTACTATAATAAGTTTGCTCTCTCCCATCCCCAAACCAAAGGACTGGGGATCTCTGCAAGTTGGGCTCAGGCATTTGTTATTTTAGGAAGCCCCTCAGAGGGTGCTCTGCATCGAGAGGGCCGATTCCCTTGGTCTTACCCATGCTTTGTGGAAGCCCAGGGCAGGCTGGCACTCTCCACCAACCTCTTTCCTTTAGCTGCCTCCTGCTCTTGGCAAATGCTGTTTACCTTTCCGTAGCGTTCTTGCCGAACCCTGACATCAGACTCGTGATGCGCAGTAAGCCAGTCTCTGAGTCACCGGGTTTGAAGCAGAGAAGACTGTGCTATCAGAAGGGCACCCCACAAGAAGGCAGGGGAGAGCATTGCCCTATCTGAGTTGCCCTGTGGAACCTAGGAATGGCTGATCTATGATTAGCAAAGTACGTGGCAGTTAGAGCAGGACCTGGGTGAACTTGAAACTTCTCCAGGGGGTCTTGAAACTTCTTGAGGTTATTATGTGCTATCTTCCCTACCCTGGCTAGCCAGGGGGTCCTGGTTCATTACATGTTAACCGGTTCTGCAAGACAGACATTTCAACAGGCATGCCACCCCTGGTCTCTGTAATTAACTTCAGGAAAAAGAATAAAAGGACAGGGTTAATAATTTTTGCAGGGTGGTGAAGGAATGTGTCTGTGTGCAGCCCCTGAAGGTTTTATAGAGGAAGAACCTTGTAAAGGTTTAAGTGAATAAAGAATCCTATTCCCTGGATCCAGTGCTGTCTCTTCTCCAAAATCTGAATCCCGTTCAGTCTAAATCCCCGCCTTAGAACATTCCTTAAAATCCAGGCTGCAACCATGCTGCCCTTAAATGAGCCTGGCCCTCGGAGGTGCCCCCCAGGCACTTACTCCTTGTGAGGAGAGGGATTTGTCTAGATCTTGCCTTCCTGACCCCGAGTGTCAGCTCCTTGAGGGTAGGAGGCCCTCCTGCTGCTGACGGCCTCCCGCGACCCTGTCCCTGTGTGTCAGCAGAGGGCCAGGCAGTAAACCTGATACCGTATTGTACAGAAAACTTAAACTGAGGTTGGCCTCTCAGAAGCTCTCCGGCCTGCTGCGTGGTCCTCTCCACACGTGGAGTTTTTGCAGGTCTGGGGTGGTAGGCTAGGTCTGCTGAAAAGGGTCATTTTTTTTTCCTCTTTTATGGTGCATGTAGATGTATAAGTACGTTTTTTGAGCTGCTCGAGGATCGAGTGGGTTGACAGACTTGAGTGTCCCTGTGGGAATGATGGAATGCGTTTGAAATTGGGGCTGACTTAGAAACTGGTGCCAGGGTATGGTCCGTCTGCACTCCTCTCATCTCTGAGGACCCAGCCTCTCATTGGTAAAATGCCCCATTACATGTAGGAATAATAGTAATACCATATTAGCAGCCGTTTACCGGCTCTCTGGTAAATGTCACTGTTCTAGAGGCTTTACAGATAGTACCTCCAAGTCCTTACAGCACCCCCACATGTTCGACCATTGCGTGAATACGCAATTTAGGCTTAAAAGTTGAATGATTCCTCCAAGGCCACAGGCCGGCATATGGCAGAATAAATCCGTCCCGTCTGTCAGGCTCCTACTCTCGTAATCTTCCACTGTGTCTCTGTGACCCTCAGGAGGTCACAGCCCCTTCCTGTGGGATTCTAGGGATTATTTTGCCCCTTAAACTTGAGGGGTAGATTTGTTTTCTATTTTCACTGTGATCTGGTTTGCATAAGTTGTGCTTTAATGAAATTAACATATTTCAAGTTCATGTATCTCTGAGAAAGAGAATCAGATAGGATGGAATTACAAAATTATTCACAAATGAAAGCTGCTTCAAAATGTGAGTGTGTGAAATAAGGGAACCCTTTCAAAATGCCTGTGCATGTACTTTCTCCAGATCGAGACGGGGTGTCGGGTTCAGATGGACACGTGGCAGTGGTGGTCATGGTGCATTTGAGAGGGGGCTGGGGGGGTTGTAAAGTGTGCATGCGCCTGCATCCTCGTGACTACCTTCTCACGCTGCCTCTGCTCCTGGCGCCATTCCCAGTCTGGTGCTTCTTTGCGAGTCCTTTGGGATGTCTCAGAAGAGCAGCACCTAGGATCAAAGTCACTATTGAAAGCTGTCCCTGGGTTTGCCCCAGATGACAGTGTGAGGGCAGGCTCCTACTTAGAGCTGTGTAGCTCTGGGGGAGCCGTGTTAACCCACTGACAAGGTGTGAGAGTTCTTGTTTCAGCTGGGCCCCAACCTCCCACATTTTACACCCTCTCGGTAGGTTTATACCTATAGGGCTGTCTCTTGGGACATCTGCGCTATTTCCAGAGCTTTCCTGACAAGAAGATTTCCACTGCGATTTGGAAGAAATAAAAGGAAAATCATTTCTGAGAATTGGCCATTTATTTATGGGAGTGTTTTAGTTTGAGAATGCAAAAACTTTCGTCACAAAATTGTAAGATGTGGCTCAAGGGTCTGACTCACTCAGTCGGGTTAACAATGGTAGGAAGTGGTGCCCTTTGGACATTTCCTACGTGCTGAATGGACGGTCTTCTCTCTGCCTCACCAGAGACGATAATCACTGTCTTCAGTGACCTGAAGCTCTTGTGGGTTATGGAGGATAAGTTCTGGATTTAGAACGCGATTGAGGCCTTTAATGAAGGGATGAGCAAAGTTCTGGGAGCCTGAAGAAAGAAACTTCTATTCCGGGCACCAGATCAGAGTGCTTTTGAGTCTTGGACCTTGAAGCAGGAGTAAGATTTTTGACAGGAGGAGGTGATGGGGAATCCCCAGCCGGAGGTCCTGCCTGTGTCAAAGGGGTGGGAGCAGGAAAGTACCGGAAATGGTGAAGGAACTCTGGGTGCCACTGTGACTGGACTCGAGAGCTTGCTGGGAATGGGCTGGGCAGAGAGCCTCGAATGCTGTGCTGGGGAGTGTGAGTTCTTGCGGAGGCTGTAGGCTGTTGCTTGTGCGTGCCTGTATGCTTGTATTCACTTACCAACCGTGTCTGAGGAAGTGTGCTGTGTGCGGAGCTGTCGATCTCTCATGGAGCATGTATGTACTGCAGGGAAGGTAGAAAGGCATTAAACAATCCCTTTTCTTCCCTCTCTCTTACTGAGCTTCAGCCATCCTGGCCTTTTATTTATTTTAATTTTATTTTTTTAAAGATTTTATTTATTTGTCAGAGAGCACAAGCAGGGGGAGTGGCAGAGGCAGAGGGAGAAGCAGACTTCCCACTGAGCAGGGAGCCTGATGTGGGATCCTGGGATCATGACCTGAGCTGAAGGCAGATGCTTAACCAAGTGAGCTACTCAGGTGTCCCCATCCCCACCCCCTTTTGTCTCCATCCATTTCCTAAGCTTACTCCTGCTTCAGGGCCTTTGCACTTGCTGCAGTGGCTTGTTGGTAGTACCCTTCTCCCAGATCCTTGAATGTCTCATTCCTTAGGTCACATCCTCATGAAGGATTCCTGGGCCTCTTTTTACAGATAGACCCCATTTCCACCCTGGCCACTCTTCATTTACCCAGTTTTATTTTCTTCGAAACTTCTTAACACTTGGCATGTAAGATGAGTGGAAAATGAATGCCTAATGTCAAAATGGGAGGCGGTATGGATGGAAGTTTCTTCTGATGCTGGAGGGAATTGAGCTTTGTGTGCTCGAGATGGACTCCACGAGGGACAGCTTCAACATAAAGATGACGAGGGAGAGAGTTAATTGAGCCGGGGACTGGGTGCAGGATTGGCAGAGAAGCAGGTCACCTTCTGGTTCTGTTCAGGTTGGAAAGAATGGAAACAGGAAGAGGAAGAGTTTTCCTCTTGGCATCTTTTTTTAAAGGATGTCTGCTGATAAACAGTTTGCAAGAGTGGGATGAGGAAGCTGAGTTGAGATGGACCTGCACACCCTGTTCTAGAGAGACGCAGGGACTGTCATCTCGAAAGGCCATGGAAGGACAGTGAAGGCTCAGCTGACAACAGGAATTTGCAGTCAGCTCAGTTAGTCTGTCTTTGAGCTAATATTTGGACATCTAATATATGCTGGGCACTGTGGTCAGCATGACTAGTGCTACCCCCCGATTTGGTGGCACCTTTGTACAAACAAGAAGGTTCTGTCTGCTCTGGGCAGTGGCAGCTTCCTCAGCCACATGGCTTGGCTTTGTCTGAATTAGAGCAAGGTGCTCCTGCCAGTGGGGTGCTGTGGGCTGGTGCCAGGATGCTCAGCTGGGAGGGCGAAGCAGGGGGGCTGGACTGCGGGCATGCAGCCGTGTGTAGTGAGTGGCCCGCAGTCTGACAGTGAACAACAAAGACGTGGCCCTCAGGCTCCCAGACCTTACAGGGGGAAAGGGGAGACGGAAGCATAAACTGGCAGGTGGGGTTAGGACAGTGGGAAGGTTTCACGGCGAGGCTTAGCACCGGAACATAGACGTAGTCGAGGGTTTGGGGGAGGGGTGACTCAGGACTGGGTTTTCAAAGCATCAACAGCAGATGAACAGGTCCACTGGGGAATCTTCCGTGCACAGCTGAAACTGCTGACTCCATGGTCTGAGATTGATAGGGAGGCCCTCAGGTTAGAGCTTTGGTGTAACAGATGGGGAATGATCTAGACCGTGGATGTGGATGAAGACCAGATTGAAGGGCAGTAGAGCAGAACGTTGCAGGGATACAGATTTGGCAAAAGCAGGTGCAGAAATGATCGAGGAACTTGGAAGAGGGGGAAGAAGTTGACTGGATGTTGCCAGGGATCTAGGTTTTAAAGAGGATGCTTTAGTCCATTTGAGCTGCTAGAACAAAATACCACAGACCAAGGACTAGGTGATTTTATAAACAACAAACCTTTTTTTCTCTCCATTCTGGAGGCTGGAAGTCCGAGGTCAGGTTGCCAGCATAGTTGGAGGAAGGTCCTCTGTCAGGTGGTAGCTTGTGTTTGTACCCTCACATGGCACAAGGAGTCTCTCATATGGACACCAGTCCCATTCCTGGGGGCTCTACCCTTGTGGCCTAATTATGTCCCAAAGACCCCGCCTCTTAATAGTGTCACAGTGGGCAGTAGGATATGAAGGTGAGAACGCGGGACACAAACAGACCATAGCAGAGGGTTTGACTGAGGCTGCTGACTCCATCTGGCCCAGAGCAGGGTATGCCCTGCACCCCACCCCTCGGCTGTGAACCTGGGGTGAGTACATGGGTGACACGGCTCTCTTGGGGACAGTGTTCACAGACAGAGGAAGCAGGGGAAATCCAGGGTGTGGGAGAACTCTGCAGCCCACAAAGCTGTTGGCTCCCATGGAACAAGTTTCAGGGGGTGGGATGGCTCACAGGACTTGCGAGGGTGGGTGTGAGGACAGACTTGGAGAACATTTAGCGGGAGGCTGCGGGTCTGCCAGGCTACCTGTGATGGTGTTGGAGGCGAAGGATTTTATGGAGTCACAAAATTAGAGGCAACGCTTAAAGTGGAATTCTCAGTCTTACCCCAACCCTTGCGCCCACCCCAGAGGGGTTTTGTGTCCTGCGCAGAGCTTTCTTTGTTTTCCTTTCCGTCTCCCTGGGAGTGCCAAGCAGCACTGCTGAAGGATGAATTAATTCCTCAGCAGGAGTTGCTGTCGTGCCTCTGAAACCAGTGCTTGGTCCTGCTCCTGCTGAAAGTGAGTAATTGGGCTTGTACTCAGGTAGGGAAACCTGGACCCAGGTTGATTAGATATTTCCATGGAATTAATGGAACCTAGCCTGGGAGGCACCAGTCGCGTGTTGGGCCTCCGTGGCTGGCAGAAACGTGACCTTCTAGGCTGCAGGACCAGGCCATAGCTTCTGCTGGGCAGTGCTGTGTCCATCCCGGAACGGTGAGGCCATGCGCTGTTCTGCCTGGGAGCTGAGATTTCTCAGGAGCTAGGCCCCAGATCAGTGATGAGAGGAGCCTCTTGGTGAGAGGCCCTCTAAGAGTAATGCTGTTGGCCACTTCTTACGATTCTCTGACTGAACCAGCATTCATAGAGCGTCACCCGTGTGCCAGGCTGCAGGGAAGGGAGACAAGAAGGCTGCCTGCCTTGCCGTAAACTGACTGCCAGTCCTAATGGAGGAGACGGGCAGTATGTTCTAATTCAGTGCAGTAAGCGTCAAGTCTGGGCAGCGTGATCTTGGAGTCCTGAGATAAGAGCATCTCATCCTGAGGGGAAGGGGCCTGAGGATGGTGTCCAGAAAGGGTTTACAGCGGACTTGATGTCTGAGTTGAGCTCTGAAGGGTGAGCATTGAAATTGGGAGTGTTGGCATGTTAGCCGTCCCACCTCCCACCCCACAGTTCACTTTTGAGAACACTGTGCCTTTATCTTTACTTACGGGTCAATATAAGAGACGATTATGTGTGAAGTAGCTGTTTCCTGTGTCCCTGTATTTCAAAGACCCATGCAGCCGAAGTTTGCCTCTCCTCTTGACCCAGTGTGCTTCATCAGCCAGCAGTTTTACACCCTACTGCACTCCCCATTTACCCAGCAGTCTTAGTACTAACACTTGAGCTTAAATCAGAAAAGTTTTCTTTAGTCCAGTTTTTTTGTCTGTCCTCTCACTCCACTCCCCAAGCCCCTTGCTCTGTTGTTCCTTAAATGAGCTGGGGTTTTACTATAGTAGCACAAGCCCTTAACTCCATCTTGGAAGTAGGCAAAAAATAAATTGCTCTGGAAATGGAATACTTGTTTGCATTCCAAACAGTCTAGAACCAGGATGTTTCCTGGCTGCTGAGGGCAAAGGCCAGTTTTCATTTATTTGGGATGTTACTGCCAGTTTCCTTCCAGAGCCATCATGAAACACCTGAGCATTTGACACGTGTTTGGGGGTCTCTGTCTTGTATCAAGATGCTGGCTAATGACTGACAAGGCAAGATTGGCAAGATTTGCCAAGATTCTCTGCTTCTTGACTGCTGGGGAGTGGGCCTTCTACTCTGGCCCAAGTGCCATTTGAAGCTGACAATGTAGAACCATAGTTAAAGCAGGAAGGGTCCAGAAACCATGTAGCCCAGTCCTCTGGTATGATAGACCCAAATGGGTTAAGGCATCTTTTTAAAGTCACATGGTTATTAGTCCGTGGCAGAAGGGAGATGAGAACCTTGGTTTCTTAACTCATTTCAGGATCCATATATAGTATTAGTCTAAGGATTCTTAGACTTTTGGCTTGAATTTTGCAAAGAGCATTGGATGGACTTGGCCATTACCTGGTCGTATGACCTTGACAGACAAGTCTCACTGAAGCTAGTTACCCATTGGTAAATGGAGATCATGTTTTCTTGTTTGAGTCACAGGGTTACCTTCTGCCATCCCAGGTACAAGCCATTGGCACATACGTCCATCATTTTTCTCCTTCCCCATTTCCCGGGAAAATGAGACCTAACTGCTTTGGGCTCAGGCTGATGCCAGCCCCTTTGCTCAGGTCTAATGAAGCTGGCTCAACTATGGGCTCTCTCCATTTGCCATGCTTTTGTTTTCTCTGGGGTCTTGGTTAAGGTCCCTCTTGACCACCTTCTTCCCTTTTTGTTCATCTGCTAGTCCTCTTTCAGGTCTTTGTCTTATATTCTCTACCTGACAAAGGTACCTTACTTCCTTTCTCCTTAGTGCTCTCTTGAGCTTTGGACAGTGTCAACTTCTGGAGGGTAGAATCTGTTTATTCATTGTTGTATTTGCATCTGGAATATAGTAATTTTCTTCATTTTATTGAGATATAATGGCGATGTTTAAATGAATAAATGACTCACAAGGTAATATATGCAGAATGCCTCTGAGAACTATACATTTTCTGTGCTAGGATGTCCTAATTCCCTATCCTATCCTCTGCAAGTAAGATCAAGGATGATTTTGAGCCTGTCGAGCTTTCTTGGGGAGTGAAAATAAAACACAGTATAGGGTCTAAAGGTCTGGGAGGGGAGAAGTTTTGGTAAGCAGAAACAGGAAGAGTAAAACTGAGGAGGAGACTGTTTCTATGAGAAATTAATATTCTTATCTTCATGTACTTTATTATGATTTGGTGCATATTAGTTTGAAAACTGACCTTTGAAATGCTGTTTAATTATTTGCTTCAGTTGCTCTATCTTTGGAGACTGGGAGCTGTGGGAGAGATGCTAGAGCCCAGCAAAGTAACCTCTGGGCCCAGGAAAGGGTCTCTTCTCTATTAAATAACTTCTCAATATTTAAAATGGTTTAGTTTGGACTTGATAGAGCAGTGCTTCTCAGATTTTAATAGTGCAGATCGCCAGAAGATCTTGTTAAAATGCAGATTGATTTAGTAGGTCCTTGGGTAAGGCCCAGGATTCTGCATTTCTCACGGGAGGGCGATGCCGCTGGGCTGCACCCCAGACTTCCCTATAGCGAGCTTTTAGAAGCGCCTAAAAGTGGGAGGTCTTACTAAGTCAACTCTGCTGTATCTCTGGCCTGGATTCATGGTTACTTGGACAGCAGAAGGCCTGAAGCCAAGTCCTTGGCTTGGAGAAGGAAAACCCTGTGAGAAACACTTGACCATATGCTAAATGGTTCATTCCATCTTGGGAGTCCCAGAGGGGCTGCATCATGATAGAATGACCGATATTCATGAAGATGACTTGGGATTCTATTCAGTGAACTGTCTAGAAGGCAATCAAGGAGTCTTCATTCATGTTTAGATATCTTACCATGAAAGATTAAAACCAGTTAGGCTTACCTAAGTTTAACAACATGAAAAACTCAATTGAGGAACTCTTCATTCCTGACACTCCACTGTAGTTTGCTAATGGACTGAGGGGCCACCTGCCACTTGATTCTTTGTCTAGACCAGAAGTAGCATTCTAAGTTGCTCTTCCAATGAGAAGCGTAAACGGGATCTACTCTCTCGGCATTGAATCCTGTCTCCATCGCTAACTGATATTGAGACCTTGGGCAAATTCTGTTTCCCAGAACCTGTTTTGCCACCTGTAAAATAGTCCTGATACCATTCCATCCCAGAACTTTTTTTTTGAGAAGATATGCAAAAGCTCTTGGCATAGTTACTGTCCCTTCACTATGATTACTTTTTCTCCTGCTCTGATCCTAGTTGGCATCTTGCTGTGCTGTTTGGAGATAAGTGATTCTTCTTGGCTACCTCACCTGAACCTCTTCACTGTCTTCTTTCTATGGGTAAGAGAGCTGTTGTGAGGTCTGCAGACCTTTGTAAACTTTAGCAAATCCCTGGAACTCCTAAAGAGATGAGAGCAGATATTCTCAGAATAGACCAGAGAGTTCAGTTAAACCTTTTTCACCAGGTAAAAATAATGGGGCTCCCATTAATAGACTGTACAACTTAGGTTGAGAAACACATTTGTCTTGCGTGTGGAAATAAGTGACTAGTGATCAGTGATTTTTGCCCCTGGGTCTCTTTCCCCACAAATGGTTGTAATTTCAGACTCTGGGTATTGCTGGCCAGGCTTCTCTAGCTGAGGCGGCGACAAGATCTGTTCCGAGTCCTTCTAGGTTAGTTAAGGGTGTAGCTGGAGTCCTTACCTTTGTCCTGTATAAAGGGTGAATTGCAGTGCCCTTGGTCTGGAGAGAGTGGTTTGTCCCTGGTCAGATCAAACACACCCAATTTAATACTTGGCTTTCCTTCACGTTTCCTCAGCTTCGCTTGCCTCTTAACTTAGGATTCTCAGCTTTAAATGTAGACAGCTCGAAAATGGGTGTTGAGTTGCTGCTCTGTGCTTGTTCCTTCCTGTGCCCTTCTATCTGTCAGCTTTTGAATACTGGCTACTCATGTTCCATATCCTGCTGTTCCTTGCTCAGATGCTACCAAAACAATCTTTAAGACGACTGACTTCTGTGACTTCTCCGTAATAGGACTACTTGGTATTCTCAATGGCCTTTAGAGTTTCTTAATCCTGACCTTGTTCTCTAAGCTCAACCAAATCTATATATTAAACGTGTATTACATATTACTAATAGTATGTTAGTTTTATATATATAAAATACTTGAGTCCCTACAGCTGAACGTTTATCTAACCAGTGACCCTGATTTGGGAATCCTGTTGCTTCTCACTTGCTGTAGGCCTTTAGGCAAATAATTTAACCATACTCACTGGACCTAAATTTATCTTCATCTATAAAAAAAATAAGGATTGAATTAGATGAGAAGTTTTCCAAATCTTTCTGTGGAATTGGTTGGAGTAAGGATGGGAATGACAAGAAGGCTCAGTGGATAGGACCCCAGGCTCTGCATTAAATCTAAGGATTATTTTGTTATTAAAGGCTTTTGCTAATTAATTTAGTTGGCAAAGCACTGGCCTAGACCGTCTGAGATTGCCTCCAGCCCTGGCATTGTGTGATCCCATCCAGCCATAGCATCTTCTGTTAAATACATTAGACAAGGACACCTGAGCTGTAACACAAGTAGGCCCAAACTCCTGGCACTGCGTATTATCTGCAGTCTGGTTCCTGATACTTGTCACCAAGGCCCTGGGCTGGCCATCCCAGTGCCTTTGTCCCTTTGCTTCTGTTAAAACTGTTCCCAGCAGCACACGGAATATTTATAAGTGTCCTTTCCCCCTTAAGTCCTTCCCAGTCTTCAAAAGACTATAGTGTAAAAGCATCCTGTCCGTTCAGAAAACCTTCTCTAATTAGTCGTCCGTGTCTTCCCCTCTCCACTCTGGTGGCGCAGTACACTTTGCCTTTCTGGCAGTTCTGTGTATGTGTAAAGCTCGGAGAGGGGCAGGACCGTAGTGTTGTAATTCTGAATCACCCCAATGGCTAGAACTGTACCTTTCTGAAAGTGCCGTGGGTCCATCATAGAGCTCAAAAACGCTTTTCTCTTTCAGGATCGAATCATCAATTTAGTTGTTGGCAGCTTAACATCCTTACTGATTCTAGTAAGTATGTTTACTTTGTGTCTCACCCAGGCTCTTAGCCAGAGTTTTTTGAAAGCCTCAGTATTGTGGTTCAGTTTAACACTCAGAAAAAATACTTGAAAGAGGCCAGTATGTGAACCTGTGAAGTATTCTCGTCATAATCTAGTTTTCAGTTTTAATACTGCTTGAACAAAACTGCAGTTGACAACAGGAATACGTAATTTCCACCCTTACCTCCCAGTTGAGTGTATGAAATGGCACACATCAGGTAAGTAGTTTTTCCGAGTTTGCCATGTTTCTTCAATAATTTGTAACTTGTCAGGGGCACAGCAATGCCCCTGTATACTACCCACAACTCCCCATTTCCGCTAATCCTTCAAGTTTATTTTGTTCCTAAAGCAAACTCATTATCCTTTGGTTTAAAAAGATTATTTGGTCATTATTTTTCATCCTGTGTAATGTAGCTTGGTGCTACTGTTGTAAAATAAAGCTACAGCTCCCGCAATCTGAAAATAGCGTTTTTGTATCCTACTTTCATTAAATCTAAGACAATTGTAGTGACGTTTCATTGACTTCCTAATAAAAAGAATGAGTATAATGCTTTCTCTGTGGTAGAAACGGAACTCCAGTGTATTAGAATCCTTTTTCAGTATTTTCCAAAATGTTCAGCAAAAACCGTTTTGGTTTTAATTTGTTGGCATATTCAAAATAACGTAACAAAGGTTAGAACTTTTCCCGGTGGAGTCCTATCCTGGGAATAAGGTTTAAATGCTTTCTAATCTTTTTGTCAAGAGGTTATTTTGAGCTTAGCTAGTTTTATGAGCATGATGTTTTGTCTCCTTTGATCATAGAGGAAAAGGATAGAGAAAGGAAGTACTAAAAGAAGTAACATTACAAATACTTTACTAAATATTAACATTCCAGAAGGCAAACCTGGTGGTAGATGCTATTGTAATGTGAGTGTTTTATAATAGGACAACACTTAAAACTCCAGTCTAACGGAGTGTTGGAATTACCCCAAGGCCTGACACAATTTCTTTTCATACAGGTAACGCTGATCAGTGCTTTTGTTTTCCCTCAACTACCTCCAAAACCGTTGAATATATTTTTTGCTGTCTGCATCTCTTTGAGTAGTATTACTGCCTGCATACTTGTGAGTACTATTTAGAATTTAAATTGAGTATCCTTGAGGGCTGAAGGTTGCAGTGCCTGCCTAGGACAGATTCCCAGCCTTGGGTCTGTAAGAAAGGGTGTATCTAGTTAAGTCATCCCCACCTTGCTTGCGAAGGATGTCAGAAGTCTCAGTATTAAATTGGCAGATTTTTTGATGTTGGAATCAGTTGTTGTTAATTCTAAAGGGAAACTGTTCCTTTGAAAGCTTAAAACAAAGGGGGGGGGTGGGGAGGGGAAGAAGAGTTAAGACTTGGGTGGCCAAAGCTTTGGTTTAATTTACCTACTACGTCTTCCTTCAAGGACTACGTACAGGCCCAGCAGGACCTGGCAAATACCGTTACTGCTCTAAAGGGAAGAGATACAGCCTTCTGGATTTATTTCTAATTACAGAATTAGTCTATTTTCATCTCTGTGCTTATCTCCCCAAATGAAAGTAATTAACACCAAGAACCTCCTGGGAAATCTTAAGCTACAGCTGTATCCTTGTCACAAGAATGTACAGTTTTACCATAAAGATGCTTTTCCTTTATGTAAAGAAACAAAGATAGTGACAGATCCTCACCTAGATATTTGCCAGTGATTTAGTCATTCATTAGTTGGCTGTTTTTATTTCCCTTTAGGAGAGTTAGAACCAAAACTATAAACCCTTAAAAGCAATAGTTCTGGCTGACATAGGGCTCAATCGCCATTGTAATGCGCTTATCTAATTAATTTATTCTGCTCTACTCCTTTGATCTGGGGAAGAGTTGGCCCATCTACTTACTTCTGGAGCCTTTGGAACAAAGCTACCAGAGATGGCTTCTCACTCCCAGCCCAAAGCCAGGAGTGACTACTGGCTAGTTTTGTATGAAAATTTAAAATGTATTGGCAATTACTGACTCTGTAATTAAGAATTTAAAAGTTGTCATCCTTTTCAGTACCTAAGGGAGCTGTACCTTTTACTCAAATACATTTAAAATAGACCTACAAGGTATACATTCTTGGATGGCTTGTCAGTGATTGGATGACTAATGGTTTGAACAGAACAAAGGTAGCTGAGAAAGCAGGAATAAGTATGATTTTGAATGTGGAAATTTGGTACTACTGGAATTGTAAAGAGAAAAATTATATTCTGGCCACGTTAGTTTCAGAAATGCAGACTAATGTAAAGACTGTCTCACTTAGGGGGAAAGTATATATGGATGAAATTCATCACAGGTGAAAAAGAATTAGTTGTATTTAAAAATTTTCATACCAGGCCCAGTGGCTATTACTTAAACTCTTATTTAATTCTTCTTCTTTTAGATCTACTGGTATCGACAAGGAGACTTAGAACCGAAATTTAGAAATCTAATTTACTATATCTTATTTTCTATCATCATGTTATGTGTATGTGCGAACCTGTACTTCCATGATGTGGGGAGGTGAGGCTGCCAAGGAGAAACACTTACCAGGTCTCTTCCAAGCTGTACATTAGGACTGAGTCAGAGCTGGGTAAGCTGTGCTGAAGAATCTCCCGCACAAGTCTGATACATGATTTTCATGTTAATTGTAAATCTAAAATTCCCTCTTGCAGGGGAGACATATCCTAGACGGCTTTGCTTTTTCTTTAAGAAGGTGGTATTGCACTTAAACATTCCAACCCTTAAAGCTTAAATGGCACAAGCAATTTTCACTTTTGAAATTAAACTTTTTTATAATGTAAGTGCATGGCGAAAGGCTATGTAACGATCTTGCATTTTAAGACAAATATTCTTTTATTTCTGTTAAACTGAATATACAATTGTTCCCTAGGCAACCAACTTTTGCTTATAACTACAATTTCACATTAACAAAACACAGACGGTGAAAAGACAACTTTGATTGTGAAGATCTAATTACAATAATAAATAAAATAATTTATACAAGTTTTTTTTTTTTCTTTTTCTTTTTTGTGACTTTTCTATAGGGGTCATGTTCATTAAAGCCCTAGAGGCTAATTTTGGCTTCACCTTCTCTAATACAGGAATGACTCTTGATTTCTTTCTTTTCATAACAGAAGCAAATTTTGTTTTTTTAAATTGCCTGAGAGGGAGAAGTTATGTCGCACCCCACCAGCTAATGCACTGAAGTGAAGGGCAGACGCAGATACCTTCCTCAACTATTTCCTCGGTAGTTTGTATAGCAAAACATGTAAGAGTCATAGTATAGGGTAGGCAACCTTACTTCCTTTCCCATTTAGTTTAATTTTACTTCAAAGTGCTAACTTTGTAAACTGACAACAGTGGGTTCTGAAGGGGTAAAAACTCTACTTAGCTTCTGGTGAGCTGTGTTGCTATTCTCTTCCATATTCCCTTTAAAAGTAATAGAAAACCTGTAGTGAATGTTCTTATAATGCTTCTCCGTGTACCCAGCCTCAATCAGCTCCCACTGCCAGCAATGGGTAAACCAACAGTAGTGGCCACACAATCCCCTCCTAGGTCTCTGTATGGGATGCTGGTCACCTTTCAAACTAAGGATACTTTACTTTACATTTCTGAGCGTCACTGGTAAGCGCTACACCACGTTGATGGGAGTCTCTGAAATAGGAACAGGCCTATCTGAGACTGGATAGAGCCATGTCTGATCTTTAGAGATGAATATGACTGCTTTTAAAACAGAGGAGATAAGCTTTGGTGATTGTAAACTTTTCTCAGTAGCTGAAGTGAATGAAACTCCCTGCTGACAATTAACACGAATCACAGGGATCTATCAGTTAAGACCTCCATACTCGGTTCATCTACACACTGTCCTAAGACTAAACCTCAGATGGTATATTTAAAGGAGGTAAAAAGTCATAGCAGCAACACTGTATGTGGCTTAAGCACGGTAGCTATTTAAAAGCCAAAGGAATGGTGAATTAAGCCTCTTGGGAGTTGCTCCTATTTCTTTGATGTTGTAATTAACAGTGTGGCTTCTTTGCCTGAGCTACCTGTCTCGTAAGAATTACCTAATGACAGTTGACCAAATCCTCAACATCCTTTGAGTCTTCTGAAACAGGACTGCCCAAAGATGATCCAATGATATTTGATTCTTCTCGATGATGTTGGAGTATGGGATCTGTAATGAGTTAAGTGTTAATAAGTTTACGTGTATGTACTATAATCCATGCCAAGAAGGTATAGTAAGTGCAAAATCTAACAAGATGACTAAATATTGTTGGATCAGGTAGCCTCATGTTCCCCTTAAGATTTATCAGGCACATGATGGAGTTGTGTCACAGTACCTGTTAGTGTTGTCAAAGGCAGGACAGATTCAGTATCTATAACATCAGATGCCTGGATAAAGCCATGTGGTGAAGGAACGATAAGTATGGTTTCATCATCAATGGTGGTTTGATCAACGTGTTCTTCTATGGTAGGAGACTCTAGATCCTAAACAGTAGCAATTAAAAAAAAAAAAAGACATTCTGACTCCTATTTCTTAGTTTTCCTTAAGATCCCAAACACATTTAGGTTTAAAAGGACTTCATATTTATAAAGAAAATTAAAGCCTTGAAGATGGGCAAAACAGAATTTAAAACAAGTGGTTCAGTTATATGTCCCCTGAACGTAGCAGAAATAATGCTGTTACACCGGGGGTAAGGTGCTAAGCTGTACCACAAAGACCTACTACTCACCACTCTCCTGGAAACGGTTCCATCGGTCCCAACAAACAATTCTCAATAGTTTTGGTGCTAAGGCTGAGCAACACTGCTGTCTCATACTAGTGAGGTCACAGGTATGGTTTGCATTTGATTTTTGTGTCCAGAGAAAAGGAAGTTAGTGGAAGACACGCCCCAGCCCCCGCCGTATTATTGCTAGGCTTTTTCCAAACTGAAGGTTCCAAGGCTCAAGGCAAGAACCCAGAGGCTGTTCCCGTATTTGCTACTTACCTCAGTAACATAAGCACGGGCTAAAGGAGATGACTCCTCCTCCTCTTGTTTAAGGTCGGTGTCAGAGATTTCTTCTGTTCTGACCATAACACTATTCATCAGTTCTGTGCTATTTTGGTCACTGAATTTGGATACGTGAGCATCATTAAATGACGGCTCTACAGTTATCTTAGGCTGATGAATTTCATCTGGGAAAGTGTCTGCTTCTAGGGCATCTGGAGGCTCAGGAAAATCAGATGAGTGAATATCACTATCTACTGTCAGTTCTGCTTGGGATATGGAAGAAGTGATGTCCTCTGTGGCAACAGTCTGAATGATGACTCTTGGTGTGTGACACTGCACTGTGACGTTGTCACTTGTGTTCAACAAATGTTCTGGCTATAAAATGTTAAAGAAAACGATCAATAGCAAAATGCGAAAGTCCCTATGAGACTTCAGTTATAGGTGACAAATACCATTTACAGGTGGTACCCTACTGTCCCCTCCCCACTCTTCCCCCCTCTGGAACTGCAGTGTTCTTACCACTGTTTTTCTAGGACTTCCCCCAGCCCCATCATTCCATCTCACGTCAGGAGACACATGGGATAAGGGTTATACCCCAGTGAAGGCAGAGTAATGGTATAAAACCATGTTCCTGAGACAACAGCAGTAGGGAAAATTGTTTAAATAACTGCACTACATTAGTTTTGGCTCTTAAACTTTGTATCAATTAATCCTGGTCCCTAACAGGTACTCAAATACTTAGAGTAAATAATCAATTTTCCCCATGACCTGTTGTTACTGAAAGCACATGGGTTCTTTCCTAGTATTAAAAACAAAAAGCTGGTGACACTTATCAGCCAGTCTTCTCTACAGAAACTAGAACAATCAAGGAATTGATGTAACATACGGATAAAGCATGGACAATGATCTGTTCAGAAGCAGGAGCAGCAGCAGTCAGGGTTACTGTTGGACTAGCCGTCAGAGTGAGGGGAAGGCCTTGGCTTGAGCTTGTTTGAAGTAGGTAGGTGCCTGGAGTGCCAGTGGGCTGTAAATGGAAAGACTAAAGGAAAAAAAATTAAGATCCACACAGGTACAGCAGACTGAATAAATAAGCTTACTTATTAAGTCTAGCTTTATATCCAAAATGGAGTCTTTAATTGACTAGCCACAAACATACTTCCCAATCCTGAAGGTGCCCTCAAGTAGCAAAATGAAGGGTATAATAGTGACTTGTCCTACGTCCTTACCCTTGTCTTGGCGGTTTAACAGAGAGGCACGGCCAGACCTTGATCCTGCTCTTCCCTCCCGTGTATTTCTACGGTCTGGTCTTACCCATTTATTTCTAAGCACCAAGACATGGTAGCATCAGCCAGTGTGTCCAATGCAGTAACCTGCACACAGTCTTCCTTTACTGTCTCTCTAGAACATGAAGAACTGGTACTCCCCCCAATTTTTAAAAGTTTCACATTTTTGAAAAGGTACTACAGCAGAGTTTACTTGAGCAGTTTTTCATAGTGTAATTTTAGGAAGTATTTTTTATACTCAGGAGAAATGGACAGACATAGTAATTAGTGTTCAGAATGAAAAAGAATAACTGTTTGAAAAGCTGGTTAACTGATGATAAGTTTATCTTGATATGTTTCACAGAACTGTAACAAAACTGTTCAACACCAATAAGCCTTTCACAGCCACAAGCTTCTATAGATGATAATTTGAGTTCGGTTTATCCTACTCTCCCAAAGGGAAAGTATTTGCACTTAGAGGGTGGTGCTGAAGTCCTAGAGCCTATGGTCTTGTGTACTGAAGTCAAAACCGCTCTCCTGGTACCAGCTCAATGAAACTAAGTTTCTTTATTGCTAAAGCAGGCATAACAACTACCTTAGGGGTGGGGTTGTGGGCATTACAAATTATTACAAAATGGTGCCTGGCACACAGGACTCAATTTCTTTCCTCCCTCCCATAAAAGTTAAAGCTGATCATTTACAAACACAACCTTCAGTAAATTAGATGTGGTCAGACAATAAATACTTCATGTATTATATACATGTAAGTTTCTGTAATGTTCACACTTTTTTGAAGCTGAGGCACTATCATCCTTCATTAATAAATCAGGACAGAAGTCTCTAGATATATGTATATATATTATTTGGCCAGGGGGAAGAGGGGAGCTGGCAAAAGTTTTCAACCTGTGACAAAGGGTTATATTACACATCCCTATTTTGGAGATGACAAGATTAGGAAGTGGAAGCTCAGGTTAAGTAAATTGCTAGTAGAGGTTCCAAAGTTGTTAGAGAACCTTTAGCCATGTTGGCTATCCTCATGAGATCTGACTGTGCAGAGGATAAACTTTTGCACTAATAGCCCTATGTTTGTCACAGCAAATAAACCTTGACATAATTTAAATAAAACCTACTTTATATTTTCCTCCTGAAAAATGAGCTAATTCTGGATATTACCTATTTTAGGAAACAGGACAAGAATGGGGACTTAAAAAGTTATTCTATGACACCCAAAAGAAACCCCATTCAAATTAGCAATCCTGACCCTTAGCTCCCCAAAACCTCTTAGCATAGGCAACCATTAATCTTCTTGTCTCTGTAGATTTGCCTGTTTTAGACATTTCAAATAAATGGGAATCAAATACTATATGGTATTTTGTGCCTAGTTTCACTTAGCATAACATTGTCAAGGCTCACCCTTGGAGCATGTATTAGCACTTTATTCTTTTTTGCTGCTGAATAACTGGATGGCGACAGCACATTTTACTTACCCATTTGTCAGTGGATAGACACTTGGGTTTCCACTTTTTGGTTATTAGGAATAGAACATACATGTACAAGTTTATGCAAACACGTTTTTCATTTCTCTTAGGTATACCTTGGATTAGAATTGGTGGCTCAGGTGTTAACTATACTGTTTCACCTTTTTAGGAACTGCAACATTCTTTTGTTAAGTGGCTACACCATTTAGGATGGGGACTTTTAAATTCTGTATCCCCAAGGGCCAGTACAATAAGCTTTTTGGTTATATATGGTATTTGTTTATGACTCAACACAAATCAATAGTATGCACCCTCCTCATTAAGCCCTGTCACTTCCATATGTAAAAAGAGCACATTATTGGTTTAAACCTCTACAGATGAAGAAAAAGTGGAAGTCTGATTTGTCTTCGTTTAACCATCTGGCCTCAAAAACATGGACATAGTTGCACTTGATGCCAATCATGTTTTTATTTCATCTGTTCGTACAATAACAGTGCTAAAATTAGTGATTTTTCTTATGCATAAAATGACCAATTTCTATTTTGTGAAGTGTTACTCACTGGAAGAATCTCAAATGCCTGTAGTGTTCCACTGTTTAGTGTTATTGTTTCCGAGTCAACAGTAGCAGCAGGGGACTCTGTTGAAGCTATGGTAGGAACAAGGACAACAGTAAATAAAATACGTAGTCTCATAGTGAATAATTTGCCTGGAAACCTGAAGTCATTTAAATTTCTTACAAGAGAAGGAATCTAATGGATTTACCTGGGATGGCACAGATATGGGGTTGGCAAACCATGGCTCATATCCAAATCCAGCCCACTACCAGTTTTTGTAAAAAGTATTATAGGAACACGGGCCATACCTGTTTATTTTCCACAGTTGCTTTTGCACTACAAGGGCAGAGTTGACTAGCTGTTATAGAGACAATATCTGCTAACCCCTGGTATAGAACACAAAATATTTCTAGTATTAGAAGTAAGAGGATACACCAAGGCTAACTTACAAGTAAATAGGAACTTGGTAAAAAATTTGCCTGGGTATTCTGATAAGCAGTATAGATTCCTGGAACAGTAGTCCCCAAACACCAGGCTTCAGTTCTAGCAGCATTACTCCCGAGCAATGTAAACCTGAGCAAATAGCTTGCATTGAACCTACTTATGTTCTGAGACTTTATCTGTCCTGCCTACCTCATGTAGTTGTTGGGAGGAACCACAAACATGAAATATAAGATAGTATTATTTCAGGGGCCCCTACGTGGCTCAGTCGGTTAAGTGTCTGCCTTCAGCTTAGGCCATGATCCCAGGGTTCTGGGATGGAGTCCCATGTCGGGCTCCCTGCTCAGTGGGGAGTCTGCCCGCTGCGCCCCCCACCCCCCGTTTGTGCTCTCTCTTAAATCTTCAAACAAACAAAATAGTGTTATTTCAGAAGAACACATCTGGGAGACTGAACAGCGCTTTAGAGATCACACAGTATATAATCTCTTTATAGGTGTGTCAGTTGAGGCTTTAGACTTGAGCAGTGTTGGTTATACCTGATCAAGGTTATAAGAAATTAAGACTAGATGAAATGTGATCTTTTGGTGCTTTCAATTGCACCTGTAGATAAATCCATGCGAAAAATGATTTGGAATCATCTTGTAATGTGTAGTGTTTATTCCGACTAAAATACTAATCAGTTGGAAAGGAAATGAGACACCTTTCAAGAGAAATGTACTTGATTCACGTTACTACTTCTCTGTTTGATGGAATCTTAAGATCATACCTAGACTAATTTAAAGTGATTCCAGAGAAATAACCTTCGTCATGGGTAAGCGAACTATGGGCAGAGATAAATGTGGTGCAAGACTAAGAATGGTTTTTACATATTTATTTAATTATTTTGGTTTTTACATTTTTAAAGGATTGTTTAAAAACCAGAAAATTCCACAAAGACCTATGTAGGCTGCAAAGTCTAGCATGTTTATATTTACTATTCTGGCTCTAAAATTTGCTAGTCCCTGACTCCTAACATAAAGGAAGAAACAGCCAGGAGATTTTAGCCTGAATGCAAAGAATAACCGATATGGTATAAAACTCTTACTGATACTTCTTGCTGGAAGAAATAAAATTATTCTACATATTTAAAAAAAAAAAAGCCATCCTGTGAATATTAGGGTACCAATTCTAAAATGTCTACATTCCCAATAAGTATAGTCACCCCAACAGCCAAGGAAAGTTCTAACAATCTCTGTGCATAATCTATAACTAACAGTAGTTCTCATATTTATGGTGGACCGATAATTGCAGTTGCTTCACAATTCTTCAGGCGATAAAGTTAAATAAGCAGAGGGCTAAAGAAGAATTCTTCATGCTTTATTACAATGGTAGAAAGCTAAAGCAAATAACCAAACTTAGAATATTAAGATCGGCAATGATTAGTTTACAGGTCTCCAAGGTAACTCTGAGTCACTGGATGGATATAGTGTCACCACTACCAATACGCAGCCCAGTGATTCTCAAAATGGTGTCATATTGTACGTTGAAGAATCTGTAGGGTGTTTTTATTTGCCATAATGACTAGGAAATACTACTGGCATTTTGTGGGTGAGTCAAGGGACACTGAGCATCCTGCAACATGCAGGACAGCCCTGCCAACAATGAATTATCTCACTCAAAATGCCAATAATCCTCTGGTTGAGGATAACATGCACCAATTGGTATACTCTTGGCAATGATCTTTCCATAGACATAGCATTTAGGTAGACAAAAGAAATGAGAAAAAAGTGAATCATCTGGTTCTGAGAATTTTCTTCTCATTCCTTTTCTGCTACTCTATCACGAAAGAAAAGGTAGAACTATCAACTTGGCTTAGATTTCAGGAAATAAATTTCCTCTCCCTATAACAATTGTTGGGTTCTCATAATCTCATTAAACAAAAAATATATCAGAGGCTAAGGAAAAAAAGGGTAAACAAAATAGTTCCCACAGGAAACTGGCTCTTTACTTCCTGAAGAAAAGCCTGAATCTCATCAAACCCATTTCTTCTACACATGACTTCAAATCCACCCCCAATTTGTGTGTGTCCGGTGAATCACCAAAATGATGTGCCACCTCATGAACTCTATTTCCTTGCTCAACTGACTGTATTTTAGGTAGTAGTCTGTTAATCATTAATTCCTTGTAACCTCTAAACGTAAGATGATTTAAAGTGGTTTAAATGGCTGGCAAGTTCTTCCTGTCACACACTCATCTTTTGTGCAAATATTAATTGAGCTAATGAACATGAAATGCCTTAAACTGCCTTTGTCAACTTGCACAAATTTCTGTCAGCATTCTAGAAGAATGAAAGGTGTTAGAGCCATGACCAAATCATACAGGTCCAACAGCAAGGAGTCTCCAGTAAGCACTTACAGACATGGGTGATCTGGACTGGAATCTGCAAGGCCGTCATGGGGCTTGGAGAGATGGCTGTATTGTCTTCCAAGCGGGCGACTCTGATCTGAACATGCGGTACACTGGAATTGGAATTACTGTTTGGAACTCCAGATCCCGATTTATTCTCCAAAAGCGTTGGGTTGTTTTTTTGATTCTCATGTAACTGTTTAAGACCTTTTATTAAGACTGAAGGGAGATGGGTAGACAAAAAGAACATTGATTCTCCGACAGACCACCATCTAAGCAGCAAGGGAGGTGGGGGTAAGGAGGGAAAGTATTTGGAATAAATAATTGTACGCTGCATGTGAGATCTCAGCAAAATAACAATAAAAATTTTTTAAAGCCACAACCTGTCTGGAAATTTTTGGAAACATTATCCATCACAAGAAATTAAAAAAATTCTTAACATAATGTTATTCTTGCCACCTAAGATGCATTAAAAAAAATAGCCGTTGTGAGGACCATGAAAATAAGACCTTTGCTATGTCCTAGGGCTTCAGGATAAAATTCTTATTATTTGGGAAGAATATTGTTAATGCAAAGTAGCTTATTTCCTTTTCTCAGTGAATAGTGTATCTCTCCCGCCACATACACCACACCAAGTACTCGAGGACATGTGACTGTTTTAGCCATCATCATCAGGTGGCTGCGAGTTTAACTCACAACTCCAGAGGAGTAGCTCATCTTTTCCAAACAGTAATATGCAACCACCTTGAATTCTTGTGCAGGAAAGTCAAATCTAGACTCTCCCCTTCACCAGTCCTGATAAACTATCAATCCTCTTAGGTGATAACTGCCATCTGGGTGAGTTCATGTCATATTAGTATACATTCACTCTTCTGGTTTTAACATTAGGTTTATAAATGTGTAACTATGTACTTGATTTTTTAAAAAGCTTTATTTTCATCAAGCCAAAGTTCTTCATTTATTTTTCCTTTGGAAAAATGGAAGTTGGAGCACTATACTAAGGAGAATGAATCTGAATGCCTTAATTAAACGGACTGTACAACTTAGTTTCGCACCTAAGTGCAAAGCAGGCAGGGAAAGGACAAACACGCTCTGCCTCACTCTTCAGCAAACCCAACTTAAGATCCCTAGATTTACATAATAAGTGAATTATAAGTATGTAGTCTTTATACTATAAAACCACCAAGAAAATCTCTATATGACAAGCCCAGTTAAGACAGGTGAAATTATTCAACACATAAAAGTTGATTTAAACCTCAGTTTTCAGAAATACATTTTTGTGCACAAGATGTAAAATCGTTTTCTTCACAGTGAGAATGTATGTAAATGTGTATATTTTCATCTTAGGTGCTTTGAGAATTACACATCACATCAACTCTTCTCAAGGAAAAGACAGTTACCCAAAGAAATAGAGGAGATGTTTAAGGGAAGATCTACTGAGATTCGTATCTCTTTAGCTGAGGCAAAGAACTTCTGACCTCTAAGTAGGTCCTGAGGAGTAAATATGAATAAGACAAGGGAAGCACTTAAGAAGCAAATAATACATTACCAGGGAACGAAACATCCTTATGATTTGCAATTTGCCTTTTGATGGTCCACCATTTACTTCGAAGCCATTGTGGTGAACGGACACTGCTCCATCCCTCCGCTAACAGATCCCAGTTGATGTCATTTTCATCCGCGACATCAAGCTCTGCTATCCTACAGGTTACAAAACAAACATCTGTTAGATGTTAACTTCTACACATGATGGCACTGGCGATAAAGGGGACAGCAGCTTCTGTCACGGAGATGCTACTGTTCATTGCATGGGAAAGGATTCCAAGGTGCAGAACTGCTCCCAGAGCTAAGAGCTATATGACCTAGCACTAGCAATAGCCTTTCATTAATGGTATAAGCAATGGGCCAGGCCAAATATGGTCTGAAGTAGATGGAAGCACTGTAAAGGCAAGGGAGTAGCTAAGGGTTAGAAACAGGGTAAGAACAGGGTTAGTTGTATGGTGTTTTGCAATGTTTTACAGCATGTCATAGCAAGTTATTTCCTAGATCTGAACTTTTCCATTTCTATATAATAAAAATGTTTAGAAATGAGCTCTTTGCAGCTGACTAGTTGAAAAAAAGTGTTTTAAAAACAAAACCCACCAACATTAATAGTACCACTAAATTTTAGGTATTAATGGTCCATTTGTTTTCTAGCTTCAACTGTCATGATGATTTTGATTTGCAGGACGGAGTAGCTTTTATTACTTCAGGGTCTCAAACATTTTTTTGCTGGTATTTTTGCCCACTTGAGTCACTGAGTCTTAATGGTTAAACTGACTAACTTAAAAAAAAACAGCTCAGGATTATTATCTTAAAGCTATTTCTGGGTATCTATGAAATGGATGTGTCTGACTGGGTCCAGCGTGAAGGTGTGGGGTAACTGCAGACTGGGCCCCCTTCTTGGTGAGCTCAGCACAGCAGCCCGAGATTGAAGGGCATGGAGACTGAGCAGCCCTCTTCCCCTCCACACGGTGCCCCTTTGCCAGCACTGAAGCACGGTGGTGGGTGGCGAGCCGCAGTACCGCTGGCTGCCTGGGCTGTACCTGTTCTGTGGACAGAGAGAGGACTTCAGTCTCCACGCCTGCAATCTGCTACTTTGCACGAGCCCTATATCCACTAAAAAGGAACAAACACAAAACAAAACAAAACAAAAGCTCAATATGAAATCCATAGGATCTGGAAGATCCTGCATGGATGTCTTCTCTATGGAAAGGATGCTTTCAGACATTAGGCATCTAAGGAAACCAAAAGAGGAAATACAATCAAGTCACCTATAGCGATTAAGTGGCTTTTGTCTTTAAAGGACTTAGGACACAAACCTGAGGATGAGATTGATTTCATCTTCCTTGGTCCATTCAGTACCTCCACTCTGTTTCCAGTTCAGGTAGTTGAGCCATTTAGAACGACACTGCTTTTCTGAGCGGGTACCCACTCGCTCTGCCACGGCTGCCCATGACACGCCCTGTGTCACTATGTCACCTGGCTCAGTGCTTGTCAATTCATGAACCACCTCTGCAAGTCTCTTTTCCTCTTCTTCCGTCCACTTCCCTGAAAGAAGGAAATCATCTAGACTACTACTGCTACCTTTTTTTTTTTTTCGGCAAATCGGATTCAGCCCTGTATTTCCAAGGACTGATGGAAGTACACAGTAGCACCAAAAATTATTACTGAACGACCCTGGGGCGGGAAACTATCCACTAACATGGTTGCTTTTCACTAGCCCAGTAAGGTTCTTGACACAAAAGAAAATACAGAACCCTAACAGAAAACACTGGCTGACTCCTTAAGGAATGAAAAACTACGCAATACATACCTAGAAAGGATTATATACTGTCAAGTTGCACTAATCCTAAGTGGGAAGAGCTTCATGAAGGCAAGATGGACACAAACTCACAATCACAATTTTTCCTTAGTCTTGCCTAGAATTCCATCTCTGCAGAAGTAGAGTAAGCTCGACAGAGATCCTTCATTAGAGGAATGAATGATGAGAGACATGTGCGGTAACTCCTATGAGCTACGACCCACTGTAGTAAAAATGGAAACTAGGTTTATACCATCTCCTTTCCCTCCCATCCCAACTCCAAGATACTGTGATATAACAGAAGTCTGAGACTAATATTCACACAGGATTTTACTCCAGGTTTTCCTGAAGCCATAGACCAGTAATGACACCAAATGATCCTCTTGGTCTTTCCTTACGGAACTTGAGCAGAAAAACAGGAAAAGAAGGTTTGTTTGTTTTTTTTTTACTCCTTCCACTTGTTCCCATTTTGTTACTAGTAGCTAAATATGTCCAAGAAATTTCAAAAGAGCTGTGTGCTTGCATCAGGGATTCATTCATTCAACAAATATTTACTGGACATCTATTATGTGCTAGGCACAGTTCTGGATACCATATATTCAAGACAAAGTCCTGCTCTCCTACTTTATCATGGCAAGAAAAGTGGTTCTGTACTCACAGAATTTTACATAAAACTCTGGGGTCCCATCCTAAATCCAGAGCTCCTATTCCTGCTTCATTCGTTAAGCTGTCATTAACCACAGAATGACAGAGTTGGTGGAATTTATGTTCTCCATGTCTTACAGGTCATAGTGCTGGTGGAATGAATGGTTAGGTAGGAAACATTCCTGATTCCACTTTGGCAGGGTAAGGAGGTGAAAACAGAAAATATATAACCTTAGAAGCTTAAGCTTACCTTGAGAACTATTTTTCTTATTGAAAGACTGAGCACAGACTGTGGCTCCTTCAGAAAATTTTAGGGCTAAAAGGGAACTATGAGATCACCTGTTCTAACCTCTTCATTTTAGAGGAAACTGAGGCTCAGAAAGGATTTATGTGAGAGCTAGTGCCCGAGCCCCAATATTGTTGTTAGTCACATAGGTAAGCTTTAACAGTATCATCAATGAGTTTGTATACATTAAGAGTTAAATAGGCATTTGTGGTCTGGACTAGAGACTGAAACACTAATGACAAGTTGTTTCTATGGAAAAATATACTTACTTGTTTGAAATAAGGAAAACAGAGCCACAGCATCGAAAGATAACTTAAGTGTGGACCTGCCTGAACTAAAGCTTTTTATAAACATGAGTTGATAAGCTGTTATTAACAAAAGCTCAACAGTTAGATGGGCTTAAATTAAAACTACTTCCTCTTTTAAGCCTTAATAATAAATACTTTCCCAACTGGAGCAGTTCTGAATTGCCACAAAATTGAACATGCTACAGCTAGAAACTCTGAAACTGAGGAAATGTATCCCTGCAAAAAATGTCACCTCACACAAAAGGAGAAAAATGAAGGATCACTTGGGCCTACCATGAAGAAAAAGGAAGACTAAAAAATAAAATGTGAACTCAAGTGAATGACAAATTTCTTTCCAGAAGAGAAGTGAAAGCAGTATGTGAAGGGGCGGGAAGCTCCGATGGAGACAAGAGCAGCCCAGCGGCAGTGCTCACAGTACCTGTGTTGCAAGTATCCTTCATCAGTCGGCACCGATCTTTGACGGAAGACGCGCTTCTTCCTAGCGCCGCCCCTATTGTTGCCCAGTCATTGCCATGCTTTATCCGGAGCCTAAAACAAGAGTCTGCCAATCAGCATTGGGTTCAACTGTTTTCTCCCTTTTAATTTCATCATTTATTCTTCATTCTTCTTCTTCCCATTTGACTGGTTTGGAAGTTGTGGGCAGCAATACTTTGAGAGCCAAAGTTTGAAAGTGTGGCCTTTTTTTGGGGTCCACAGTTGTCTGTGGGTGAAAAAAAAACAGGCAGCAATTGCCTTTTTCCTGGGTCAGAGAAGAAATAAGTAACTTGGATATGTGTTCAAAAAAGACCAAATTTCCCCTCAGGTTACTGACACAATCTCCCAGGCATCCCCAGATTGTTCCCTTTGGAGCACTCCTAACAAGCTCTTCTCAGACAACTGAAAAAGTTTCCCAAGCTGCTATCATCATAAAGAGGATCAACCTTCAATTTTTTCCACGATCCATACAATTCATTAACCCATACTTTATGGCCCTACTCAACAAAGCAAAATTATTTTTCCTGCGAAACAGCCTTCATAGAGTCCACCCAGACATTAAGTGAAACATTTGTTAAGTCACCATTCTAAACTAAGCATGTAGCACAACCCTGTGTTTTTGATCCTGGTATGTAAATTCCTGGTATTTAGTCTTCAGGCCACCAAGAATGGCCATCTGATCTTTTCTGTAACCCTGATTAGTGGTCTGAGGACACATTTCATTCAGCAACTCACTACAGGAGAAGAAATTTATGGGCATGGCTACTCCGTGCACGTATGGATCTAAAAAGTTCTTTTTATGGTCAATCATGCTTAATAGCAGGATTAAATTATACCAGTCTACTAAAAATCTCGTGACATTTTCAAAGTAAAAGTTTAAAAAACAAAGATATTAAAAAAGTTAAAACCCAGCTATCAGAATTCAGGAAAAGAAAAAAATTTTTAAACTTACTCCTTGAGCTTTTCAATTTCTTCAGGTGTATATCTAGAAATTTAAAGAAATTTTTAAGAAGATCAATTAAAGAATGCTAAAAAACCTTAATAAAAATCAGAATTTCACTTAGGGAGCCAAATATTAAGTCACTTAGCATACTGATAATATTTTTAAAGTAATCAATTTCAAAGTGAATTACTAAAAATTAAAACTGATGCTTCTATTTTCTTTTTTGTAAATATTTTTAGGTATAATAAAAGTGAGTAATGTACATTTTTCTCTAGGAAAATTCAACATTTAAAAGATATTTGCTCCTATTCTGCTTTAAGTCTTCCTTTATTTCAAAACTGGTTTCAGACCCTCTGTACCGTAGCTATTCTGAAAGACTTATGCATGACATTGTAAACCAGAGCCAAAATGCAAATCTATGGTAAATTCTCAGAAGGCACCAAAAAATTTTTAAAAACTTCTCTTCATCTCCCCTACCCATGCACGGACATCTGCCACACTCTCGCTCCAATGTAAAGGCTCTTTTTCTTTAGAGGGAAAGTACTCAATACAGCCAATGCAATGCTCCTTTTAAAAGCAGTTACCTAATAAGCCATACTATGACTACCTAAAATTCCCAAAGAGAAATTTAAAGTATGTCAGTAACACCACAGAATCACTGCATTGAAAAAAAATGATGCCTTCCCATAAATGCTACCTGTAACAGCAAGCCAGGCAATGTATTCAGAAATTTATTTATTTTCCACTCTGGTTTTATTTCACTTTATTATCACTAACCTAGGAAATGCTATACTATATTAAAAAAAATGAATACGAACAATGTTACCAATGAATTTAGAGGGTTTTTTTTTCACACTTCCTAAATCTTTACCCACTATAATATTTATTGTTACTTTATAATAAAGCAGACTTTGATGTATGAAGACAGCTACGTCTAAAATCTGACATATATAAGGTGACTGAGATTCTAACTTCTAAGAGACCTTGTTATAATGAGATTTCCATATTTACAACATGGACCTGGAGAAAAAAAATATTAACACAACAAACAGTAATTCATAGCTGTCTCCAATTAAAATTTCTGATCAAAACTATATGTTAAAAAGTGATAGCTCCTTAAATATTTCCCCTAATTACATGAAAACATGCAGCATTACAAGTTTTCATACTTTCCCACATGGTTTCTGTCATCATACATGCGAAGCACTCTTCTATAAACTGCAAACAAAGGCCGGTTCAGACCCCATGCTATAGTCCTGTAGAAATCTTTTCTTTCGTCTTTTGACATCTCAAAGATGATTTCTGTAGCATCTTTTATTCCGCGTGCCTAAATGGGTTACATTTCTTTGATTTAGGGATTTCTGATAAAATGCATATGGATATACTATGCTTTTTAAAAGTTGTTTTTTTATGTTCAAGATCATCAAAGGCATTTAGAAAAATAATGTATTGCTAATTCATTAATAAGTCAAATATAAACGTTAAAATGTTCCAAGAGGTAATAAGGTGATACTTAAATGCTCCAAAAATAAACTATTAAGTTCAATAAAGTCAAGTTGTGTCAACCCCTTTTAAAATGATAAGAAATTAGTATCTAAAGAAAGTAGGAGAAAATCATAAGAACAAAATTAATGAAATCAGGAATCAAATAACAGAAATGACAGGCAATGTTAAAAAACGGTTCTTTGAAAAGACTCATTAAGACTAATAAAATATGAAAACATAAACTATGGCAAAACTAAAAGACAAAACAATACTGGAAATGAAAAAATGGGGCCTAAGCAGAAATGCTACAGAGATTAGAGAGTTGAACATTATGAAAATTCTATGGCAATAAATTTAAAAACTTACATAAAATGAATAAACTCCTAGGAAAAGTCAACTTACCAAAACAGACTCAGGAAGAGATAGAAAATCTAATAAGCACAGACCACCAAGAAAATTAAGTCAGTTATTAATAATTTTTCACAATGAAAATACCAGGCCCACATGACTTGGTAAAGCCAACCAAACAATCAAGAGAAACATAATTCTGATTTTAAACTATTCTAGGGTATAGAAAAACAGGGAGGACACTTCCTCATTCGTTTTATTAGGTGAGCATAACCTCAATAGCAAGACCAGACAAGGACAGTTTCAGAGAAGAATTTTCAGGTAAGCTCATTCAGTAACACAGATCTTCCAGTCCCTAAAATACTGAGCACCTGCAATGTGTAAGAAGGTCAGTAATCAATACAGAAGGTGAGCTTATTCCAGGAATTTTTTGTTAATTAAAAAAAAATTATCATTATAGTATTAATTATTAAATTTATGGAAAAAATTAAATATCTATAGATGTGGAAGGAACATTCATAACATAGAACATTCATAAGTGATTATACACCTATTGAGTTTTGATTTGCCGACAATCTGATAAAAAAATATAAAAAGTATAGGTCGAAAAAGAAAAATCATTTACAAATGTTATATATGTAGAAACTTAAGAGTATTTAGCAAACACTGGTTACAAAATATATAAAGTCATCTGCATTTCTATACAAAGATCATAAAAAAGTTTAAAAGTTCTCATTTACAGTAACATCAACATTAAAAGCAACAGGACTAAATCTCAGGCAAGTTATGTAAGTCCTTTATGGAGGAAAACCAAGTATCACAAGGCATTAAAGAGGAAGCTGCTACAATGGAGGGTATACCATGTTCTCAATAGGAAGATGGACTACTGTATGGATGTTAATTACTCTCAAATTGACGCACAGATTCAGTGCAGTCCCAATAAATATTCCAATGGTTTTCCATTCTCTGCAACTTGATTCTAAATTTATAACGGAAGAGCAATAGCCCAAACCAGCCAAGACATTCATGAAGAGACTTGCCCCATCAGATGCTGTGATTTCTCTAGACAGTGTTATCTATACTAGTGCAAGTATGAACAAACAGAACCTGGAAACAAATTAGAAAACCCAGAAACAAATCTGTGGAAGCTTGACTTGGAACAAAATGGACATTGTAGATTGGGAGAAGACTGACATTCCATAGCGATGCTGGGACAACTGTCTTCCATTTAAAACAAAAAAAATCCCAACAGTGAAACCCCATCTTGGAGCAATAGGATAAAAAATCACCATGAAAGGCAAAACTACAGAACTTTTAATGTGACAATATATGGGGCAACATCTTTATGCCCTTGAGGCAGAGGAGGATTTCCTAAATAACCATGCAAAATATAAAAGTAAAAAATGATAATTTTGATATTGAAATTAAGAATCTTTTTTTCATGAAAGGACCCCCAGGGAGAAGGAAAAGATAGGCCAATAAATTGAGACAAGATATCTGTCATGCAAATAAACAAAAAGCCATTAGTATCCAGCATACCTTAAGAATGTCTAGAAAATGAAAAAGATAACCCCATAAAAAACATAAAAAAACACAAACAGGAATTTCAAAGAGGAAACATAAAAAGTAGCGAACAAGCATATAAAAGTATGTAATTAGAGGAATACAAATTAAATCCATAATAAAATACCATTCACATCCATCAAATTTGTATAAATTAATAGCAAAAAAAAAAAAAAAAAACCCCAAATGACCGTTAACTGTGCATGGGTAACTTAGAGTATATATATTGGCATAATGAAATATAGCTACAAAAAGGAAATAAAAAATCAAAAGGGTATGGATCACAAAATCACAATAAACACAAGCCAGTTACAGAACACCCAGAGAATGAATCTATTTACATAAATTTCAGAAAGAGGTAAAACTACACTGATATGCATTTTATACATTCTTTTGAATGTATGAAACTTCACAGTAAAAAGCTTCTCCTTTTTTTTTTTTTTTTTAAAGTAATCTCTACACCCAACGTGGGGTTTGAACTCATGACCCCAAGATCAAGAATCACACTCTACTGACTGAACCAGCTCGGTGCCCCAAGTTTCTAAATTTTAAAATCTAGAATTCTCTTACGCCAGTTCTGCAAATAATTAAATCTAACATTTACAAGTCTAAATATATGAAAGGCACTGTGTTGCAGGATGACCGTATAGTGAGATGAGAAGATTCTTCTGCTCTTTTTTTCCCACTTGTGGCAGTTACTTTTGTTTATCTGATGTCTAATTAATTGGTTTAAAAATGGGTCCACAATGTTCTTAAACAGCAGCACATAATAAAAACCATGGTCAACTATCAAATAAAATACCTTTTCCCAAGATCAGTACATCTTTTTCGACATTTCCTATCTCTGCCAATTCATTCATCATTCTCCCAGTCGTCCAGAATAAACCACTCAAGTTATTCCAAATCCTTTTTCCTCTTCCCCGACATCCAGTCACCACGTGTCCTTAGAGACTACCTGCTTATCTGCCCTTTCCCTGCCAATTCTTCCACGCTGTAGTTTATAAAGTTCTTAATTACTCTCATATGGTCAAGTGAAATGGTCCTCTAAAAGGTCTCAAATTTCAGTCTCATTCCCACCCTTTAATCATAGAATTGAAGGGGTCCTTGGAAACCATCTACTCCAATCCCCTAGACAAGAAACCAGCTCCTTAATTTCCAAGTTTGCGTTCTTACCATTCGTTACTGCCTTATCTAAACCAGCATTTTTCAAGTTTTCACTCAAGTGTGACCAGTGGACATATGTTTTCAATGGTCACTGTATTTGTGTTTCTCTTAAAAAAATTAGTTTGGTGGGAAGGATCTTTATTCATTAACAAAGAACTGAAGTTTTTCACTCTTTAGTTTACAAAGCTTAGCTTGGGAACAGTGCTGATTAAAATTAGGCTTAGGAATGTGGACATTCTAGGCAGCAATGTATTTATAATAGTGAAAAATTATATAAACCACCTAAGTATCAAACGATAGGACAATGGTTAAATAAATACTGTACACCTCCCATTCCCAAACAATGCTGATGGGTCTGTGTTTCAAACATGCACTAAAACTCCTTTAAGGGAATGGTTAGCAAATCACTGGAAAAATTTCCTTGACAAAAGCACAGACCTACTCCACCAATCCCTCACTCAACTAAGGTACCAGTTGTTTTCATTTCCTATAGGACAGAGTTCTAATTCTTTGGTCTGGACTTCAAAACCAAGTTTCCAGAGGCTAATTACTCAGTTCAAGTTAAAGGAGCCAATTTAATGTGCTCTGGGTTTCATTTCTGACTTCTTAGTGCTTAGTACTTACTTGCGCATGCTCCCTCCAGCCCCATTCTAACCCAAGTTCTATTCCTTTAAGACTCCACTCAAATCCTTGCTCTTCCAAATATTTTCCATTACTGTCCTAACCCTAAGAATATACTCTTCCTTCTCCGAGCTCATGCAGAATTCACAACATGTATCATTCACATTAGGTACAATCCTTATATTACTCTTCACCTGCTTTCAACATTCCCAAATGAACTGCTGGCTTTTAAAAAGCCAATACCATGTGTTACGGCAATTCATATCTCCAGTACCTCAAAAATACTACGTTCAAGAGACATTTAATGAAAAGGATGACTTAGCTAACAGAATATAAGCCTCAATATGAAAATGAACTAAATTACTCATTTTTTTAAAAGAGGGAAGATTCTCACGTCATAAATTCACTCAAAGAAGAAGACCTATATCTTATGCTTTTGACAATGCAAGCTTAAACTAACTTATAGGCTGCTTGAAAAGACAGGGCTTTAAGATTCTGAGAAACTATTAGGATTTTGTCTAAACTTTAGGTGTTAACTAACACAGTAAAGCTATTTTAAATTAAGAATTTGAAATTTGTTTAAAAATATACTATAATCATATACCTTAGAATTAGGAAGCTATGACATATTAACCAATCATCCATTATAAAAATTACTGGAAAGCTACTTATAAAGTACATACAATGATGCTTTGATAATTTTTGCAATTGGCAATGAAAACAAACAAAAAATTGTGAAACAATTTGTTGTGAAACCAACAAAAAATGCCATAAAATACCTTTAGATAGCGTTCAATATTGTTCATCAAAATATCAATTTCTTCCTTAGACCACATCCCCTGTTTCCATTTATGTCCTTTAAAGGAAAAGAAATAATGTTATAGAAAACATTATCCCTTCAAAAGGAATAAAACACTGAAGATTTGATTTGTGATTAAATAAATTATCTGTGGGACTAAAATGTAGCTAATTTCTTTTTCATCTGAAATCTGAAAGATCCCCAGATAGCTGCTTTTGTAATCTCTTTTAAGTAGGCTCCATGCCCAGTGTGGGACTTGAACTCATGACCCTGAGATCAAGAGTCACATGCTCTACCGACTGAGCCAGCTATGTGCCCCGTAACCCCTAGTTTTTAAGAAAGAATACATTTGATCCTGGGGCACCTGGGTGGCTCAGGCAATTAAGTGTCCGACTCTCGCTTTCGGCTCAGGTCATAATCTCAGGGTCGTGAGATGGAGCCCTGCGTCAGGCTCTGCGCTCACTGTGGAGAATGCTTGAGATTAGGTCTCCCTCTGCCCCTCTTCTTCTCTTGCACTCTCCTTCTCTCCCTCTAAAATAAATAAATAAATCTTAAAAAAAAATACATTTGATTCTACTAAATAAAGACAATAATAAGTAAAAGACTAAAAAATTATGGCTTCCCCTCAGTTATATGTCTTACTCTTTGAGCAATACAGGCATGCTAAAAAGACATGAAAATTATAAAAGCCAAATCATGTTCAAGACTGTGAAAAATTCACCAGTGGAAAAAATAAATTTTATGGGCAAAAGAACATGCACCAATGATTCTAGGACAAGGTGAACATAATATGTTGCACACCGAGTGAATAAAATATTCATAATGAGTATATACTATGCAGTAGTTGAAAACAATTCCTTTTCTTAACTTCAGAGTGGCATATACACAACCCCCACTTTCTTGTAACAGCTCCCTACCAATCCTCAGAACTCCGTAGGACTATAAACACTTACTTTAAACCTCTAAGCAGCTTATCAGACCAAAGTTAGATCTCTGAGAAGACTTGACTTCCCACTCCCATGTGTAGTAACTGTACTTTCTTTTATATGCCACCACTGTGCTTCTGTTTATAATTTACTGCATCTCAGAGAAATTACAATTACTAAAAAAACAAATGTTGGTTTCATGGTCTCATTCAGAGCCAAAGTTAATCAATTACAAAAACTCAATTACTGTAACTCCTCAATCACAATTACGAAGTCCTCAAAATCCTGATGACTACAAGTTCTTCTTACCTCCCATTTTTTCCAATGGATATTAAAATTCACATTATATATTATTACCTTTGTTAGTTAGAGAATCCTTATCTTCTTTAGTTGTAAACCATGCTTGGCTAACTGCTGAAACTTCCTCATTACCCAAGGGAGATATTTCATCTAGTTGCTCATTCTGTAGAATCTTGAAGAGGTAAATGTTAAAACACAAAACAAAACAAAAGAAAAAACAAGTATAGCTTGATTTAATACAACCTGATTCATCTTTGTTTGCAATACCAAACATTATAAAACTCTAATATATGGAATTCATTTGCTTTACACAGAGGAAAAATATATTCAATTTATAGAAAAACAATGATTTCTCTGCTGTTTTTATTGTGACAGTATGAAAACAAAACTGCCTACATTAACAAAATATGACCTTCATTTAAGCATGTTAACTCCGTACTAGTAGCCAATTTTATAGAATAATAGCTAAGGTTCCATTAAGTACTTAAATCAATACGGGATATCTAAAGCCATCTGTTTATGTAAATATATAAAATGAGCTCATACATATAATAAAATGGACATGCTTCGTTTCAATGTCATGATTGTTCAGGTCCTTATAGGTGGTTTGCTGCCTAAATATACAGTCATCTGTAATGTAATCTCTTGCTAAATTTAAAGGATTAATAGGTCAAATCAAAAGACATAGCAAAATCATGGTCTCCTTATTGTTTATTGACAAGTCTGTTTTTAGCCAACCTCTAGAACTGATTCCTAACCTCATTAATGTATCTTCTCAAAGGACTATATGTTATCACTTTTTATTTTTATTGCAGCTAAAGCAGTCTTTACTGAGAAATGTGTAGTTAAAACCTAATAGCTTTACTGAGATATAATTCACACACCATAAAACTCACCCTTTAAAATATATACAATTCAGTGGCTTTTAGTATATTTATGCAATTATCACACCAACTACATTTTCAATCACAGACATACCTCATCTAGCAAATTCTGCAGGAACAGAGCCATTTAAGAGAGCTGGACTTGGGCTAAAGACTGCTACAGTCTAAGTAAGGAAGATGTGGCAACAGGGCTACCATTTCAGGGACAAGCCCATCTAGGGCTTGAGCAGAGCAGGAGGAGTGTCACATGCCTAGTGACCACTCGACTCAGTTCAGTCTCTGCACTGGATCAACTAAGCCATGTCACTGGCTGGAGGTAAGTTCTAAAAGACACTGGACTATTTCCTGAATAGGCAGAAAGTGAATTTTTCATTTCAAGAGGAACTGAAATCATCCTGCTTGTAAAGAGAGAAGCTGTCAGTGAACAGCCCAAGCACAATGAGGAGGAAAGCCACGTTTCTACTGTTACCTATGTTATTTTTTTTTATCTGGGAGTAATGAGTATGTTGTATTTAAGAAATCACTGTTCTTAAATCTCTGAGCAAAAAACTAGAGTCACTGGAGTAAGTATGGAAAGTTTTGTAACCCTAGGTTTATGTGTCAAACATTTTAGATTTTTTTCTTTTAAAGATCAAGAGGCTACCTTTATAAAGTTGAGAATGGAGACAGATCTAGACAGATAATGTCTAAGGCCTCTTGTATTCTCAAGATCCTAACTGTCTAAGATTTGACAGAGGTTATTCATCAAGGGGGACAGATTGCTGTGAAAAGACCTTGATACAAACAATACCCACTATTAAGAAACGTAATGTAGAAAATACTCTCCTGAGGTGACCTTCTCTTATATATTAATCAGTTGGTTAAAAAAATCACCATTTCCCAAAGTGAGTCTAAATATACAGGCTACTCTCTGAACCTTAGGAATACATCTGTCATTCTGGTTAATTGCTATCTTTGGGCAAACATCTAATGCCTTTTGTCTCAAATTACCCTGATGAAGAAATAACAATTATTACTTACAAAGAGTAAACAAGTAAATGGTAAATATGTAAACAGCCATCAAATGAAGCCAACAATTATTAAATTTTAGCAGTAAAACTTAACACCTTCCATAGCAAGTGAACGGAGTGTAAAGACGACTTAGGTACCTTAAAGGATGTCTAACTATATTTAGTATATAGGTATTATTAAGTTTCACAGTATTTTACCCCAATTTTTCACTACTCTATATATACATTTTTTAAAATTACTCAGATATATTTAGTATGCTGCTGTTTTTGAAATGCAGCCTTTTTGAATTGGTTTGGTTATAGGGTTTTATGTCTGTAATATACATAGACTTGGAAATCTAAATATTTTACCCACTAAATACTTCTTTTAATCACAAAGCACTGTATATATTGCGAAATTTTTTAGTTTCTATTTTTTTTTCAAGCTAGTTCCCATGCTGAAATGGGACAGTACATTAACTACAACAATATGTGAAATAGTTATACCTGCTTTGACACAGGACACAGCAAAAAGCAGGCTAGTTCTGAACTTTGAACTATGCTTTCACTTACAACCTAATGGTATTTTTAATGAAACAAATATCAGAAATTATTAAACGCTTTTCATTCACTAAGACGGTAATAACAAACCAAGAGGCTAATATCAAATTATAACTCATTAACTTTTTTTTTTTTAAAGATTTTATTTATTTATTTGACAGAGATAGAGACAGCCAGCGAGAGAGAGAACACAAGCAGGGGGAGTGGGAGAGGAAGAAGCAGGCTCATAACGGAGGAGCCTGATGTGGGGCTCGATCCCACAACGCCGGGATCACGCCCTGAGCCGAAGGCAGACGCTTAACCGCTGTGCCACCCAGGCGCCCCATAACTCATTAACTCTTAAGAAATAACTCAAACCAACCCTATAATTTGTCTAACTCACACTACCATTGCCCAATCTTTTAACAAGTAGGTTGTAAACTACATCACATACGTACATACACACACACACACACACACACACACAGAGCTATTTTTATTGTATTGAATATGAAATTGAAGTCAGACTATACAGTCTTTGAATTGGAAATGAATCTGACAAGGCCCGTTTTGAAGAATGTGCTCTATGGCTTCAGAGGACTTGGAAAAAATTCCTGTCCAAATCACCCACTGAAATCCAAGAGCAGATTATGACAATCTCTAGGCAGGCTCAAAACTGTTTGAAGCACATGAAAGATTCACTCCTCTGGAAGTCCTATCATTCTGGAACCACTGTGAAGCTCCCTGTTGAAAAAGGTTTTCACAGTGCACCCACCTGAGATGTCCTTAGTCCTTGATGTTATATATCAACTCGTAACTCTTACACTTAACTGAAGGGTCATTGTGATGCTTCACATAAGAAAAATAATGACATAATGTCTCTATTATCTACTTCAAAAACATATTATTAAATAAAGAAGTGAAGCAAAAGGACAAGATACTAAAAAGAAAGGCACAATCAGCCAGACATAAACTTCAAAGTAAAACAGATTTAAGCTCCAGGCTATCTAAGACAGCAAAGAATTCTGATTACGTTTGGCAAAAATAACGCGTATGAGACAAAGAAGTTCACATAAAAGGAAAGCAGTAAGTCTTGCTTGTTATCCAACCTCTTAACTCAGGATAAAATGTATCTTAGTCCCATAGCACCCAAAGGGACTACAACTGTTATCATTAAAATCTATGTGAAATGAATAGCTTCCATTCATATGAGAACAGGGCACATATGTAACCCCCCTAAATCGGTCACTAGAGATACTGCTGGGTAACACTTAAAAAGCTTTATACCAATATCTTATATAACTGGTAAGATAAAATTTAAAGTTATTTAATAGCTCAAGTGCGATCATTCCATGTAGCTGAAGAATGCACGTGCACCATCTGTTTCAACAGATGTGAACCACTCTACAGGGAATGAATTTTAAATTCTACCTTTGCCTACTATTCTGAGATTCATATATGTGGGGACTGGAAACCTGAATGAAAATAATAAATCTTACCTCAATTCTGTCCTTTGTCAGACAAATTATGTTCTCACCATCTTACCACCTAAGGTATGTGTTAAGGATAATCCTCTTGCGGTCAGTAAAAAGACTCACTGTACCTGGATCTGTGTCACAGTTCCCTCAGTAATCTCATCATCTGCCACCTCGGTGGTTGCAGTCATGGTCACCTCAAAGCTCTGATCATTTTCTGAAACTTCAAGAAAAAAAGAACAATTCAACTCCAGAATAACAGCAAGTTCTAATTATATAAAAAAAAAAAATCCATGGAGAAACATATGTGACCATCTAATTTCCTAACATATTACCATATATGCTTAACAAAAATTTATTGTGTACCTAATTCATACCATTGCTTTGGATGATGGGAAGATAGCAGTAAGCAAAAGAAACGACGTCCTGCCTTCACTATGCTTATATTCTCGTGAGGAAGACACAAAATGAACACATTATGTCGGATGTGGATAAATAATGAGAAAAAATAAAGTAGAAAAGGGAATTTATTGGGGGAAGGGATTGAAATTTTAGATAACAGGCCAGAAAAAGGAACCAAGATTTGGACCCAACTGAGAAAGGAAGCTAGTCACACAGGTATCTTGAGGAAGAGTACTTCATGCAGAAGAAAAGCCGAGGGCAAAGACTCTGAGATGGGGCACACCTGGACTGCTCAAAGGAATGGCAAGGAGGACAGGGACGAGAGAAAACCGAACAATAAAGTTAAGATACTATGTGGGGACTTAGAGGCCAATGTAAAGACTCTGGCTCTAACACTCACGTAGGAAACCAGTGGAGTGACATAGTCTTTTATTTTAATGGGATCACTCTGGCTCCTAGGAGACAATAGTCTGAAGGGCAGGAAGGGCTGCAGTGAAATCGGTTAAGAAGCTAATTCAATAATCCAGGTAAGAGAGGTCAGTGACTTGGACGAGGGTCGAAGGCAAGTGAGGGTGATGAGTCGTTCAAATTGTAGATATATTTTGATTTGGGAACCAACAGGATTTGTGGACAAACCAAATATGAAAGAAACTGAAAAGTCCAGGATGTTATTAAAGTTTTAACAGTCTGAGCTATTGGAAGAATGTTCCTGCCATTAATGAAATGGGGAAGACTGTAGAAGAAGCAAATATTAGAATTTAAAAAGTTTTAGGAGCTTGGTTTTTAAACACACTAGTTTGAGGTTAAACATCTAGAATTAAGATCAAGTCTGGACTGGAATAAATCTGGGCATCATCACCTGAGATAGGATTCAAAACCATGCATTCTAGGGAGTGAGAGAAAACAAAACAGAAGCAACCTAAGAACTGAATCCTGGTCTACTCCAATTTAGAGCCTGGGGAGATGTGACCTATTCACTCAGAAGGTGCAGACAGGACGGTAGAAAAAAACTAGAGGAATGTGTTCCCTGGAAACCAAATGACAAAATGTTCTAGAGAAGATGGAGTGATAAATATTGTCAGAAATTGTGGACAGATCAAGAAGACGACTAACACACACAAAATCACCAATGGACTTAGCAACAGGAGAGTCTCTGGAGACTTGGGAAGAACAGTTTTGGTCAAGTGATAAGAGGTGAAATCCTGACTGGAGTGGGTTTAGCAAGAATGGAGGAAGAAATGAAGGTGAGTATACCAATTCTTTTTTTTTTTTTTAAAGTATATCAATTCTTTCAAAGTATTCTGCTCTAAAGGAAAGGAAAGAAGTTAGATGGGAGCCCAAGTGGGCTAATGGGACTTTTTCTTTTATTTTGAAAGATTTTATTTATTTATTTGTCAGAGAGAGAGAGACAGAGAGGGAGAGCGCGCGCGAGCGCACAAGCAGGGGGAGCTAGAGGAAGAAGCAGGCTCCCCACTGAGCAAGGAGCCTGATGCAGGATTCCATCTCAGGACCCTGTGATCATGACCTGAGCCGAAGGCAGTTGCTTAACCGACTGAGCCACCCAGGCGTCCCGGGGACTTTTTATTTTAAAGAAGAAATTATAGTGTTTGTAATTCTGATGGGAATGATCCAGTAGAGAACGAAAAACTGATGATTCAGAGGAGAAAGGAAAGAAATGCTGCAACAATGTCCTTGAGTAAGTAAAAGGGATGCGATCTAGTGAAGCGAAGGGCTGGCCTTAGCTAGAAGAACAGAATGTATGGACATAACTACATGTGGGTGTGTATCTGCAGTAGTGGACACTTGCAGGAACTTGTTTGGATTACTTCAACTTTCTCAGTAAGTAGAAGCAAGGTTATCTGCTGAGAGTAACAAAGGTGGAGAAAATACTGGAGGTTTCAGGAATGTATGAAACAGTCACCTGAGCGGGAGAAAAAACACCCATTTGTAAGTGTGGTGTGACTGGCAGGCAACAGTATGAGCCCACTTCAAGTTAATGATCATGAATTTAAAGTAAGATCACTTAGCTTGCTTGTGCCGTTTTTCAGTTAGCTGTGCCAATATAGCGTAAATAGCCAGACATATTTAAACAGGGTTGTGGTTTCACTAAAGGACAACGAAGTGAGAGAAGGAAAAAAGGATCTGAGGGTAAATGCAAGAGTGATTATAACGATTAACCACGAAACAAACTGGGTAGGGAGGAAACAAAAGATACAAGTGGAAAAGAACAATGCAAAAGTGGTAAGATCAGTGGGCCCTAGTGGGCAAAGGACTGCAAGCATTCAAGAGTATTAGAGGAAGTAACCTAGAAAGATAGGACGTAGTCCTGGAAGTATATCACAAATGGACTCCAGTTAGTAGGTGATAGCAAAGGAGGTAATAGGAGTAATAAACAAGGTAGTTAGAGAACAAAAGGCAGAAGAGGCTAAGATATTGCAACAATCATCTAAATGAATAATCAAGAGTTCTGTGAAGAGAGAATGGATAAATGTGGTGGTAGATAATTGCAGTAGAGAAGAAGTGGTAAGTGATCTAGAATGATTAACATGAGACTTAAAGAGGCTTTTTAAGGATCAGACAGAAATTTTATCAGTTTTATAAAGGATGTAATGAAAACCCTGAATATTAAAATTAAATTTCAAGTTAAATTTTTAAGAGCTAATAATATTTACTTCCCTGAAGTCCAACAAACCATTCAGTCAGTCCCAGACGATGGTGACAGACACAGGACTTCATGTTTTTACGTGAATTTTTTTTTAATGGATAAGTTTTCCTAAGTTGATTTTATCAACATACTTTTTACCAATTTAGAGAAAAATACTTCAAGCCAATGTTTCATAAATTTAGTCCTACTGTAAATATTAGGCTCCAGAATGTCCTCCAAATGTGATGATGCTATGACCCCATATCAAGCAGCTCAGGTGCTTTTAGGTCAGCACATCCAAATTATTCTACCCAGTTAAGTGAGTAAGTGTGGAAGGATTCAGTCTAACACCATAAAATAGAACAAGTTTGAACCTACAGTCATGACCAAGGTACTCAACTTTAACCAAACGAATTAACCAGTCATAATTTATGTGAAAATAATCCCTCAAAAATTCTGACTTAGTAAAATAAATATTTTTGTTTTATGTACTAGAGATGTAATGTACAGCATGGTGACTATAGTTAATAATACTCTATGGTATATTTGGAAATTGTTAAGAGAGTAGATCTTGAAAGTTCTCATCACAAGAAAAAACAAAGGTGTTAACTAGGTGTGGTGACAGATATTAACTAGAATCATTATGGTCATTTCATAACATATACGTACACCAAATTATTATGTTGTACACCTGAGACTGATAATAATGTTATAGGTGAATTATATCTGAGTTTTAAGAAATTCTAGCTTAGAAAATGTCCATATAGGATTTTTATCTGTACAGACAGGTCAATTAAGTTTTAAGACTGGATCACAACCTAATTATGGTCAAATTAGGAGTTTAAAATCATATAAGCCATCACTAGAAGGAAAGATCATTTAATCAGAAATACATTATGTCTGTATATGTCAGTGGAAGCAATATTAGTAATATTAACTTTAACAATGTCTTTGAATAAAGTCTCACAGTAAACTGATATAAAATAGTTTCTTTTCTATTCAATTGAATAAGCAATAAACTCTACATGAAAAGTACACATCTACCTGTGAAGACAAGGTTTGCCACGATGAAAACCTAATCTTAATTTTTTCCAACTGAAGATGTGATTTTGCTTGATGCTGAGAGCAAAATTAAAGTTCTCAAGAACCAGAATGCCTGGGTATGACCTTAGACAAGTTCTCACACCTCTCTGTGCCTTAGTTTCCTCATTGTAAAACAGGGATCATAATACCTACTCTACAGCGCGCTTTCTCAATGAGGGCATACATGCTTCTGGGCGAGGTGTGGGTGAAAAAAGCATTCTCTTTATTAATAAAACAATACATACCTACGGTACATTAAAAAAAAAAACCCAGTATATCTGTGGTATTACAATTTCTCGGAGGAGAGCATGATCAGGAGAAAATGTCTAAAAAAGTTTGGGGCGGGAGGATGACAATAATTAAAAAAAAAAGGCTGAGAAGATTAAAATAGGCAATATATGTAAAAACATTTAGAGCCATGCCCACTCATGAAGTGTTAGTTAAGAGTTCTTTCAACTAAACGAAGAGAATATAATGGGTCTAAGTCTACCTTGAAATGCCAATTTGATTTCTCCCAAGCTAAAATTTGATTTCAAAAGGGAACTCTGTTCTTAATACACAGTGACTTACGTGGAAGTGCAACAACTGATATGCAAGGAGTAGAATCATCAATACTCTGATCATCCTCAGAAGACAGACAAAGCCTTTTATGTGGAGGTTCAGTACTATCTTCTGAGTCTATTTCATCAGCTTCTAATGAAACAAAATAAAACAAAAATCTCAAAATCTTCAAACCAATGAGGAAAACCCAAAATCTTCAACAAGTAAGTGTAAAACAATCTTCTTAACCATTTGCTCAGTTAACCCAATTGTGCAGGTAGGACTCCAAACGACACTGCCTTCGTTACCCCCAGTGCGGAACCTCAGCTCCCATTCTTACAACAGGAACTATGACAACAGAGGCGCCATCTCACTTTTGTGCTACTAACTACCTGTCTTTCCAAATATTTCACATGTAAAGACAAGGGCTTGTTATTTAATCACTCATAAATATTTACTGAATGCCTACTATGTGCTAAATACTGGAAACAGAACAATGACAGGTAACTCCTCACTGTCAAGGAACTCACAGGGTAGTGGAGATGACTAAAGCAACAATTTCAAAATAGTGTTCTAAGAGTTATGCAGGTGGAACGAGGGGAGAGGCATCTAATTTATACTACAGTTGAAGGAAGGTTTCCTGCAGGTGTTAAATTGGAAAGAACTTGAATGAACAAACGCCAGGGGTGATGATTATTACTGGCACTAGGAATAATTATTTGCAGCGACAGTGAGGTATGAAAAGCTTAAGGTGTGTAAGGAAAAAAAGTCAGCTGTGAATTGCTAGGACACAGATATATGAAATGTGACAGGAAGTGAGGCTGGAAGGAAACTGGAGATGATGGGAGTCCATCACTGTATTCTAAAAACCATGGGACACTTAAAACAAACAAACAAACCTTCCTACACTACTGAGTATCATGAGCAAGGTCATCAGCAGTTTGAAAGATGAATTTGGGTTGGGAGATGAGTTAAAAGGCTACTAGGGCCTCCCAGGTGAGAAATGAAGAGTCTGAACAGAGAAAGGGGGACTTGAGACAAAGGAAGCAATGGACTCAAGAAACAAAATACTATCAACAAGTTTTCATGATGAAATGAACAAAGGAGATGAGAGAAGGGTTTATTCCTACCCACATTTATGATCTGGGATACTAAGTAATGAAACTGAGAAAGAGAAGTAGGTCTGGGAATTTTGTAAAAGAATTCAGTTTGGAACATGTGAAATTTAAGGTGTCTATGAGAAACACAAAGAATTCAGAAAAAAGACAGAAGTTTGAATCACTTTAATAGGTAGGTGGTAGTTAACATCACAAGTTTCAATAAAAAAACCAGAAATTAAATACTGAATGAGAAAAGAAGATAAAACCTTGGCTGAGCAAAGATAAAGTTAAGGCAAAATAAACAGTAAATACAAATAAGGAATAGGTAGAGAAGTGACAATAAAATCACAAGCCTCAAGGCTATGGAATCCTACAGATAATGACATTAAATCTTATTCAAACAGTCATATAAAATCCTCTAACAGACTGTAGCAAAAAAACTGACAGGACTACATGTATATTTTCTAATGTACTACCTACATTGCAGGCACCAAATGATATCAAAGAGGAAGTATATTAATCAATCATCATCTTTGTAGGCTCAATAAATTCTACTTATTCGTAAACAGCTATGAGATACATCAAAGTTCAAATTCATGGTAAATTTTAAAAATACAAAAGTATATTAAAAAAATAAAAATATAAATTAAGGTTAATTCATGATCCAAAGAGAGAACTCCCTTTTCTACTGTGCTAGCCTAAACTGTCTATCTGGGTAACAGGGATCAAAGGTGACATGAAATCCAGAAATTCAAAAAGATCCACAATTGTAGGTCAGCAAGTTCTCCTACCATTCTGAGGGCAATGAAGAATGAGGTTCCCGTCTGTGTCCTGAGTCAAAGTCACAGAGTTCACAGTTTCTACTGTTACTGTGTCAGAATCCTCTTCAACTGTGCTCATACTCAAATCTGTAGATTTCAGATTTAAAACATTATTTCCAAATACGAACATAAAGTAGCCTCCAACTTCCCCCTCCACCCCACGAAAACCCCCCACAATTTATATCCACTACAGTGTTCTTTATGTGAAATTGCAATGACAGACTTCAAAAATTGTTTTTCAAAAAGTTATACCCATATTTAGAATGAGATGTAATAATCTGCAAGAATCTGACTTTTCTAATTAAAAGCCTATGGCATTTATTTTTTAAATACTGGGTTTTACCACATCCAATGAAAATGACTGTTGCAAGTTGTCTTATTCATAAAATATGTCCTATTAGCAAAACTTTCACCACAAATTATTTATTGGCAATTTTATGATACATTCAAATAGGTGTTTAACTTCTGATTCTTTCAGAAGATTCATTAAACCTTGTATCTTAGAAATCTAAATCTAATAATTTCTCCATAATACTTTTTACAAGTATTTAAGCTCTATTATTATCTGAAAACTAAGAACACTATGGAATTATCCTCACAATGTTTTTTTTCCATATTAAAAAAGTGTGTACATTCATCACTGACCAAACTGCTTTTTTTTAATGGATATGGAGTTAAGCTTTCTTTTGGAATAATTGATTTTAAAATGCCTTTACCTGCTATTTTACACATACATTATTTTCCTCTTGTTCAGACGAACCGAACGATCAGAGTCTCACAATAGAATACCTCATGCTTGACAGGAGGAAATGTATTGAATTAAAATCAAGAGCCTGGTTGAAGTCTTTGGGGTTTACCTTACAATGTCCAATGAAGTTCTTCCCTCAATACTCCATTTTGGTCTTGTCCACATACTTTTTGCCAACTAAATAATAGAGGCCATAAGCCTTAATGTTTACTAATCACTCAATATTTATTTGGCTCCTATGCACAACGTATCAGTCTGTTCACATATTTACTATTTATTCACGTGCATTTTTCCTTGGCAGAAAAACTTAAAAATGTACTGAATATTTACATGGTGAAGATCCAATGATTCACTCAGGTTTTACTATACAAATTACTGTTTTAAAAGGATATCAATCATTTTACAGTAATAAAGATGACATTCCCCAAATTAAACAGAAAAAATAATCTAGTTACCACCAAAATTTGCAGAACACAGGTGAAGTCCTTGGAACAAAGGCAGGCTTACCTAGAAAATAGATGGATCAGGTATAGCCCTTCCCACAGAATCAAGTCGCCTTCCCTTAGACACCAGCATCACTTTCATGTTATCCAGACTGCTTCTCTCCCATACTCCTGCCTCTGCAACACTCTGAAAAAGTAACAGCATTACACAATAAGGCTTAAATAAGAACGAACAATCGTGTTCTATCGATACTCTCATGACACTCTAGCCTCAAGACTCTGTGATGTCTCAACTAGAAAAGGAATGGCAAAAACCAGAATTCTTTTCTAAATAGACCTTTCAGAAATCAAATCAGCCTCTGAAAGTATTCCCCAATGAAAGGCAGAAATGATGAGATCCTGTACCTATTTAGTTTATAGGCAGTTTATCAACCCAAGCTGTCCCTCAACATACAAATATTCTCAGAAAAAAAGAGGTTCAACTATGCTACTGGCTCTGTGAACTGAAGACAGAGCACATACAACCTAACCCTGTACCACGAGTACTACCAGTAACTTTATTTTTTTCTTTATATAATATACTAACACCTCTTTATACATAATACTGTATTTCATCTTAAAGCATTAAAAACTATATCATATCTGTGAACAATCCTAAGAATCTATGGAAAAAAAGAAACCCTAAACAACTGAGCCAGGAAAGGTAAATTACAAGTAAGCTCTTGAATCCAATGTGAAACTTACAAAATCTGAAGTATTTTTTAAACGTTTCTTTCAGTACACTCATTATCATCCCAAAAGGTCAACCAAAGAATCAGAAAGTTCAGCATGATTTGAGATTTAAGGGGTATTTCAGCTACAGCTAACAGCTGAAATTTCCGTTTTAGCATTGTTCTAATGAGAACTCCTCTCTCCAGGATAGTTGTATTTTGAGAATTGCTATACATAAATAAGTCTGCAGTGAAAAGGTACAGATCCTGCTAGAGAAACCTCCAGTCTGCTATTAAATTTCATGTTGTTCTTATTTCTGAATCCCTTAAAATTTCTTAAAACGCTGGTTAGTAATATTTTACTGCAGAAGATGGAGAAATTCAATGTTAAAAAAAAAATGATCCATAAACTTACCAAAAGCAGAGTTCACTCTCTCTGGTGTGTGTTTGTAAATGTATACACACTACAGTGTATAAGCAAATTATATCCTGCTTTTTAGAGTTTATTCATATTAAAAAGTATGATGAAACCAAGCTAGGTAGCTAACTGAAGTTTTTGGTATCATGTAAAACTTACACCACCTTAAAAAACATGACATTGTTTAATAATTGCCCTATCACTGGACATGTGTTGTTCCTAATTTTTCATTTCCTTAAAACATACTGCAACAGTTACACACTCTATTTCTTTAAACAGTTTTAATTAATGGAAATTATTACCTAAAAGAATATGACACATTTTAGAGCTTTTTTAAAAAAGATTTTATTTATTAGAGAAAGAGACCACGAGTGAGAGCACAAGAGTGGGATGAGAGGTAGAGGGAGCAGACTCCCCGCTGAGCAGGGGGAGCCGGATGCAATGTGTGGCTGGATCCTAGGACTCCAGGATCATGACCTGAGCCAAAGGCAGATGCTTAACTGACTGAGCCACCCAGGCATCACAAAATTTAGAACTTTTAAGTCACACTGAGACTGGGAAACTGTAAGGGACCTCATGGAAAAAAAAAAAAGCTGTTTTTTTTTGTGTTTTTTTTTCCCTGCTTCTAATTTTGCTAGGACCTGCACCCCTACCTTACACATGCCTTAATGTATGTCCTCCTTGTAAAGGTCAAGGAGTTAATTATTTCTTTGAAGTCTTCCAGCACAACTGATAACATCTAAGGAGTGGCCAGATGAGGTCTTCAAGAACATTCTCCAAGACCACAGACTCCAAACACGCGGACCAAGACTGCAAGCTCCAGGGCATTAAGTGCCTTAAGGAGGACATCTGACCATTAATCCTTGTTTTGACCAGTTCCTGGATGCCTGAGAGGACATGTACACCAGACCATCGTCCTTAATAATAACTCCAGATCGGCAAACATGAGACTCACGCCGGTTTTCCTTTGAGTCTCCCAGACGGTCTGTATCTGCTCTGGTCTATATATTCATTCAACTCTGCTTTCACTTCTTCCTGCCTTTGATTTCCATTCTGCAGGAAGCCTAGAACCTGGTTGGCTGGTCCTGTGGGACCCCTTCTGAATCCTCAGACCTGGCCTGCCTGCATCAATACTGCAATCAGTTTTTCAGAAAGGTTGTTTGAATTTATACGCAAACCAGTGAGGTAGAAACTCTATTCTTGGCAAACTTTTTTTTTTTTTTTAAAAAGAAAGCACAAAGCAAAAAAAACAGCACAAGAGCTCAGTTGATAGGTGCAAAGTAGTCACTGGTTTAGCGTTTTAATAAATTTCATCAGGACCCAAATTAATCTAAAACTAAGAAAAAATAAAGGTAGATTTAAGACAATATGGAAATAAGGTGAGATAATAATACCAGAAAAAAGGAGTCTGAAATACCTAGCTGAAATAAAGGATTTCATTCCTGACAACCAGTACTGGTTACAGGTAATCCTATGCAGTGTACTAGCTTTAAATCAGAAATCTAGGTTCATTTTCAAAAATTCGGCAACTCATGTTTGAGATTAGTAAATGGTTCTGAGATGCTCTGCAAATTAACAAGCATATTTGTTCAATCAACAAATATTTATTACTTATCTACTACATATTAGGCACTCTTAGGCACTAGGGATATGGTGGCCACTTTTTTTTTTTAACTGTCTCTTTAGATATGATCTTGACTCACTTTCCTAGGGTCTCTCCCACTCCCCACTGTAGTTAGAGCTAGGTGATCAGTATATTTATTAATATTTAAGAAACTCATCTGATTTTAATATATTTATTTTTAATAGGTAACATATTTACACAGTTCAAAATTCAAAAGATCAAGTTGATTATACAGTGAAGTCTACTTCCTGCTCCAGTTTCCTAGTTACCTGGTCCCCTTCCTCTACAGGTAAACTGTTACCAATTTCTCAGGCTTCCTTCCAGTTATTTTATGCAGATGTTAAGTTAATATAGCCCTTCCTGCTACACATACCCTTTTTACAGAAATAGTATCATACTACCAACACTTAAGAGTACCTTTTAATGGCTACTTTCCAGTGTTTCAGCAAGATGAGGAGACACCACTAGAAGCATATGACTGCAAGCTGGCCAACTGATTAATAATAGCAAAGTCCCTACAGTGGAACCTGCTTTGGTGGGTGGCAGGAAAACAACACCCACCCCCCACCTCCCAGCAGCCAGTATGGCAGAAGCATTCCATAAAGGAGAGTAGCTGAATTTAAGGTTGGAGATAAAGACGGTTAAATCTCACAAGGCCTCACAAATCCTTGGATGGTTTTCAGTTGGGGAATATAATTACATTTTTAAAAGATCACTTAGACTGCAGAATGGAGAATGGATAAGCAAGTTACAAAGACAAGCTGTTGTCCAAGAGAGGATTCTTGTCTGGACTGTTCACAGCAGTCAAAGGAAGGAGGCTGAACAGAGGATATATTCTGGAGGCAGTGTTGAGAGGATCTGCTGAATGAAGAGATGATGGAGATTAAGGGGAGGGGAACTATCTCAGGCTGATTCCTAGGCTTTTGGCTTGAACAGCTGATTGAGTTGGGGGCACTCAGATATATATTATGTATTTTTATTACTATTAGTATGAGTAATTAACATTCTAAGGCATTCAAATGAAGATATCACACTGGCAGCTGGAAGCTGGAATTCAACAAGGATTAGAATATCAAGACAAATGAGTTAGTGACATGCAAATACATTTTTTAAAGATTTATTTAATTATTTTAGGGGGGAGGGGCAAAGGGAGAGGGAAAAAGAAAGTCTCAAGCAGACTCTGACCTGAGTGCAGAGCCCAAGGCGGGGCTCAATCTCACAACCGTGAGCTGAAACCAAGAGTCAGACGCTTAACCCACTGCACCACCCAGGCACCCTGGCAAATAATTTTTAAACATATCACCACCCAGAGAGGTTAGATAAGACAGTCTAGATTCCAGTTCTAGAGCACCCTTTAACAGGCGGAAATCAAGCTATATATAAACAAGCAAAGGAGACTGAAAAGGACCAGCTAGTGATGGAGAAGGAATACTAAGGTGTTAATCAAAAGACACAGTGTTTTTCAAGGAGCATTAAGTAGTCAACTGTGTTAACAGAAATGTGAGATGATGGAGAAGTGACTATTTCATCTGTCAATATGGAGAACATTGGTGGCCTTAACAAAAGTATCTGAGGTATAGTGGGGACAGCAGCCCTACTGGAATATGCAGAGAACTGAAAGTAGGGAGACAAGACTACGGGTCTTTTATGAGGTTTAGTTTTCAGGGCAAGTGAGAATACTAGCTACAGTAACGTCCAGAGAGCTGTTATTTAGAAAAACAAATCAGTATTCTGATAGGACTATGAGAGTGCCTGAGAAACGCTGGTGAATAATCTTAGGATAGTAAGGTACAAAGCTGAGTTAATTTTAGTGCCTTCCATTCTAATTCATTATACATGAAACTATGCTTAACTTCTGGACCTGTTCCTTATTTGATTTGGGAAATGTATCAGAAAGATGTATCGTTTTAGTCTTCTTTTGGATTGCCATGAGCCTACTGAGGTCTTCCCTTCATTCTCTGTAAAAGGAGGTAACGTATGTACTATTTGTATACTAACTAGAAACAAGAAGAGGAAAAAAATTTTAACAGCCATTTTAACTGGTGAAATGGCTTTTTAGCACGTTTCCATCCATCATTTGGTGACTATCTTGAACAGCAACAATATACTAATAAAGTCATGAAAAGAACATGTGAAATGCAGTATAAAACATTTATAATGGAATACCTACACTCACATTTAAATGAGAAATATATTTATCTTCATTTAGAGCTCCCAATAAACGAGAACCGTATCTAACGTAGAAAAAAATAACAACTCTGGATCTGGTACTTAATACAGAATTTAATTAAAGAAATGAATCCTTCATCCTACTTCATTCTAGTATTGATGTAAAGTTCTTATTCAATGGATTATCTTAGACTGGTATTTCCATCAACTAAATCTACATACAGGCATAATTCCTTTTATTACACTTCAAGGACACTACGTTTTTTAATACAATGAAGGTTTATGGCAATCCTGCTTTAAGCAAGGCTACTGGCACTACCAATAGCAGTTGCTTACTTCGTGTCTGTGTCACATTTTGGTAATTCTCAAACTATTTTCAACTTTTTCATTATTACAGTTGACCCCTGAACAGAATATGTGTGAACTGCATGTATCTAATTATATGTGGAATTTTTACAATACAGTTCTGTAAATGTATTTTCTCTTAGGATTTTCTTACATTTTTTTCTCTAGTTTATTGTAAGAATACAGTAGATGATACATGTAACATACAAAATATGTGTTAATTGATTTTTATTGGTAAGGCTCCTGGTCAACAGTAGGCTATTAGTTTTGGGGGAGTCGAAAGTTATATAGGGATTTTAACTGCCCAGGGGACCATCTCCCCTAAGCATCCAACAACTGTATATTGGTTGTGGTGATCTGTGATCAATGATTAAGACTAGGTGAAAGCTCAGACGATAACATTTTGTAGCAGTTATTTTTTTTTTTAAGATTTATTTATTTATTTATCTGACAGACATAGAGACTGCCAGCGAGAGACAGAACACAAGCAGGGGGGGAGTGGGAGAGGAAGAAGCAGGCTCCCATTGGAGGAGCCTGATGTGGGGCTCGATCCCAGAACGCTGGGATCACTCCGAGCCGAAGGCAGATGCTTAACGACTGAGCCACCCAGGCACCCCTGTAGCAGTTATTTCTTAATTAAGGTATGCACATTGGTTCTGACATGCTCTTGCATGCTTTTAAATGAACTACAGTAAAGTATAAACATTAATTTGTACATACCCTGGGAACCCAAGAATTCATTTGACTTGTTTTATTGCAACCTTTGCTTTACTGCAGTGATCTCGGAATGCTCCTAATTTTCCAAGTGAAGCGTCAGGTTATCTTCCAAAAACTACAACCAAGAAAAGTGGCATTTCTTCCTAGTTTGGGAACTAGTTTTGCAGATAAATCTGTATCTGTTTCTGAACAGTCCAAGTATACGAGGGTGTATTTTAGTGGAGATCATGAAAAGCACTGGAGCTAAAAGTTGCTGACCCTACAAGCCTGGAGTCGGGATTCTATACTGAAAGATGTGATAAGACTAAACATTCAGTATTATAAGATATTTTTTTAAAGAAATATCTTTTTCTTTTTTTTAAGATTTTTTTTTTTTAAAGATTTTATTTATGTGACAGCCAGTGAGAGAGGGAACACAGCAGGGGAGTGGGAGAGGAAGAAGCAGGCTCCCATTGGAGGAGCCTGATGTGGGGCTCGATCCCGGAATGCAGGGATCACGCCCTGAGCTGAAGGCAGAAGCTTAATGACTGTGCTACCCAGGCGCCCCTATAAGATTCTTTTATAAGGGGAAATCAAGCAAGCTACAGAACTTGTAACACTAGAATTTTATTGAAGGAGTTGACTGAAAAACAACACTGTGATGCAAGGTTTGTGGTGTAATTCAACTAATAAGGCAGTAAGGCCATGTTCAATTTTTAGAGGTCGTTTCTTAAACCAGTGTAAGGAAAGTTGTTCATATATTCCTCTGTAACATTTTGTGATGATCTTCCAAACATACTGTCCCATTTTTTAGAACTTCTTTTTCTGCACTTAATTTGGACTATTTTCCAATATTTCTGCTTATTCTTCCACAGCATTTTTAGAAGCAAAGCTATAAATGAACGCAAAGCATACTAGACTAAGGTAACTAATCATTGTAATAGCTTAGCTTTAAGGTGGCAGAATATGACTAAACACTAAGTCAATAAAGTTGTTTGGACTTTATTATAAAAAGTTTTAGTTGCTTAAGATGTTGATTTCAATTACCAGCTATTTTTTTTTTTTTTTTTTTTAAGATTTTACTTATTTGAGAGAGACAGTGAGCCAGAGAGAGCATGCACACGCTGGGGGAGGGGCAGAAGCAGACTCCAGTTGAGCAGGGAGCTCTGGGCAGGGCCAAATTCCCAGGACCCTGGTATCATTCATGACCTGAGCAGAAGGCAGACCTTAACTGACTGACAATTAACCAGCTATTGAAAAACAATGTTATTATCAAAGAGAGTTACTTGGTAGTATGGTTAATTTCAAGGTGCAGCATTTCATACCTGGTTTGGCAATAAAATCATATTGCTGATTAAAAAGGAAGACTATTTTTCACGCAGTGCATGATTTAAGAGCTTATAATGTGTATCTGACTACATTCAAAAATTTTATCCATTCAAAACTGAGCACTTTATACAAGGCACCATCAGAAGCTCTTTAAATGGAAATAAATTATCACCATACTCCTCCGATTTACACTGAAGTTGATTTTTATTTTATTTTTATTTTTTTAAAAGATTATTTATTTATTTATTTGACAGAGAGATAGCCAGCGAGATAGGGAACACAGCAGGGGAGTGGGAGAGGAAGAAGCAGGCTCCCATTGGAGGAGCCTGATGTGGGGCTCGATCCCGGAACGCCGGGATCACGCCCTGAGCCGAAGGCAGACGCTTAACGACTGCGCTACGCAGGCGCCCCTGAAGTTGATTTTTAAAGCATATTTTCTTGACAGATACTAACATACACATAGGCAGTAAATAAACAATGAGCACTTCTTTTGCTACATAGTATGTGATGGTAAATAAAGATTAGTGTTGACAACCCACGGCTTGGAAGAATGGCCTGACAACAGTGTACATAACCAAAATGACAGCTTAAAAAAATGAAAAACTGTTCATAAAGGGATCTCCAGTGTGCTTTTTTCCTAACAACTACTTTCTGAAATTCAGTCATGGAATGGGGATCTTTCCACAAACCTGAAGCAGCAGACACGATAAACAAGTTCCTTCTTTTATTTATCATTTATCTTTATGGAATCAAAGCAAAACCAAAACCTATTGTGATTTCTATTACAAGAATTCTCTTCAGAAAAGGAAAAGAAGGGGGGAGAGAATGACATGAAAGCAAACAAATGCCACATACATTTAATAAATCTATCACTTAACACCACAGTAAGTTCATAATTTTCTCAGGTCATTTCCTATCATTTGAGGATAAAAAAAAAAAGTTTTGCAACTGAAATTGCAAAGCATTTAGAGGTACACCAATTCCTAGGCAAACCTTTTATATGGAGAAAAAGTGCTAAAGATGAGGGCAATAAGAGAAAATTGACTACTAAAAATAAAACTCCATTTTGAGAAGATAAACATTCCAGGTTAAATAAGTAGCCTCTTAGACAAAAAAAGGACAACTCTTCCTGAACTTCATTGTTGTTCTACAGTTTTGCTGTCCCTGCAACAGTTATAAATGTGTGTTCAATATGATCCAGGAGCTCAATACTTTAAGAAACACTTCCCAGCCCTCCTAAATTTTTAACATCTATGTGCCAGGCTGTAAATCCCTAAGGATGCTAGTGTTTCGAATTAGGGTATTCATCCTCACAGGTGTTAACTTAAGCCAATGGACGTAATGGAGCATGACAAAAGCAACGGTTTATTAATAACATGAAATTATTGTCAGAGCATACAGTTTTATTACAACATTAATAAAACATCTGTAGATGTTGGAGAGATAAAGTAAATTAAAAAAAGAAAAAGAAAAGCTTCTTTTATTTGTATTTCAATACTAAACTAGCAATATCTAACATTACAAATACACTTCTCTCTCCCATTGCCTCAGGGTGAAATCAGATAAAACTTGCTCATCTTAAAAAAAACAAAAACAAAACAAAAACTTTTAAAAAGAAGAGAACTTAAAAAAGATTCTTTTGATATAATTCTCTATAAGTAACCATTTCCCAGCCATACTCTGCTTTCAAAGATCAAATCCTAACTTCAAAACGTTCTTGTGATTGCTTCCCCTCAAAATATTTCTAAAACCTGAACGTTCTGAGAAAAACATTTATACAGTATATATTTATTCATCTAACTGCTCAAAGTATGAACTTAAAGTTCTAAGCAAGTATGCAATGCCCAGTACTTACTGATTAACTGTAGATGAAGACAGGGCAATAGCATTTTGGCTCCACCATCTAGCTCAACTGCAAATAAAGAGATTCACGCAGAAAATGCAGATTCTAGATCAATCCCAAAAAGCGTATTTTGGGGTGAGCCTATCAACTAAAATAGTAAAAAAAAAAAAAAAAAAAATTAGCTTTTTGGTGGCACATGAAAGGTATTTTTTGTAACTGTAATTTTTTCCCAAATTCAAGCTATTTTTTGTCGCTGGTGAATGAAAAAACAACTATTCTCATACCAAATTTTTCTCAGACAGCCTGACAATTCTTTTTGTAAGGTTAAGAAACTGAATAATTTTTTCCTAAATCTTACTAAATTTCTGAATCTTAGCCTAATAAATGCGCTCTTAACACTACACCGCCATAGAAAAACGCTAAGTTTTTGGTATTTATCGCCACAGAATCTTTAAATGTTAAAGTGGTGGTAATTATTCAAATTACTAAAAAAGAAAATAGTTATACAAAAAAGATTATTAGAAACAACTTTAAAGCCGGCTCAAAGAATCTTAACGGAAAAATATAAAAACTAACTGAAAAAGAAAAGAAGATTTCCCGTTTGTAAAACTTTAAACACAATGGAAGAATATTTTCTTCCTTGGACTGGAGCTTAAAAGCTATAAATAGTTAATAGCCTTGTACGAATTAAAAATAAAGATATAATTAGTAAAAGATTAAAAAAATTTCGAAATGGTATTATTCTATGCTTAAAACATTGCATATTCGAAAGTCACCCTATAGACTACTAATTTTGTCGGATGTCCCAACAAGCAGCCTCGCCTACTGTCAGAAGGAACACGACGATGAATCAAGTTACGAGAAAAGCAACCACACACCTAATTTGAATTTCCAGATTCAAACATGGAAAGGGAGAGAGTCCTGATTTACATTTATCACCCTCTCCTTATCTTCACGGAGTATTTTTATTATAAAAACAGATGCTGTATCATTCAACTGCATAGAACGGCACTTGGCCACCTCTACTCTCAAATCTACGCCAGAGATTGGGTCAAAACAAAGTCTATTTTAAAGGACAATAAAATTAAAAAATTTAAAAACTTCCCCAGAACTCAGCAAAATATGACAATTACTACTTTGCAGACGCCTTTTACGGTTCTCTGCTAGACTAGGACACTCTTCCCACAGTCAGTCCCAGTCTCTCCTTTTTAAGGGAGACTGACAGAAATACTACAGCCAGCAACCTCTATTGCCTCTGCATGGGCCCTGAATAGCAAAGCTAGAACGAATCCCAAAAGATGGAAGAGTCTAAGACGCAAACAAGGTAAAAGGAAAAAAAAGGGGGGGAGGGGGAGAGACGAGACCCGCCCAACTCTCTCAAGCCCACCTCTCCTTCACTGGACCACATAAAACCGAAAAGGTAAGGAAAAAAAAAAACCAGAAAAGGAATACCAAGAGAAAGCAAGTAAGGCTTCCTTACTCTCCGCATTCTCGGGCCCAATTCTCTACCGAAGCTCCCGGCCCACCCCACCCCACCCCCAGGGGTCCCGGCGCCATTTAGCTCCTCCGAAGCCGCCGCCATTTTCCGCCCCCGCCGGATCGCTGCTGCGCCTCGGCGGCCGCTCGCTACCCCACTCTGTAGCCTGAGCCACCGCCGCGGGCCAGGCCCTGAGAGGGGGGCCCTGGCCTGAGCGTGCGGGGACGGCAGCTTCAGCGTCATGAAGGCCCAGCTCCGACCCCGCCCGCGATGCCCGGGTGCCCACAGCCTGTGCCGGCCGACGGGAACAGGCTGGCAACAAGGGGGCCGGACAGGCTCCACTGGGCGGAGCGGCCCTGGCGGCGGTTGGGACCTGAAGGTTCCATCGCACTTACTTCCTGTTTTGGGTCCGGGCACTTTGGAAGAACCAGGATGGAGGCTCCAAAAAATACCAGGATGGAGGAAGCAGCCACGGGCAAGAGTGGCTGCAGCTGGAGTGAGCGAGCGCGACGAGCCACCGGAAACGGAGCTACGGCCGCGCCCCGCCCCCAGCCCCCGCACGCTCCCCCTCCCGCTCTCCTCTCCCTTGGGACTGCCCTGCGTGTTGGCTGTCCACGTCACTTCCGGCCAAGTTGGAGCCCTGAAAAAAGTCCCGGTTTATTGGAGCTTCGGTAGGGTCTGTGTGGCTGTTGTTTGTGGTCCGCTCCTCTTCTCTCTTCCTACTGGGAAATCTTGGTACCGACAATTCTGCTGCTGATGCTGTAAAGGAGGCTCATCTTTTTTCGGCGTAACTGTGGTCTTTCCGCCTCGGGGGGCAGTTGGGCCCAGCTGGCAGAGTTTGATAAATTCGCCAGACTCCAGAGCGGATACAGCTGGGCGTGGGGCGGAATAAGAGCCTTGTCTAGATGGAGAAGAAAGCGGGGAATTAGTCTGGCCCCTCACATTTGGTTTGCCTTGCCTTAGGCGCTTTGGGAGTGTGATGGGGTTCTGGTCAGAAGTGTCCTCTGTGAGCGTAGGAAGTTGCCACTCTAGTTTACAGTCTGAAAGCACTGTTTTTCCTAAGCCGGTTGTTCTTCAGTTACGTGGGAAGCTTTTAGAAAGGACCAATACTCGGGCCTATCCCCTAGACCAGTCTTTCAGCATCTCCGTAAGACGGTGGCAGAGATTTTGTTTTTAAAGAATTTCAAGGCCTTGAAAATCAGGGTGGAGTGGTCCGAACCTGTTACAACTATTTATGATTCCGATCTCATTTTACTTGTTTATAAAACTAGGTTTGTTGTAGTCTTCTTTCTGTGCCGGGATGACAGAAGTTTAAAAGTTACACTTGACTAATGTTCTTGCTTCCAACAACTATGTGTAGACTCACACTACGTTGTTAGGAGGGGAATGTAGTCCACCTCAGTGGTAAAGGTCAAATAAAGGCTATAGAGAATGTGAATATGTACTCCCAAATTGGTCTTAAGTAGCTAATGAGGTTAATAATGCGTAGTGATTTCCCTCCCCCATTATCTTAGCATGTTATGATTTTTCTGTGCAGTTGTGGTTTTCTTTGACTACAAAGTATGGTTGAAAGACTTTGTGAAAAGGGCAGTAATTCATCAAAGAAACATGGGAGTGGTCGTGGTAAAAAAAAACAAAACTACACAGTGAATTGGGTTTAGAAACATAGTCACATGTTAAGCCAAATGTACATGGTTTTAGCAGTAGTCCACATAACCATGCTGTTCTTTGGGGTAAAAGAATGTCTCTGGCATAAACATTGGGTTTCACAAAAGAAGTGCAAAACAGTAATGAGATACCATTATACACCTATTAGAATGACAAAAAAAAAAAAAAGCCACAGACAACACCAAATTCTTGTGAGAATGTGGAACAGGAACTCTGCTAGTGGGAATGCAAAAGTTTACAGTCACTTTGAGAGACAGTTTGGCAGTTTCTTACAGAACTAAATGTTCTTACTGTATGATCCAACAATTGCTCCTTATTTACCCATTGAGTTGAAAAGTTAAGTACACCTGAAAACCTGCACACTGATATTTATAGCAACTTTTTTCATAATTGCCAAAAAACTTGGAGGACACCAAGATGTGCTATAGTAGGTGAAGGGATAAATTGTGGTACATCCATACACTAGAATATTAGCTAATGCTAAAAAGAAATGGACTATCAAGCCATGAAAGGATATGAAGGAAACCTAAATGCATATAACCAAATAAAATAAGTCAATCTGAAAAAGTCATACTGTATGATTAAAACTACATGACATTCCGGAAAGGGGAAAACTGGAGTTAGTTAAAAAGATCAGTAGTTGTCAAGGTTTGGGGCTGGAGAGAGGAATAGATGGAGCAAAGGGTATTTAAGGCAGTGAAACAATTCTCTATGATACTAAATGCTAGATACAAGTGCTTCTACCTTTATTAAAACCCACGAAATTTACAACACCAATAGTGAACCCTAATGTGAACTGTGGTCTTCGGGTGATAATGATGTGTCATTGTTGGTTCTTCATTTGTAATAAATGTATCCCTCTGGTGGGTGATGTTAATAATGGAGGAGGCAACGCATGTGTAGAGCAGGTGGTATATGGGAAGTCTGTACCTTTCTCTAAGTTTTGCTTTGCATCTTAAAATCTAAAAAAAAAAAAAAAGTCTATTTGAAAAAAGAAAGAATGAAAGTGTGAAATAAGCCTTTGGATTTGGACAACGTGAGCCAGCATTTTTTGATTGCTTATGTGTCAAATGCTTTACATGTATTAAACTCATTTAGTGTTCACAAGTGTAAGGTGCATCAGTACAGTTATCACAAATGAATCTTATTTTAGACAACCAGAAGGAAGTGAAAAAATGTGCAAGGGTGCACAGCAGATAAGTGATAGAGTCAGAATTGAATCCTCAGCTGCAGAGCCCATGCTCTGAACTATGACTCCTGCAGCTCACAAAGTACACTTTGCAGTCTTTCTATAATGAAAACAAACTATTTCAGCCAGTTTCCAGAGTCTTTACTGAACTGGAAGATAGACACATTTGACCAATTTTCAAAAATAAATGCCAGAAGCAGCATTTTATTACATCTGACTTTATTACCAATATGTGATACTCTGTATCCTACTTGGGTATTACGTATACCACTCATTTTTATAAGCAAAACCATGAGGTAGGATTGTATTGGGGAATAGATGTTGAAGTTACACCAAAGTATGCATCTTGGCTTTATTGTTTAGTAGTGGGTATGGTAATTCACTGCTCAGTTTCATTTGCCTTCAAAACATGGAAATAATAAAATCTACCTCCTAAAATAATGTAGGCATGCATTGCACAGGGCCTGACGTGTAGTAACCAGAAAAGCAATTACTCTCAGAGCGGGTTCTAATTAAATAATAATTACATATGTAAAATTGTTAACATTTATGAGGAAGTGGTTCCTAATTAGCAACATTTTTCATAAAGCATAACCATATAGGATTCTTTTTCACCAAGGCATGACAGGGTGGTATCTAAATTATAGTTTATCTGTCCATTGTCCTCTGCCAAATTTTGCAGACTGCACTCTGCTCCAGTCTGCGTTAATTCCCTGAAAAAGTCAAGCCCATCCTCATAATTAATTCTCCCTTTCTGGGTGAGTTTCTTACATAAATACCTTTTCCAAAGTCAGTTAGTATATACTTGGGGAAGACAAATGTATTTTAATACTAGTTTAATATATAATTTTAAAAGCAAATTCAGCATCCATTTATGATAAAAACAAAGTGGATATAGAAGGAATGTACCTCAACATAGGAAAGGCCATATATGACAAACCCACAGCTAATCATACACAGTGGTGAAAAGCTGAAATCTTTTTCTCTGAGATCAGGAACAATACTGGGATACCCACTTTTATTACCACTTTTATTCAACCTAGTATTGGAAGTCTTAGCCACAGTAATTAGGCAAGAATAGGAAGTAAAAGCATCCAAATTGGAAAGGAAGAGGTAAAACTCACTGTCTGCAGATGACATGATATTATATATATAAAATCCTAAAGACTGTCAAAAAACTGTTAGAATTAATCAGTTCATTAAAGTTGCAGAATACAAAGTCAATACACAAAAACTGGTTGCATTTCTATACACTAATAACAAATTATCAGAAAGAGAAATTAAGAAAACAATTCCATTTACAACTGCATTCAAAAGAATAAAATACCTAAAAAGAAATTTACTAAGCAGGTGAACGACCTGTGTGTTGATATCTATGAAACATGAATGGAAGAACTTAGGACAAATAAATGGAAAATATTCCATGCTCATGGTTGGGAAGGATTAATATTGTTGAAGTGTTCATACTACTCAAAGCAATATACAGATTCAACAAAATCCCTTAAAAATTCTGATGGCATTTTTCACTGAAATAGAACAAAGAATTCTAAATTTGTGTGGAACCACAAAAGACCTCAAATAACCAAAGCATTCTTGAGAAAGAGGAACAAAACTGGAGGCATCATGCTCTCTGATTTCAAACTGTATTACAAAGATACATTAATTAAAACAGTATGGTATTGACATTAAAAACACACATAGATCAATAGAACAAAGTAGGCCGAAAATAAACCCATGCATATGTGGTCAATTAATTTATGACAAAGAAGTCAAGAATATACAATGTTTAAAGGACAGTCTTATCAATAAATAGTATTGGGAAAACCGGGCAGCCACATGCAAAAGAATGAAACTCAGTCACTATCTTACATCATATATAAAAATTAACTCAAAATAGATTAAAGATGGGAACATAAGACCTGAAACCATAAAACTCCTAGAAGAAAACATAGGCAGTAGTCTCCCTGACATAGGTCTTGGCAGTGATTTTTTTGAACCTGACACCAAAAGCAAAAATAAACTAAAAAGCTTCTGTATAGCAAAGGAGACCATCAATAAAATGAAGAGGCAACCTACTGAATGGGAGAAAATATTTGCAAATCATATATCTGACAAGGGACTAATATGCAAAATACGTAAAGAACGCCTACATTTCAATAGCAAAAAACCAATCTGATTAAAAAATGGGCAGAAGATCTGAATAGACATTTTTCCAAGGAAGACACAGATGACCAACAAGTACCTGAAAAGATGGTCAACATCACTAATCAGGGAGATGCAAATCAAAACCACAAAGAGATATCACTTCACACCGTTGGAATGGCTATTATCAGGGGCGCCTGGGTGGCGCAGTTGTTAAGCATCTGCCTTAGGCTCAGGGCGTGATCCCAGCGTTCTGGGATTGAGTCCCACGGTCAGGCTCCTCTGCTAAGAGCCTGCTGCTTCCTCTCCCACTCCCCCTGCTTGTGTTCCCTCTCTTGCTGGCTGTCTCTCTGTGTCAATTAAATAAATAAAATCTTAAAAAAAAAAAAAGAATGGCTATTATCAAAAAGATAAAAAAAATAAGCATTGATGAGGATGTTGAGAAAAGGGAATCCTTGTGCACTGTTGGTGGGAATGTAAATTGGTGCAACCACTATGGAAAACATTATGGATGTTCCTCAAAAAATTAAAAATAGAACAGCCATATAATCCACCAGTTCTACTTCTGGGTGTTTACTGGAAGAAAACAAAAACACAAACTCAAAAAGATCCATGCACCTCATATTTATCGCAGCATTACTTATAATAGCCAAGCTATGGAAACAACCTAAGTGCCCATCAGTGGATGAATGGATAAAGAATGTGTGTGTGTGTGTGTATAATGGAATATTACTTAGCCATAAAAAAATGAAATCTTGCCATTTGTGACAACATGGATAGACCTGAAGGGTATTATGTTAAGTGAAATAAGTCAGAGAAAGACAAATACCGTATGATTATATGTGGAAACTTAAAAAAAAAAAAAAACCCAAAAAACCCCTTCCCCCAAAAACAAACCCCAAGCTCATACATATAGATAACAAATTGATAGCTGCCAGAGGTGATGGGCGGAGGGTGGGAGAAATGGATGTACTTAAAATCTTTTTTTAGTTAAAAAAAAAAATACTAAAATTTATTATAGTAACATCATATTATCTTTAACTTGCATAATGATTGTAAGGACTATCCATAATATAATTTGAAGTCTAGGGCAACTTTCTGTAGTTTTACATGTAGGTTATTTTTACCTTAGTACTTTGTCACTGTATCCCTAGGGAATACAAGAGATTTTTAATATTATCCTAGGATTTATCTAATAAAGAATTAAATATTTTGTAGAAAAATCATAGAAATAGTTCTATCCCAAATAGAAGTTATAAAAGTATTTACAGCACAGTTATGGTATTTGCTGCATTTGCTACTTATGATTAACTCTCTTGGACTCTAGATTTTTTATAACACTTTCTTGAAGCTCATCAGTGATAAAATATTGATGAAATTAGTTTTCTTAAACACGAAAGTGTTTCATATACTGAGAGGCAGGTTCTGTTGATTATCTCATGTCCTGGATGGTATGAAAGAGATGTTTGCAAAGGCTTTTGTTCAAAGTATATGAAAAATACAATTACTGGGTAGTCCATTTTCTTTCTACACAGTTTCTGAGTCATGTTAATACAGTTTGTGGGCTACACTGGAAGTCTTTCAAGAAGTTCTGGACAGCTGATGGGGATTCCTATGCTAATAGGGGAAAGAACAAACTTTCCCTAATTAGGCCCACACATGATACTCTTCCAGGTCCTCTTTGGTCTCACATTCCTCCTCTAGGCTTTTCTCTGGGGTTTATGGCACTCCATGTAATACCCCTGTCATGCTCCTTCCTCTCCCCCCCATTTTGTGTCAGTGTCTCATCTCCACACTTCTTTTTATCTCTCAATCTAGTCACCACCTCTTTATACCCTCCTCACTTTTTCTTTTGCAGTAGGTCTTTACTGAGACTTATTAATAGAACATTAGCAAAATTTGGTTTCTCTTTCAGTTAGGAAAATGAAGAACCAAGACTTTGGATACTCCCAGTAAGCGAGGATAAAAGTTTTCATTCTGTCCTTGAAATTTTTTTGTGTGCAAAATGAAACAGTTAAGTTACTTGACTAAAATTGGGAGAATGTCTGGACCCAGATTCAAAGACCTGTTCCTTTACAGTCTGTCATAGGAGACAGAGGGATAATATACCAATAAGCCAGTAAATACTTGCCAATTTTTATAAGTTCTAAGGAGGACACAGATTGAATGCTCTGAAAGTAAGCTTTCCATGGGGTGTTCAGAGTAGGGCATTCTGAGAAGACATTTGAACAGAGACTAGAAAGATGAGAAGAAATCACCATAGTAGGGGGTAAAAGATGGGAGAGCATTTGCCCAGTTAATATGGGAAAGAGTGTATTTGTAGAAAGCAACTGGCCCGTATAATTATAAAAGGGAAAGAGCACAGTGTTAGTAAGGGGTAGGCTCAGTCTTTTAAGTCCCCTCCTCTAAGATTGGAGGTCAGCACAGGAACCAGAGGTGGCTGGACCATCTGCCACCTCTGCCTTATCTCATTGCTTCAGTTTGTCAGCATATGGCACAATACTTTAATATACTCTTAAATGTTTGTTGATATAAAAAATAATTAGTTTCTTAAGCCAGAAGATCAGGAAGCTAGCCATTTCTCTTCTTTGGTAATAGTTACTGACTACAGAGAGCTCAGTTGTTTTTCAGATAGTGTCACTACTTGCATAACTCTGGAATAAAATACATGCTCCCTTTAATTATTACTGTAGTGCAAGGAGGGTATTTTAACAGAATGCTCTGAAAGTGAGCAAACAGAAGGTTTGGAGTTACTTTATTGCCCGAATCTCCTTGTCCATCTAGAAGCAATATTTTAAGGGTAGAAGCATTGCATTTTAACCAGCAGATGTCCCTGTTGTTTAGCAAGATTTTTTTTTCTTTCTTTCCAGAGTAGTAGCTTCAACAGTAGATAAGAATTCTGTGGTTTGAATTTGTTAGTATTACACTATGGTAGCCTCATCAGTAAGAAAACCAAAGGGATATGCTTTGAAATCCAAATGTGACAAGTCTTCTATCATTTGAAGGCTTGTCATTGAATTATCCCCTTTTCAATGTACCTCTAATTCCCTTGCACAGAATACACGGTGAAAGAAATAAAAGAAGGAAATAAGGAACATGTGTAACCTTTATAGCTTTCAGGAGCTTGCACATCTGTGGTACACTTATTCCTTGGCTTCATTCTGCAGATCTTCCTGAGCACCTACTTTGTGCTGAGCACTCTTTTAGATCTCTTGTTGTAGAGATCAAGAGAGATAATGTCCTTGCCCTCAAAGAACATATTTTCTAATGGAAGAGCTTACATTGTAGTAGTTTTTCAAAAATGTGTCTTCATAAAAAACTCTTGTTTCAAGTACCAATTTACTGAATTGTTGCAACTGCCTGTAAAACTTGCTCATTATTAACAACTTAATGAGGGATTAAGACAAAATATGAATCAAATAATTTGGAGTCATCAAATTAGTCTGAATTGCAAATATTAGGAAAAGTGGATCAATGCTCATTGGTCTTGCTTCATCAAAGCACTATGCTTCTTTTAAATTACACTACAGCTCTGTATTTAATATTGTTGTTAAGCTTTTAAATTCCAGTGTAGTTAACATACAGTGTTATATTAGTTTCAGGAATACAATATAGTGATTCAACAATTCTATACATTACTCAGTGTTCATAAGTGTACTCTTAATCCCCTTCACCTATTTCACCCATCCCCCCACCTACCTCCCCTCTGGTCACCATCTGTTCTCTAGAGTTCAGCGTCTTGTTTCTTGGTTTGTTTCTCTTTTTTCTTTTCCTTTGCTCATTTGTTTTGTTTCCTAAATTCCACGTATGAGTAAAGTCATAGGGTATTTGTCTTTCTCTGACTGACTTATTTCACTTAGCATTATACTCTCTAGTTCCATCCATGTTATTGCAAACGGCAAGATTTCATTCTTTCTTATGGCTGAATAATATTCCATTGTATATATATATACCACACCTTCTTTAACCATTCATCTATCGATGGTCACTTAGGCTGCTTCTGTAGTCTGGCTATTGTAAATAATGCTGCAATAAACATAGGGGTGCATGTATCCCTTTGAATTAGTGTCTTTGTATTTGTTGGGTAAATACCCAAAGTGTGATTATTAGATCATAGGGTAGTTCTATTTTTAATTTTTTGAAGAAACTCCATACTGTTTTCCACTGTGGCTGCACCAGTTTGCTTTCCCACCAAGAGTGCACCAGGGTTCCTTTTCCTCCCCATCCTCGCCAACACCTGTTGTCTCTTGTGTTGTTGATTTTAGCCATTCTGACAGCTGCGAGGTGATATCTCCTTGGCATTTTGATTTGCACTTCCCTGATGGTAAGTGGTGATGAACATCTTTTCATATATCTGTTGACCAGCTGTGTGTCTTCTTTGGAGAAATGTCTGTTCATGTCTTCTGCTCATTTTTGGCTGGATTATTTGTTTTAGGGTGTTGAGTTGTATCAGTTCTTTATATATTTTGGATACTAACCCTTTATTGGATATGTCATTTGCAAATATCTTCTCCCATTCAGTAGGTTTCCTTTTAGTTGTGTTGATTTTTTCCTTCACTGTACAGAAATTTGTGTTTTGATGTAGTCCCAAAAGTTTATTTTTGCTTTTATTTCCATTGTCTGAGGAGACCTATCTAGAAAAATGTTGCTTTGGCCGATGTCTGAGACATTACCACCTGTGCTCTCTTCTAGGATTTTTATGGTTTGAGGTCTCACAGTTAGGTCTTTCATCCCTTTTGAGTTTATTTTTGTGTATGGTGAAAGAAGGTGGTCTACTTTCATTCTTTTGCATGTGGCTGTCCAGTTTTCCCAACATTATTTGTTGGAGACACTGTCTTTTTCCCATTGGATATTCATTCCCCCTTTGTCGAAGATTAATTGACCATATAATTGTGGGCTTATTTCTGGGTTTTCTATTCTGTTCTATTGATCTATGTGTCTATTTTTATGCCCATACGAGGCTGGTTTGATTACTGTAGCTTTTCATAGACCTTGAAGAGTGGAATTGTGATACCTCCAGTTTTGTTTTTCTTTTTCAAGATTGTTTTGGTTATTCAGGGTCTTTTGTGTTTCCATACAAATTTTAGGATTGTTTGTTCTAGTTCTGTGAAAAATGCTGTTAGTATTTTGATAGGGATTACATTAACTCTGTAGATTGCTTTGGGCAGTATAGATATTTTAACAATATTTGTTCTAGTCAAAGCACTTTGAACAATATCTGGCAAATAGTAGGTGCTCCAAAATGTCAGGTATTGTTATTTGTCTTGCCCATTATAACAACAAAAAAATGAAAAACAGGAGAGAATTGTGTTATTTGACCATTGAGTAGGATTTATTAGGGTGACAATTCCATCTCAGTGAAGAGCATTAGAATATAAAAAAATTATTCACTAAGATTTATATTGAAAAAAAGATTTATCTTGAAATAAAAATAGCTAACAGGTAGTCTATTTTTAGATAACTTCTTAATTTATTTTAAACTGCCTTCCAAAATGTCAGTCTATTGCTAATAGATATGGAAAGGAATATTATAAATTGCATTGTTTTGAGTTTTTTTGTTTCTCTGAAACTCCTTGGGAAGAGGCCTGTTTTCATGTTTCTGGACAAAGTGCTTTATGTACTGGAGAAGGTGATATGGCCACTTATTTGAGGAAACCCCTTCTACAAAGTTTCACTGGATACTTTTAACATGCATACAACAGATGCATATAAACACATGCAAGCTAAAGGTCTTTCTTGGCCTGAAATAGTTAGACTTAAAATCCAAACTCAACAGAAAACACTGTTTATCAAAGAAGCAATTCCACCAAAAACAATTACCTGAAGTATCAACCTAGTCTTTTAATACCTACCCAATTTAAGAACATCTACAATGTATTAAATATAGCCATATCAAATTAAATTCCAGAGCATAATACCTTTGTTATAATGACTACATCTTAAGTGGGCGGACCTGGTAAAAACATGTAATATATAATTTTTAATTTAATGAGATTGGGAATAACAGGATTAGGAAAGCAGAGCTGCTGTGAGCCATCTGTTCAGAGTGGTGAACAGTATTATTACATATAATCCTGTTTTAGAATTGTAGCCATTGCAGCAGTATTACACGGATACCAGCAAACCTAGAGTAAGGAAGATATGTGGCTCCCACAGTCACAGTATCACTAATGTCTTTTTCCTCTGTTTACGTTTCTTACCAGAAATTTACATTTAGGCCAAACTTTGGTCTGTGTTAGTTCAACCTGGTATACTATGACATAAGCCTGTTACAGCCATTCTTTGAAGGTGAAACTACTTTCTCTATTTCCATTATAATTGGATAATCTCTATTTTTGTTGAACAGGAGCCCATTTTCACACGATGCTGCAGTCTTTTCCTTCTTTTCCTTTGCCAAAGAGCCATCTGCCATGAAATCATTATTGAGAACACTCTTGATCTTGAGCCTGTAATAAATTTTCACAAGAATCTCCTCTGAGAAGGAACCCATGCTGCTTTGCCATTGTCGACCAATTGCAGGAAAAATATATGATACAACAATATCTCATACATAATGTTATAAATAACTATGTTATTTGAAAAGGTCACAGTAAATATAGTACTCTATAAGCAATCTGTCTCTTGCAGTGGCTAAAAACAAAAATGAATCTGAAGCCTTTGCTTTTAGGCCTTTCCTACCTCTCTCCACTGCAACTACATTTTGAGAAAGTAATAATTTGGATGAAGTATTTAAAAATTAGATTTCCCTAGGATAAGTGGCTTATAACTGCTGGTAGGATGCAACAAATGACCAGGGTTTTCCTACCATTCACATATTGACTTTGTAGTAATATATAAATTGTTAGGTGTTTTATTTAAAAAAAACTAAATAGAAAGCGAGATGGTTGATTTCACTTCTTTGTATTGTTGTTTAAGCAAATAGAAGATAAAACTCAGTCCTGATGGGGGCGCCTGGGTGGCACAGCGGTTGAGCGTCTGCCTTCGGCTCAGGGCGTGATCCTAGCGTTATGGGATCGAGCCCCACATCAGGCTCCTCCGCTTTGAGCCTGCTTCTTCATCTCTCACTCCCCCTGCTGTGTCCTTCTTTCGCTGGCTGTCTCTATCTCTGTTGAATAAATAAATAAAATCTTTAAAAAAAAACAAAAAACAAAAAAAAACAAAAAAAACTCAGTCCTGATGAAAAATTTAAAGACATATATCATACACTACCGTTTTGCAAGGAATGTGTCTGTCATTTCTTCAGTAACAGGTCTTGAGAGAGCTCCCCAGACCCTGATAGCCATTTATTCCCCCTCTCTCTAAACAAATGACCTTTATGGAGTCTTTTAAGAATGAACTCCCTCAATGGGCTGCCCCCACTTATATGGTCACCTGTGTTTATCTAACCTCCTTCTCTACAATTCTAGAGATGTTCATTCTCTTAATCAAGGCTAATCTCTTTTTTTGTGCTTTTGACCTGTCTCCCTTCCAGGACTGTACTTATTCCTTCTTCTATATTTTTAACCACTGTAGTCTGGTTTCTGCCTCCAACATCCCACTAAAGATCATTAATGGCCTCATGTTGCTAAATCCAATGAATAATATTCTATTATCACTTAACTTAATTTTTCAGCAGCCTTTACTACTGAAATGACTACCTCTTCCTTCTTTGAATACTCTTTTTTTTTCTTGGTTTTGAGATCCAATACTCTGGGTTTTTTCCCCCCCAGGCATGAAGAACGCAGTCTTTTATTGTATCAACACTAGATGCCTAATACTTAGCCTAGCATTGTGCACAGAGGTTATGTTTGAAGCAATAATGATACTATTGGCCATAATAAGTATAGATCTCCTTGAATGGCAGGAACAACAACGGCAAAGAATTAAAAACTTGGGATGCCTGGGTGGCTCAGTCAGTGAAGCATCTGCCTTCAGCTCAGGTCATAATCCCGGGGTCCTGGGATGGAGTTCCATGTCGGGCTCCTTGCTCAGCAAGGAGCCTGCCTCTCCCTCTGCCTGCACTCCCCCTGCTTGTGCTCTCTCTTTCTGACAAATAAATAAATAAAATCTTAAAAAAGAAAACAACTTATACGACACTCCGTATGCTATAGGCATGAATCCACTATGCATATATTTTTTTCTTCTAGGCAAGGTATTTAGTTGTTTGTTTATTTGTTTAGGAGGGTTTAAGTTTTGTTATATTTCCATCTTAAATGGTTTTAGACAGCATCCAATGGCTGGTACTTTTAAATCACTCTGGAATTCCTTCTATCTCTCTAAACACTTCTTGGCTGGCCTGGCTTTTAAATTTTAGAGCTCTTCATGGTGACCTCCTGTGTCCACATCTCCTCTTTCTAATCTGTCTTCCTAAGTGATTTCATCCACTCCAGTGGCTTCAACTGCTCTTATACACTGATGACTCCTATATTTATAGCTCCACTAATCTACTATTCAAATCCCTGATGGACGTGGCACTTGGCTTAAATGTGGAAGATTGTATTTTCCAAAAATGGCTGTAACAGTATTTCTCATCCAACATGCTTTTCATACAATACAGCTTTCATACCTTCCCATCAAGAGGAAGGACTCCTCCCATTGAAATGGTACAGCTTCTGTGACTATTTTAACCAATAGAGTATGCAGAAAGTGGTGCTATGTGACTTCGGAAGATAGATCATCAAAAGCCTGTCAGGCATCACGTAAGCAGCCACCATAAAAGCAGCCCAGCTGCCATACTGTGAGGAAGGCCAAACTAGCCCATTCAGAAAAACCACATGAAGAGGCACCATGTAAAAAGATGAGTATGACTGAAGAGCCCCTTGCTGCTCCAACCTCCTCTCCAAATGAGGTATCTGTTGCTGCATAACAAATTACCCCAAAATGTAGTGGCTTAAAACGGCAAGCATTTATTACCTCTTAGTTTCTGTGGGTCAAGCATTCAGGAGTAGCTTAGCTGAGTGATTTCCTTAGGGACTCTCACAAGGTTGCAGTCAAGCAAGATGTCAGCTGGGGCTTCAGTCATCTAGCCTCAAGATCACTCACTCACATGGCTGTGGCAAGAAGCTTCATCCTTGGCTATTGGCTAGAGGCCTCAATTCCTACCATATGGGCCTTTCCATTGGCTGCTTGATTGTCCTCAAGCACATGGCAACTGGCCTCTCTGAGAGCAAGAGATCCAAGAGTGAGATCAAGGAGGAAGCTTCAATGCCTTTTATGACCTAGTTTCACGAGTTACACATTGTCGCTTCTATTTTATTCTATTCATTGGAAATGAGTCACTCAGGCCAGCCCACACTCAAGGGGGTAGGGATCGGGATCTACCTTTTGAAGGGATTTGTGGATACCTTCCATCCATTGTTACTGTTCCAGCCATTATCTGACTGCAAAGGCATGAGAGACCTGCAAGCTAGAACTGTTTATCCCAGCCTTTTCCCAAATTCTCATCCATAGAAACTATAAGCAATAATAAAATGATTATTGTTGTTTTAAATCATTATGTTTTAGAGAATTTTTTTTTTTTTCAGTGCTAGCTAACCAGAACATGGAGTCTTTTGGACTAAACCCTAGAATGCCAAAAGCTCCATTCTTTTCTGGGATCCCCACAAATTTGTCTGGGGTTTCTATTCCTTTCTCTCCCTCTGACCTAGGATTTTTGCCTCCAAGAAGGGAGTAGCATATGGGGTTCCTTCTCACCTACTACTGCTTGTTCTCTTGTCAAAATTTTCATTTCCTTTTGGTTGGGAAAACAGCTCTTACAGCATCAGCATTCTTCCCACACTCTGGTTTATGATATAAACTCTGATCTAGGTGGTTTAGGCTCTTCTATTAGTTTTTAAACGAAAGTTTTTAGGATCCCACAAACCTATTTTTTCCTCCATATTTCCTGTCTCTCAAAGATAAGACTCTGGGTTTCAATATTGTCTCATATAATTTATAAAAGTCCACTCAGAAGTTTAACTTACTTCTTGGTTCTAGTCTGTGTGTATGTTCCTTCTCTGAGGCAGTGTAGAGAAAACTATCAAAGTTGCCTTCATGAAGGATGACAGGTATAAGAAAGTTCAGGAAGCAACTGCAACCCATTAATAGCTCAAAATTATTATTATACTAATGAATACTTGACATATAGCATTTATGTTAAGTGCTTTTTGATTTTATATAATATGATGTTCCCCAACAAGCTTACATAGGAAGGACAGGACTATATTGTTCAACAAGGAATTTCTTCTAAGAAGGCCTTCTTGTATTGTACCTGGTTAACATCTGAAAGATCACTTTCTGTGAAAAACGGCATAGATGCTCACATAGGGCTTCCTGATGACTCTTCGTTTGTGTTTATTTGGTTCTAAATAAACTTTCTCCATGACAGCTTCTAATGGTGATGAGGCCTCTTCAGCAATGAATTATTTTGTAATCAGTCATGTTGCAATCTGTCAGAAATGCTCAGTTTGTCCATCTGCTGGGTCATTTCCACTATATTATGGAGTCTGTTTGGAAAGATGGAAATTGGCCAGTTCATCCTGTTTTCTTCACTGATGTGTTAGTATCAGTACACAAAATGTGGTTGAGAAAAAATTTAGGTGAAATTCTTAAAATCTGAGATGGTTACATTTAGCCTACTTTTCAGTTAAGAAAGTGATTCATATTTATTTCCAGTGGCTAAAACCCAACACTACGTTAAGTCTAACTAAAGCTCTCTCAAATTGCTAACTTGATAGTTACTATAAGTAGCATAATTAGGAATTCTACAGTGATTTCTTTTTGACTATGTTTTTTTCAACTATGCTTAATCCTGCTCTTAGCACCCCTGTTTGTTTAAAAGTTGTGGAATTTAAAAGGAGCTACGTTGGGGCCTCCTATCTCCCATCTCATGAAATCAATGTAAGATTGCTTCATTTCCAAAGTCCACCTGGGTTCAGACCTTTCCATATTCTCCTGCAGATTCTCAGAGTTTTAGACCTTTCCATATTCTCCTGCAGATTCTCCTTCTTCCTCTAATTCTTGATCCAGGTGCACATTCTATTTTACCTTGAAGAATCGAATCTCTTCACCAGTTATCACAGGGTTTCTCTTTCTAAGAATTTAGGCTTTGTGGGAGAGTTAAAGGTTTCAGGGAGGAGTCATAGCCTTCCACCATTTCTCTGGCTTCTTTCTCTCCTCTCCTATTCTTTCCTATCTTTCAGGAACAAAGCCAGTTTCTCTTCTTGCCTTATATATAGCATTTTAGTAGGCTAATATGCATGATCTAACCTGTGGTAGAGGCTACTACTAATCCCTGTATTTGTTCGTCCCTTCCTCCATAGTGTTAGTAGAATATTTGAATGCCAAGGTAACAATACATCTCCTAGCTTCCTGTATAGCCAGGTATAATCGTATGACCATCACTAGCCAATGTGATGTAAGCAAGAACTGAAGTATATGCCATCTGGGTTTTCCCCCTGAAAGGAATGAGCCTGCCCTCCTTTTCACTTTCCCTCTTCCTTCTGGTTGGGATGTGAAGGTGGTGGTAAGAATCATCTTGAACTATGCCGATAAGAGCGTCAGGAATAGTAGAACAACCAGATGTACTGACATGTTGCCTGTCCTTGACTGACTATGCCTTGAGAGACGGGTAAGCATTTACCTTTTCTTTCTTTCTTTCTTTCTTTCTTTCTTTCTTTCTTTCTTTCTTTCTTTCTTTCTTTCTTTCAGAGAGAGAGAGCATGAGCAGGGGAAGGAGCAGAGCAAGAGGAAGAAGCAGACTCCCCACTTAGCAGGAAGTCCAACACAGAGCTCGATTCTAGGACCCTGAGATCATGACCTGAGCCAAAGGCAGATGCTTAACTGCCTGAGCCACCCAGGTGCCCCTATCTTCTTTTTAATACACTTATATTTTGGGTTTCTGTTTCTGCAGCTGAGTCTATATTCTAATCCATGCAATGCCCTTCAAGCTCCCTCCCTTCTCACCAAGGCGTTTTTTAAGAATACTAAGAGGAACTCTGATGAACCAAATTTTCTCCTCTTCTTATTTATATGTGAAACTTCCTGTACAAGGGGAAGATGAGTGTTATTTCTTTAAGTAGATGTATGAGAGTGAAGGCACTTCACGTGGAAGAAAATTTCATGAGGAAATATTCAGGAAAATGCAAAGAATTTCTAGGGAATAAAAACATGTGCAGTTTGGGGGGCACATAGGGGAATTCTGGAAAGCAAAGCTGGAAATGTGACTTGGCTGGGTTAAGTTAATGGAGGCATGCATCTGTTCATCTTTGCTGCTTTGCCATGTAACAACACCCCCGCCCCCAAACACAACTTTTAGCGTGTTAAAACAATTATTTACTCACTACTTAATGGGTCTGCAATTGGAACTGGCAGCAGTTGGTTAGTTTTTCAGCTGTTTTCCTACTCATGCAGCTGAAGTCAGCTAGAAGATCAGCTGGGATTGGATGGCCTCATTCACATGTCTAGTTGATAGGTTGATGGCTCATGTGCACATGCTCAGTTCTCCATGTTGTCAAATCAGCTGTCTACCTTGGGCTTGATAGCTTGGGCTGCTAGATAGCAGCTGTATTCCAAGAGGAACAAAGAAGGCAAGACCCAATGCTCATATAATTTGTTTTACATTAGTAAGTCTCCAATTGTTTTACATTAGTAAGCCTCCAATTGTTTTACATTAGTAAGTCACTAACTGAGCCCATATATGAGTTAGAAGAAGACGTCACCTCTTGATGGGAAGAACTGTAAATTACCAGAGGACAGTATTTTGCAATCTTCTTGGACCTTGGATACTAAGCTAAGAAATTTGGACTTTTAATTGGTAGAGAGTGAGGAAGGAAGGGCACAGACTTAGAGATCAACCCTAGATGTAGCCAAAAACTGTATTTTTGATAATAGTCTTTATTTTTTTTAGAACAGTTTTAGATTTATAGAAAAATGAAGATGATACAGAGTCCCCATATGTCCATCTTATAACTATAGTATATTTGTTAAAATTAATGAACTAATATTGATACATTTTTATTAGCTAATACATACTTTATGTAGATTTCTTTTTTTTATAATTTTATCTCATTTTATTTCATCATGATAAGTGCATTCTTTAATCTCCATCCCCTGTTTCACCCATCCCCCCACCTATCTCCCCTCTGGTAAAGGGGAGGTAGGTTACCAGCTTGTTCTGGTTAACAGATGGTTATTTGTTCCCTATAGTTAAGAGTCTGTTTCTTGGTTTGTTTCTCTCTCTTTTGTCTTTTCCTTTGCTCATTTGTTTCTTAAATTCCACATATGAATGAAATCATATGGTATTTGTCTTTCTCTGACTGACTTATTTCCCTTAGCATTATACTCTCTAGTTCCACCCACATTGTTGCAAATAGCAAGATTTCATTCTTTCTTATGTCTGAATTATGTATATATGGTGGAATATATACCACACCTTCTTTATCCATTCATCTATCGATGGTCACTTAGGCTGCTTCTGTAGTCTGGCTATTGTAAATAATGCTGCAATAAACAGGGATGCATGTATCCCTTTGAATTAGTGTCTTTGTATTTGTTGGGTAAATACCCAGTAGTGCAATTATTAGATCATAGGGTATTTCTATTTTTAATTTTTTGAAGAAACTCCATACTGTTTTCCACTGTGGCTGCACCAGTTTGCTTTCCCACCAAGAGTGCACCAGGGTTCCTTTTCCTCCACATCCTCGCCAACACCTGTTGTCTCTTGTGTTGTTGATTTTAGCCATTCTGGCAGTTGCGAGGTGATATCTCCATGGCATTTTGATTTGCACTTCCCTGATGGTAAGTGGTAATGAACATCTTTTCATATATCTGTTGACTAGCCATGTGTCTTCTGTGGAAAAATTTCTGTTCATGTCTTCTGCTCATTTCTTGACTGGATTATTTGTTCTTTGGGTGTTGAGTTATATCAGTTCTTTATTTTGGATACTAACCCTTTATTGGATTTGTCATTTGCAAATATCTTCTCCCATTCAGTAGGTTTCCTTTTAGTTGTGTTGATTTTTTCCTTCACTGTACAGAAATTTGTGTTTTGATGTAGTCCCAAAAGTTTATTTTTGCTTTTATTTCCATTGTCTGAGGAGACCTATCTAGAAAAATGTTGCTTTGGCCGATGTCTGAGACATTACCACCTGTGCTCTCTTCTAGGATTTTTATGGTTTGAGGTCTCACAGTTAGGTCTTTCATCCCTTTTGAGTTTATTTTTGTGTATGGTGAAAGAAGGTGGTCTACTTTCATTCTTTTGCATGTGGCTGTCCAGTTTTCCCAACATTATTTGTTGGAGACACTGTCTTTTTCCCATTGGATATTCATTCCCCCTTTGTCGAAGATTAATTGACCATATAATTGTGGGCTTATTTCTGGGTTTTCTATTCTGTTCTATTGATCTATGTGTCTATTTTTATGCCCATACGAGGCTGGTTTGATTACTGTAGCTTTTCATAGACCTTGAAGAGTGGAATTGTGATACCTCCAGTTTTGTTTTTCTTTTTCAAGATTGTTGTGGCTGTTCAGGGTCTTTGTGTTTCCATACAAATTTTAGGATTGTTTGTTCTAGTTCTGTGAAAAATGCTGTTAGTATTTAGATAGGGATTGCATTAAATCTGTAGATTGCTTTGGGCAGTATAGACATTTTAACAATATTTGTTAACAATATTTGTTAACAATATTTGTTCTTCCAACCCATGAGCATGGAAAGTCTTTCCATTTCTTTGTGTCATCTTGAATTTCTTTCATCAGTGTTTTATAATTTTCAGAGTACAGGTCTTTAACTTCTTTGGTTAGGTTTATTCTTAAGTATTTTACTGTTTTTGGTGTAATTGTAAATGGGATTGTTTTTTTAATTTCTCTTTCTGCTGCTTCATTATTGGTGTATAGAAATACAACAGATTTCTATACATTGATTTTTTATCCTGTGACTTTACTGAATTTGTGTATCAGTTCTAGCAGTTTTTTGGTGAAGTCTTCCAGGTTTTCTGTAGTAACATGTCATCTGCACATAGTGAAAGTTTTGCTTCTTCCTTACTAATTTTGATGCCTTTTATTTCTTTATGTTGTCTGATTACTGTGGCTAGGACTTCCAGTCCTGTGTTGAACAGCAGTGGTGAGAATGGACGTCCTTGTCTTTTCCTGACTTTAGAGGAAAAGCTCTTACTTTTCCCCCATTAAGGATGATGTTAGCTGTGGGTTTTCACACATGGCTTTATTGTATTGAGGTATGTTTCCTCCAAACCTACTTTGTTGAGGGTTTTATCAAGAATGGATGTTGTACTTTGTCAAATGCTTATTCTGTGTCTATTGAAATGATCATATGGTTCTTATCCTTTCTTTTATTGACGTGATGTATCATGTTAATTGATTTGTGAATATTGAAACACCCTTGCAACCCAGGAATAGATCCCAATTGATCTTGGTGAATTTTTTTTTTTTTAATGTATTGTTGGATTTGGTTTGCTAGTATTTTGTTGAGGATTTTTGCATATAGGCTTATTGGAGTTAATGACCTGTAGTTCTTTTTTTGTGTGTGTGTGGTGTCTTTATCTAGTTTTGGTATCAAAGTAATACTGGCCTCATAGAATGAATTTGGTAGTTTTCCTTCCATTTCTATTTTTTGGAATAGTTCGAGGAGAACGGTGTTAACTCTTCCTTAAATATTTGGTAGAATTCACCTGGGAAGCTGTCTGGTCCTGGATTTTTGTTTGTTGGAAGTTTTTTGATTACTAATTCAGTTACATTGCTAGTAATTGATCTGTTCAAAATTTCTATTTCTTCCACTTTAGTTTTGGTAGATATATGTTTCTAGGAATTTATCCATTTCTTTGAAGTCGTCCAGTTTGTTGGCAATATGTGTTTTCATAGTACTCTGTGGTGATGGTTGTTATTTCTCCTCTTCCATTTGTGATTTTATTTATTTGGGTCCTCTCTCTCTTTTGTTTTTGTTTTTTGTTTTTGATTAGTCTTGCTAGAGGTTTATCAATTTTGTTGATCTTTTTAAAGGACCAGCTCCTGCTTTCATTGATCTGTTCTTTTTTTTTTTTTTTTTTAGTTTCTACATCATTTATTTCTGCTCTAATCTTTATTATTTCCTTCTTTTTGCTGGGTTTTATTGTTTGGGTTTTGTTTGTACTTTTTCTAGCTTCTCTAGGTATAAAGTTAGGTTGTTCATTTGAGGTTTTTCTTGCTTCGTGAGGTAGACCTGTATTGCTATAAACTACTCTCTTAGAACCACTTTTGCTGCATCCCAAAGATTTTGGACCATTGTGTTTTCATTTTCATTTGTTCCCATGTAATTTTTTATTTCTTCTTTTATTTCTTGGTTGACTCATTCATTGTTTAGTAACACGTTATTTAATATCCATGTATTTGTGCTGTTTCCAGACTTTTTCTTGTGGTTGATTTCTAGTTTCATAGCATTGTGGTCAGAAAAGATGCATGGTATGACTTTGATTTTTTTTGTATTTGTTGAAACTTGTATTGTGGCTTAATATGTGATCCATTTTGGAGAACATTCCATGTGCACTTGAAAAGAATGTGTATTCTGCTGTTTTAGGATGGAATGTTCAGAATATGTTTGTTAAATCCCTCTGGTCCAGTGTGTCATTCAAAGCTGGTGTTTCCTTGTGGATTTTCTGTATGGATGATCTGTCCATCAATGTAAATGGGTGTTAAAGTCCCCTACTATTATTGTATTACTGCTGATTATTTCTTTTATGTTTGTCATTAAGTATTTTATGTATTTGGGTGTTCCTGTATTGGGTACAATAAATATTTACAATTGTTATATCCTCTTGTTGGATTGTCTCTTTTATTATTTATTATTATATAGTGTCCTTTTTTGTCTCTTGTTACAGTCTTTGTTTCAAAGTCTATCTTGTCCAATGTAAGTATTGCTACCCTGGCTTTCTTTTGACACCCATTTGCATGATAAATGTTTTTTCCTAACTTTCCATCTACAGGAGTCTTTTGGACTGAAATGAGTACCTTGTATGCAGCATATAGATGGGTCTTGTATTTTAATCTACTCTGTCACCTTATGTTTTTTGATTGGAGAATTTAGTCTATTTTCATCCAAAGCAATTATTGATATATATGTATTTGTTGCCATTTTGTTACTTGTTTTGTGGTGGTTTCTATAGATTTTCTCTGATCCTTTCTTCTCTTGCTTTCTTTCGTGGTTTATTGGTTTTCTTTAATGATATACTTGGATTCCTTTTTTTTTTTCTGTGCATATATATTACTGGCTTTTATTTGTGGTTACCATTAGGTTTGTATATAACATCTTCTGCATGTAGCAATCTATATTAAGATGACCATCCCTTAAGCTTAAGCCCACTCTTTACTCCTTTCCCCCATGTTTTAGTATATGTTGTCATATTTTACATCCTTTTATTTTATGAATCCCTTTACTAATTTTTATAGAAATACTTATTTTTACTGCTTTTGTGTGTGTGTGTGTGTGTGTGTGTGTGTATACTTTTCGTACTCTTATTTATGCTTTTTGCTTTCCACTCAAAGCGTCCCCTTTAATATTTGTTATAGGCCTGGGTTAATGGTCTTGAACTTCTTTAGTTTTTATTTGTCTGAGAAACTCTTTACCTCTCCTATTCTGGATGATAGCCTTGCTGGATAGAGCCTCAGGGAATGTCTACTATGTGTGTCGCGTGTGTTCTCTGCTGATTCTTGACCTCTTTTTCCTTCAGTCTGGTTGTCTGCAGAGGTTCTCTTTGCCTATTGTGGGCAGTGTTTGGTTGCCAGCAGAAGTCGAGTGTGTGGTTGTCTGCTTGTGAAATGAGACCTGCTCCTGCTGCTGCTGGAACTGAGGTCCTGCAAGACATGTGGGCTGGGAGATGTGGTGTTAGCAGGGTTTGCACTGCTCCTCTGGGGCATGGGCCCGCAGCACTGGCACCGAGGCAAGCACGGGAAGGGGGGTGGGGGAGGGAAATGGAGCTTCCTGCTCCTTTGTTCCAGGAGGGGTCTCCTTGAGATCCCTGTCTCTCGGGGCCATGCCCTGAACTGAACAAATCACTTTCGCTCCCGTCTTCTGCAGGCATTTTTCAAGCTGCCAGTTCTAAGCTGTATCTGCTCAGCTTGTTTGTGGTGCTGTGTCTTAAGGGTGGGGACTCTACTTCCTAAAGCTCTCCTAGAGTTGAGCCCAGAAATTTTTTTTTTTTTTTTTTTTTTTTTTTTTTTTAGAGTAAGCTCTACACCCAACATGGGGCAGGAACTCACAACCCCAAGATCAAGAGTTGCATGTTCTACTGACTGAGCCAGACAGGTGCCCTCAGCTCATCTATTTTTAAAGTTCCAGGCTTTAAGTCCTGCTTGTTGTAAGAACTCACAAAATGTGGCCCCTTTCGCTTTCAAAAGCAAATGTTAAGGGGATTCATCCTCTTCATTTGTTGGGTTCCCCAGTGTGAAAGTCTCTTTTTTGTCTTTTTCATGCCACGGGCTCCCTATCCACTACTGATGGCCCTGGTCCATTTTGCCCCCAGACCAGATCTTTATCCTTCCTACCTTCTTTTTAATTCTTTAAATTAAAAAAATATATATATATTTTTTAAAAATTTAAGCAGCTTCATGGAAAGAGCAGAGCCCAACACAGGGCTTTTGAACTCACGATCCTGAGATCAAGACCTGAGCTGAAATCAAGATGCCTAACCAACTGAGCCACCTAGATAGCTTCCTTCCTACTTTCTTTGATGTTGTCTCTTCTCTACCTTTAGTTGTGGAGTTTGTTCTGCCAGTTTGCAGGTGGTTTGGGGGGTTATTTAAGCTGATAGGAGTGTCATCTAGTTATACCTGTGGGACGAGGTGAGCTTAGGATCCTCCTACTCTTCCATCTTCCCTGCAGACTCCAGATTTTTTATTAGACTTTACCTAATGTCCTTCTCCTGTTGCAAGATCCCATCCCAGGATGCCATATTACGTTTAGTTGTCATGTGTTCTTAGACTTCTTTTGGTTATGATATTTTCTTGGACTTTTCTTGTTTTTAATGACCTAGATTGTTTTGAGGAGTACTGATTAGGTATTTTGTAGGGTACCCCTCTTTTGGAATTTGTCTGATGTTTTTCTCGTGATTAGATTCAGATTATGGGTTTTTGGAAGGAAGATCACAAAGGTAAAGTGCCAGTTTCATCATATCATATCAGAGGTACACTGCTTTGCACTGTTAATGTGAATCTTGATCATTTGGTTAAGGTAGTTTTTATCAGGTCTCTCTACTGTAAAGTTTCTGTCCTGTGACACCCCCCTCCCCCACATACTCTGGAAGGAAGTTACCATGCTCAAACCACACATAAGGAGTAGATCATTATTCTCCCCCTTCTTGAGGGTAGAGTGTCTACATAAATTATTTGGAATTATACTCTACATGGGAGATTTATTTCTTCTTCCCCATTTATTCTAGTTGACCCTTAAACAATGTGGGGGTTAGGGGTGCACAATTGAAGATCCATGTATTTCTTTTGACTCCCCAGACACTTAGCTACTAATAGCCTACTATTGACTGATAACATAAATAATTGGTTAACACATATTTTGCATGTTATATGTATTATATATTGTATTTTTTATAGTAAAGTAAGCTAGAGAAAAGAAAATATTATTAAGAAGATCATAAGAAAAAAGTACTTTTGCAGTACTGTACTGTATTTATGAAAGAAAAATCCACATGTAAGTGGACCCATGCAGTTCAAACCTATATTATTCAAGGGTCAACTGTAATTTATTCAATAGTTTATATGTATCAGTATGGACTCATGAACATTTATCATATACTCTGGGTTGTAATTTAATACTAATCTTTATTTTCTTGCTCAAGTTGTTTCAGCTTTGATGACTAGGAGCTCTTTGAGTTGGCATGCCCCTGTCAACATAGGCCGATGTTGCCTGGGCTGCACAAATATCAGGAGCAGATTGCATAAGGCATGGGAGGCAGAAAGAGAAGTTTGCATGAGGACAACTGAAGGGTGGTGGGCATTAAGTTAAGGCTTAACCCTCTTTCTTTTGAATTGGAGAGAATAAGAAGAATTATTCTGTTATAGCAGATTTCAAGGTTGAAGCTATCATCAGGGAAAAGCCAGATGTTGACTATGTTATTATAACCAAAAAATACTTCTAGAAAAGTTTGAAGGTGCATAGGGTTTTTACAGTTGAGCAAGGATGCAACAGAATGCAACAGGAGGAGATAATAAAGTGTCCTGCAGAGGTAGAGGACTGTGAAAGAGGGAGGGAGAAAGATGGAGATTTAGTTTCGTGAATCCAAAGGGTACTTATCCCATGTTGCAGTATCTCAATATGAGCCCCAAACAAGGGATTTGACAGTTAAATGAATGAATAAAAATATCTTTTGACAAATGGTAAATTAGCAACCAATAATTGCTTGCTCAAATAATTATTTGGGACAAGAATGAATGAAAAGCATATGCTGCCTGTTTGAGTTGTCAGTACTTAGATGAGCTGTTGACAAAAATGGAAGGATATTAAATTAGAAGCGTGATCTTACATATTGCATCAGAGAGTACTGGAAACGCTGGCACTTTAAATATTCACATGAAAAGTCATAATGAGAATGACTTCTTACAATATGTGAAAAAGTTATATAATGATATATGGGTTGTATCATTATACTTTCTTAGGTTGGGAGGAAGGAAATTTGATGGTTCTCTCTTCCACCATACTCTACATTACCAAAATATTTTGGTACATGTGTCACTTTGGGTTTTCACTGGGGAAGAAATGGAAAGTAGGAATAGTGTTCTGAAAAGCAGAGACAGAATTACATTGAAGAAAAAGAATAACCTTTCTTACTTTTCATCTGTTATTTTCCCTTGCTTCTCCCCACCACCACTGGAGAACTAGATTTAGATGACCTATACCAAAAGAGATCAAAGATCTCTATGTGCCTTCTTTGAGCAGCACAATGAGAATAGAATCAGAAACTGAATTCAAACTCAACTTTGAAGACAGAAACATCTGAAATTTTTGAGATGAAGACTGGACAATTTAAAGTGACCCAAAATAACGTAATGGTTGTCTCCTGCAGGGAACAATCTTTATAAATCTGGGCCAGAAGTTTGCATCTCTTATTTAATGTTATCTTCTGTCATTTACTCTTACCTGTCCTTGGGCAGGTTAATTTCCACCAGAAACTTTTTTTATTCATGGTGTTCTGAAGACTTAAATATAATCTGTGTATATAGGATTTTCTCCCTGGTTTTATTTTTTATGCAAAATAGAAGCAATCTCAAATTAAGGAATAGTTGGCAGTACAGTATAGTCAATTTTTTTCCCTAAGCCATTTGAGAGTAAGTTGCTAATGTGATGTATCGTCACCCGTGATTACTTTTGTGTATATTTCCTATGGTGATATTTAGTGCAGGATGGTATTTAGAAATCAAGAACTGGGTACTAGGTGTAATTGTAACTATTGGGATGTTGCTGTTTCCAGGTCTCTCAGTGGATAGAAATTTATACATGTCTTCAGAAAGAGACGCATATAAGAATAGTTATGCAGCTTTATTCATAAAAGCTCAAAGCTGGAAATAGCACAAATATCTCCCAACAGGAGAGTGCATGAAAATGGTGGTGCATTCATACAATAAAATACTGCATAGCAAACATTTTTTAAGAAGGGAAAGAAAGAACAAATGATACATGCTATCACCTGGGTAAATCTCAAAATCATCATGTTGAATGAAAGAATCCAGATACAGCCAAGAACGCTCTGTATAAATCCATTTATATGAAGTTCAAGAACATGCAAAACTAACCTATAGCAATTGACCAGAATGGTGGCTGCCTATATGGAATGGAATTGAGTGGGAACTGAAAGTAATTGGCTGCCATTATGGAAATATTTTATCTCTTCATTGGGCTATTGGTTCTACAGTGTGCCCATTGAACTGTACATGTAAGATTTGTGCATTTCACTGTATGTAAATTTAAAAAATTTAATTAAAAAATTAAATTAAATTAAAAAATTTAGTGGGGGGCTGACTCAGTTCAGCAGAGAGGATTTTATGCCTTATCTTGCTTGGCAACTGTTAATGTAAGTTTGAGCATGGAAGCCATGAGTTAAGAATGGCAGAATAGAAAGAGTTTAAGTTCTTCATGACTTTGTAGGACCACATAGCATTCGTAGACTGTGTAGTTCCAGAATGTGTTTGTGTGTGTGTGTGTGTGTGTGTGTGTGTGTGTGTGCTTGTGAGAGAGATTGAGAGCCTAATAGGTTTAAGTCATTATAGTTGAGGCTTAGTTCGAGCAGCCTAAACCATTCCCTGACCTTCCCTGATCTCTTTTTCTCTCATCTTGTTTGGTTAGGAATACAGTATTTCTCAACCTAAATGTACTATCAATCCTGAGGGAGAATTAAATAGCTATTTCATATGACAGTAATTGCCTGTTCCTAATGCATGTTCCACAGAATGTTCATTTCACAGGAAGAGATTCCATATTAAAAAAAAAAACAACAGATTAACCTTTTATATGCGAATCGTTAGAAATTATTGAGAATTTAAATTCCCACCAGGGGAACACCCTCTACTCATTTCGCAAATATTTCTTGGCCACCCAAGCTTTTTGTCAATGGTGCATCTGGCTGTATTGGATATGTTCGGAAACATCATCCTCCATCAGGTGTGCAACTTGGAAACAACACTTCTTGGGATTTGACCTTTTCCCCAACTACCCCTCCCCACTTCAACAGGATGTGTAGCTTGTTTCAATTTGCTGTCATCAACCAGTCCTACTTAAAGAATGTGTTTCCTCCCTTGCCAGAACTCTAGAAAAGCTCCCTGAGACACAGTATTTTAATTTTTTAAAGTCTTCTTAGTGCAGAGGCCTTACATGTTCTGTCCTGCCTGCTCTGCCCTCCCCTTTCAGTTCCCTTGGCTCTCCTTAGTCCTGAGATCTGGGATCTAGAAACTTTGAAGATGCTATGCATGTGTATGGCCAAAGTGTAACAGATGGGGGTATGGAAGGTGCCCTCTGGGATGTTCAATGAGGCAGCCCCAGTTCTCCTTTGACTCTTCCGGGTCCCGCCTGCACCCTATCTTCTGCCTGACCCTGTCTTCTGGGGCTCATAGTTCCTGAACTTTGATTTCTGTTTGCTTCTCTTATTTCTGACTCATCTTAGTTTTCTCATCCTTACTTTCATTTTAGAGATGTTTTTGAGCTTCTGACAGGTTGGTCTGGGAACTGACTATGGCTAAAATCAACTGGTAATCCCATATCCAAGTACCCGAGTATTAACGCTTCTCAGTTACCTCCCCTTCCCTCACAGATGCACTCCTGCTTGAAACAGTCTTTTGCCCACATGACACTTTGGAGACATGTGAAGAAAGACTAACTAAAGAAGAATTTTTAAAATTCAGGATTACTCTGTGTTGTGAATATTTGAAGGTAAAGACTCCATTCCTCCTCGGTCAGACTTTAGATTGTCTGTTGAGAATTAAAGTTTAAAAGGATCACAGGACAGAATAGCAATATCTTTCTCTAAAGGGAAAGAATGATGGCTCAACAGGTAACGTTGAACTGTAACCTGATTGAATATATTTAGTAACCAAAGAAAATAGTGTGATTCAGATGGTGGGGGACCTTGGCTAGCCCTGAAATTTCAGAAAAAGAAAGATCACAGGGGCAAAGATTGACTATACCTAGGGACAAGAGACCTTGACCTGGAGGGAGCATAGAACTGACACTGCTCATTCTGAGGTTATGATCACCAAGAAACCTTTTGATAATAGTTCAGCTGCCCATACAGTGGTCCTGTAGGTAAAGAATGCATGGGCCATAGCAGTGAGTGGCAGTGAACACCTTTCTTTGTGAATTAATATACTTGAAATTGAGTTTAGATATCAGTCTTTGTGAGCTGGATTAGTGGAATGCTGCGTGGTGAATTGAGACATCAGGTTCAGGAGCTTTCGAGGCTCTCGAGCCAAGCCTGTGAGGGATTTATCAAGGCAATGCCAGCCTGGTAGGAGCTGAATGTGTAGCTCGTCCCTCTTCCCTAGTCATCTTTCCTCCAACCACGGCCATGCAGGTGAGCACATTTTCTTCAGATTTCTAGCCTATTTAATTCAGATTGATCAAGTGTGTCAATATTAGTGACATGTTAATACCTATGTACTTTTCACCGTTTCCTCCTGCTTCCAATTTGGGGTGAAAGTATCAACAGGAAACAGAGGGATATTATGACCCCACATGGGAAATTAGATAAAAGAAAGGATTTCCTGACAGGTGTGCTTTGAAAGTTTTGTTTCTTTTTTATTTTTATTTTAATGTAATTTTATTTATTTATTTACTTTAAGAAAAGAGTTCAGATGCCAGTTTGGCTGAAATTGCTCTTCTTCTTTTTCTTCTTCTTTTTTTCCTTGTAAAAAGAAGCTGGCTCTGATGATACCACTCTGTTTTGTCCAGCCCAACAGATCCTAAAATGTATTGTTCCACTTGATATTAAAAGTATATTCTGAGCAAGGATCTGTGGTAGTTCCTATTTAGGTTTGGGGGTTGGGTTTTCTCTCACAAAGTTAGGTGAGAAAGGAAATCAATATGTTTATTTATTTAATTTAGGCAACCTCCTCTGAATTTTGCTAAATTTCTGACTCCATGTTGATAAGAGAAACCTGGGTAATTTCCTTTTATCTCAGCCTTTCTCCATGGAAACATCTGAATCAACATGTGTAACGGTTTTAATGGCTGTGATGTGGATTACCACCCACTCACTCTCTTCAGTGTCATAATCTGTGCTGTTTCTAGATTGCCGAAGTAATTAGTGGGGCTATGTTGCTGTACTAGTCAATGACATTTTATGAGTATGATTAAATTGTGTGGGCTTCTGTTTCCCATAATCTAAGTGTAAAATAAAGTATTTGATGGATTAAATCATTAATGATTATTATTTGGATATTTGAAAGAATCACATTCCAACTCACATGGGAAAATACATTTAGGTTATGCTCAGAAATGAGTTAAGTGAAACTCTCAAACATTAATACGAGAAAGAAATCCATGTGGGACAACTGCAAGAACAGATAGACTTCAATTTTTTTAATGTTGAGAAAGTTAAACTTTCCATGTCAAGTAGCAGTCATTCAGTGGTAACAAATTGTCACAAATTATTTTTGTTATACTAGGATCAAGAAAGCTCACTAGGCAGAAACTGGGCTAGGGCCTGCCCACTGCACTTTCTGGCCTGCCCCCAGACACATGCATTGTATACTATCAGTCCTAAGGGTATGGCATTTCGTTTACATTCAATATTATGTTAGTTACTTTGAAAATTATCTATGCCAGAACTTTAAATTTTAACTCAAGCATTTAACTAATGGACAAAATTTACTGGAAAAAATAAGTAAAATAGATGATAAAAACAATAAAGAAAAAGCATTTTATTTCAGTAATTTGTACATAGCAGTAAATGTAGCATTATCTTTATGTACTCTTACCTTTCAGAGTAAAATAAAAATAAATTAAATGGGACTTTCCTGGAAATATAGACAAATCAATTTGTAGCTGTTTACTAGTTCAATATCAAGTGAGGTAATTAATTAAAATTAGAACATTTAGCACATTAGAATAATTAGCCCATTAGAAAGATTCTATTTGGGCAAGACAAAAGACTAAAAAAGAGGCTGAATACAATGAACAAGTGAATGTGAAGGATATATTTTTGTTGACTTTATCTTGTTCTTTGTTTTTTAAAAAAGTGATAAGGAATAATCTCAGACCCCTCAGATATGGCAGTAGGGAATGATTTATTCTTACATTCATTTAGCAATGTCCTACTGCTGAAATGACAGTCTTAATAAAAATAGAATGAATGCTTCGAGGAAAAATATTTAACAAGAATATTTTGATCACCTATTATGAGAAAGACATTGCTGCAGTTCTTAGGCGTATAAGATGATAAAAGACAGTATGACTCCGTAAGGTATCACCATTTTCAGTATAAACTTGGGTTTATTTGTGATAATCCACACTTGGTTTCCACATCTCATCTTGGACTCAAGGTACTTGCTGGGGACCCAGGTACACTGTGCAGCTTTACTTGTTTTTGAACAACGGCAGAAATAGTCTTACCTGACACAGCGGGGAGGGTATAATTGGTTGGCTAATCAACAATGTGGCTAAAACCTAGAATCTTTTAAATTTTTTTCTTTTCCTTTTTTTTCAGGGACTCTTTAAAAATTAATATATTAAATGTGTAATTCAAACTTAAAACATAAATATGTATACTTCTGTCAAGTTTTTGGAATAGAGTTATGACTTTTTTTTCACATGGGTCTCATGATTGGGGTTCTGTAATCTCATTTATACATGATGTATACACACAATAGTTATCATTTGTGATTCTCAGTTTTGTTTCCTGAAAATGGGATGGAAACTTGAAAATACTTGTGAAGTGTACTGTGAGAAAGTTCCTCTGTTTTTAAGATTTGTTCACCTATCTTTTGGCGTGCCTGCTCAACTTGTAATTCAAAGACAATAGTTGTTAGAGGTCCACCTTTGTTGAGTCACTAAAGTGAATGAGACAGTGTAATTCTATTACTTAGCATTTCTTAAAATATTTAACTTAATTTTTATTAAAACAACTTTGCCTTTTTCACTTATATTTAATTGATTTTTGTGATATTCATCTGAGTCATGTATTTACAGTAATAAGCTCAACGGGAATAAACAGGTTTGAGCAAACCGGACTGACTTGATGGCAACATAATTCAACTGATGGGAAGAGAAGTGTGTGGGCATAAAGAAGGAGAGTATTAGCGATGATTGTATAGTGTGACAAGGGTCTCAGTAGGTATGTTTTAAAGAAGATTATAGAAGAAATGGAGAGTGTTAGTTTTCCAGCAGGGCACTTACTTGCATTATGGTTAAAGTTACAACTGCAGGGGTACCTGGGTGGCTTAGTGAGTTAAGCCTCTGCCTTTGGCTCAAGTCATGATCGCAGGGTCCTGGGATTGAGCCCTGCATCAGACTCTCTGCTCAGCCTCTCCCTCATGCTCTCTCTCTCTCAAATAAATAAATAAATAAATAAATAAATAAATAAATAAATAAAATTCTAATAAAAATTAAAAAAAATAAGAAGATACAAGTGCTGGGTAGACTCATCATGTAGGTGTGGTAGTGTGGTCTTGAGACTTTGTTATGTAATGTTGAGGGACACTCTACACATGGTTATTTTTTGTTTTTGTTTTTTTAGAGAGAGAAAGGCAGGGGAGGGGAATAGAAAGAATCTTAAACAGGCTTCATGCACAGCACAGAGCCTGACATTGGGCTTGATCTCAGGACCCTGAGATCATGAAGTGAGCCAAAATCAAGGGTTGGATGCTTAAACAACTGAGCCACCCACATGCCCCTCCGCATGTGGTTTTATTTTTTATTTATTTATTTATTTTTAAAAGATTTTATTTATTTATTTGACAGAGATAGAGACAGCCAGCGAGAGAGGGAACACAAGCAGGGGGAGTGGGAGAGGAAGAAGCAGGCTCATAACGGAGGAGCCTGATGTGGGGCTCGATCCCATAACGTTGGAATCACGCCCTGAGCCGAAGGCAGATGCTTAACCGCTGTGCCACCCAGGCGCCCCCACATGTGGTTTTATCAGGGCTCTTCACTCATCAGTGATTCTCTTGGCTTTTTCTTCTTCTGTGTCTTGGTTCTATCCTCAGGCTGACTCCCCTTATGATAGAAAAACAGCTGCAGTTGTAGTCCTCCCATCTACATACCCCCACTGATCAGAAGGATTCAAAGTATCTCTTCAGGTAGCTTCAGGAGGAAAGTAAGGACGCTCTCTTCCCAAAAGCTTCCAGCAAACATCTCTTTTTTCATTGATATAAATTGCATCATGGGTCCTTCCCAGAATGAATTACTGTGACCAGCTGATGCGGTGTGCTGTTTGGCTTAAACCCATCACTGTATATGCATGAAACATATGGAATGAATGAGAGAGGTAAGAAACTGGAATGAAAACTGCGGTTCTATAAGAGGAGAAAGAAGGGGGAGATGTCCACTATAGGCTGCAAACCCAGTCTATAAATTCCTTAATATGGTGATCAATTTAATCAAGTATCATCCTTGAACTTACAGGCGTTATTTTTTACAGTAGGGAGAAGTCATCTAAAATATTTTTCTTTTTCTTATTATTATTGATGTGAAGTAGTGTTGGAGTGTACCGGAGATAGATATACACATTACATTGAATAATGTGAATTATTTCATTCGGTGTCTCAGAGGAGAACATGGCTTAGTGGCTAAGAACACGGGCTCCAGAGACACTGGATTCATATCCAGAATATTGCACTGTTGTAATATGACTACCTCTGTGACCTTAGACAAGTTTTGTAACATAAGACCTCAATTTCTTCATCCAGGAAATATAAAGCATCATAAAGTTGTGGGGATTAAATAACCCATATAACACACTTAGTACAGTATCTGGCTGCACTTCTAAATGTTATTTTTGCCAGGGTCTAATCAGAATTGGTGTCCTCATTACCATTTTGCTACCTGGAAGTCTTCAGGGGCTCTGGAATCAAACCTCATGCTGAATCTTTGAAAGAAGCTTATATAACTTGAAAATCCATCTTGTTTATTTTTCTGAGTGAAATGATAAATTCACCACTTTTCTTGCTCACAATATATATGTAAGAGTGAAAGGAACTATAACAACATAAAACAGCAATGTTGAGCTATAAAGGCTGGGCAGAAACGAGTAGACTTAAAGTCAGTAGAGGCAAAAATCAATCTATGGTGTTAGAAGATAGGGTATGGATTAGTCTTGGTGGGTAGGAATTCAGTGACTGCAGTGGGTTTGAGGGGAGACTTCTGGGCTGGTCGTAATGTGCTGTATCTTGATTTGGATGTTGGTTATAAAGTATGTCCATTTAATGAAATTTATTTAGTTGTATGCTTGTGATTTGTCCATGTTTCTTCCTTCCTTCCTTCCTTCCTTCCTTCCTTCCTTCCTTCCTTCCTTCCTTCCTTTCTCTCTCACTCTCTTTTTTTTTTTTTTTTTGTTATACTTATCAGAAAGGTAAAAGTGAACATGCCTGACTTTCTTTGGATCAAGAAATATAGCTCCTTACCTTTTGTCCAGACTAAAAGCTATGCAAAGATAAGCCAATAGGAACCTATTTCTTTGGAGGAAATATGACCTTACAAGGACAGTCTCTCCCATGATTCCATGGTATGAAGGGCCAGCTCCTGAGATGAGTGATTCATATGTGAGAAGAGACATTTCCTGGGAGAGTGGAACTTGAATGACCAAACGTTTCTCTTTTGAGGTCTAATGTTATAAAAATCTTTTAAATGGGTGGTGTTGGTCCTAATGGAAGACCATTGTCAGAATGTCCTTAAAGTCCCCCAGTAGATTGCTAAAGATTGGGGAAGGAGGAGAATAGTCTGCTAATGGAAGTCTGGAGGTTCACGAATGTAGAACACATCTGTTCTGGAACATGTGGGCCATGCTAACTTAAGCCAATCTGTACATCTCATCCTTCCAACCACCGTGATTGTTTCAGACATGGGTGGAAAACCAGATCAGAACAATGATATCTAAGGTCGCACTTGCTGAGCTATCTTGTTAAAAGAAAGGTAAAGAAAAAAATTCAATTGTGGAAAATGGCAGAGAAGACATCTTTTTTGTCCTAAATGTTGAGGTATAGCATGTAAAGTTGGTTTTATTGTATCTGTATTACTGTCACCAGCAGGGAAACCATGAGGCTTCCCTGGAAGGCCATTATATATACAGATCCTGAGGATGAAGCCTATGTTACGAAAGGCAGAGAGGAGAGATGGAGTGAAAACTGAGTCCTTGATAACATAGACTCCTTTATTACTAAAGCCAATTTGAGTAGGTTTTTATCTCATAATATACTGATTGTTCAATGGATTCAAGAATTTGATTATTTTAAGAATGCATGTAATACAGTTTTACCTAATTTAACGTGTATATAAATATTGACATGGGAAGGAGCCACATAAAATGATTGGTCTGAGTTCCTTAACCCTTGTGAGTAGTTCTGTTCTCATCTTTCCTAACTTCTACCTCTATGTCCGATTTATTTATTTATTTATTTATTTTTTTAAAAGATTTTATTTATTTATTCGACAGAGAGACAGCCAGCGAGAGAGGGAACACAAGCAGGGGGAGTGGGAGAGGAAGAAGCAGGCTCATAGGGAGGAGCCTGATGTGGGGCTCGATCCCATAACGCCAGGACCACGCCCTGAGCCGAAGGCAGACGCTTAACCACTGTGCCACCCAGGCGCCCCTCTATGTCCGATTTAATTTTGAAGGATTTCCAAAGATTACTGTGTCTTTGTAATTTTTTACATGGGATTTACTATACTTCTTTCAAATAGGGACCAAGCTAAAAATTGTCAATAAAATGTTGTTGAATAATGACTATTTTTAGAAGTAGACCTAATTTCTTTTTTAATTACGGGAGGACTTCTTTTTTTAAATTTAAATTTAATTTTGTTTAAATTCAGTTAATTAACGTATAGTGTATTATTAGTTTCAGAGGTAGAGTTCAGTGATTCATCAGTTGCATATAACACCTGGTGCTCTTTACATCATGTGCCCTCCTTATTTATAAAACCGATTTCCTTAATTTAAAATTTATTTTTTGAGGGTATGAACAAAGTTTTATTTATTTATTTTTTAAATTTAAATTCAGTTAATTAGCATTTAGTATATTATTAGTTTCAGAGGTAGAGGTCAGTGATTTCATCAGTCTTATAAAACACCCAGTGCTCATTACATCATGTGCCCTCCTTAATGTCCATCACCCAGTTACCCCACCCCCCCTCACACCTCCTCTCCAGCAACCCTCAGTTTGTTTCCTGTGGTTAAGAGTCTCTTATGGTTTGTCTCCCTCTCTGATTTTGTCTTATTTTATTTTTCTCTCTCTTCCCCTATGATCCTGTTTTGTTTCTTAAATTCCACATATGAGTGGGATCATATGAAAACTGTCTCTGACTGACTTATTTCGCTTAGCATAATACCCTCTAGTTCCATCCACGTTGTTGCAAATGGCAAGATTTCATTCTTTTTAGATAGCCGAGTAGTATTTCTTTGTATGTATATACACCACACCTTCTTTATCCATTCATCTGTTGATGGACATCTGGGCTATTTACACAGTTTGGCTCTTGTGGACATTGCTGCTATAAACACTGGGGTGCAGGTGCCCCTTTGGATCATTCCATTTGTATCTTTGGTGTAAATACCTAGTAGTGCAATTGCTGGGTCATAGGGTAGCTTATTTTCAACTTTTTGAGCCACCTCCATACTGTTTTTTAGAGTGGCCGTCCCAGCTTACATTCCCACCAGCAGTGTAAGAGGGTTCGCCTTTCTCTGCATCCTTGCCAACATTTGTCGTTTCCTGACTTGTTAATTTAGCCATTCTGACTGGTGTGAGGTGGTACCTCATTGTGGTTTTGATTTATATTTCCCTGATGAGGAGTGATGTGGAGCATTTTTTCATGTGTCTGTTGTCCATTTGTATGTCTTCTTTGGAGAAATGTCTGTTCATGTCTTCTGCCCATTTTTTGACTGAATTACTTGTTTTTTGGGTGTTGAATTTGATGAGTTCTTTATAGCTCTTGGATACTAGCCCTTTATCTGATAAGACATCTTCAAATGTCTTCTCCCATTCTGTAGGTTGTCTTTTGGTGTTGTCAACTATTTCCTTTGCTGTGCGAAGACTTTTTATCTTGATGAATTCCCAATAATTCATTTTTGCTTTTGTTTCCCTTGTTCTTGGAGATGTGTCAAGCAAGAAGTTGCTGTGACGGAGGTCAAAGAGGTTGCTGCCTGTATTCTCCTCTAATATTTTGATGACTTCTTATAGGCAATTGTTAAGTGATCCGTAACTTGAAAATCTGTAATTCCTAGATTCTAACTATATCAACAGACACCATGAGAGATGATTTCTGCTGAGCACCAGGGAAGTCATTAACAGTTTGGCTTGTCTCCATTTTTAGGTCAACACTCTCATACCCTCCCTCATTCTATTTCCAGTATGTTCATGTTTTCCCAGAATAGCTATGAAATCATGTAATTAGCCTCCAAATCAGCAATGCTGACACAGCCATTGGCATTAAGTACAAAAAAATTGATCAACTTATTTTAAAGAAAACATTCCAAAGGAGTCAGGTCTGCTTTCAAGAGCCAGGGAAAGTCCGATCTGTTAATACTACATTTCTTTCATTACAACATGAAATGGCTACTGGAAACTGTTCCCACATTGCCTCCAAGAATGCCTACTCCCAGAGCAGGAAACACCCCATAGGTCAGATTTCTGCACATGTACTTTGTGCCCATCACAAAGCCAAATGAGCTAGATCCAGATGGAAGTCTATAAAATAACATATTTAAAGGGGAAAAGTAATCAGTGGTGAGGTAGGTGGTATATGGGAGCAAGAATGGGGTCCCACCCAAGAGATTTTTTTTTTTTTAAGATTTTATTTATTTATTCGACAGAGACAGAGACAGCCAGCGAGAGAGGAAACACAAGCAGGGGGAGTGGGAGAGGAAGAAGCAGGCTCACAGCGGAGGAGCCTGATGTGGGGCTCGATCCCAGAACGCTGGAATCACGCCCTGAGTCGAAGGCAGACGCTTAACCGCTATGCAACCCAGGCGCCCCCCAAGAGATTTTTTAAAAGGGAAAATGGTATTTTCCTTTGTGGTATATTCTATAAAATCAATACATAGTGGATGTGTCAGGCGTATAAAAGACTGGCAAGTCAGAAAGACTCAGAAATAAGTGTAAGACATAATGGTGACCTGACTGGTGATGTGTGTGGGTATATATTTGTGAGTACATGCACATATAAAGCAGCACAATCCAATTTTCCCATCTGAAAAATACAAATAATTGCACCTTTTTCACAGTGGCCTTGTGAAGATTAAAGGGAGGGAAGCTTGTCAAGCATTTAGTGTAGCACCTACCGCACCAGAGGAGCTCCGAGGGGGTGGAGAAGAAAGCCGCAAGTACAAGAGCATGCAGGCAATGCCATCCATTTGCCTCCTTTTTCTGCACAGTCTGTGGTCTGCCCAGGAGCTGCTGTAAGTGCTTTGTGTGTTTTAACTGCTTTCATTCGCACGACAGGTACCTCTAAGTACCTTTAAGGCAGGTGCTATTTTATCTCCATTTTGCGAATTAGGAAACCCTCACCAAGGAGTTACTTAAGCCTTACATTGCCGAGATTACAAAGTTGGCAAGTGGACGATTGCTGGAGACAGGATGGATCCCCATCAGTCTGTACCATAGGCATCGATGGAGTGTGAGTGTACCCAGAGCCCACTGCAAGGTTCTGATGGCTTCTAGGGGGTCCTACTTTTTGCCCAGAGGCTTTCTTTTCCAAAATTAATCATCTCATGGTTCTTGGTTTGTGAAACTGCTTAAATTTGCATAATTATAGGTTTACAGGAGACCTCTACATTCTTTAACTTTTCTGCCTGTTTCCAGCCATCTGATGATTTGTAGTTTCTCTTAAGAGCTGTTTAGATTTTCTTGGTTCTTTGTATGCCTAGTAATTTTGGATTTTATCTTGAACATTTTGAATATTATAGGTCTCTGGGTCCTGTCAATATCCTTTAAAAATGTTGATTTTATTGTTGTTTTAGTAGACATCCTGGTTAAGTTCAAACTACAAATCCTGTCTTCTGTGGGCAGTGGTTCGATTTTTAGTTTTTACAGCTATTTGGATCCCATCCCACATATGTCCCACTGTGCCGGTGTGGGACCTGGTTGAGGCTGTATACTGCGGTTTGGTTGTAAAGCCTTCACTAAGCTGTTTTCGGTCTCTGTTGCACATCACATCTCATGGGTGAGCCTAAGACCTGTGTGGGTTCACACAGGGATACACAGATCGAGAGTTTCTCCTTCAGCTCCCTCCTCTGTGAGTTCCCATCTTCCAAGGATATTTTATCCCTGTCTCCTCGCTGGAAAGCTGCGGTTTCTCTTAAGAGTTTTAGCCTCCCCACAACTGTTGTGCACTTCCCATAACTGGGACACAGGGGCAAGAGAAAAAAGGAACAAAGAAAAAAAATGTGAGAGAAATACTTTTGGTTTCTCTTACACTTCGGGGTGTGGGGAGCAGGCCCTCCACCCGTCTTCTGCCTGGAGATAAGGGTTTCTCTCTGGGTTTTAGGAGCCTATAAAACCTCAACTTTCACTGGGGTTTGCTGTGGGGAAGGCTGGGACAGAAAAAAAAAAAAATAAAGATTTCTTCCTCACTCTCAGGCTGGCTACTACCTCATCCTGTGATGAGAAAGAAAGTATTTCTCTTGGAGAGTTTCATGTCCACGTGTGCTACGCAGTAGAATCTGGACTGCCCTTGAGCCTAAGCTGGGAAACTGTTGCATAGGTTGTTCTTTAAGTGTTGGTTTCCTTCCCTAATATGTCTGCTCTTATTCATTTTCAGAGTTCTGGAATATTGATCTTTATATTCTTTTGCAGGACTTTCAGTTATAATCACCAGGAGAACTAGGGTGTAGTGGGCTTACAGCGACTTACATGAAACCAGAAGCTCTTTAAAGTTATCTTTTAAATTGAGATACTCCCTTCCTGTGTAATCATATATTCCATATATACTGTGATATAAGGAACCTTATTCCCCTGGAGTTACCTATTCATTGGTTTCTTTATTCACTAAATAGTTGAATGCCTACTCTGTTCTACATTCTGAAAAGAATGTGGTGGAATACATATATAAATAAGACCCAGTTTCTACCCAAATTTCTCAGAGTATGCACAGAAGACAAATAAACCAGTAACTGCAATACAGAATCAGTGCTATAGTGGATCTTTAACTTTTTTTTTTTTTCACTAAACCCCAAGCAGGGAACTATCTCTATTAAAGGCTAAGCTCTGATCTCTTCCTCATTTTTCGTTTCCTTTGATAACTGCCCATTTCCCTCTTTGCCTTTTCTTTTTTTTTTTTAAAGTACAGTCCGGAAGAGTTGGTTCCAAGGTAGAACTAAATGTTTTTATTTCACAAAGAAAGGCATATATTTAAATTAAAAGTAAATTCTTACTTTACTGGGTTACTTGAGAGGTCTTTAGAAACTAGATACATCTTTTCCAGTGTCCTCTGCCATCATTACCCTTTGGTCTCAAGATCTTATCTCTTATCTAAGGCTCAATCTCTGAGTTACACACTTTAAAAATACATTCTTTCAACCATTGAGCCAATGCTAAGCTATAGCTGTGAGTTCTATTTTAGTTTGTAAAACTTAGTTGCTTAAAATAACAAACATGTATTATCTCACAATTTCTCTGAGTCAGATGCTTGTGCCTCTGGTTCTGAGTCTCTGTTGAGGTTGCAGTTAAGCTGTCAGATGGGGCCACAGTCTCATGTTAGGCTTGACTGGGAAGGATACACTTCCAAGTTCCCTTATGTGGTTGTCAGCAGGATTCAATTCCTCTTGGGATGTTGGACGAGGGCTTCTGTTCTTTGCTGGCTGTTGGTCAGTTCTTTGCTCTGTACCTCTAGTTCCAAGCTATGCATCTCCAGAGGGCTGCTCTTAACATGTCAGCTGACTTGCCTCAGAACCAGTGTGTAAGAGAATATAAGAGAGCATCCAAGATGGAAGCCATTGTCTTTCTGTAACCTAATCTCAGATGTGAGGCCATCACTTTTGCCATATTCTATTTGTTAGAGGCAAGTCACTAATCCAGCCCATGACCAAGGGGAGGGTGATTATAAACCTTAACTGCCTAGATCAGTGCATTTCTTATTTGCTGTAAATAGGACTTCTCTGTGCTAAGTCTTGGGACATGATAGCCTTTGCATGCTAACTCAAAGCATCTAAAATTCCATAGATATTTATCTTTACCCTTTTTATTTTGTTTATTCATATTAGCTTTGAACTACTTCCTTTCCAATAGGTTGGATTCACTCAGACTAGATCCCACTTTTAAAATATCCTGCAGGACGTTATAATGTACATTTATATATTAATAAAAATAGCTGTCTTCCTAAAGAAGTCTCTACTGTCTTTCAAAAAAGTATGCAAAGTATTTAAGACTTCATATTTATGCTTGATTCATGTGCCCGTCTGCCTCTTATTTGTTTGTTGCTTCTTATTTCCCAGTTACTCTTGGGAGTTGGAGGACATTTTGTGATAAAGGAAAATCTTTATCACTCAAGGTCACTTTGGGTATAATTTTTCAGGCCATGTGATTCTGGGAGAACTCTGTAAATTCAAAATTGTATTATTATTTATGTATTAATGCATAACGAAAGATGCACTGATCAAAATCACAGCAAGGGAATTACTGCCATGGAAAATATATACATTCCATTTTTTTCTATGACCTGCACTAATAGGACTATCTCTAATAGAAGAGAATTAACAACCTTAATATTTTAGTTAAGCATTGTGTGATTATAATGGGATGCCACTTTAACCTTCTGCTTGTTGAATTTGTGTCCACTTCAGATTTTCATAAGTTATGTTATATTCTACAAAATGTATTATTTTTGGTTTTCATATGATTTGATTTTCCCTAATTTTTGAAAATTTTCAGTTTAACAAGACAAAATTTGGAGCATCCTCTTTCATCTGTACAGGAAATAATCTACTTGTTGCTAAAGCTAACTGAGCATTATTGACCAAATTATTATCACAGTGCTACAGGAGCACATGGCATATATGTTGAGAGCCCTGGGAAACAAGGGCATGAACATTTTGTCCAGAGGGGTCTGAGTCCAGAGATTGCTTCTAAAGACAAAAACAAAAACAAACCCTGAAATGTAATCACTGTACATAGGTAATGCAGGAGTGCAAAAATCAATTTCTCTTAAATCCTAAAATAAAAGATATATTTCATTATCCTTTGTCAAATATTTTATTCATTGAACAAAATGTATTGGGTATCCATATGTGCCAGTTCTAAGCTGAGAATTGTCACTTCCTTCAGAGCTCATGGTATGATAGATAAAACAGGAGTAAATGGCTTGAAACAGTGCCATCTTTCTTTTTTTCAAATGGGCTTTTTAAGAAGATTTTTTTAAAAAAAGATTTTATTTATTTATTTGACAGATAAAGAGAGCAGCAGGCAGAAGGAGAAGAAGCAGACTCCCTGCTGAGCAGAAAGCCTGATGCGGGGCTCGATCCCAGGACTCTGGGATCATGACCTGAGCCAAAGGCAAAAGCTTAACCAACTGAGCCATCCAGGTACCCCAGAAGATTTTTTTTCTTTAAGTTTATTTATTTCTTTTAGAAAGTGTACACACAAGCTGAGGGAGGGGCAGGGTAGGGGAGGGACAAAGAGAATCTTAAGCAGACTCCCTGCTAAACACAGAGCCCTTCTAGGGGGGCTTGATCTCACAACATCAAGATCATGACCTGAGAAGAAATCAAAAGTGCGGTGCTTAACTGACTGAGCCTCCCCGGTGCCCCTAAGGAGAAGATTTTATTATGAAATATATTGCACATATATAAACTTTTGACCAAAAACCATTCACTACCTTTTAGTTGATGAAGAAAATATTTAGTATAAATGGTGTAACTAGGTAACAATTTTTAAAAATTCTCTCACCAAAGGACATTAACCAGTCTTTTTAATCCCTTCCAAGCAACCTCATCTGAAAATCTTAGTGCTCTAAACCTGTTACTCCCAGATCAAAGACTTTCAGTAGTTCCTCTTTGTTCACAGAATATACCTCAAACTTTTAAACCAAATGTCTGAAGACTTGGGGGGCCTGGGTGGTTCAGTCATTAAGCATCTGCCTTTGTCTCAGGGCCTGATCCCAGGGTCCTGGAAATTGAGCTCCGTATCAGGCTCCCTGCTCTGCTGGGAGCCTGCTTCTTCCTCTCCCACTCCCCCTGCTTGTGTTCCCTCTCTCGCTGGCTTTCTGTCTCTCTGTCAAATAAATAAATAAGATCTTAAAAAAAAAAAAAGTCTGGAGACCTGTGGTCCCAGAAGACTTTTCTAACCCCATCTTTCATTACTTTATTACTTTTCAGCTCCACCTTTCATAATGAATATTTGTTACAACACCGTATTTCAACCAAACCATTCTCTCTCCTTACGCTATTTGTCTGCATGCCTTTCCCTTCACTTGGTTGTTTAACTGGTCCTTAACCAGGGGCAATCTTGTCTTTTCCCTCCTCCCCTCACGTTTGGCAATGTCTGGGGACTTTTCGGTTGTCACAGCTGGAGGGGACTACTGGCATCTAGTGGGTGGAGGTTAGGGAGGCTGCTACAATGCACAGGACAGCCCCTCCAAGACAAATAATTCTCTCTCCCAAAACATTTCTATTGCCAATGTTGAGAAACCCTACCTAAATAGTACTTTCCTTTCTCTTTGTTCAAATTCCAAACTCTTTATGGCCTCTTTTAATGATTATCTCCTCTATGCAAGCTGGTGTTGTCCTTTCCATCCAAATAATCACTCTTTTGACTTTGAACTTTTCTAAGAGAAGTGCTTTTGGTACTTAGTATTTTAAGTAATTTATTTAAGACTAATTTTTTAGAGCAGTTTTAGGTTCATTAGCAAAATTAAGAGGAAGGTACAGAAATTTCTCGTATACCCCTGCCTTCATACACACATAATTTCTCCCATTATCAGTATCTCCCCAACAGAGTGATATGTTGTTATAAATGATGAACCTCCTTTGACACATCATAACCATCTGAAGTCCATAGTTTACATTAGGATTCACCTCTTGGTGTTGTACATTCTATAGGTTTGGACAATTGTGTAATGATAGGTATCTGTCATCATAGTGGCATACAGAGGAATTTCACTAAATACTAAAAATGCCTGCTTTCACCCCCATACCCCCAACCACTGATCTTTTTACTGTCTCCACAGTTTTGCCCACGTCCAGAATGTCATATGGTTGGAGTCATAAAACTGTAAGTAAACATCTTTTTTAAATTGGCTTCTTTTGCTTAGTAGTGTGCATTTCAGCTTCCTTTATGACTTTTCACGGCTTGATAGCTCATTTCTTTTTAGCGCCGGACAGTATTGCGTTGTCTGATCCATTCACCTACTGAAGGACATCTTGGTAGCTTCCACATTTTGGCCATCATGAGTAAAGCTGTTATACATATCCGTGTGCCAGTTTTTGTGTGGACATAAATTTCCAGCTCATTTGGAGTGCAGTTGCAGGATCATCTGGTAAGAGTAGGCTTAGCTTTTCCCGTCTCCTTTTTACACCCACTTCTATTCTTCCATCCTCTGAAGTTCAGCTTACAGTATGTCTTCTTCAGGAAGTCTGTTGGATCACTTCCACTCACAGAATTCTTTCTTTCCTTTAAAATCATTTTATGGAAGTGGTATGGTATAGAGCAGTGGTTCTCAAACTTAAGCAGGCATTGGAATCCTGGTGAAGAGGGCTTAGTTAAAACACAGATTCCTGGACTCCATTCTCAGAGCTTCTGATTCAGTAGGTCTGGGTGGAACCCAGGAATGTGCATTTCTAACAAGTGCCCGGGGGATACTGATGCTGCTGGTCTGGGGACCACACATTGAGAACCACTGCTAAGGGAAGCGTAGAAGACCACCCTTAGCCAGACAGGTCTGGATTTCTATCCCAGTTCCTCTACCTCCAAGCTGTATGTCACCAAACTAGTTATTTTACCTCTCTAAAGCTCAGTTTCCTCACCTGTAAAAGGGGAACAACAATAGATTAATTAGAACTATACAAAATAAGATGCATAAGTGTTATAAAATAGCAGATTTCTTTGGTATTATTTGTATTGTTTATGATAAATACTAAAATATACCAGTTATTATTTTTTTGTTGGAAAAGAAAAAGTTAGAGTGTAGAGATTTGTTGACATTCACAGGCCAAACCCAAAGAGTCTAGTAGCCAGCACTTCCCAGATTGGACTGTGAGCCAGCTACGGGGAGATGAGGAGCAATTGTTTATCATACAGTGCATGTGAGACCCACTTTTGTGTGCATATTATTTCAGAGTGCGTTGATATGTTACCATCTGATGCAGAGCATCCCAATTGGGCAGAGTTTCACTGCAAGTTTCTCAGAGGATTCACTCTTCCTAATGTTGCGCTCACCATGTCTGCTTTTAGCATGGATGAGAACATCCAGTCCAATCTGCTGTGCTCTAAGTGGTAGGGTTGGTTGTTCTTGATGTACGTGATATAAGTTACAGCAGAGATGGCAGGGGGTTGCTTTCCTCACAAGAACACAGTGGGAATGGCAAATAGGACCCTTCAATGGTCCATGTTGATAGGTAATTTCACCCAATACTCTTGACTGGGCTTGGCTGAGTGGCGCTGCTCTAAGATCTGCCTTTAGGTTGAAGGATCAATGTCTATAGAGGAAGCTCTTTTCATTGCTATGGCAACAATAAAAGAGAACACAAAGAAACATGCAAGGCATATTGAGGCCTAGGCTTGGAGCTACCATTTTCTCACTTTTGCCTGCCTGTTTTGGTCAAAGCAAGTTTCATGAGGTGAGAAAGATAGTCTGTCTCTATGATGACATTACACAATCAATTTACCAAAAAATTGGCAAAACGAATGAAGGCTCTATGTGAGGAAAACTATAGCAATTTCAACATAAAATCAAGGTCTGAACAAATTGAGAGGCATACCATGTTCTTGGATGAGAAGATTTAATTGTAAAGAGCTAATTATTCCCAAATCAATTTATATATTTCATATAATTACAGTTAGAATACCAACTTGGATTTGTTTTGTGGAACTGGACACACTGACCTTAGAGTTCAATTGGAAGACAAAGAAAAAAATCTTAAAAATAGACAGAAATTTATCTAAAAGAATAGTGACTGGGGCATCCCATATATCAGAACATAGTCTATAACCACTAAAATTCAAGTAATATATGGAACTGGCATAGGAGTAGACAAATTGGTCATCCAGATACAGAGCAGGAAACATTAAAATGTAACATATGACAAGATTATTTTAATTCTGGGAGAAAAGATTTATTTAACAGTTGGTGCTGGTAAAACTGATTGCCCACCTATAGGAGTGTAAAATTAGATCCCTACATTTCGTATATATAAAAATCATTTCCTGTTCAAATACTTAAATATAAAAATTAAAATGTTAAGAATTTTAGGAAGGAATTTAGGAGGTAGCATACAATCTAGGGAGAGAGAGAAAGCTTAATAATAATAATAATAATAATAATAATAATAATAATAAATCCTAGATTAGAATCCTAGATTAAATGAATCCTAGATTAAAATCCTAGATTAAAAATTACATATCTGAGAACATAAATATTAAAAGTCTTGTACGCAAAATAAACTATAAGCAATGCCTGCAGACAGTCATTAGATTTGGAGCAAATATCTGCAAAGCAGATGATGGATTAAGTAAGGATTAATAACTATAATACTCAGCTTTTACAATTTGACAAAAAAGACAATAGAGAAATAGATGAAGGAGATAAATCTGCAGTTCACAAGGGCCAATCCAAACAGCTGATAAATATATTAAAAGATGCTCTAATGCAATAATAGTCATAGAAGTGCAAACTAAATTAACATTGACGTACCGCCTTATACCTGCCAGACTGGTATACAGTTTCAATGTTATAACAGTTATTGCAAGCAGGGATTCAGGAGCTGGAAGTATAGTTATCATGTTGGCAAATGTGAATTTTCATAGTCCACCTCTTTGGTACCCAACATCACATTTTTCTTTCCATTTATATAACCTCCCCCTCTTTCTCCAAGTCCAGATTTCTAGGTGATGTTCACTCCACTCCATCAGGTCTCCTGGTGTTTCCCTGGGCTCGTGACATACAGACTAAAATACAAGTTATTGGTTCTCAACATAATCATTTGTGGTAATTAAGAAGTACCAGGAAAAACTGCAATATAAGCTTCCGTTTGGAGAGAGACAGTAAAAAAAAAAAAAAAAAAAAAAAAAAACCCAAAAAGCATAAAAACGTCCCGCTGTCACCGGTCCACAGCAAATATCAAATCCTAATGGGTGGGAGTAGCAAGAACTCTGTGCGATGTCAAAGAAGTCACTGCCAATCTATCAGACCCTTCTGTTTTCTGGTAGGTCTCTGTTGTTTCATTCCGCAGCCTCTGGTGCTTGCTGGGGTGGGAGTAGGGGATCCTCCTTGTCTGTTATATTTCATGACCACAGGTGAGGTCAGTTATTGCTTTTTAACAGCTCACTTCTAGTTGGTGTGACTTTGGGGTGCTTGAGGATGGCTTTAGAGGCTGATTGATGGAAACATCAATGCGATATGAGGAGTAAAGTTGGGGATAGTGTTAGGCACATAGATGAGGGGGAGGGGATAACCCAGAAGGGCAAGGAATTTATCTGCTGGTTTCTTTTTTGTGTTTCATCTCTTTGAATATGTAACCTTCTCCAAATGTGTGAGTAGTGTTTATTTGGCCTCTCCACTGGGGCTTTTTTTCTGCTCTGAGGTGGTGGGAAGAACGGAGCCTCAGTGGGTCCCTTCTTGTCTGGGAGGAACACAGGAACTGTGGTGGCTCTGTTATAGAGAGAGAACAGCTGCCGTGCCAGTGCTTGGTGCTTTCTTCTGGGGAGACTGGGTCAGCCAGTGGTATTGGAAGACACTGCCAATGGCATGGTGAATCTGGCCACAAGTGCCTTATTGTTCCTACTGGAGTGGATCCAGTACCATCAACTGCCCCTCACCGAGGGGACTGGGTCTCATGTGATTCCCACCCGTCTCATGCATGTGCAAATTCTAAAAATGGCTATAAAAACTGACTACAATCATATGACACATATTATTTAATATTTACACAAGTGACTTTTTGTTTATGCAGGATTTTATATTTTATCTTGGTCAGTTTTCATTTTGTTAATTTAAGAGTTGGTGAGCAGGATCATAGGAAGGAAGCCAGCTAGTCTGTAGTTCAGGCAAAAGAGGGAAAGGTGGGGAGCAAACCCTTTCTTATTAGGGCTTGCATAGCCAGGAATTGCACTAGATTGGCCAAATGTATTAACTTGGTGGTTCTCAGTGTTGGGTCAGAATCACCTGGGAACTTTGCATACAGTGCACGTGTTTAAGTCTTGTATCCCTTATTAACTCTCCAGGTAGTACTCCAATATGTACTCAAGTTTCAGCTCTCCCTGCATTAACCCATTATACCTGAGGTAGATATCATTGCTCTCTTTATAGAATCCCAAGCCGGGGTTCCCAGAGGTTAAGCTGGATTGGGCTGGAAGATGGAGAGGAATTTTAAAAGGTAATTTCTGCCTGATTTGGTGGGGAGTTTAGAAGCTTGAAGATCATAGTTTATGTTAATATGACATTGTTCTTGCCCATTTCGGTGAGGACTGATGACATTCCAGGTATGCTTTAAAAAAGTATTACACGTTAAATCAAGAAACAAATCTTCTCAGTGGTAGTTTGCCACCTTATATTCATAGCCCATTTTTTCATCAAAATTTCAAATATTATATGCACATAGTTAAAAAAATAAAACAAGGAAGAAAGAGTTTCTCTTTCAATATTAGATGTTTCTAATTCATCCTGGGGACTGGCATGGGGGAATGTTTGTGTTCTTTTTAAGATATGTAAGTCATTTTGTCTCACCTCCCCTGTCTCTCTAACCTTAGCTTCATTAGTTTCCCACTCCAAACAGAATAACATGTAAAGTCTTTCACATGATCTAAAAGACTCCATGACCTGGCCCTGCCTGCTTCTTTAACTTTTTTCCACCATTTCCTTTAGCCCGTCTTACCTCCCTGGCTTGGTGCTGAGGGTCTTGCATTGGATGGATTCTTCGCTTGAAAGATCAAGTCTGGCTTTCAGGTCTTTCTTCAGCCTATTTATACAATGTGTCCCTTAGTGTGGTTTACTTTCTTAGTGGGGTTGGTCGCTTTCCAAAAGTATCTATCTGTTTAATTGTTCATTATATTTCTCCTCCACACATGAGTAAATTCCATGAGAATAAGGACTTTGTCTTTTTCATCTATGTTCCTATAATACCTAGGAAAGAACAGTGCCTGGCCCATAAGAGGGCATAATACATATTTGTTGAATGAATGAATGAATGAATATACCTTCCTGAGGACACAAAAACAGACATAGATGCGCACACACACACAGACATAGACGCGCGCGCACACACACACACACACGTACGAACACACACACACAGAGAAATTTACACCAATAGAATCATGCTATCTTTAAAAACAAAATTGATTATCTTTGAGATTTTCCTAGAAAGACATAGATTAACTGGTATTTTTTTATGGCTTAAAGATCTTTAGGATATAAAATTTAGCTAAAAATAAGAAAGCAAAGGACCGAATGTAATACTATTTTGTGGATGTACTGTAATTCATTTATCAAGTCACCTACTGATGGATATTTTGCTTTGGATTCCAGGAGTTTGCCATTTCAAAAGTGCAGCAATGAATACAATCATGGTGTGTATTGTTTTAATTTTTTAAACAAATTCTCTCTTACTTTAAAATTTTTAATATTTCAGGTGCATACATATTTGAACATCATTTTGTCAGAATCACCGTATTATGTGACTGTTATTGCTGGTTAGGGGGGAGATATTATTAATTAACATTGATACCTGAGAATTTTCAAAAAATCAATATGATTCTTAGAAAACATTGTTCTTTTTACTTTAGCTTCAGACTTACTGTAAGTAATTTTATTCTATGAGAGATGCCAATTTTTAAATAAATTTCCTGGAAAAGAAAGAAGTATTTCCCTTATTACTCTGACTTTTGAAATAATAGCAAGAGTCGGTTAACTTCTCAAGTGTAAAACTCAACAGGGCCCATGCCTGCTGACCCATGAGAAATTTCAAAAGGCTGGCTAATGCATTATTGATTGTACTTTTTCTAATTAATTCTAGTAAGTGGGCAGTTCCTGGGGGTGGAGTGGCGGGGACAGGGCCTCGAGCAGATCATATTGTATGTCCTCTTCTCTGCTCCACCAGTCCTGTTAATCTAGTGCTATCAGGTCATGAGGAACACAGGCAGTTTTGGTGGTGAAAAGTTGCTAAAAGGGCTAGCCCGGGGATGGTGCAAGGCAGGGAGGGAGAGGTGGTTCCTCCAGCTGCGCTGCGTGGTTGAGAATAAGATGCTGTCACGCTGAGTGTTCATAGGTAAGACTCAGGTCCGACTAGCCAGCAGAACCACCTCCTGCCTCACGCTGTGGCTGCTTCTCTGCGTTCCAGTTCATCTTGCACCAAGAGATGATGAAAAGGGGAAACGTAGGTGGCCCAGGACTGTTTATCTGATCCACATATCTTGGATGAGTGTTTCTCAAACGGTTACTTTTGTACCTCTGGACACACTCCAGTTTATCTGTGTTTCTTTTAAAGACATTTCTGTAAGCTAAGCAGGGCCTCCCACATGCTGTTCCCAACCCTAGTCTGTGTCTTGTCATATCACCACCCTCTGGGCAGCCACAAGTTATGGTATTGAGAAGTAATGACTGGCTCTCCAAGACATGGCAGGACCTGCCCTTTCTGAGTGGCAATTCCAAGTCTATTTACACACCCAGCGCCAAGAAGAAAGCAAGCCAAGAGAGAATCTGTATGCATCTTAAGCATTTTAAATGCACAGTGAATTCTCATACTTTTAAGTGTGGCCAAATGAATATTTTGAGCCTTATCAATCTGGTTAGCAATTCCTCTTTCCTCAGGGAGAAGAAAGGGTTTGGCATAAGGTGGGTAGAATGGCAGATGTATTTTCTCTTCTATATCTGGATTGAGTCTAAAAAGAGAGGTTTTCTAAGTAGAAGTGCTAGAACTCAGTTTAAGCCACAGAAGTCTGAAGATAGGGGCTATTTTGAACCCACCTTGGTCTGTGTTCCTCTTTATTTTGTCTTTCTGTACTTTTTATGTAATTTTGATTTTTTTTAAAACAAAATCTTGGGAAGCCACATATAATCTAAGTAACATACCTGGTGATGTGATGTCAGGAGTATTCTTATCTATCTGGGGCCTTTTTCTTGTGCTAAGGGCTAAGACTCCATGAGATACTAGAACACCTCAGAAAGAAGATGAAGTCACTGACTGAGACTTCCCATTCCCCAACCAGATGGAAACCACTTTGTGAGATCCCCCTTTCTCCACCCCAGCTTCTTATATCCTAGTGCTTAGTATGGCAGGTGGTAATGGTAATTAGTATGGTAGTGAACTTTAAGGATGTAATGAAATGTGGACAGGTTCTTAACTCATATATGAACTTTGCAAGAATGTATACATTTGAGCTGGTTTTGAGCATCTTGTTACATATTCCCATCATGCTGATACATGATTCCCATTCAGTAGGCTGAATTGCATAATAGTTCCAAAGGCTCTCCCTGCCAGAGTCTTGTTCATGTTGTATTCCAGAAGACTCTGGAAGGATCTGATACTTAGGGAAAAAGGGCCGGTCGTGTTAGTAGTGACTGTAGGCATTTGTTCGTTTTCTATTTGGGAAAATTGCTGTTCTTTCACCAAGATAATTGTAATTTTTAAAAGATGACACTTATTAAGTGATAATGTAGTGATTTCCCTTCCAAATAGGAGGAATGAATCGAATTTTTTTTCTAAAGAAACTATTATTAACGTTAATGATTTGTAGGTCACTAATTACTTTGCTTGCTGCTCATGGGGCAGTGGTAGGATCTGACAGTCCAGGACCTTGCTCCCATAATTATAGATATATTCCTTCAAGTGATAACTGAAAAATTGCGTGTAGATGTTATTTTGTAAGTAGTTGAATTATAATTAAAGCTCTGTAGTGCATTATTTTGTTTCATATAAGTCTCCATTTTATTTTATCAAGTTTTTTTTTTTTTTAAGCTAGGTACACTTGTACTTTCTTATTGAATAGATTCCACCTTGGATATAGATAGTCACGCCTGTTTTATGCTAGCAGGGAAGGAGTAAAGAGGTGAAGATTACAGGAAACAGGAGTAGATTGAGTTACATAGCCCTCTTTGTAAGTAACAAGGAGAGCTGAGAGAATATAGTCCAAGGATGGATCTACTCTTCCAAGTATAAATGTTTATTTCTTCAGTGCGGTTGTAGATAGCCCATCAGAGATAAAATAATAAGCAGAGATGAGCACAGTTCAAAATGAACAGATGTCTTCTCTATTGGAGTAAATTTTAACTTCAAAGACATATTTTTATATTTAATTTTTGGTTGCATGGTGTATTTCAAAGCTTCAAAATGATTCCAAAATTATTTTTCACTACAAGATTTCAATAACACATCGTGTATCTCTGGAAGGTAAGAATCAAAGTGTATGAGAGGCACTGGGAAATCACGGCAGACAGTGGCAAAGTGATCTCAGTTTGTGTCATAGAATTCTCATGCTTTGACTGAAACTAGTTTAAGAGACGGTGGCATAATGGAAGGAGAGAGTAGGCAATGTAAGACTGTAAGGAGCCAACAATGATGGGAAAGAAGACAACTTTAAGAGTGGACATTTCATTCTCCCTTCCTGAAAATTCTGGAATGATGCTTTCTAGGGAATGTGCAAGCAATGATTTGGAGGATGACAGCATTAAGACTTCAATGATGTCAAAGCTTAATACAATGCAGTGTGGCACAGATAATTGAGTATGCATGGAATATCCTTTAATACGTAGACCAATTTTTCCTGTGAGCCACCATTTCTAATTTCATGTTGCTATGAAAAGATGGCAATAAAAAAAACAAATAACAAGGAGATAAGCTGTTTGTTATTCCTTCTTAATTTTGTTGCCATGTCTTTCCTCATACCCCCTCAAAAAGGGAACGATACCAGAGCATGGTTTGAGATCTCTCAAGCTTTGTATTTCTTTCTCCCATTCCTCTTTTCCCCTTTTGCTTGGCCTTGGGACAACATTAGTTAACATTCTAGTTGTTTACCCCTTGAATTAATTATCATGAGTTGTAGAGACACAAGTTCTGCTATCTGTTGCACATCATTAAATGGCATCATTAAAACGTTAAATTATATCAGGGTGAAAAGCAGTTGTGAGTTCTGCTCATTTATATACCATCCTTGCAAACTCTCCTTATGAACAACCATCTGTGCAAAGATCTCGATGAGGAAAAAGAAGAGAAGCCTATAGATTATAGACTCTGCACAAACACGGTTGAGGAACTCCACAATAATTGTTGGCTCACAATGAATCCCCACAGCACTCTAACATAGTTGGAGTGAGATTATGGCCAGAGCTCCACTGTCTCTCACCGTTAAGAAAACTATGTTTGCATTAGCTGTGGAGTATATACTGTACCAGTTTCCTACTAAGAGATGTATGTTACAGTATCTCTGTTAGACGGTTACTGACTCAGTGGAAGTGTGGTTACAAAGAGCTCCAAATCTCTGCTCCAGGTGGTTGGAAGAAGGTGGGAGGTTAGCACATGGCCGTTCTCCATGAGCAGCAGAAAAGGACGGAAGTGAGGTTTGTTGGGAGGGTCTTCTTTTGTTAATGGCTTTACTGTGGCTTGACAGAACCTTAGAATTAGGTCAAAGGTCTGTATCCGTCAATAGAGCTCCTTGTCTCAGGGCTCTGATGGAGGAGATCTTGGTGTAAATCCTGGATCTACCACTTACTTTGTGTGAACTCCAAGTCTCATTTCTACATTTGTATTACTTCCTAAAGCTGTCATGATGATTAAATTAAATCCTGTCTGTAAAGACACTCAACTAAGGCTGCTCGCTCTTATTTTAATGATGTAGGTAGAAGTGCAAATGCAAATCACAATGCTTCCCTTCTCTTCTAAAGAACTGTAGATGAGGGATAGGGAGCGGACGATGAGTGTGTGACTGGAGATGGCGTGGGGGTAGGCCATATCTCCTAGGGTTCCCGTATCTCCTAGGGTTCATGTTGCTCACTGGCTTTTCAACTCTTCTTTGATTCCTTGTGTTCCAGAGCCTGAGCTGTAAGAATCAGCAATAATGGACTGGTGAGTAGGCAATCCTGAGGTGCTGCACATCTTTTAGCCTATAAGATACTTGCTTCTGGGTAGGTATAGAATTAATTGCAGTCAAAAGGAAGCCAGAGGCTATAAGTCAATCTTGATCATTACTGAATGCAGAGCAAAAATTCTGGAATATTAGACTAAAGCAAAAAGAAGATTTACTAAACATGGTGTTATAGGTTTAACTGTGTTTCCCACCTCCACCCCCAAATTCATATGCTGCAGTCCTAACCCTCAGTACCTCAGAAGGTAACTTATTTGGAAATTGGGTGATTGCAGATGGAATTAGTCAAGATGAGGTCATACTGAAGTAGGGTGGGCCTTTAATCCAAGATGATCAGTGTCTTTATAAAAAGGGGAAATTTGGACACACACACACACACACACACACACACACACGGAGAACACCATGTAAACATGAAAGCAGAGATCAAGTTCATATATCTTCTAAGTAAGGATCACCAAAGATTTCCAGCAAATCTCCAGAAGCTGGGAGATAGGCACGGAACACCTTCTGTAGCACAGTCCCCAGAAGGAACCAAGCTTGCCAACATCTTCATCTTGAACTTCTATTTTTTTCTTTTTCTTCAAAAAATTTTTAAAGATTTTATTTATCTGAGAGAGAGAGAGCATGAGCAGGGGGAAGGGGCAGAGGGAGAGGGAGAAGCAGACTCCCCGCTGAGTAGGGAGCCCAATGTGGGGCTCAGTCCCAGGACCCTGAGATCTTGACCTGAGCCGAAGGCAGATGCTTACCCTACTGAGCCACCCAGGTGCCCCATCTTGGGCTTCTAGATTCTGGATCTGTGATACAATAAATTTCTTTTAAGCCATCCAGTTGGTAGCAGTAGCCCTAGCAAACTAATACACATGGGTAAAATTAATCTCCATTTCTCTTAAACAAAGCTGGGAAGAGGGTGAAGCAAATGAAGCACTTGCCTCAGTGCATTTAAAGGGCACCACACACACAAGAAGGCCCTTACTAATGAAGATAAATCATATCTGAATGCAGTATTTTTAAAAATTGAAACTAATGCAAAATATCAATGCCAAAAAATATCAAAAGTTTAAATAGCAACAGGATCAACAAGAGCTTCATGCTAAGCATATTGGAGCATGGGGCAAAAGAAATGAAAAAAAAATTAGTAATACTATGTTCATAGTGTTCTTAACACTAAACTTATATCTGCTATATGAAGCATCACAATCAAGACCTTTATACATGTACACTTGTCTAATGATTTCCTCAGGGTAAATGATTAGAAGTGGACCAAAAAATGCACAGATTTTATGATTGGATACTCATTGTTAAATTGACAAAATTTTGCTTTCCCCATTGGTTTATGGATACCTTTTTCTCCTGGATATAATTTGATGTCTTGAATATTTCACTTATTTTGTGAATTGCCAATTCATGTCCTTTATGTATTCGCTTGGGTTGTTCATCTCTTTCAAAGTGTTTTATTTAAAGAGCTCTCATATTAAGGATATTATCTGGATATTAACTCCTAGTTAATGTTATATATATTGCTAAGTTTTCTCCAGTTTATCAGTCAGTCGTCCTTTTTTTTTTTTTTTAAGATTTTATATATTTATTTGAGAGAGAGCCGAACGCAGATGCTTAACTGACTGAGTCACCCAGATGCCCCAGTCTTCTTTTAATTTATGTTGTATTTTACACAACCAGAAACCTGAGCGTAGGTGGAAGACGAGGTGACTGGAGCAGAGAAGAAGGTAGAGCCTTTTTGTAAGGTCACAGCCAGACTAATAAGCACCAACGGCAGGCACCCGAGGTCCAGAACAGGCCAGAACGATGAGGAAGCGTTTGTCACTGTATCTCTGCACTCATGAAGAACTCAATACAGGTGTACCTAGGACACACATACTGACTGATTGGCCTGAGCTAATGAACTCCACTTTTTTATTTTTTACCTAAGCCAATCTGAGTTTTTTGTACTTTGTAGCCGGAAAGAGTCCTGATTAGTCAGGCCACATAATTTGGGGAAAATCATTTTTTTTTCCCTGTTAAATACAAGGAGACATTTCCAGGGAACCTGAAGAACTGAAAAAGTAGTAGACTTCATTTTCCTGATTTTGGAGAGCAAAGGCTCAGGTGGCGTTTAGACGGACTAATTATGAATGAGAAGATAAATTAGAAATTTGTTATCAGAGTCATGGAAGCTGGGAATATTTCCACATATCTAAAGCTCAAAGTGTAAAGGCTGAATTGGAACAGAGGGTCAAAACTCTTTGTTTAGCCCCATGGAAGTCTGCCTCCAGGGAGAAAATGTGCTGATCCCATTGACTTTTGGTGTTCTGGTTTTGTGGCAATTATTTTTTATTGTATAATACTACGTTGGCATTTGGCTTTGAATACGTCGGTCTTCTGAGTGGGTTAATAGGAGTCCTCCCTTGGGACATGGCAGAGTACCAGTGACTGAGCTATTATTATTTCACTCTAAATTTAGCCTTCTCTGTGTGGCTCTGTGATGATGTAGCTGGGACTTTGCAAACTACATTGCCCAGAATTCTTTGCCTGTTAGCCTCCTCAAGTAGCAGGCCCTACCAAGGAATTGGGAGTCAGGAGGAGAAGAGAAGGGATTTTCATCCTGCTTGCTTGTTATTCCTATTAGTAAGGCTCCTACATCAGCATTTTGTTCTGGTCTCCAGCTTCTTGTAGTATTTTGCTTGTGTGTCTCCTCAGAGGTACTTGGAGCAACGAGGTCTCCCTCCTTTGAGGTTCCAGGCTCTGATAATCTAAACTCTTTGTATTACCCTGGCCTAAGGGCTGGTAGCTGCATTTAGCATCGCTGCATTACCTCAGTGTTTCTATTGTGCTCTTTCAGCCAGCAAACACCTGTGTAACCAATTCCTTATATTTAATTTCCTTCCTCCCTAGACCCTAATATGTAATAATAGGAATGGTCCCAGGAAACATCTCCTAAAAGATAGAATTCTGGAATTGGTTCAGTTATGTTCTTGGGCTTAAATACATACTGCTTAACTCCTTGGCAAAAAAAAAAAAAAAAAGGAAAAGAAAAGAGTCACTAATAATCCATGACATGCATTGGTATCATGATTAAGTAAATGGTCTCTTGTAGTTGATTGTGATGAAGTGTTTGTTGAAGCAAATGCCTTGGAGACCAAGTAGCTGTCATACTTTTTTGTTTTGTTTTGTTTTGTTTTGGTAGGAATGAAAACTGCAAACACTAGAAGGTAGGGTAACTGCCTTTGATTGCACTGGTGAGTTGACTGAGAGAAAAATGACAAACTTCAGGCCTTTAAACTTTCAACTAAAGACACTGTTGGATAATCAGAATTTCTATAGCAGCCCCAAAAGAATCTCTTGTATTCTGTAGCCACTGAGCTGAATTTGCTGCAGATTAGTCCATAATTTAATTGGGTAGGTTGCAGAATTACAATACCAGTTGGATTTATAACCTGCCAACTTCTTACTGGAAAGATTGGGAAGGAGCGAGACCTGGAATGGGGTATCCGTATAAATTCAACGCTGAGAGTCTTGAACCCTTGAGTGTTTCTGAGACTCCCTTGCCAGCAAAATCAGCTCCTCCTGCCTCACCTTGTCAACACCTACCAACACGACCTCTCAGGGCTTCTATAACTTGAGTCAGAACAAGTACAAGATATGAGTCAGGAGGGTATAGTTATGTTTAAAATAATTACGAAATTTTGTTGCTACATATTGGCAGAAACATGGTGAATTCATGTGGGAATGGGTTTTCTGGTTGTTAGATTAAGATGGATGGAATATCACATTGGGTTAGGCTAAGTTTATTGATAGGAGTTCACAGAGAGTCTGGATTCAGTGTATGAGCTCAAGCAGCTGAAAGTGGCTGTAACAGTTTGCTTGGCTGATTGATTGACACTTGGGCTCATTGGTTGTCTACATTCAATGAGGCTGAGATGTCAGAGCTTCTGGGAGTAATGTTGTGGAAGAAATCCAAAGGTTTAGAGAGTTGCAAACTTTGGAGCAGAGCAATCATAGACAGCCTCACACTGCTCCACTCCCTTTACTATAATACTAGCGAGGGCCCAGTGATGACTTCCTTTACTAAGGCGCTGAGAGATGCATTAGTGAGAGGAGCTCCAGCATCTGTTAACAAACTGCGTGACCGTGGCGGCGGTTCTCTGGAGGCTCGGGATAACGGCAGCAGAATGCTTTGACTCTCTTTACACAGAAAGACAGTGAGACCCCTCGAATTTGAGTTTGTTGGGAACAGAAGTAGAACCAGAACCCATATCTTGTGACTTCCAGTCTGAGACCCCTTCATTAAGCCTCATTAGGTCCAAATCCATCAATCCTGTATAGTTCAAGACTCAAGGTCACTTTGGTTTAACATGTATATATTCGTGCATACTTGTTCTCTTCTTCACATATGACTTACAGGGAGAAAATAATGAGACAATCTCATAACATGCAAAACCGAACATGGCAGCCCGTTACAGTAGCGGTTGCATGCACGTTTACACTGCTATCCAGCTGCAAAGGCAGCACTGAGCAGTTGTAGGAGATCTTATGACCTCCGAAGCCTGAAAAGTTTACTATCTGGCCCTTGATGGAAACAGTTCGCTTACCCATGCTCTAAAAATAAAAGCACTGCAGATAGAGCTTAAATTTCCTGTGATCACTCTTCCTCTTGTCAGCATAAATTTAATAATATTGTGTTTTCATGTTTATAGATTATTTGTCGATTTAAATAATCTATGATTTCTCTGGTCACTAGGAAAGATGGGGCAATTTTTCCAGAAGACTTAACAGAATGACTGTCTCCTAAAGAAGGTGGGCTACTTGGTCTCCCCCTTTTTTAATTTTTAAATTTTATTTAATAAATTTATTTAAGGATTTTATTTATTTATTTGGGAAAGAGAGAGAGAGAGCATTAGCCAGGGAGAGGGGCAGAGGGAGAGAAAGAATCTCAAGCAGACTCCATACTGAGCATGGAGCCTGACACAAGGCTCGATCCCTCAACTCTGAGCTGAAATCAAGTGTCAGAGGCTCAACTGACTGAACCACCCAGGGACTCCTCCCTACCTTTTAAAAGTAGGCTCCACACCCAGTGTGGAGCCCAACATGGGGCTTGAACTCACAACCCTGAGATCAAGACCTGAGCTGAGATCAAGAGTCAGATGCTTAACCAACTGAGCCACCCAGGTGCTCTGGTCTCCCTTTTCACAGGTGAATCTTAAAGAGCATAATTACCAGAGAGAAATTTATAGGTCACTGGTACAATGCAAAGTTGCCTTCTAATGATTAGGAGGTAACTTTACTTTTACAATTGCTAACATTCACTATATATATATATATATATAAAGATTTATTTATTTATTTTAGAGAAAGAGAGAGCAGGGGAAGGGCAGAGGGAGAGGGAAAGTGAGAGAATCTCAAGCAGACTCCCCATGGAGCATGGAGCCTGATGTGGGGCTTGATTTCATGACCCTGAGATCATGACCTGAGCCAACACCAAGAGCCAGATGCCCAATCAACTAAGCCACCCATGCACCCCAACGTTCACTATATTAAAAAAAAAAACCTCTCTTTCAATATAACTCTGTAGACCAACCACTTAAAGGCAACCATTGTTAATTGTTAATTTACATTCCTTATGAGCATTAATATTCATTGAAAAATGCTAAAAAAATACAAAAAATAAATGGATGCATTCATTATTTTCTGATTGTTCTAGCTTAGCCTCAGATGTAATATTTATAGAATATTTAGTCAATAAATAATTAGTTGTCACCTGCCTCTTTTTTTCTTGAGGGATATAAGATTGCATGTATTTTCCACAAGTCAAGAAACACGCTCACATCCAGGACAGGCCATTATTTTCTAAATTACTGAAGTCATCCTGGAGATGAAGTTGTTTTGAGATGATTGATTTTTTTCATAATTCCACCAGCCTGAATATTTACTGCTGTGTTCCTTTTCACCATTCATATTTAAAAGAATCTCTCAGGGAAATAGAAACATAAAAAGCCCCTAGGATCCTTCTCCATTTTATTGCTGCTATGACACACGCCCTTGTCTAGCTTCTGTCTTCCCTGTAGAACTCCATCATGGCTTCTTGGTCAGATTTGTCTTCCAGAGATGCTCCATGTGAGAATGCTTCCTGATGGAGGAACAATGGCTACTGTGTCAGTCTGAAGACCTACTCCAATGCCTTTTCTCAAGTGATTAAACAAATATGCTGGTTGAATAGTGATTTGATTCTTCCTTCAGCTTTGCTTCCCTCTGCTTCAATGAACACTGTATTAGTGTCCCATCGCTGCTGAAATAAATCACCTCAAGTTTAGTGGCTTAAAGCAACACACATCTATTGGCTAATAATTTTTGGAGGTCAGAAGTCCAAAATGGTTCTCACTAGGCAGAAATCAGGCTGACTATAGGGCTGTGTTCTTTTCTGGAGGCCCTAGGGGAGCATCTGTTTTCTTTCTTTTTTCAGTTTCCACTTCATTCCAATTCCATCTTCAAAAGCAGCAATGGCCTGTCCCATCTTTCTCACATCACATTACTCTGACACTGACACTCTGGGCTCCCCCCACATTTAAGGTCCCTCATGATTACATTGGGCCCACTATGGATAATCCATGGTGGAGTCTCCCAAGTCAAGATCCTTAATTTAATCACAGCTTAACTACAGCTCAAAGTCCCATGGGGTATGTGAGGTAGCGTGTTCACAGATTCTGGGGACTAGAACGTGGACATCTTTCTGGTGGCTGCATTATTCTGCCTACCACAAACACGTTCACTCAAAAGAGTAGATAATGTCTGGGGGTGCCTGGGTGGCACAGCGGTTAAGCGTCTGCCTTCCGCTCAGGGCGTGATCCTGGTGTTATGGGATCGAGCCCCACATCAGGCTCTTCCGCTATGAGCCTGCTTCTTCCTCTCCCACTCCCCCTGCTTGTGTTCCCTCTCTCGCTGGCTGTCTCTATCTCTGTCGAATAAATAAATAAAATATTAAAAAAAAAAAGAGTAGATAATGTTTGAAATGGAACAGAATCGTTGGGGAAATTTTGTTTTCCTGTCGCTATTTCTCAATCATACTAGTTTACTACATCAGCTGTCTCAGTATAAAATATGTTTTGGGGATAAAATTACTATTCTTGCATGCCCCTTTTCCGGGCTGGCCTGAGACAAATTATGAACCCACAAGTGAATTTGTCTGTCTATCCCCCCACTACCCTCCCTGAGTCCTGTTTCTTCCCTCCCAGAACTCTGCTCTCTTTTCTTACTCCTTGTCTTAAGCTAATCCTGATAAGGTATTTTGTAATAGGAGCTAAAAAAACGATGCTCCTACAGATATTTTTACATTATCAAAAGGTTTTGAAAATCAAAAGACTTCTAAGTCTTTAAGACACAGAATGGAGTTTTAAGATCCAAAATCCCAAACCCAAAAGCTGATAGTAAATTATATTCAAATATTTGTTCATCATATGCTATGCTAGTCGCTGGGAGGATTCAAAGATAAGGAAAGCTCAATTCTCAGTAAGTTGTTGATCTGGGCAACTGAAAATTCATATTATTGGATCAGAGGACTTTCAAACCACCCATGTAAGTTCTAGTTCTTTGTAACTATACTATCATTGACAGCATTAGAGTTTAAAAACTAGAATTTTTCTTTATGGAATTGCTATGGACCTGTATTTACCAATGGCTTCAAATTTACTAACAGAAATGTGCCAGGGGAATGTAGCCTTCAAGTTTCTTATACCTTCTGATGGCAGAAGGTGGGGAGGAAGGGGTGAGACATAAACTTCAAATTTGCCATTATATAATTTCTTCTGGTTTGAATATTCTTTTCTAAATGATTCAGATTCTTAGATGTAAAATTGATTTTCCTTCCTTCTCTATCTTTCTAAAATGGTATCTGGTTGTATTTCACGATGAGGTTTATATGACCACATGATCGTGGGAGACTACAAGGGCCTGTGGATTTTAGCTAGTCTCTGCTGTGGAGTGGTCATTCTGGTTTTCTTCTTAGACCAGTATCTACTGAAATGCCTGTGTGGTCATTTGAACACATGCTGACCTATATCCTGCAACCAGACATATATTTCTAGAGGTGAAATCTCCACATATTGTGGCTTTGCTATCCCAAGATTTTGCTGGTCCTCCAGCTCTCAGAATTTGTGTCGCTTTATCAGAGCATGCAGAAACCACTAGGTCCCCTGCATCACCTGTGTCGAGGGGCTGTAGGAGACGTGAGTGCTGCTTCAGGCTCACTTGGCATCCTTCACCAATGCAGCATTATTGCTTCTGCATCATGCTGGATGAGGGTGTATGTGACACTCCAGCTAGGGGCATAAAGTCTTTGAAGTGTTGCAGGTAAGATTTCCAGGAGACACACTCTGAGATGGAGATTTGCATGAGAAGTTTGTCGAGGAGGGCTCCCAGAATCTACAGCTGGGTGAAGTGGTGGAAGAATGATGAAAGCAGATGGAAGTGTGAGGGAACGCCACAAAGTCTCAGCCAATCCTGTAGGGAAGCTTTGAAGCTGAAATAGACCATCAAGGTGTCCTGAATTAAGGTAAGGGGGCTAGGCACCCTCTGTTGACCAGTAGTGGATCGGTATTAGACCTGTATTGATCAGTCACTGGATGAGAATTGCTCCCTGCCCACCTGACCCCCGGGGGCATTCCCTTGGGCAGTGGGGCTCTCTTCAGCTGAAAGCAGTTTTCTGAGAAATATTTAGCTGTGAACTCTCAGACATCAATATTGTCACCATCTAGGGAAATGAGTGCATTAGTCTTGGAGGAGGGAGGAACTGGGGGCCAAACCACAGCATCCACTATCCTGTGGAAACATGCCGTTTGCCACTCCTGACTCCCAATTGACATTCTTGGGATCCCCCCTCATCCATCTGGATATTTCTACTCTGTCTCCATTCCCCCACTCTGTCTAGGCATTCTACCCTGAGAGGGAAAGGAAGACGCATAGTCATTTGGCGTTTTTTCTTTTTTTCCTTGTCATTTCATTTTCTGCACTCTCCCTGGACAGTAAGTGTGGGCTTTCTTTTGTCCTCCTCTTCTCTGTAGGGGACTTCTCCTATATCATGTTGTCAAGAACAGAGAGGAGTCTGAGATTCTACTCTGCTCTCCAGCTAGCCAGTTAGCTTGCCATAGTTTCATGGCGTCTGGCAGAAGACATGAGTCTCCCGAGTTGGAGACTGGGGGCTTTATTACTCAAGGCACATGAGGTAGTAAGCACTTTATATTAGTGCCTACTCTCCACTTTCTCCAAGTCCCATAGGAGCAATGTTGATGGCTCTAGATGAGTGCTATGTACACAGTGGATTTGTGTCACAGCTGAGGAACTCTAAGCATTGGAAACCCCAAATCTGCCCAAAATTTGAACCAGAGGGAGACATTATTTTCATTTTACTAGACAGCAAACAAACCTATCTTGTGCTGCAGAGGAACATACTATTTCTGTCTTTCAAGGCTGTTCTTTGTAAAGTATCCTAGAAAAGATAGTCCTGAATAGAAGACTGTCAGTGCCTCTACTTACAAGATGTGAAGAAATGTGAAGATTCGTGGAGAATTGTCTCCTAACACACACATCCCTAACCCATAAGCATCTTTTACAGCTCAGCCTTCTACATTGTGGAAGAAATTATAATCAGAGTCTTCTAGGCTTGACTATTGTTATAAGAGCTTCAGAATGCTAGAAACTAGGGATTAATAAGGATAAAATATATTGGCTTGATATCACCCAAATAATGCTCAAATTATCTATTACTTTTGTATTCTTATGCCTTTTCTATTTAAAACTTAGGAAGATCACAACTGTATGATGTTTGTAACACACAGATATTGTCTTGTCTAGGACCATAATAATCTAAAGACTGCTTTTACCTGAATTGGCAAATTACTTTTAGGAGTATTCACAGCATTCAACTATGTTTTGTGTTTTATTTTGACATGTAAACTGTCAGGTAGTAAGGTAATTTGTGCTATTAGCCAAGGGTAATTAACGTTAGCTGCTGTAACAAACAATTTCCAAGTTTCAGTGGCTTAATACAAAAAAGTTTCATTTCTTACGTCACAGAACAAAGTAGGTCAGATGGCTCTCCTGGGGATTCTCCACCCCCACCCCATGTTGAGTCAGGGACCTAGGGTCCTTCCATCTGGTGATTCTACTTTTCAGTAAGGCCCCCAGACTCCTTCAGTGGGTACCCTCCATTTGGGCATCTGACTAGCAGCGTGTTGAGGACCCCAGGGGATGTTTTAAGAGTCAGGCCAGAAAGTGAGGTATATCACCACCTATATTTCTTTGGCCAAAACTAGTTACATGGTCTGACCTACATGCAAAGGATGGGAAATATCATCTTCCTATTGTCTCTGTCATATTCCTTAATAAGAATCTGTCAGTCAACAGTATTTATTGATGATCAGCTTGGTGCTTATCATTGTGTTATACACCGTGAAAATAGGAAGAGAGTCAAAAGTTTCCATCCATGGATATAGAGAATGGGTTCAGGCAAGAAGTCATTTTTGACTCATTCTCTTTAAGTTAATCATTTATTTTTTTTAAAGATTTTACTTATTTGAGAGAGAGAGAGCACAAGCAGTGGGGAGAGGTAGAGGGGGAACAGACTCCCCACCGAGCTGGAGCCCGATGCAGGACTTGATCCCAGGACCCTGGGATTATGACCTGAGCCGAAGGCAGACACTTAACTGACTGAGCCACCCAGGTGCCCTTATGTAAATCATTTAGTAATAGGTTGAATCAAATGCTCCGTTGCAGGTTAGTTTTTGTTTTTTTTTTAATTAGGGGCATATTTAACCCCTGGAAGTATAAATTATAGTGTGTGTATCAAATAGCATGTTTTCTGGATTCAAATATTAGGTGCCTAGATCCCTGGTAGTGATTGAAGACAGTCCTCCGTGTACAACAGCTGCAGCAACAGAAGGGGGTGGGCAGAAGCAGTGTAGGGAATTGGGTATGCCAGTAACAGGCTAATTCTTTGCCTAAGCATAAATAAAGAAAGATATTATGTGTTAGGCAGTCAGTGGCAACCTAAAGGAGGATGGGATCGGGACCAGGGATCTGGGTCATGAGAAAACTGTATAAATGAACAGGAAACAAATGACAGGACACGATGATTGTCATCAGATTGGCAAGGACTGTGATATAAAATAAGGGGGGCAGTAAACTAGTGATTGTGGAATATGTGATGATCTTAATGGCTAAAGAAAAGAAAACATAAGTCAGAAATTACTATGACCTCCTTTTTTGCTGCAACAGACACAAGTATATTTTCAACAGTCTTGGTGACCTTGTAATTATAAGATGAACGCAAATTAAGTAGCTGCTTGCCTTCTGAGGTCAAATTTTGTCCCCCCATCCCCATTCTTATTTTTAAATGATTCAAATAATCAAGTAGCCCAAAGATGGTAGTAGGGAATTACTATTTGTTGAATGCCTGTTATATGTTGGGAACCACACTAGCACTTAAAAAAAATGTTTACTATTTAATTCTTGTGAGGATGCTGTGAGGCAGGCATGATTATCCCTGTTTTAACAGAAAAGAAAACTGAAGCCCAGTGAAGGGGCATGACTTAATGAAGGACACATGACTAATTGTAGAATTGGAACTAGAAACCAAGTCTTTGGACATGGTTCGTTGCTGTACATTATAATGGTGACATAAATTTATCTGTTTATTGTCAACCAGAGATGGTTGGTATTTTGAACAATTTATAAAGCAATATAAGGTAAAATAAAAGACTGCTTACTTGAACTCGGAAAAAAAAAGATGAAAGAGAGGTAAAATATTGAAATGTATCAATTTGGCATCACAGAAAAATATGTGTACCTCTCACTCTACCGTTCATGCTCTCACTCTCTTTCCCTTCCTTTCTAATTTGTATCTCATCAATTTCTGGAAAAGGATTGATGGAAGTTCTTTTGCTGACTCCCAAGAAAGTAATAATGTAGTAAAATTCTTTTCAAATTTCTAGCTAAATAGATTGCTCACCTTCAGACTGTGAAGAACTGACAACATTGGTAATAGAAAAATATCCATGTAGGTAGGACATACTTTTGTGTCTTACATAAACGAAATCATATTATTTACATTTTTCTATAGCCCGCTTTTGTGTTGGATATTATGTTCTTGGGATTCATCCATGTTGTTCTGTGTAATCTGTAGTTCTTTAATTTTTACCACTGTATGTGAAATTCTATTGTATGTATATACCACAATTTGTTTATCCTTTGTATTGTTGACAGACATTTGGGCTGTTTCCAGGTTTTTACTGTAAATTCTGGTGTGAACGTTCTTTTACAAGTGTCCTGGTGCACATATGCGAATATTTCTGTAGGAGATATATATTCTTAGGAGGAGTATAATTGCTGGGTCATAGAGTAAGGGCATCAACTTTATTGGATGACGTCATAGGGTTTTTCCAGAGTGAGTGTTGTGCCAGTTTACGCTTCCATGTAACAGTTGTGATTGATTGATTGAGGTAGAGTTAATACACAGTGTTACATTAGTTTCAGGTATACAGCGTCGTAATTGGACAAGTTTAAAGTGATGCTATAGCCATGGAACAGTTTTATTTGCGCCAGGAACCACATCTTAGACTTGTTATTGTCAGTTGACTCATGCCAGTCTGGTTGCTCAGTATAGTTTAAACTTGTATATCCTTGAGTAATAATGAGATTAAACATGGTTTCTTATGCTTTTTGGTCCTTCATGTTTCCAAGTCTATTGCTTTCCAGGACCCTTGCCCATTTTCCATTGGGTTATTTGTCTTTTTATCATTGATTTAGACAAATGTTTTTTAAACATATTTTTGGGACATAAATCATTTGACAGTAATTTGTGATGCAAATTTTTTCTTTCAGGGTGTGATTTATCTTTTGATTTTTTAAATGGATTTTTTAAGTAAACACAAGTATTAAATGTTAATGTAGTCAAATTTATCATCTTTTCTTGTGTGGTTTGTTCTTACTGAGTCTTAGTTAAGAAAACTTTTTCTACTCTAAGGTTGTAAAGCTAGTCTCTTACATCTTCAAAACTGTTTCATTTTTTCATACATGATTTTCTTAATATATATGGTGTACTTTAGAAATATAATTTATTTTTTTTCCATATGGTTCACAAATTAGTATCCATCCAATTGGGGTGTTCTTTCATGTATCAAATTTTATGACTTGTATAATGGAAAAGCCACTCCCCATTTTTAGAATATTTTCAGCATGTTACTATGTGGTTGTGATTAAATGTGTTTTCATTGAAAACTAAAGTGTGGTTAAGGTGGATTAATCTAGATTTGGTGAGCAGGAAACAGGAAGGGTGTAAAAGATAACTTTGAGGAAGGGAGACCAGTTAGAAGCTTATCACAAATTTAAGTAAATGAAGTTGTGAAGCATGAAGTGACATGGTAATGGAAAGGACAAAAATGTGAGAAAACTTGCAGAGAAAGAAGTGAATGTATTTGGTAAACAAATGAATATGGAAAGCAAAGTAAGGTAAGTGGTAAGTATGACTACAGGTTTTGATCTTGGATAACTCTGGTTTTAGGAAAAATGATTATTTCAATGTTAAATTTATTAAAATTGATGTGGCAACAGGTATTGATTTACAAAGTATTTATATGTAATTAAGTCTGTTGGAGGGATGTTTTTAATAAATGTTGCTGGTTTCTGCATTTTTATTGTTTCATAGGAATTCTTTATATATTCTGCATATGAATCCTTCTCCCAGGAAGATCTTCTAGTCTGTGAGGTTTTTTTTGTTGTTGTTGTTATCGTTTTTAATCTTTTTATGGTGTCTTTTGAGGAACAGATGTTCTTGATTTTTATAAAGTCAATTCTATCAATTATATTATTTATGTTTGCACATTTTAAGAAATTTTTCTGGACAGTGAGGTCATGAAAATATTTTACTATATTGTATTCTAATTATAGTTTTTACAGTCACATATAGATATTTAATCCAGCTGAGATTGAATGTTGTTTAACTGTATCAGGTAAGGATACACAATCATTTTTACCCCTTGTGAATACTCAATTGTTCCAGTACCACCTTGAAAAGTCCATCTGTCTGTCACCAATTTTTAATACCACCTTGACCATATATCATTTGATAAATGTAGGAGTTTATTTCTGAGCCTTTTATTAGATTTCATTTCTTTAATTGTCAGTCTGTGTCAACATCACCTAATTTTAATTTCTGTAAGTTCATAAAAAATTTTGATATCTAATAGGTCAGGTTTTCCAAACTTTTTTTCTACTCCTTCAGTAGAATAACATCTTGACAATTTTTTGACCCTTGAACATCAATATAAATTTTAGACTAAAAATGTTAATGCATACACACACAGCTGATAGGATTGTTATTTTTACTATATCGAATTTACATAACAATTACAAAGCTACGATCTTTATATTAGTCTTTTAGTTCATGAACATGGTATACTTGTTGATTTATTTAAGTCTTTAGTATACTTAAGTAAAATTTATATTTTTGTCTATAACAGTTTTACATATTTTTATTAAATTTCCTCCTATTTCATGCATTTTTACCTTAGTTTTTAAGAGTCTGTTTTTCAACTCTGTATTATTGGCATATAAAATGCAATCGATTTTTTAAAAAGATTTATTTATTTATGAGATGGAAAGAGAGAGTGCGAGCACACAGCAGGGAGGAGCAGAGAGAGTGTGAAGCAGACTTTGCACTAATTGCAGAGCCTGATGTGGTGCTTGATCTCAAAGCCCTGAAATCATGACCTGAGCTGAAACCAAGAGTTAGGAGCTTAACTGACTGCACCACCCATGTACCCTGTAAGATGCAATAGGTTTTTACTCTGCAAATTTACTGAACTCTTTTCTTATTCTAGAAATTATTTATAGATTCTGTTGGATTTTCATAATAGTCATACTACATGAAAATAATAATATTTTAATTTCTTCCCTTCTTTCTAGTGTTTATTTCCTTTATTTCCTTTTGGTACTGGCTAGAGACTCCAATACAACCTTGAAAAAAGTGGGCATTCTAGTCATTGTCTTGATCTCAAATGGGATGTTTTTATCATTAAGTGTGATGTTTAGTGGTAATTGTTTTGGTAGATAAGGTGAAGGAATTTTGCTAATTAAAACAAAAACAAAGACAAAAAACCAAGGCTGAATCGTTGGGCTGGAACAAAAGAAAGGAAAAGTGGAAAGAAAACTTCATTGAGTTTTTAATTCCAACTTTTTAATTTTTAATTTCTAAGTGTCCTATTTAGTTCCTTCCTCCCTCCTTCCTTTCTCTATCTCTGTCTCTTTTAAAACCAGTTTAATCTTTTTAAAAAGGTTTATTTATTTATTTATTTGAGAGAGAAAGAGAGAACATGAGTGGGGGGAAGAGTGGAGGGAGAGGAAGAAGCACACTCCCCACTGAGAAGAGAGCCTAATGCAGGGCTGGACTCCAGAACCCTGGGATCATGACCTGAGCCAAAGGCATATGCTTAACTGATTGAGCCACCCAGGCACCCCAAAACCAGTTTAATCTTTAAAATATATTCTCTTATTTTCCCCTTATATGTTTAGGGACATTTAATTTTTAAAATATATTAAGTATATTTAATATTTATTCTTTGTCTTCTAATTCCAATATCTGAAGTTTTTGCACATCTAACTTTGCTGTCTTTGTTTCTACCATCTCCCACTCCAGGTGGCATGTTTCCTTATGCATCTTACAAGTTTTAACTATAAGTTCTTAATTTTTGGAATTTTATCTGTTCAAATTTTTCAAGTCCTGTATTGGCAGTTTATACCTCCAGTGACTATTTGCATTCACTTTTGCCAAACATTGGGGAACTCTACCAATATAGAAACACTTTAGGTTTTCTTTCTTGAGGATTTTTTTTTTTTTTTAAATATTCCTAGGTAGTATGAGCTCTGGTGAAGCCCAGCTTGTGGATATGAATTCCAAGGGAGGATTTAATGTTTCCTTCTACCCAATGCCACATTTTATAATAGGCAATTTTCCTGATTGTCTCCTGGATTTATTTTTAGTTCACATATACTTTGAGGGTTTAGGCCTCTGGGGTACCTGATTTATTAAGGAATCTCCAATTAGATTTCTCATCTTGGTCAGGTGCCTCTTAGGATTTATCTCCTGTTACCTATAAATACAGAAGCTCAAGTTCACCTTCATAGGCAGATGTACTCAAAGTCAAAACCAGATTCAAAGTTCAGGTTACCTCTCTGGATTCCTTAGTTTTTGGTTTCTGAGGGTCCTTATTTTCTTGCTAACATAAGGATGTATTTAAATTTTTAAAAATTATTTTAATTATTTTCAGTGGGAGGGTTGGTAAAGTGTCAGGTATGTCATATTACTGGAAAACGGATTTCTTAGGGTCTTTGAAAATAATTTATCCCTATAATAAAGTTGCATTGGTATGAAAAGAATGGGGGTATCTTTATGAATAATACATAGTATAAATACAAGATCATAGACTAAATGCTTATTCAATTATTCACTCTTTTATATATATTCACTGGGCATTCTGTGAGATGCTGTGTTACATTGCAGAAGATACCAGTAAATATACTGAAAGGTCCCTGGGCTTCAAAGATCATTTATATCATTTATAGATATAATGATAAATTCCATAAAGATGGTTTAAACTAAATACTCATACCTAGCTGGGGAACTGAAGCAAATCACTGCAGAAGGTGATATTTTATCTTAATCTATAGGATAGATGGAGGGAGATGAATGGCAGTTCACTCCAGGTAGAGGGACCAAAGAACATGAACAAAGGTGTAGAGAGATAAAAAAGCATGGAATGATTTTAGATAACTATATGCCTGACTGGATCATAGTGATTTTAAGGAAATTGTTAATGATAAGAAGGGAAAGTCAGGCTGAGGCCAGAGTGTGAAGGGCCATGAATTCTAGGTCAAGTAATTTGAACTTAAATTAGTAGGGGGACTAATGGATGCATACACCTCTCAGTTTTATATAGTTTAAAATCTGTCATTTATGGGAGGCTGATAGTGGAATCAAGACTTACTCAGTTAATCTCTAGCAATTATGAATGGGTAAACTAATGATGTACTATATACTGGCTAATTGAACATAATAATACAAAAAATAAATAAAGCAAATATAAAAAAATTAAATAAACGGAGGTAAATGAGGATGGGCTGAAGTCTGGGATTGTGAGACAGCAAAATATGGATATTTTATTCAGGGTTTCTGATGACGGTGGGATGTTGTTTACATAATTACTTCCATTGCTTAGAAAAAAATTATTTATTTCTGAACAGGTTTGAACCAAGTTCTTGGCATTTCCTTCCATGAGTTAAGATTCAAGCCGGAGTCATAACTCTAAGGACACAATATTTAGGAACTAATATTCCCCTCATTTTAAAGCGAGAACTGGGCTTGTTCTTGCTCAGTTTTGATCATTTTATCTTATTTTTTAGGTTATGATACTAGTTTAACAGAGCATCTCTATAAATTTCTTAGGTCAACTCATTTTGTTAATAAGAAAAGAATCATTAAATGCCAATTAGGATTTGTGGTATCAAAATTCAAGGTCTACTTAAAAATGCTAAGGATCTTAAAATTATCAAAGGAATACTAATAGGCATACTACAAATGGCTAATGTAATTTTTATTTCTGAACCGAGATGAAAAATGAGAATGTGTGTCTTTCTCCACTCCAGTACCAAAACCTCATTAAGCTCTGGCCAGCCTGTGGGGAAGTGACACAGCTGAGGCTTTCCAGGCAAAATGCATTAACATTACAAATGAAAGTTGGTCCAAATCTATCTCAAGCAGCATTTTCTCTCAGAGGCATAGTAAGAATTACATTAGCAGTGCAGTTATTAAGCTCTGTTGAATAATTCTGTATTTTAGAAAGGGAAAGTGACCTTTTGTATCTCTCAGAGGGGTAATAGCCATACAGATATATTTAAGATGAAGCTAATTGGGACAGGATACCAGATTGACAAAAATATGGGGGGAAATTTGGTGTTCAGTTAAGCAAATATAGAGTATGTAATACAAAGCATTTCATAATATTAGACAGATGTGTGACCTTTAGCACTTCCAATCAAACAACTTTATCTTCTCTTACAGGTTGTATATATAGGGAATGAAAGACAGAAAAACGCTTGAAAATTCTCTGTTTTATACTGCTTTGAAATATGGGCACAATTTATCACCTAAACGCCTCAATAATTAGCATAACTATTGCTTCTCTTCAGAAGTAGCTATTTTTCACATTTTGACATACTTCAAATCTGGGTGTTCCCTAAAAAGCAATGTCAAAAAAGAATATGTCCCATTTCCTACCCTTCTTACTGCTCATTATCTTTGTGAGTGATAATACAGTCATATGTGGTAGGATTCAATGTGTGAATTAAGTTTGAATCTGTAATGTTGCTTTAAAAGTTTCAAAAACACAACACTAATACAGAACTGAAACAAAACATTATTTTATACGAAGGACTATTAACCAGCAAACAATGAAATCAGGGGTAGTAGAAAACTGCCAAATCTATTGGCCTTTCAAAGCCAGGAAAGACTGAATGACAGATTCGTGGTCCTAAAGGAGTATAATTCAGGTGCCAAACATGTATGTATCAAAAGCTTCTGGATGACTCTCAAGAGAAGGTAATTCACTTACAGTGATGGCTAATTCAATTAAGGAAAAAGTGAAACTATCAGCTTAACCAAATAAGAAATGAAAACAAAACCCTAAAATAATACTCTCAATCTTAAAGACGCCCAAGAGCTGAGATCACAAGCATGGATTTATAAAAAGCAACATATTGTCACACTGCCTGACCAAAATCAACTCAGAAGACTCCAAATCAACCCAGAAGACTGAGTGGGAAGACACTGGAACTCAAATTGCATTTTGATGATGCAGAAAGGGCTGTCTCCAATTAGATGAATAAAAATATAGTACCATGAGTATGAAAGCAATGTAACATATATTTAGTGTTTTGTCTCTGAAAACATAATAAATACTTAGAAGCAGAAATGGTAATCACTAAGATCCAAGGTGGATTTACTGTCTCTAAATTACTTCACACTAATATGATATTCTTCCTTGATAGGGTTGAAAAGTTTGAGATGAGTAACAAATCTATATTTCAGTAGAACACTTAATAAACTCATTGTATTCCTGTGGACAAAATGAAGAAATATGGCCTAGATTAAATAGTGTATCAGAGGTTGAATGACTGGGTGGATATGGTCTGATGAGTGGATTAATGGCATCTGGAGAGAGGTTTCGGGTGGTTTGTGGATAACCCTTTCCTAGGCCTTATTCTATGCAGCACAATTTGTTGGTAACTAGAACACATGGAAACCTTTCTCACAAAACTTGCAGTTGTAAAAAAGTAGGAAGTATAAAAATACTTTAGATCAAATCAGTATCTTTAAAAAATTTTGACAGAGTAGAGGGATGGACGGAATCCAGTAAGATATGTTCTATAAGAGATAAATATAAAATCCTGACTCTGGAATCCTGTTTGGGTAAGCTAGTTCTTAATTTCTAGCCACTTTGTTAAACTCTCTCAGCCTCAGTTTCCCTATGTGTAAAATGGGAATAATAATACTAGGTACTTAACAGTTTGAGGTAAGGGCTTAGCACAGTGCTGGCACATAGTAAGTGCTTAATAGGTGTTAGCTGCTACTTTTCAGGAAATCCTGGTATAGAATCCAAATTCTGCCACCTGGGTGGCTCAGTGGGTTGGGTGTCTGACTCTTGATTTTGGCTCCGGTCATGATCTCAGAGTCGTGGGACCAAGCCCTGAGTCGGGCTCCCTGCTCAACAGGGAGTCTGCTTGAGATTCTCTCTCCCTCTACCCCTCCCCCCACTTACATGAATGCTCTCTCTCTCTCTCTCCTTAAATAAATAAGTCTTCTTAAAAAACCAACAAACTCAGCCACTTATAGGGTATGTAAACTTGGGTAAGATACTTATTCTTTCTAAAGCTCATTTGCTTCATTTGAAAATGGGGATGGAAATAGTACCTACCTCCCAGGGGGTTGTCATGAGAAGTAAATGAGGTGACGTATGCGAGGCCTTCTTTGAGGTGGTTGGCACATCGCGAGCTCCTAATGAGGGGTAGCAGTTACAGGGAACATTAGTATGACTTGCAGAAAGTCTACCTTGAATGAGATAGAACTATAGCCTGTTTAGAATAAGGGAAATTATTCTTCTACTCTATTATGGATGGAATCTATGCTATTACTTCATTTTAAATGTATACTTTTAAGAGGAATATTGAAAATTGAGGTGACCATAAAATCAAATACTGTGCAAAATGATAGCAGTGACTGGGATGTTTATTCTGAAGAAGAGAAGATTGTGAAAGGAGGAAGCTCTTTGAAGTGTCCTCATGGGAAGAGGAATTAAGGCCAGTGCTCTTGGCTCTGTGTGGGCCTCGGAGTTAGGATTATGACAATGAGAGGTTTTTTTGCTCCCCTGAAGACTTTCTTCCTGGGAGAGCTCTGCAAAGGTAGGACAGCTGCCTGGGAAAGGAGTGATTGCTCATGACGGAAGTTTTTTTTAGGTCTGAAAAGTCATTTGATGGAGAGTTGCAGGGATTCAGGGATTCAGGGATTTGAGACGGGATTTGGCTCCATGATCTTTAAAGGCCAATCCTCTCTTAAGGTTCTGTGGTTCTGCAGCTGTTGACTTCTTTACAGTGCTTAACATTTAAGATCTTTAAAAAAATCTGTGTCCAGTCACCCAGTCTTCTCTTTCAAAAAACTATTTGACTGAAGCATCTCACCCGGAGTAAGAATTGCATATCCTTGACCTTTCAGGACTAAAATTTATTTCCTTCACTGCTTTTATCTGCAGTATCTGGGCAAATGGATTTGCAGAATCTGCACGTGCCAATCATACTTGCATTTCTTTTTAAAATAGGGAAGTTGATAAAATGGTCAAAGAATTGTCAGGTCACAGGATTTCTGATGGCTCAGCTTTAAGAGCCAGCAATGATTTGTCCCAAGTAATGTCAATATTAGTTAATAGACATGCAAATATTGGGGATGTGATTCACAAGCAAGCTTGTTATTGCACAGAATTCTTTGAACAATAAGTCTTATAGGAAAAAGTTGTATTGACTTTACTATCTCATTTGGCATAATAGTCTGCTTCCAAGTGGTTTAATTTTTCTTTGATTTTTAGTTTATGCTTCTTGGTCTTAGAATTATGTATGGAAAAACTCAGACTCTCTCCCTACTTTTATATTGATTTACAAATAAATCATGTGTGGTTTAATGACAATGGAAAAGGGAATTTTTCCAACAGATTCAACCCCATGGTAGGCATTGCCTGGAAGAAGGTGACACGATGTCTAATCTACACCTGTTCACGGGTAATACAGTGAAGGAATGGGAAGGAACAAGACTGGAGGTTTGCTGTTAAAGAGGACTGAGAATCATGTAAATGAATTTCTTGAAAAGAGCCTAGTGTGTAGGAATATTAATGTCCCTTGTGAATTTTCACCAAATGTTCAATAACCAGGTGAACTAGATGACTCACTCTGTTGATGTCAGTCAACTCCTTTCTCTGGTTACTGTGTCAATGAGCTCATAAACAATGGTCCGTCACAGCAGTGATGAAGATTGTTCATGTCTTAATAAAAAATCGATTGCCTGTCTCCAAGGTTGATCTGGGTCTCCTACCATGGCTGAATGCTCAGTCTGCCAGCAGTAGAGACCAATAGTGAGCTCTTGAAATTGTATGATATAACGAGGGGACCAGCCTAACTGCTGGTTGATTATATTGGGTCCCCTACATTATAAAATGAACAGTGTTTTATCCTTACTGGAATAAACACTTAATCTGGATGGTTTATTTTCTTGGTCCAGTATGCTGCTTCTGTTGACTTAATGCCATATTTACATCATGTCCGAATTACATAACACAATATTGCTTTCTCACACAATACTGCTTTTAATCAAGAAGTTTATTTCACAGTGAAGTAATTAAGGCCAGTGCCTTGACTGGTATTTCCACGAAACACTCACCCAGAGCACCTGGCTTATGGTATAGCAGAATGACCTAAGGAACTGATTTACTGTCTCAGCTGGGGAACGGTACCTTTGATGTCAGTGTGGTGTCCATCAGGATAAAACATATTCTCTGAACTAGCGACCAATATATGATGCTGTTTCTTTCAAAACCAGACTGCCCTGGTTCAGAAATTATGGAGTGAAGTGGGGTAGTATTTCTCGTTATTACACTGAATGAACAAAACACAAAATTTTCCTTCCCAAGTCTGTTCCTTTAGATTCTGCTAATTTGGAGGTCTTGGTATTTAGCAGAGAAATATTCCACCAGGGAAGACAATTGAACTGGGAGGTGAGATGCTAAGATGGCCATTTGGCCTTTTTGGGCTCCTTCTGACAACAGACCAGGGTGCAAAAAAAGAAAACAAAAAGTTTACTATGATTTTCAATGATGGAGCTCAGGAATACCTCTGGAGCACCTCCTACTATTGTAATATCCAATGAAAACAGTTAATGGGAGACAACCCCTTACAGTTAGGGTCACCAAGGTTCAGACCATTCAGGAATTTGCTTTTGGATTGCCTCACCAAACAACCATGACTGCTGAGCTACTGCCTGAGCACAAAGAGAATGTGAAGAAAGTTATCAATACCAAAGGTAATGTCAGAAGCAATTGAAGAAATGAAAATTATTGTCCCTGCTCATATTTTCTTGTTTTTATATGGATATAGTAATAATATATTGTTTTTATATTGTTTTTCCTCAGTTTCCCTAGTTTTTTTTTCAAACTTAATAAATATTTAATGTCTACAAAACCCAACATGTTGTCATCTTTAGTGGTTATTAACTTCAGTAGTCACTGAGTTGCAGTATTTTTTTAAAATTAATCCTTGGGGCGCTTGCGTGGCTCTGTGGGTTAAGCATCTGCCTTCAGCTCACGTCATGATCTCGGGGCCCTGGGATTCAGCCTCATCTCAGGCTTTCCACTCAGTGGGAAGTCTGCTTGTCCCTCTTCCTCTCCCTTTGCCCCTCCCCCCACTTGTTCTCTCTCTGTCTCTCTCTCAAATAAATAAATAAAAATATTTAAACAATTCATTCTTTAACATACAGTCAAATTGACTTTTTTGGTAGGCAATTCTATGAATTTTAATGCATATGTAGCTTTGTGTGACCACTATCACAAATACAAAATGATTTTAACTGGTAGTTAACTTTATAATTTATCTGATAGATTTCAGTATATCAAGGTGGGATTGTCACTGAGTTAGAAGAGCAATGTGAACATCCCTCAGAGATGGAAGTTTTAATGTAGGGGTGAGAGTGTTTATGTACATTGAGTGGCAAGAGGGGGAACTGCTGTAGAAAATGTACTTTGACTCACTTCTCTCCAATCTGTCCTACTTTTAGTGTGCCTTCTTGAACCAAAGAGGTGAGACAGCTAGCTAAAACGTTCGCAAGACTCCCTTGTAACCAGATTGTATATTAAAACCAGATTTTCCCCAGGAAATGTCCTCACATGAGATTCGGAAGGAGGGAGTGAGCAACGTGAGATGGCAGCTGTGTGAGTGTAGATTAATTCTTCCGGCTGACACGGCAACAGGGGCATTTGGGTCTTCTGCTTTAGTAGGCACAGAGGTTTTGGTGTACAGGTTTTTGTTGTTGTTGTTGTTGTTGTTTTTGATGTTGGGTTTTTAAACATCACACCTGCTGAGTGGTGTGTGAAGTCTGCGGGGGAGTTTCTACCACAGTCGTGTTACGGGCGGGTAGGCTGTCACGCGTAGCTGTGGGTCTCCTGGCTGCATAGATCCAAGCTTCGTTCCCTGGCCCCTCAGGAAATTTTGTAAAGTAGCCAATACTACGCTATAAGTTCCTTTCCCTTAAACCGGATAAAGTGGATACCGTTATCTGAGACTCATCCTTTGTTTCTCAAACTGAGAATTTGGGGGAACCCTCAAATTCATCTTGGGATAAATTTTAGAAACTATTAAATGAATTGCTGTGCATCTGAAATATTTCATATTAACAGTAACAAACCTGCATTTAATTGCTCTCATTTATGGTCATCTCATAATGCACTCATTCATGCCACCTATATTTATTAAGTGCCTATGTACTAGATCTGGAAACACAGCAAAAGCATGGGGTGCCTGAGTGGCTCAGTTGGTTGGGCATCTGCCTTTGGCTCAGGTCATGATCTCAAGGTCCTGGGATGGAGCCCTGCATGGAGCTCCCTGCTTGGTGGAGGGTCTACCTCTCCCTCTGCCCCTCCCCCCACTTATGCCCTCTCTCTCTCTCTCTCTCTCAAATAAATAAATAAAATCTTCAAAAAAATAAAAGCAAAAGCAAAAGCAATACCTATTTTTCATGGAACTTCCATTTTAGTGAGGAGAAATAGTAAGTAAAATAGGCAACATGCAAGATGATACTGCTAGGTAGAAAAGCAAAGCAGGGAAGGGGAATCGGGAGTGTCGGGGTGTTAGGGTGGCCAGGGAGGTCCTTATTGGGAAGATGACATTTGAGTAAGGACCTGAAGAAGAAGGAGCATTCTGGACAGAGGGAATAACAAATACAAAGGCCCTAAGGTAGAAGGACATCCGGTAGGTTGAAGGAACAGCAAGGAGGCCAGTGTGGCTGGCATACAGGGAGTGAAACTTAGGGATCATAAAGTCAAGTGCAAGCAGAGGTACTAACATTTCATGCGAAAGAGTGACATACAAGTAATCTAAAAAAAAGTATATGTTTATGTAGAGATTATAATTTTTCTCATTATCAACAAAATGCAAATTCAAAATATAAAAATTCTCAGAGAAAAAACCTGATCTCCTAAGAAAACACTGAAGGTGCCCCCTTCCACAGCCCACCCCGGGAGTTTGTGAACTCAAGCGGAGAAATGCTCTCCTTTTTTCTTTTCTTTTCTTTCTTTTCTTTTCTTTCTTTTCTTTTCTTTTCTTTTCTCTTTCCCCTTTTCTTTTCTTTCCCCTTTTCTTTCTTTCTTTCTTTTTCTTTCTTTCTTTCTTTCTTTCTTTCTTTCTTTCTTTCTTTCTTTCTTTCTTTCTTTTCTCTTTCTCTTTCTTTCCTTCTTTCTTTCCCTTTCTTCTCTTTCTTCTTTCTTTCTTTCTTTCTTTCTTTCTTTCTTTCTTTCTTTCTTTCTTTCTTTCTTTCTTTCAGATTTTATTTGTCAGAGAGAGCGAGAGTGCGAGCGCACAAGCAGGGGAAGTGGCAGGCAGAGGAAGAAGCAGACTCCCAGTTGAGCAGGGAGCCCAATGCGGGACTCAATCCCAGGACACTGGGATCCTGACCTGAGCGGAAGGCAGACATTTAACCGACTGAGCCACCCAGGTGCCCCGAAATGCACCTATTTTTTAAGAAGAAACATTTATAGGGGCACCTGGGTGGCTCAGTTGGTTAAGCATCCAAGTTAGTTGGGTCATGATCTTGGGGTTCCTGCTCAGTGGGGAGTCTGCTTCTCCCTCTCCCTCTCCCTCTGCCCTTCCTCCCTGCTCATGATCTCTCTCTCTCAAATAAATAAATAAAATCTTTTTTAAAAAAAGAAACGTTTATAAAGAACTACAAATATACCAATAAACATGGCAATGCTTTAGGCACATTAATTCATTGTATTTATGAATTCATTGCAAACCAAGCCTACGATGTCAGGCATTTTTAACTCTAATTTACAGATGAAGACACTGAAGCCAAGGGAGATTATATAATGTTCCCTAGATCACACAGCCAGCAAACAGTGGAGTTTTGATTTTAAATGCAGTTTTGTCTGACTTCACAATCTTTTTTTAATATCTCCGCAACCTCTCACAGAAGGTTCAACTGTATACCCAAGTGAAAGAATTTTCTTCTTTTACTAAAAATAGGTTTGTTTTGATCCTTGAAGGAAGTGGAGAGCAAGGGACATACGTACCACCGGTAAAAGTCTTTCTGGACTTAGAGACAGTAAATCAAGTAACCATAATTTAGCCTTTCCTCATATGACCTATTTTCCATTTTTTGAATAATTTTTTTTGTTCCATTTCGAGTCTTCTCCACTTATCTTGCCCAATCCCCCATTCTTCTTCTCCTACCTGTTAATCACCCCTGAAATTGGCTCATAGCCTTCTATCCATGTTTTATATTTTTATTTTATTGGATGTATCTATTGTGTACGAATTTTGTATCATGATTTTTCCCATTTAACAGAAAACATTTTTGTAAAAGCATTTCCCTCTGTCAGAGACTTTTCATAAAACAATTCTTTGGGTTGAGGTGATATACCATTGAATATTATTATTTACTTAACTGTTTCTTAGAGTTAGATATTTAGGTTTTATTTATTTTCTTTGACAAATAACACTTGGTGCACATTTTTGTCCTTATATTTTTGTATATATCTTTGATGATTTCTTGAGGTAGGATTGGTAGGCATCAAAGAACACAAACATTCTAGTAATTCATAATGATTATGAAAATGATCTATGATAATTGTAGAAAAATTGAAAACAAATCTGTAAAAATAAAAGAAAAATATCTGTATGCCACCGTTAAAAGATTATCATTGCCAACATTCTGATTTCTAGTCATATTCCTTCTATAAAGCACACTTACACACTGCCTCCTGCCCTATACTTGGGAATATTGTTTATTAAAGTTTGTTTATTCCTTTTTTACATTAACATTATGTGATAACATTTCCTTGACTCATTTAGTATTCTTTGGGAAATGTAATTTTCAATGTCTGTATAATTCTACCATGTGAAGTAGCATAATTCATGTACCTGTTCCCCTATTAGAGACATATGGGCTATTTCATTTTTAATTGTATTAGACAATAGTGAGTATTCTTGTACAGAACTTTGTGCTCCTTCCCTATTAGTTCCTTAAACAGAGTCATGAAAGTAAAAATTACTGGATTAAGGCACAAATATATTAAGACACTTACTGTATATTGTCAGATTGATTTTCAGAAGTGCCTGTTCTCTTGAGTGTATAATACACAACATACAGTTGCCAAAACTATTACTTTGCTAATTAGATACAGAAAATTCATTAATTTTTTCATTTTGACTGTTTAAAATGGATTTTTAGAAAATGTGTTGTTTGCATTCATTTAAAATTTTTTTCTAATCTTTGTGTACTTAGACAATCTCTAAAATTTTGGTTTGTTATACCACCATCTGCTTTAAGTTAAAAAAAAATTTAAAAAATCTTTGTGTTTAGCATCATTTGGGTACAGCAGTGACTTTTGTTGATTAGCAAAGTTTGGTTCAATTTTCAGTTATGTACTGCATAAATGAAAGTGAAAATTGATGACCGTCTAGTGACTTTAAGCTATTTAAATTTCACAGTTGAACCTCACCCCCCCATTTCATTAGGAATTTTTATATTGAAGTATTTTTTTAAAACTAGGCTTTTAAAAGTAAAGTTATTGTTCAGATAATCACAAACCATTTGAATAATCTGCTGTTAGATTTCAGAACAGGTGCAAGGGGATCAGAGTTTTCTTGAAATTTTCCTTTCTCTGTCAGTCTGTGTGCTGGTTTTAATTACCTAAGGTCAAGATCTTTTCTATAGGTAAGACTGCTCTGAGAAAATGATAATTATTATTATTTGTGAGTATAGTTGACATACAATGTTACATTAGTTTCAGGTGTACAACTTAGTGATTTGACAAGTTGATACATTATGCTGTGTTCACCACCAGTGTAGCGACCATCTGCCCCATTACATCGCTAATACAGTATCATCAACTGTATTCCTTATGTTCTGCTTTTTATTCCCATGATTTACTCATTCCATAACTGGAGGCCTGTATCTCCCTCTCCCCTTCTCCCATTTGTCCAACCTCCCACCTCCTCCCCTCTGGCAATCATCAGTTTGTTCTCTGTATTTATAGTTCTGATTCTGCTTTTTGTTTATTCATTTTTTAAAATTTATTTTTACTTATTTTTTAAAGATTTTATTTTTTCATTTGACAGAGAGAGAGCACAAGCAGGGTGAGTGCAAGCAGAGGGAGAGGGATAGGCAGGCTCCCCTGCTGAACAGGGAGCCCGATGCAGGGCTCGATCCCAGGACCCTGGGATCCTGACCTGAGCGGAAGGCAGACACTTAACTGACTGAGCGACCAAGGTGCCCATCATTTTTTTTCTTAGATTCCATTTATGAGTGGAATAAGACGGTATTTGTCTTTCTCAGTCTGACTTATTTTACTTAGCAAATACTCTCTAGGTCCATCCACATTGTCTCAAAAGGCAAGATCTTATAATTTTTTATGGCTATGTAATATTCCATAATATTACAAATAGATTTAAAAAAAGGATGTGAGAAAAAAATATATATATACACCACATGTTTTTTAAAAAAAATCTATTTGTCTACTGATGGACACTTAGGTTACTTCCATGTCTTGGCTATTGTAAGTAATGCTGCAATAAACATAGGGGTGCATATATCTTTTCAATTTGCATTTTCATTTTCTTTGGGTAAATGCCCAGTAGTGGAATTACTGGATCAGATAGTAATTCGATTTTTAATTTTTTGAGGAACCTCTATACTGTTTTCCACAGTGGCTGTACTAATTTACATTCCCACCAGCAGTGCACAAGTTTTCCGTTTTCAGCACATCCTCACCAACACTTTTGTTTCTTGTCTTCTTGATTTTAGCCAGTCTAACAGGTGTGTAGTAATATCTCATTGTGGATTTGATTTGCATTTCCCTGCTGATGAGTGATGTTGAACATCTTTTCATTTGTCTATTGGCCATCTGTATGTCTTCTTTGGAAAAATGTCTATTCAGGTTCTCTGCCCATTTTTTAATTGGGTTGTTTGGTTTATTTGGTGTGAGTTGGAGAAGTTCTTTATATATTTTGAATGTTAATCCCTTATCAGATATAGTGTTTGCAAATATCTGCTCCCATTCAGTAGGTTTTCATGATGGTTTCTTGCTGGTTTTCTTTGCTGTGCAAAAGCTTTCAATATCCTTTGCTGTGTAAAAAGTTTGTGTTTGCTTTTGTTTCCTTGTCTTAGGAGACATATCTAGAAAAATATTGCTATGGCTAATGTCAGAGAAGCTACTGTCTGTGTTCTAGGATTTCTATGATTTCAGATCTCACATTTAGGTCTTTAATCCATTTGCAGTCTATTTTTGTGTATGGTGTTAGAAAGTAGTTCAGTTTCATTCTTTTACATGTAGCTGTCCACTTTTCCCAGCATCATTTATTGAGACTCTTTTCCCCATTGTATATTCTTGCCTCCTTTGCCATAATTGGCCACAAACATGTGGATTTATTTCTAAGGTCTCTATTCTGATCCATTGATCTTCATGTCTATTTTTGTGCCAGTTACCGTACTGTTTTGACTACTATAGCTTTGCAGTATATCTTGAAATCTGGAATTGTGATAACTCCGGTTTTTATTTGGGGTCTTCTGTGGTTCCTTGCAAATTTTAATATTATTTGTTCCAGTTCTGTGAAAATGCTGTTGGTATTTTGATAGGGATTGCATTGAATCTGTAGATTACTTTGTGTATATGGACAGTTATGACAATATTAATTCTTCCAATCCATGAGCATGGGCTATCTTTCCATTTGTGTCATCTTCAGTTTCCTTCATCAGTGTTTTATAGTTTTCAGAGTACAGTTCTTTCACTCACTTGGTTAAGTTTATTCCTCAGTATTTTCTTCTTTTTGGTGCAATAGTGAATGGCATTTTTTTATTTTATTTTGTTTTATAAAAAGATTTTATTTATTTATTTATTTGAGAGAGAGAAAGAAAGAGAGTGCACGCAGGCAAGTAGGGTAAGGGGCGGAGGGAGAGAATCTCAAGCAGACTCAGTGCTGAGTGTGGAGCCCAAAGGGGGACTCAATCTCACAACTCTGACATCATGACCTGAGCCGCAATCAAGAGTCAGACCCTGAACCGACTGAGCCACCTAGGTGCCCCATAAATGGTATTACGTTTTAAATTTCTCTTCCTGCGACTTTACTGTTAGTGAAAAAGTTATTTATTGACAATGACAAGATGTCTCACTTGGGATAATCTGTAATTGTCATTTAATCTACATGCATTGAATAGGACAATCCTTATTTTTACAAGGAAAGAAACTGTCCATTAGCCATGCTGTTAAGTCTCGCTCAGATGAAAAAATAATATAATTTGACTCATATATTTTGGATGCATTAAAGAATAAAAAATATAAAATGAAAATAATAACTAAATAAGAAATTATAGGCATTTATAAAAGGATCTGTAGAAGCACAGGTGTCTCTAAGGATAAAACAAAGGAAAAAATCACGAAGGAAATGTTATATTTGAGAACACAAAAATGATAATCTTTTGCAAAAAAGGCCACCTGAAACAAAATTAAAAGACTACAAACTCAGAAATGTATTTGGGACACATACGGTAAATAATGTGTAGTACGCAAAACTTAAAGACTGCTTACAAACTAATTAAAAAAGATGGAACTTTAATAGACAAATAGCCAGAGTGCCAGTGGAAAGTTCACACACAATGACAAGAGAAGGAAATACATAATCAGTAAATACATATGAAAAATAATTCAATGTCACAAACTGTAAAAATACATTTAAAAATACTAATAAGATAGCATTTTTCTCTTTTGCCAAAATGGTAAATATCTAAAGTATTATTAAATCTAGAATGATGTTAGATAAATACTCAAACAGCTGGAAACAACTGATATAAAATTGTTGGAGGGAATTTGTGCCCTATTCATCAAAACCCAAAAATACACATACAGTGCTACCCAATGATTTCAATTCTAGAAAACCATAGAAAATTAAAAGTAGAAGTGTGAACAGATTACATACCAAAGGCAATCATTCCAGAATTATTTATAACATCAAATACTTGAGAAACAATGCCTAATATCCAATAGTAAATTATGTATCTCCAAAGCATAGATGTTATTAGACAATTATTAAGGCTGTGTTCGCAGAGACTTCATTGACTTGAGAAAATATTCATGTTGTTAAGGAAAAAAGAGAAGCAGGTTACAAATTATAATTCTAGTTTTATAGTACACAGGCAGTTAAAAGACCATGAAGGGGGGCGCCTGGGTGGCACAGCGGTTAAGTGTCTGCCTTCGGCTCAGGGCGTGATCCCGGTGTTATGGGATCGAGCCCCACATCAGGCTCCTCCGTTAGGAGCCTGCTTCTTCCTCTCCCACTCCCCCTGCTTGTGTTCCCTCTCTCGCTGCCTGTCTCTCTCTGTCAAATAAATAAATAAAATCTTAAAAAAAAAAAAAAAGACCATGAAGGAAATTCTTCAAGAGGGTAATACCATGCTAATGGTGTCCTATCTCATTGGTGGGATCCCTAGTAATTTTTACATTCTTCCTGGTACTTTTAAGTATTTTCCCAAATTTTTACAATTAACATGCATAATTATGATAATCAGAACAAGAGGGAGAGAGAGAGAGAAACTTTCACATTCCATGTGGAAACATTTATTAAAAAATATTAAAGATAGAGACACATAAATTCAGGTCAATTTATGAGTCAGCCAGGTACATTTCTCTCATCAGAAACTTGGGTACTTCTTTGAAACAACAGGAGAATTCACATAATCACAGAATTATAGAGCAAGAAGGAACCTTTGAGATCCCCACAACTGAGGAAGTCATATGCCCATTTTGTTCACCTGTTGGTGCCCACCACCAGTTCAGTATATTTGTAAGGAAAGAACATATGGAGACTACCCCAGTAATTGTATATATAGAACTGCTTCCTCCAGAAACAAAAGGGCTTTCTTGCCCAAGGTTACGCATCTTCCCCATGAAATGACACCGACAGTAGCAGTACTTGTGGTTACTACTACTACCAACACCCATCGCATCTACTGCTTGCCAGGCACTCCCCTCGGTGCTTTATGTGCAATTAATTTAACCCTCCTAACAACCCTATAGGCTGGGTATTGTTACTATTTTCGTTAAAGAGGTGAGGAAACTGAGTTACCAACTGCATCGATATTTCATTCCCCTTTCCTCCCTGCCATTTTACCCATTGATCTTAATCACCCCAAAATTCGATGTGACGCTGGCCAGCCTGGATCTTCACCAAGGGCCGTTCCTAGGGCGCGTCTGTGAGGGCTTGTGTGTGATGCAGAAAGTAGGGCAATTTTAAAGACCAGCCGCCTGATAAACAATATCCTGATGTCCTGTATTCTACTCTGGCTTCATGCCTGGAGCGCCCCTCCTGGCGGGCCACGGGACCCGGGGATACCGCGGGGGGCCGCCGCGTCTCTCGCTCTCCTCCGCGCGGCGACGCTCGGGCCCGGCGGCGGCGCAGCCCCTCTGGAGCGGCGGGGCCGAGCCGCAGCACTCGCCCGCGCCACCTGCGCCCGGGCTCCCGCGTCCCCGCCCCGCGGCCCGCCCCCGCGCCGCGCCCGCGCCCCGCGGTCCCTCCCTCCGGCGTGACGGGAGCACCGGCGCCGGCTGCCCGGCCCTGAGCGCTGCCGAGCTGTCAGCGGGCGGACGGGCAGGGGGCGAGCGAGCGGCGAGCCGAGCGCGCCCCACCCGGGGAGGCTGCCTTCCTGCCGGCCGGCGGACCGCACTGGGACGGAGATGCGGCTCCTCGCCCGGGGGCCGGCGCGGGGGAGGGGCCGGGGGCGGCGGGCTGGGGCTCCCCGCTGCGGGCTCTCGCCGCCCTGGAGCCCCGCCTGGATTTGCTGCTGGGCGCTCGCCGGCTACCGGGCGGCCTGGGCTGGGGAGCTGCCCTCCTCCTCCGGCCGCCCGCTTCCTCCTTGCCTGGAGGTGAGCAGCACCTGGTCCTTTACCTGGAGTTTGCGGGGGAGGGGGAGGAGGGAGCGGGAGGTGAGGGGCGAGGCGGGTGCCCGTTTGTCCCTCCCTGCCGTCGCCTTTTGCCTTCCTTGGAGGACGGGGGCTTCCGTGTGTTGCAGGGATGAAGTTGCCCGCCCCGGGTGGCTGGCCGAGAGAGGGTGTGTGGCTTTGCTGTCTTTTGGGGGATGCTGTTCTGTTCGTGCTCCTGTTTTGAGGGCTCTGAAGGACTTTGCGGCGCCCTCTTCAGAGTGCCTGGCTTGAGGACCTGGGGCCTTGGCAGAGATTTCTGCAAGTGGGGTGGCGGGGAGACTGGGGAAGCCCCGCTAGTGGAATTTGGAGACCCACCTCCTCACAGCTCTTCTGGAGAGCCAGATAATGCCACAGGAGGGTTTCCCGCTTTCCGCCCCCCCACCCCCTGTTCCTCCTCCCCGTTTCTCCACCTCCTTCTCTTCCCCTAGACCCTGTAGGGGTCTCTACAAACCCCTTCTTCGCACTCGCCCGCACTCAGCTTCCTGATAAGGCCCTGGGGACTTGCTAAGCCAGTGTGTGGTATCACTTGGCATCCTTCTGGCAAAATGTGGATATGGATTAGGGAGAATAAAAGAGTGTGTACTTAGGGAAGAGGCGGGTTGGTGATCTAGAAAATTAGAAAAGACAGAGTGAATATGTTCCTTTTGGGAGGTGTTCATCTGACTAAAGCATTGCCACTGTTTATTTTGTACTTCGAGATTATTGTTGACTTACAGCCAAAAAGAAGAAAATGATGGGTGATGAGATTTTCTCCTTCTTTTAGGGGAAGTGGACTTAGTGTGCCAAAAAATTTACAGGGGGTGTCATTGGTACTTGTAGTGGGTGTTTATCTTTCCTTTTAGTGTTCCAGAAAGTGCAGCCTCTTAATGAAAATCAATGAGGGGAAGGAAGCAACATTTCTGACCTACTTTGAGTGATTATGTTCAGCAGGATATGGGGAGTGGATACTGTTTTTAGGAAGATTGCTAAGAATCAGGGTGATGGGTCATTTTAATTTTTGTAGCAAAAATAGGTTAGCCAATAGCCCCTCTGGGAAGAAAGGCCAGACCCTGTTCCTTTGTGTGTGATGCTGTAACTTTTGAATTTTACCCAGGCTTGAATTATAGAGTATCTGCCTTCTGGACATCATCCATCATCCTTGGATTTTCATCTTCCTCTCTCATAGTACAAGTCCCAGGACAGACTGAAATGAGAGAGAATCAGATCAAAGGCATATATGGGAGCACACAGGAGTGTTGCAATTGGGGAAATCAGGGCAAGCGCTCAAGAAACAGCTGTGTTTAACTTCAGCGCTTATCAATATAATTAGTAGTTTAATCTGTGTTCGCCAACTTTACCTATCACGTGGGAATGATCCATTCTTCCAGATTTCCACAGAAAGCTGCTTCCTGGACATCCTCTGATTGAACAGTTATAACAGGACAAACCTAAAGCCTTGCCTCTGGCCCCCAGCCTCAATATGCCCAACATACTTCTTTTTCTGAAATGAAATGCCTTAAGCTTTTTGTAACACTAATTCTTAGTAATGAAGAATCTACTTGAAACATCAAGGTGAAAGTTGGGGCCAGTGGACTGATGTTTTTTGGTCATTACCAATAGACTGATCATTGGGATGGTCACATGGACCACAGATGTACACCTAGAAAGAACAGAGTAAGAGCCTCCAGCCTAACAAAGAAGTAGTGAAAGGAGAGGCAGGAAGATGACAGAAATTTCAGGAAGGCTCTCTTCAATTAATCCCAGCTCTTTGTTGCACTGACTTTAGAAATTGCTTGTGACTCAGTTCCTTGAGGTCTCCTTTGAATTCCTCTCCCCCCCCCAAAGTGGGAATATGTGACTCATACAGAGGGATTGTATTGAGCTTGCCTGTGGCTGGTTGTGTTTTTAGAAATGGTGATACCCGGATGCATTGATATTCTTCCTGATGACTGACAACATTTGTAAGACGACTGACTAAGAGTTAGAGGTTCCTTTGGAAATAGGAGAGGCCAAGCAGTCTCACAGTGGCTGAGTCCACTCCTGGGCATCTGGTCCAACTCGCTGAGACAGTTTTCTAGAGTCGATCATTGTTTCTCTCTGACACTGTTTTTAAGAGGAAAGGGAGAGGAGGAGGTGTTTTTCAGGCTCTGAGGGTAGGGTCTGTTTGTGCTGGGAGGTAAGGAGGAGGTCTCCTCTGAGGCGGACCTGTGGAATTGTAGGCCAACTCCAGTGGACAAAGAAATAAAATAACAATTTTGTGTTCACTCTTACCTGTTTATCCTTTTCCATGATTGAGTAATAGAAAAGGAGGTGAATGCCGCACACCAAAACAGAACCATGTGCTGGGGAACAGAGTGAGAGGGTACAGTGAGGGTCAGGGGCTGGAAACTAAGGCCAGCTCTTAATGATATGACAGAATGTTGAAAAGGGTGGAAAAGTCAATGATTCTAAACCTCATTTCCCTCCAGTAATTTGAGTTTCACCCTCAATGACCAGTATTTTTATAAAAGTAGACATGATTACATTATGTAGACTTTGATTTTCTTTGCTTGTTCCTTAGAAGAAAGCAAGGGAAGGAAAAAGAAAAAGAAAATTGGTCTGGGACTAATCAAGTTATAATTGCTGGAGTTCAGAAAAAAACTCTTCAAAAAGACAATTGGGTTATGGGTTAAGTTTCACTTAGGTTTTTTGCAGAGAATGGGACTCTGGGGTGAAACTCATGAAGTACGGCTTCCTTTGTCAAGTCATTGGATTTTGGAGGTGAGAAGGGGAGAAAAATGATTACTTTGGAATGAATGCTCAGCTGGTGATCAGATCAGCAGGGTAGAAACACAAGCACAAACAGGAAAGCTATAGTTTGGGAGACAGAAATAAAGAGTAAAGTTACTGTGCCAGATAGAAAGGACAAGAGGATGTGACTTTGGTAAATGGTGCTGAAGGAAAAAAAAATACAAAGACTGGACGTCAGAAAGTGCAGAATTAATTTCACAGGCTTATGCTTGGGGAAACTTACGGAGAAGGATAAGCATCCTCTGGGTTTCTTGGCACCAGTTTGTTGCTTGTAAATGACAGTAATAAAAACTGACCTACCTATTTCTGTTGTGAGGCTGAGATTAATATACGTTAAAGGAAAACAATCTATGTGAATGTGAGAGTTGATTATTGCTGAATTAGTAGACCTGGATCCTGATATTTCAGGAAGGGTCTACAGGGAGATTTCAGAAGCTCAGAGGATAGACTTATCCAAGGAGGGAACGGACTGGAATTTTTAACTCATCGAATAATAGGACTTAATGGGACTGCCAGAGGAAAAACATGATAAAGGCCAACAGATGATTCAGAGGTGGAGTAAGGTATTAGAAGATAGAGTGCATGAGAGTAAAAAGAACAGAGCTAAGTGGATTATGTATGCATTATTTAAATTTGGAAAATTAAATCACAATATAGCTTGATTCTTAGTTCACTGCTCTAAAATCCTGCATAATATGATTTTCTACCGGTCTCTGAATCTTGAGACTGATGACTTTGTGCCAACAGTTTTTATTCCACAGGCATTTATTGAGTTTATACTATGTGCCAGATGACATGTCAGATGATGTGAAATTACAAATTAAAAAAATAAAATTTAATTGGATAACAATGAGACAGAAAAGTAAACAATTGCAATGAAATGATTTGAGGCCATGAGAGCAGAAAGGGGAGGTCACATGCAGTGAGAAAGGTCAGAAAAGGCCCTATCGAGGAAGTGAGTGGGACCTGAAAGATGAGGAGCAATTTGCCAAGCAGACAAAGGTCAGATGTACATATGGGCTAGGAGGACATTTCTGGTGTAGAACGCAGATTGAGAGAAAGGGCAGAAAGACAAAACTGCATTGTGTTATAATAGGTCGTAGCTGGGATACAGGGTGCTGTGGAGAGCTTAATGAGAGATGAGTCTGCGAGGCAAGCAGAAGCAGCTTGATCCTAGAGGCCGTGTGTCATGCTAAGAAGCTGGTCTTCATTTGGTAGATGATGGGGAGCAATAGAAAGATGTAAACATCAGGAGCAACAAAATATGCTTTAGTTTGGCAACAATATGGAATCCATATTAGTGGAGGATAAAACAGAAAGAGGTGAGACCTGCTAAGGGCAATTGCTGTAGTCCAGGTAAAGGGTGATGGACCTCAGTTAAGGAGTAGCTACGAAGATGGCAAAGGGGGCATGCTTTTGGAAGGTAGAATTGCCAGGAAGTGGATGTGGAGGGTGAGGAAATTCAAGATCCTGACTTGATGAGAAGATGGTGCATCTGACCTCTCTGAGGAAGAGGAGATGAGGAGCTTGGTTCTGAAGAGGTTGACTTTTAGTAGAGTTGGTCAGTAGGGAGTTGGGTATCAGGCCGTGTTGCTCAGGGGCCTGGTCTGTGCTGATATGGGAATCACTTGAATGAAAGGCATGGTTGAAACTGCTTTATTGGATACAACCATCCAGGGAGTGAGAACAGAGACTACAAAAGGTACGACTGGTTTTCTCAGCATTGAAGGTGGCGGAAATGGAGGCATCCACAAAGGAGACATGTAAGTAATGCTAGAGGAAGGGAAGTGGACAGTACAGAGTGTGAGGAAGGTGAGAAAAGCCTTTGAAGGAAAAAAGGGGTGGTTGTAGTGTCATTTGGCCAAAAAACTCAAGTAAGATGAGGACTGAAAAGAGAATATTGAATCTGACCATTGGATTGCTGGTGCTCGATGCCAGAGTGGTTCCTGTGGAATGGTGGGGATGGCTTAAGTATTAACTGGGAGGTTAAGCGAGGGGGGGGGGGTTATGATAGAGGAGAATTTTATTGTATAGCCTTTGTAGATTAGGTAAGAAATTGGGACTTTCAAGTCCACGGAAATCAGAAGAGTTGCAAATGGCCACATCTTCTGTTTCAGGCTTGGAGGGCAGCAGCTGAGAAATATCCTTTCAGCTGGCAGTCTCTGAAGGTCATGGACTGTGGGTGAGGGGGTCAGAGTCTCTAAAGTCACACTGCTTCAAAAGGGGTTAGGACTCAGCCTTTGTTTTCAAGCAGTTAAGATAATTAATCTTGCCTGTTGGGCTTGTGGAGGTGATTTTCCATTTCAAGTTCTTAAGCTCAGAACCATTTCTCATGTTTTAGGCAAATGTGAACAAGTATTCACACCATCAATATTTACAATGTAAAACCAAGAGTTGACAGTTCTGTGAAGTGTCATATTTTAGCACAAGGGATGGAAATAGCAGAGCATAGTATAGAGTGGCACAGTTTCCTATCATAGTGTATTCTTCAGAAGTGTCTTGGATCTTGTCAGAAAACATCGGTCAAACTTTGGTTGCCTTTTCCTTCCCTCTGAAGACACCATGGATGATTCTTGTCCCTTTTTACATTTTTAAATCTAAGTTATGTGTCCTATTTCAGTATTAAACCCATATTTATTGTGTACTTAAGTACTAGGTACTCACGGTAGAACAAATAACAAAACATATGGCCGTGCCCACATTGAGCTTTATAATCTCATGGGGGCAGAATCAAAACACCACCACCATCTAAGCATGTTTGCCATAGTGGTACAATGGAAAATTGCTGTGTGCAGTGGGAGTATATGGCCATTCTAGTCTGGGGTTGGGGGGATTCCCAAGGAAAAGACGTTTAAGCTAAGACCTAAAGGATGAGTAGGAGTTTGTTGTTTGAAGGTTGTGCTTGGTGGTGGTAGAACATCTCAGACAAAGGAAGCCTCCTGGCCAGGATCAATTTCTGTATCCTCCTTTTACCCCTCAACCCTTCAACTGCTAAAGACAAAGGATCTTTTTTCAGAATTCTAGTCACAGCTTATTGTTTACTCTCGGGCATGTGTATGCTGTTCTACAAATGGTTTGCACATGCAGGACTGCCCTGTAAGGATGGGTGAGTTGTGCACTGTAGAAGGGCACCCAGCAGTGGCAGCAGGTAAGAGCTAGAATCCATCCAGTGTGCGTGTGGCTGGCCAGCTATCCATCTGCAGGAAGGAGTACCTTCTTCCATTTCATAGGTCCAAAGGGGCACCGTTTTCTAAGTCCTGTAAAGGTCCATATGGTTTACCAGTGGCACTGAATACCCTCCTGTTCTCCCCCCAAGTATATGATATGCTCATTGAGGGCAGGATTTCATCATTGTACTCAGCAAACAGTGATTAGATATCTTTATGTTTAAGACACTTTAGGGGTTTTAAAGATAAGTAGGATGTAGGTCCTCTTTTCTGGCAGCACTAATCACTGCCTTGAAAATAAAGTAGTGTGGGTGGCTTCCACTTTTTCCATTATGAAAAGAAATTGATCTTTATAGTACATTTAATCTTAATTGACATCTTCTCTCAGTTATACCAGATGTAAGACTCTGCAATAAAAACCCAGTGATCAGAATATATTGAAGTTTACTCTCAACTCAGTTTATAGCTCTGGAGTTCAGGATACTATTTATTGCTTATTCAAATCTTCACTTTTAAAGTTTTTTTCTCTAGGTCAGTGGTTCTCCAAGTGTGATCCTAGGACTAGCAGTGTTAACATTATCTGGAAACAGGTGCCTGGGTGGTTCAGTTGGTTAAGCATCTGCCTTTGGCTCAGGTCATGATCCCAGGGTCCTGGGATCGAGCCCCACATAAGGCTCCCTGCTTCTTTCTCTCCCACTCCCCCTGCTTGTGCTTACTTACTTCCTCTTCTCTCTCTGTCAAATAAATAAAAAGAATCTTAAAAAAAATTACCTGGGAACTTGTTAGAAATGCAAGTTCTTGGGCTTTCCACAGCAGTCTGTGTTATAGCCATCTCCCCAGGGGATTATGTTTTATCCTGAAGTAGGAGGACCACTGTCCTAGGTATAAGGAGAGGAATACAGTTTAGTTGCCTGAAAACCCGGGACCTGTTTCATTGTTAAAGCTCCTTCAGCTGTAACTCAAGCTGACTTGCTGTTTCTGCAGGGCATTTTAGAAACTCCTACAATAATCACATCAAATGGAGCACGAGCTCCTCTCCATTACCATGAAGTGTATCAGCAAGCATTTCTCTATTATCTTCTATACCAGGTACTAGGCAGGATGCTGCTAATAATACAGGATGCAGAGGACGTTGTCATCCCTGTCTAGGAGCCTAAGGCCTGATGGAAGAAAGATGCATCCACTCATGGAAATTAATGAGTGTTTCTTCCTGAAATAGACATTGGAATAAAAAAACATGGTAATATTAAGAAAGTATGGTCAGCCTTCTTGGTAAATGTTTGTCAATGTTTGCTAGTTATGGGGAGGAGATTGTTGTGTATATTTTGCTCCAACTGCAAAGTGTCTTCTTGTTATAGGAGACAAAGTATCAAAGGTGATAAAAGATTAGATTCACATCTGGCCACTGTCTTACGTGACCTTGTGCAGATCAACTTCTTTGAATCTTTCTTTGTCTGAAAATGGAGACAGTAACTCCTGCCTTACCCATGTTAGAGTTACTGGGAGAATCTAATGCATTTGAAGATGCTTTGTAAATTTTAATGCAATGCTAGATAGTAGTTATTATGCTTGTCTAAGTTAAGAACAGTGTTTCTGAGAGGATGGATTGAAGTGTGAAAGTGTTGGGAAGTGGAAAGGAAATTTGTTTACTTATGGAAGTATTTTATAGGAGTATTTTTCCTAATTATGCAAGTTGTGCATAGTGAAAATTTTAGAAAACAAAAGAAATGATTAAAAAAGTCAGCTCTTGTTCTTCCACTTGGGGATATCTGGAATTAATGTCTTAGCTCATTTTCTACTTACGCATTTTCTTTTTTAAAACCACAAGTGATCCCAGAGTGTATCTTTTCCTCTCTTGTTGTAACCATTTCTCAATGACACTAACTTTTCTTTGTAAATATTTCCATAATAGTTATAAAGTATTTTAATATGTAATATATTGCAAAATAGTACATCATTTGAACGTCTGCCACTGTTCACTTCTGAGTCATTTACATCACCATTTCACTGAAAATGCTCTCTTCTAGGTCAACAATGACTGCTTCTTCACTAAATCCAGCCATTATTCCTCCTCTTTACCTGCCTGGTCCGAAGCCTTAGACTTGAATGATCTGTCACTGCTGAAACTTGTCCTTGGCTTCCGTCTGGCGCACCTCACTTCCATGGCTTTTCTCTTCACTGTCATTCTTATCTTTCCTGTCTCATCACCCTGACTTCTTTACACTGGGGCTTCCCAGCTCTTTCTCATTGGCCCTCCTACCTTTTTTGTCATCCTCACGCTTTTGGTGATATCATCCAGTTTCTCCGTGTTAAATACCATCTCCATGTGGACAGCCCTCAGGTTGATATCTCTGGCGTGGAGCTTTCCAGGTTCCCAGCAAGCACAGCCTCCATATCTCCACGTGGAGAGTTACCTCAAACCTGACACTAAGCTCCTGCATTGCCCCAAACTTACCCCTTCCCCATCTCCTTGAATGACAACTCCTTCCTTCCTGTTGCTCAGGCCTACAACTTTGGAGTTTCTGTAGACTTGTTTTTCTCCCACATCCTATATCCAGTCTGTCAGCAAACATTCTTGTCTCTGCTTCAAGATAGCGCCAGAAATTTTCACCTTCTGGGCCACACCGTGGTCGTCTCTTGCCTGGATTATAACTTCCCATCTAGATCTCCTTTAGTTTGATCTCAACAGAGCAGAAAGAGATCACCTAAAACATATGTCCAAAACAGTGTCATTCTACTGCTCGAAGCTCTTGTAAGGCTTCATTCCAACCAAAGCTCTGATGGTGGCTTACAGGACCCAATACGATCCAGCCTCCAGTAAGCCTCTGATGAGGCTTAAGAAAGCCTGTTCCTTACGCCTCTCTCCGTTCTTTGCTGGGCTTCAGCCTCCCTGGTCTCTTTGCTCTTGGTAGAATGTGTTGTGTGAGCTCCTTTCTCAGGAGCTGCATCTTTGCTCTGCTTGGACCTTCCTTCACTCGGGTTTGCTTGGCTTTCTCCCTCATGTGCTTCTGGTTTCTGCTCAGCTGTCATGTTCTCAGTAAGGCCTTCTCTGGGCACCTGTTGAAAATAGCACCCTCCTTTCTATCCTCATATCATGCTTTTATTTTTCTCCACAGCACTTTTCAGCATCCATTATAATATATATTCTAGTTATTTGTTTTGTTTTGTTTTGTTTTTATGACACCCCCTCAATGAATTGCAAGCCTCGTATAGACAGGCCAGTATCTATCTTCATTCCTTCCTCTTACCCTCCCTCCCTTTTTCTTTCTTTATTTCAAAATAAGCTACTTTTCCCCTAGCACCTCAAACAGTGCTTGGCACAGTAAATGCTTAATAAATGTTTGTTGAATGAATGAGTAAATCGAATTTTGGGGCACTAGGTTTTTAATTGTAAGTTAAAAATGTCACAATTACATAACCCATATCTGAATTTCTTATTATTAAGGCTAGATTATTTGCAGTAGAAATCTTAGGTCGAAGGATATGAACTTTATCCTGGCCAACAATGAAAATTCTTATTTATTGTTACTAACTTGATGGTAGAAAATGCTGTATCATTGACGCAATTTACATTTCTTTAATCACTACTGAGGCTCACTATTTTTCATATCACTTAGCTTTTTATATTTCACTTTTTGGGGGAATTTTCTGTTTAGGTTTTTCACTTAATTTTTCCTTACATATATGAGCTCTTCATTGTAGTAAGGATAACATTCAATATACATTGAAAATATTTTTCCTTTGATTTTTTTTCCCTGAGTACATGTTTTGATATAATATAATACCTAGAGAAAGCCAATAATTATTTAGGCCATAAAAATGTGTACGGAATTACTTCCCTTATCAAATAAGAATAAATTTAATTTTTAAAAAGACTGATATTTGGCACATAGTGCCTTATTAATTTCCTACAGTAAATGAAATCTGTCATGTATCTGGCTGACAAAAATACTGAAGCAACTGCAAAGTGACTAAGAATTGGGCTTGGATTGGTAGTCTTTTGTTCTAAGATTCTGTTTTTGAAATTTCAAGACTGCCCTACTTCATTCTCTGTTACTCATTTTCAGTGGCCATTCACATGTTTGTCTGTTCATCTAGTATTTAATGAGTTCCTATCATGTGTTTCTCTCACGGGAAAGCTAATAACACCTAAGTCTATGATTATACTACAGATGGGTTAACTGCTGTGCGGGAGTCGTGCACAGGGTTAAACAGAAGCCCAAAGAAGGGGCAACTAAATCAGATTAAGGAGCCCTGGCCTCAGAGAAAGTCCTGTTTGAGCTGAGTTTTGACAGATTTCCAGAAGTGCATTCTGGGATGCACAGGGGCCAGCGCATTTTAGTCAAAGCAAACAGGCTGTGTAACGGCCCAGAGGAATGAACTCCTATGGGCATTTCAGGGGCTACCAGCACATGGGTAGGAGTGGCAAGAGTGAGACTGTGAGCAAGGCAGGAAAGCTATGGGGAGCCACTAACATCAGATTGGAAGGATTATTCTCTTGGTGAATGGAGGACAATAAAAGAGGGATCTTAATGGAGGCAAGAAGATCAGTTAGGGGACTGCTGCCTCTCCCGTGGGGAGAAGAAAAGTCATAGCTAAGCAACGGAGAGAGTTGTAGTGGGGGCAGGGTGGCGCTGGATGATACAGTGCAGTCTCCTCTGACGGCTGGGTTTTCCGCCTTGGGCTACTGGGTGGATGCTCAGCCTTTCATTGAGACTGAACACTTAGGAGGAGGAGGAGGCTGGGTGGCTGGAAGAAAGAGAATGAGTTCATTATTGGCATCCTGAGTTTAAAGTGCCCCAGGGACGTCCAAATAGTGCTCTCCCAGAGACAGCTGCGTGTCTGCCTGTGAGTGGAACAGAGACACCTCATGAGCCGCAAGCACAGGAGAGGTGCTTGCGGCCATTGGTGTTGATGAGGTCACCTGGGTTCTGAGCACACAGCAGAAGCGGTGTGTTGAGGAGAGGGCGCAGGGAAACACAGGCATTTAAAAAGGCAGAGCGGGGCCCCTGGGTGGCTCAGTGGGTTAAGTGTCCAACTCTCATTTCAGCTCAAGTCTTGATCTCTGAGTCAGGCTCTGAGCTCAGCGGGGAGTCTGCTTGAGATTCTCTCTGTTTTACCCCTCCCCCACTCTCTTGCAACTAACAAATAAATAGATCTTAAAAAAAAAGAAAAAAAGCCAGTAGAGTGAGAAGCAATTGAGAATGAGCCTGAGAAGGCACAGCCAGTAGAGGGATCACACAGAAGCTGGCGGAGGGTAACTGACCAGTAAATCTGGACAGTGAGAGAGATGTGGTGTTTCTTGATGTTTGGTAAGGCATTTGAAATGTTGTATCTCGGTAGGGCAAGAAGCGGCAGTACATGCTGAATGACCGTATAACTAGGCAGATTGTTGGCTCTTTGAACAGATGTACCCTAGGGCTATTAATTTAAGGACTTGATGCGAATCTGGAGGAAGGTCTTGAGTGTAATGCTCTAGTCCCCCCACATTCACAGGGGATACATTCCAAGATGCCCAGTGGAGGCCTGAAACCCTGGACAGTGCTGAACCCTATATATATTATGTTTTTTTCCCTATATATATACACACTCTTGTGACAAAGTTTAAGTTAAAAATTAGGCTCAGTAAGAAATTAACAACAATAATAAAATGTAGCAATTATAACAATATACTGTAGGAAAAGTTATGTGAATGTGGTCTCTCAGAATATCCTACTGTCCTGAACTCACCCTTCTTGTGATAGTGTGAGATGATAAAATGCCTGCGTGATCAGGTGAAGTGAGGTGATCCCCGTAGCATTAGGCTACTATTGACCTTCTGACTATACATCAGGAGGGGGACTGTCTGCTTTTGGACATGGCAGAACCACGGGTAGAGGGGCCTACTGTACCTTTGGTATTAGTATGTAATCTCTGAGCTGTTGTTGTTTCACTATTTAATCGATATTTTGGTTTTGGGAAGGCTTAACCAAATTTTATAAAGTCAGAAAGCTGGGAAAGATGCCTAATGAGTTGGAAAGCAGAAGTGGGATTTAAGATGATTTGAAAGGCTAGAATAATGGGCAAACAATTGTTAAATGTAGACTGTTCTTTTGGGTTCTGAAATTCAGATGTTCAAGCATAGGATGAGGAAGTCTTGCTTTAAAGTACTTTTGAAGCCACAGATGTCACATGGCTGCTAAAAGCAGTGATGGGGTATGTGTCTTAGGCTCTATTAATATGAGCAGAGTGCTTGGCACATAGAAGGTAGACATTTAACTTAGGTTAGTGATTCAACTTAGGTGTAATATTTGAGGAGGAATATTGACATATGGAGATGTTGACTTGACGTGCCAATTAGGAAATGAACTATTTGGAAAGTATGTCCAAATCCTTGAGGACTGACCGAAGGAATTGAGGATGGTTATTTCTGAGAAGACTTAAAAGGAATCATGATAATGAGTTTAAAATGCATTATGTGCAGTCATGTATAAGAGGCATTGGTATAATGCTCATTTAGATGATGAAATTAGGATTGGTGGGTAGTAGGCAGAAGAATGCAGAATTTAGTTCATCCACGAAGGTGTTTTATTTCTCTTTTATTTTATTTTTTTCAAGAAGGTGTTTTGTATCTGTAGAGTCATGAACTGCTTCTTTGTACTTTGAAATTTGCAGGGCTCCTGTTTTGGACAGACTGATGGCCTAAGTCCCATCTATGAGTTCTGGTTTGCTACACTGTGCCTATATTCCTAATGGTGGATTTAAGGGGCAGTTCAATGATGGCTCAAGGTTACATACATTTCTGTTGTAACAGGCAAGAGGATAAATCTTTATCCTCGGTGCTTTAGTTCTAGGACACACTCCTTCTTAATCTGTCATATTTAGCACTTTATTCTAAGATTGCAACAGTGTAAGCATAAAACAATGCCTTTGGTGTTTAACATCCTAAAATTGAGAGTGGAAAAAATTGGCCATTTGAAATTTAAGTTTGATGCTGACTTCTATTTGGTAATTCTTGGGCATATCAATAATGCATGCTAGGAGATAACTTGAGCCGAAATGACAGTAGATGCTTAAACATATCTGAGCTTGGTATGCTAGGCAAGTGCTTCACTATCCAAAGAGCAGATAAATATTAACACTATTTGCTCAATTTTTTTATGATTCCTTTTTTTACATTTGACCTTTTGAAAATTAAATGCAGTATGTGTGCATTCTGGAAAAATGAGGCAATAAAAGTACTCATAATCCTGCCAAATAAACACTACTCTTAACACCATAGCATTTGTAATAGGAGTAATAAGTAAAAAGAACAATAGCCAGATACAATTTTAGGGCTTTTCGTTTATTTATTAATTCATTCATCCTCCAGACTCTAATGAGATTGGTCCTAATACTTCCAGCATGGTTGAATTACTACTTGTGAGCCCCAGCTTTTGCCCCAGCACCCACACTTGTAACCATCAGGCAGCCCTGTCTCTATCACATACATCGGATGTCTTTGCATTTATTTCATTATGAATATACATGTATGTTTACAAAATGGGAATATTCTGCACAGTTTGGTAATTTTTTTTTTTGTATTTAACAATATGCTGTGAACTTATCTCCTCTAGAATTTTATTCAGTGCTTAATGTAAGGTAAGCCTCTATTTCCCAAATAACCAGTTTTCACAAATAGTATTTTGAACCATCCATAATTCATCCTTTCTCCATTGATTTGTTTTCTATACCATCTCTTGTCTGGGCGGGTATGTATATTCTTCTTAATCTATTATTTTATAGAGAATATGTGACATATGTATACTCAAAAATATTTGATTTCTTTTGGGCTACTTTCTATACTGTTGATTTTTTTTTTAACCAAGATTGCACACAGGGTTTTATAATATATTATAAGATACTTGTTGCTTTTCTTTCAAAGATTTCTTAGCCGTTCTTACTTCATTTAGTCTTCAGGTTCAACTTCAGAAAAATTTTGAGAAGTTTAAAAAAACTCATTGGAATATTCTTTTAGATTCTGTTAAATCTCTTTAAGTTATTTAGAAAAAATTCTCATCTTCATAGACTTTTTGTCTTCACATTTGAAGACCTAGTTTGCTTTGGTGCTTGGAATATTCTGTACTTTTCATGAGCACTGACTTTGTATTCCTGAGTATTTTTTGTTACTGTTTTTTTCTGGCGGCTTTCCCCTCCTATCTTTTAATTGAGTTTTCCCGGACAGGTTGGAAAGCCATCGGTTTTTGGAAATTAATTGTATATCTGGTCTCTTATACAGCGATCTTGTTAATTCTAGTAGTTCATTGGTTAATTATCTTCGATTTTCTTGATAACAAGTACCACTTATTGAGTAGTTAAATGTGTGAAGTACTTTTTATATTCACAGTAAGCTGCACAGCCATCCCTCTGGTTTCAGAGTTGAGGGTACTGAAGCTCAAAGGCAATGAATAACTTGAGAAAGATGTCAAAGGTAGTGAGCCATAAAGCTGGGATACCTATGTCCCCAGGGACCTCGATTTCCACTGAACTTCACTGCCTCCCACTCTGCCTACACAGAACTGGACCGCACTTCCAGCTCTCTACACCTGCTTCTATCAGGCTTCGTACTGGATCTAACTAAGAGCCTCCAGCACCTCTTTATAATGTTTTTCACCTTTTGTCAATTGTTTTTAGGTTCTTTTTTCTAAAGGCAGTAATCCCTTCCTCCTTGTTTTAGATCGCTATCCTCTGCTCCAAGGTAGATGTTAGCATTGCACATGTTTTAACAAAAAGAGCTCTCTGTCCTGCTGTGTTTCACCCCCACACTGGTGTGCAGGTGGCCGTGGCCATCGGTCCTTTTCTCTCAAGGATGTGGTGTCTGTGCAGAGTCCCTAGTCCAGTTTCTCTTGTCTGGCAAACTTTATTCCCCTGGTACACTGATCAACTGAGGGGAGGTTGATTTTCTCTCTACCAGATTCCTGTGTGAAAAAAATTTTTTAGAAGAAATTTTTTAAGAAGGAAAAAAGCAGAGCCATCTGTGGTTCTTGCACAGTAAGCACACGTGACGGGCCCTGGATGTAGGGCATGTTCTGTCTCTGTCTTGACCTGTGCAGTTGCGGGAATGGAGGACGGAGAAGAGCTAAGCGGGAGTGAGGGGCGGTGGTCTGATGACATCTTAAAGCAGAAGCCTGTTAAACTTAGATGTAAAAGGCCAAACTCTGTTGCTGGAAAAAACACTTTATACCAAAGACAACTCAGAATTAAAATCAATGGGCTATAGTTCCATCATTTTACCAAAACTATTTTAATGTTTTTGTTCTCTGTTGCCTCTTTCTTTAGAGACTTACATGACAGTTACATGGACCAGGCGTTGTTCTAAGTGTTTGGCACATAGTAGCCCATTTAAAAGCAATCATTTTATTAGTCCACTCCTTCTTATGTAAATGATACTGTTTTAAAGTGTTACTCAGATATTTTAATGGGAAGGCTACACAATTGCCTCAATCTTTTTTTACAGTTTATTGAAGATTAATGGAAGCACACTGAACTGCATAAACAGGGGGTACATAATTTGATTGGTTTTGACATATGTATATACTTATGAAACCATTACTATAATCAAGATAGCCATTTCTAATACCCCCCAAAATTTTCCTACTTCCCCTCTGTAATCCACCCTTTCCTCCACCCTGTCCCTACGCAGCCCCCCGATCAGTTTTCTGTCACTGTGGATTCACTTGAATTTTCTAGAATTTCATATAAATAGAATCCAGTGGCATGCACTCTCTTTCTTTCTCTCTCTCTCTCTCTTTTGTCCTGGCTCTCTTCCCTTAGCATAATGATTTTGAGATTGATCACATTGTGGTGTGTTTAATAGTTTGTTCCTTTGTTCCTTTTTATTGCTGAGTAGCATTCCATTGTATGGCTATACCACATATGCCTTTCTATTTTTAACATACTATAGTTCTAATCATGGTACTTGATATGCTTAAGCTCCAGTATGATAATGTAATCTATGAATATCAAGAACTCATTAGTGAGCATTTCAAATAGGTTGTTTATAAAGTTCAGCAGCAGCAGCCTAAAATGTAAATGTAAGCACGAAAGGACTGTTGGCGTTCTGAGATATTCTGGGAGGTAATTTAGTTTTCTGTTTTACTCAGTATTTAGTGCTATTTCAGATAAGTCTTGATTTTTTGAAAAGCTAATCATTCAGTTAGTTAAATAGGCTTGTTGTTGGAATTACTTCCACTTGCCTGCCTGTCTGCCTATAGATCATTTCGTTATCAATTAATGTTTGGCAGAGTGCAGGGGACAAAGGCGGACCTCCCACCAAGCGTTCAGAGGCTAAAATGTGGACTTTTTTAGTTCATGGTGATGAGCATTTGTGTATGCTGTAGATGAGAGTAATGTTGGTATTCATTTGGAAGGACAATTAAATGTATTCATTAGTTTCATTTACTAGTTGAAATTATATTTCTAAAAAGAAAAATCCAGCAAAATAGCTAGCTTTAATTGCATTTTTTTTTCTTTTTTTTTGGTGGGAGGTGATGAGAATTTGGTTGACTAACACGTTTGCCTTTAGAACGAAGTAAGAATGCTTTTAGACTAGTAGTGCTTCGGCAAACTTTGTGGACCCTTATATTTTTCTTTTTTTCTTTCTTTTCTTTTCTTTTCTTTTTTTTTTTTTTTTTGTTTTTCTCCAGAGAAGCAAAAGGTACTAATAGGAACTAGGATTGTGAGACTAGCTGACCTGTCCTATTGGGGTTTATTTCTTCTGTAGCAGTCACTGATGACTTTGACAGGACAGGGAGAATGATGTGACTCATTCGACTTGATAGTAGCAGGTTCTGCGTTCTCTGCTGGACACAGACACACGCAGACCAGTCCTTAACCCTGACCTTTTCAGCTATGACTCTTTTTCTGACCTTCCTTTCAAAACCAGACTCTATTTTTTTCTTTATTTTCTACTCTTTTTTTCAACTCACTGTTGCCTGGCTTTTATCCCAGTCATTTTCCTAAACCTCTTGTTATGGTCAGTAACCATTTCCTAATTATTAGTGGTTTCTTTATTCCTCGCCTTACTCCATTTCTCTGCAGCATTTAATCCTGTTCCCAGGCTGCTCACTTCGCTTTCTAAGGCACTGAAATCTTGTATTACTCAGTCCTAACATCCTTATTTCTTTAGCTAGCTACTCTTTTCTTTTTTGGTAAATGTTGGTTTCCCCAGGTTTTTGTTTTTGGTTGCCCTGTCTTTGCATTATATATGTCCTCTCTGAATCTTAGTCATATTCCCTTTGTTCTTAATTTTGTGTAAATAGAAGTAATACTTACTATACACAATTTGAGTATACATTTGGGAGTACATGATTTGAGTGTATTATAAGTAATTTTGCACAAGCAAAAAAGATGAATATCCCCTGCAGTCCCATTGTGGAGAACCATTGCTGGAATTTTTCATCTGACTGCTAGTCTGATGTAAGCCTTTATTCAAATGAATCTTAAATCCAACTTCCAATGCTTAATTCTATATCAAGTTCCAAAAGCACATTTACAACTCCTTAAAAGACACCTCTAGTAGGATGTCACGGATGCCTTCAAATGAAATACACCTGGAACCAAATTTATTATCTTTCTCTGTACCTGAATCTAGTTTTTCTTCTTGCTTCCATTTCTGATTGGTTAATAGAGCCTTGATGTCATTAGTATTTTTCCTACTCTAAGCTCCACCACTCAGTCATAAAATAGGTCATTTTAATTTGGTCTATGAAGTCCTTTATCACGTGGTTTCAGGGGACCATTTTAGCTCTCCCTTTGGCTCTTTACTCCCTTCCATTTCAACCTTCTGTCTTATTCTGCAATCTAACCATCATTCCGCATTTTCAGAGATTCTCATGCACTTCCATCCTTCCGTGCGGCCACATGTGAAAAGCCATTTCCTCTCTCTTTGGTGTAAGGAATCTCTAATTATCATTCAAGACCTGGATTGAGTGCCCTTAGTTGTGGCTGAGATACCCCTGCTCAGGTGGAATGAATCTGGGGCCTAACACTTCCTACATTTGCCTTGATTTGTTCTGCCTGGAGAAGAAGCCCATTCAAAGGGCTCCTTCCGATTGCTTTTAGATCTATGAAGAGCTACCTTTCAAGGATGGACTTAAGGTGTATTTCAGACAACTGACCTGGGACCACCAAGTGGACATTATGGTGAGGAAGACTTTTCTTCAGATTATGGAAGAACTGCAGCCTTTAATGCTATATGGCAATGGGAAAGACCTTGTAAACTACTTAGCTCTTCATCAATAGAAGTACACAAGCAAAGACTAAATGACCATTTTTCCTAGATTTATTCATTTAATCAACATTGTTAAGCACTTTGCCAGCTGCTGTGCTGGCGGTTTCAAGATGAAAAAATAAAATCTTTTCTTTAAGGAGCTTATGGTCTGATGCAGTGGTTCTCAACCTGGCTGCAGATTAGAATCACAGACCAGTGATTTATTTCCATTTTAGAGATCTCAGAGGACAGGGTCTGGGAAACATACTCCAGTGTACAGCCATACAGTTACTTTTCAAAGGGCCATTTATTTAAGACCTACTCTAGGGCGGGCTATATGATGTTCATTTATTCTTTCACTAAATATTTCTTTAGCCTCCTCTTTTGTGTTTGTTGCTGGTCTAGGTACCAGGAACATATCAGTGGACAAAAACAGAGTTCCTGCTCTTAGGGAGTTTGTAGAAGGGTAGATTCTGGGCCTATTGCAAACACGCGACAGTTGATATAAGTCTAAGCAGAAAAGTAAAGGAGGTGCGGGGATAGAGGAGGTGTTGGTGAAGGGGACATGACAGCAGATGCGAACACCGAGATCTCAGGTAGATGGGGTGTTGCAGATCACATGATGCCTTTTAAGACACGTTGAAGACTTTGACTTTTATCCTGAATGAGAGGAGAGCCCTGGAGGGTTTTGAGAATAGACATAACATGATTTATATGTAAAAAGTTCAATCTAGCTGCTGTATGGAAATAGATGATGGGACATGGGTGAAAACAGATTAAGTTATTCCAATAATCTAGGTGAGGCATTATGGCAGCTTAGATGAAGGTTTGAGGGGTGGAATGGTAAGAAGCAATTGGATTCTGTGTATATTTTGAATTAAAACATATTTTTATGTATTTTTAAAGGGATGATAGGCTTTACTAAGCTCTCCCAGGGAATGACTTTATTTTTTATTTTTTATTTATTTTTAAAAATTTTTTTTGAGAGGGAGGGAGGGAGGGGTGGGCGGAGGCAGAGGGAGAGAGAGAATCTTAAGCAGGCTCCTTGCCCAGTGCAGAGCCCGACTTGGGGCTTGATCTCCTGACCCCGAGATCATGACCTGAAACAAAATTGAGAGTCAGATGCTCAATGAACTGAGCCACCCAGGCACTCCAGGGAGTGACTTTACCTAGAGAAAGAAGGGGACCAAGTGCTAGGGCATGTCAGGAGAGGTGGGAGACCTAGTGGAGGGGAATGGGGGCTCCGAGGCCAGATGAAGAAAGTGCTGAAGGAAAAGCCAGTGAGGCACTGAATCAAATGCTGTTAGATCGACCAAGAGGAAGGCTGAGAATTGATGTTTGGATTTTGTGAGGTGGCGGTCCACAGTGATTTTTACAAAAGCAATTTTGATTGAGGGGTAGAGGCAAAAACACGATGGGAGTGGGTTTAGGAGAGAATGAGAAAAAGGGAGGCAGACTCTGTGAGAACAGGCAGTTCTTGGAAGGAACATTGCTAGTAGTTGCGGGGCATGGTGGAGAAAAATGCCAGTAGCTCATGGGGGAGTGCACATAGTTACTTGGGGAGAGTAATGCTAAACTGTACTTCAAGGCTTCTTCCAAATGCAAGATTTTGTCCTGTAATTAGTGGCTCTGGTTTTATTTGTTGTTTTTTTTTTTAATACCTTGTTTAAGAATTTGAGATGAGGCACACCTACAGTCTTCTCTCCTGTTTAATTTGAGACTTTTAAAAATCTAGCTCAGCCATTTTATTTATACCATGTGACTGTTCCTCCTCCTTTCTGGTTTGGGGATGTCTTTTTACGTTAGTTTTCTAGGGCTCCCATAACAAAGCACCACACACTGGGTGGTATTTATGGTCTCACAGTTTGGGAGGCTGGATGTCCAAAATCAAGGTGTCCTTCTATTCCAGGCCCCTCTCCTTGGCTTATAGATGGCCATCTTCTCCCTCTGTCCATCTTCCCTCTAGGCCTGTTTTTGTGTACATATTTTCTTCTTCTTCTTCTTCTTCTTCTTCTTCTTCTTCTTCTTCTTCTTCTTCTTCTTCTTCTTCTTCTTCTTTTTTTCCTAGGATACCAGTCATATTAGAATTGGACCCACTCTAATGACCTCATTTTAACTTGATTACTTCTGTAGAGCTTATGGCCCCAAATCAGATCATATTCTGAGGTCCTGTGGATTAGGACTAGATCCTATGGATTTGGGGAGGGGACATGACACTTTTACTTTCTCATAGGCTCATTTCTGGAGTTTCTGATAACTTTTAAAATTTTTCTGCTGGGTGGTATTTAGGCAGAGTTAACCTCGTCATTTTGGGGACATTAGGCATTGCTTTAGAGAATTGGGGCCAGGAGGTGGATTTCCTGATGTAAAATGAGCACTTGATGAATTGTAACTTCAGTGAACTGCCCTTTTGAAAAGAAATATAAAATGAATTAGAGAGGTGATTTCTTAACACTTTCTGTGAACCTGAGTTAGACTTTTCTTAGACTTCTCAGTCACTTTCATGTTTAAAATAGTAGAACAAGTAAGTTAGTAGATACAGACTCTGTCTACCTAGGGAGGAAGAAGAGGTAAATCAGAGCACCTTCTCCAGGAAAACATTTACATTAAATACGTGGATCACCTCCCTGGTATGACGATGAAAGCACAGCCTAGTTATAAATAAAGGCCAACATGTGACCCTATAATATGTCACCCTTGTTATAGACAGAAATTAGTTGTTTATTATAAGGAGTTTTGTTGTTATATTACAGAAACTGGCTCATATTTGCTTAGCTGGCTGCATGATCCCAGGAAATGTTTCCAGCAAATTTTTGCCTATCCTGTTCTCTCTAAAGAATTGCTTTTCCAGCATCCGGTTTTAGTTGGAATATAGGTCATTAAGATGTATCCTCATAAAACTGTTTGTGATGGTAATGGATTTAACTTGGAAACATTAAACTACAGGATGTAACTAATGATTGTAGTTGTCAGCCCGTGGGCCCAATAGCTCTCATTTTTTCATTAGCGCTACAAGGAAGACATGTACATTTAATTGTGGAATAGCAGATATTTTTTGTGGGCTTATTACTCCCTTATAGGATAAGGCAGAATCCAGTGCTTTAAAATGAAGAAAACATCTGTGGTGGAAATTAGGGCTAAATAGAATACTTTTTTGGATATTTTTTGAATCCGTTTTTGGTTTAGAAACCTATCATTTGGCAGTGCCCTAAAATAACCCCTGAATGAATCTCTTGGAGACAGCCTTGATTTTTTTGACTTTGTATTCTTGGTTTAAATAATGAAATAATTTTTTCATATTGTTTAAACATGAAAAAAAAATAACCCTCTGAATAAGAAAGTAAATTCTTCTCTAGTGTAAAATAGCAGCAAACATATCCTCAGTGGGGTTTCCACAGCTTAAGCCTGGCAGTAGTTCAGATAATAACTCTATTAAAGCAGACAATTTGTTATGATGGATTCTTGTTCTGGGTCCACAGTCTACCTAATTGATGACCATGGCTCAATGAAATCTGATTTGATATTCTTGTGCATTCATGAAATCACAACCCTTCTTCCAGCTTCCTCCCTTACTTTCTCATGTTCAGTGACTCTGGAAAGACATCTTTTTCTTAGTATTTTCTCAGAGACTGTACTGATGGAATACAAAGAGCATATGGAAGCAGATATATGCGTAGGTCTTGATTTTATGTTTTGGTAGACTGGTTTATTTAAGCAGATACAACAGGCGAATATGTTTGTTGAAGGTTTTCCTTTGTACCAGCTGCTGCTTTTTCCTCTTTCCTGGGCTGCTTTGCCAGAAATGCACACCTTTATTCCTACACTGTTTGACAAAAGTTTCCAATTGACAATTTTTCAAGGTGTTAATTAGCTCCTTGAGAAACGCAATATATATTTAACATGTATATTTTAAGAATGTTGAGGATTTTTGAAGACTTGTGCTTAAATTTGAATTTGTTTGAAATGGAATGTTTTTAATTTATTAAAAGTTTTTAATGATAGAGGCTTACTGTTTCTTAAATATTGTTTACAGAATTGGCCTTAGTTTACAACAGCGTAAAAAACATGCAGTCTACTTTAATTATTCAGAAGAAAAGTTTTATTTTTATTGCATTTTTTTGGGGGGGGGAATTAATTGCTGCAGAGGTAATGTTCACCTTGTTGTATATGTACCAGACTGGGGTGGAGTGGACATTGACCAGGGAGTCAGGGACCTAGGTATGGGATTTTTCTTACTGGTAGTTGGCTGTTGTGACCTTGGGGAACTTGCTTTCTCTTGGACTCAGTCTTCTCATTTGGAAGGAAAAGGATTGGTTTAGATAATCTATAAAAGCTTTTTTTTTTCTTTATTTCTTCTAGTTTTATATTTTTAGAGAAACAGGGGTTATGTCTTTGCTTCTTATTGTACTTTTGACTGAATGTGGAGTTTTTTTGTGGCCAGTATGGGTCATACTTGGCAGAGTGATGTAGCTTGATAGTTTCTGGAAACTAAGCATTGTCTACAAACAGTCAACAAGAGGGTTTGGTGAATCTGGCCCATGCTACTTCTGTTTTTTTTTTTTTTTTTTTTAATTTTTTAAAGATTTTATTTATTTGACAGAAAGAGAGGAGAGAAATCACAAGTAAGCAGAGTGGCAGGCACAGGTAGGAGAGGGAGAAGCAGACTCCCCACTGAGCAGAGAGCCCGATGCAGGGCTCAGTCCCAGGACCCCGGGATCATGACCTGAGCTGAAGGCAGATGCTTAACTGGGTGAGCCACCCAGCCGCCCTGCTGCTTCTGTTTGACATGAATGCAAGTTTGCAATTTTCACCAGCTGATGACTAGTTCTATGATTTCATCTAGTCGTCCAAGTCAATTGAGTTTAGACATTTAGCTTGAGATACTTAACATTTCTCAAGACAAGATTTTGGGGAATTAAAAGGTCTTAGCTTTCTATAATTCTGCCTTGGGTTATGGGATGGTCTAGCATAGATAGGACTCAATCTTAGTAATAACTTATATCTGTGACAGCCTAGGATTTTTTTCCTGTAGGAAAAGATTCACAGGTTATTGACATGAAACCAGAATGGGTGAGGTTTGCTTTTCTTTTGAATCCTCCTTAGCCACTGGCCTAGGGCCTTATTTTAACTTCTGAGACCTTGTTTTCTCATTTGAAAATGATCATGTCCCATGGGGATGTTTATAAGACTTATTCCTGAATAGAGATACATTCTTAGACAGAAAGGCTCAACATTGTAAAGATATCTGTGTTCCACAAATCTATACATTTAAAAGCATCTCCCCAAATATAAATAAAGTTTTTCTTCTTTGGGACTGTGTATCTGTTGGAGGGGTAGAGTAGGGAGTAAAATGATCCTTGGGTTTATTAGACTGTGTTCTGAGACAGGTTGGGAAAATTCTGAAAAAGAAGTGTGATAAGAGGAGGTATTCTCATAATCTATAAATGGGAGTATCAAGTATTAAAGACTTTGTAGGAACAGTTGGGTAACATTTGTCAAGAGCCTTGAAACATACTCTCATCGAGTAGTTTACATCTTAAGTAAATTGGTTAAGGGTGATGTACTCATAAGGTGATTCATCTCAGTGTTATTCATAAACAACCCCAAATTTTGTTTTTATTTCTTTTATTGTTGGGGGGGGAGGGAGAGAGAGAATCTTAAGCAGGCTCCATACTCAGCGCAGAGCCTGATGTAGGGCTCGATCTCATGACCCTGAGGTCATGACCTGAGCTCAAATCAAGAGTCAGACACTCAACTGACGGAGCCACCAGGTGCCCCACAACCCCAAATTTTAATAGGTGACTGGTTAAATTGTTTCCTGTGTTAAATGGAATACCATGGCACCATTAAATGTGATGACATAGCAGTGTATTCATTTACATGGAAGAGGTTTATAATATGTTAAACAGATAATACAGTATGTTATGAAAGCTTTGGTATAGGTATATAGATGTGTGTATTTATTTGGAAAAATGTATAACAGATTACCAGTGATTATACCTGGGTGGCAAAATTATGGATGGTTTCCCTCCTACAACGTATGCTTAACCTCTATTTCTAATTTTCTACCAAGACCATGCATTCTTTGAGAGGAAGTAGAGTGTAACATGTGAGGCTCTTGAGAGCATAGGACTCCGAAGCCAGCGTGGCTGGGTTTAAATCCCAATGCTGTCACTTCCTGGCTGTGTATTCTTGAGGAAGTCACTTTATCTCTTTGTGTCTCTCTTTCTCATCTGTAAATCAGAGATGATTATAATAAATAGCAATAATAATGTCTACCTCATGTATTTGTTGTAAGGATTCAATATACTTAATGTGTGTGAACTTTGAGAACAATTTATAGTAAGTACCATATTAATGTTACCTATCATTATTAATAAGAATAGTGAGCGAGTGAATGAGAGACAGATGGACAGACAGACACACTCAGACACACTAGCATACCTGGAACTCACTTATAGAGGTAATGGTCTCTTATGGTGTCAGGCATATCAAATTGAAACAATTTGGTAAACTTTGAAGAGGAATGTGATGATTAGATGTTCACCTTTTCCCCTTATTTTTTAACTTTTAAAAATAATTAGAATGTAATTCACTTAACATAAAGTTAACTGTTTTATTTTAAATTGACCATTTGAAAGTGAAGGGCTCAGTGGCAATTCGCCTAGTCATGATATTGTGCGACGACCACCTTTGTCTAGTTCTGAAACATTTTCTGTCACTTCAAAATAAAACCGTGTGCCTGTTAGGCAGTTTCTGTCCATTCCCCACTCCCTGCTGTGCCTGGCAGCGATCAGTCTGCATTCAGTGTCTGTGTACTTACTTATTGTGGATATTCCATATAGATGGAATCATATAACACATGGTTTTTTGTGCTGGCCTTTTTTAACTCAGCAGAATGTTGTGGAGGTTTGTCCACAACATAGCATGTAACAGTAGTACATTCCTTTTTATGGCTGATGAATATTCAAGTATGTGTGTGTGTGTGTGTGTGTGTGTGTGTGTGTGTATTATGATTTGCTTATCCACTGATGGACACTAGGGTTATTCATTTTTGCTCTTGTGAATAGTTCTGCTATGAATAGATGTTTACTTTTATTAAATAATGGGTTTCTTTTGGTGGTAGTGGTGGTATATTTATTATAAAAATGTGAGAAATGCAGAAAAAATTAAAAATAGAACATCCCTACAGTCTAGGAATCCCAATACTGGGTATTTACCCCAAAATATAAAAGCACTAATTCAAAGGGATACATGCATCCCTTTGTTTATTGCAACATTATTTGAGATAGCCAAACTATGGAAGCAGCCCAAGTGTCCATTGATAGATGAGTGGATAAAGAGCCACAAACTGAGCCACAAACAAGAATGAATGAACTGCCATTTGCAGCAACATGAATAGAGCTAGAGAGTATAATGCTAAGCCAAATAAGTCAGTCATAGACAAATACCATATGATTTCACTCATATGTGGAATTTAAGAAGCAAAGCAAAATGAGCAAAGGAGAAAAAAGAGCCAAACCAAGAAATGGACTCTTAACAATAGAGAACAAATTGATGGTTTCCAGAGGGGAGATGGGTGGAGGGAGATGGGGGAAATAGGAATGGGGATTAAAGTGTACACTTAACATGATGAAAAAAATAAAAAAATTAACTGCAAAATGCAAATAGTCCCAATTTACATTTTGGTATAGGTCCTTTCAGTATTTTTATGCATCTATACATGTATAAAAACACAACTGTGTACAAAAATAAGCCTTTTTAAAAGAAAATTGAAGATCATATTATACACTGGGTTTTTTCCTCATTAAACTTTGTTTTAATGGGTCTTAAATTCTGTGCTAGATTTTTGGTCAAGTTGTTTCCATTAGAAAGTACTCTTTTTAAAAACTAGTAACTTAAAACTGTCACCCACACACAAAACAAATGGTCCACAAAACGTTCTCCTTTTCTGCTGAAGGTTTTATGATGCATTGTTAAAATTAATGTGTTTTGCTATTAAACTTCAGGGGCCAATTGAGACAAGGAGTTCTGAGACCCTTCTTCCACCACTGATTAAGACTGGGGTGGCAGCTATTAGGCATAATATTCATTGAACTTTCTGAGCTGCTGGGCAGACTTGATGCCCTTGCCAGCGCCAGCTGCCTAATTGTCCACTGCCTTGATGACACCCACAGGAACTCCCTCTCACATGTCATAAACAGCAAAATGGCCAAGAGGAGGATAGTCAGGGAAGCTCTCAACACATAAGAGCATGTCAGGAACCGTATCAACAATGGAACATCACCAGATTTCAAGGATTTGGTGCCATCTTCCCGCTCTGCCCCCAGCATGATGATCAGTCTTCAGCAAACTTGCAAGCAGTGTGAGCTGTGTGACAATCCAGCACAGGTGCATATCCAGCATTGACTTGGCCTGGATCATTCAGGTTAATTATCTGAGCCATGAAGCTACCTGTTTCCGTCATTGGGTCACTTTTGCTGTCAGCAGTGATGTCACCACAACAAACATATTTGACAGATACATTCTTGACACTGAAGCCTGCTTTGTCCCCAGGAAGAGCTTCACTCAAAGCTTCATGGTGCATTTCATCAGAGTTTACTTCACTTCTCATGTTGACAGGAACAAAGGTGCCCATCCTGCTGGGTTTGGAAACACCACTCTCCACCTGGCCCTTGTGCCAATACCACCAGTTTTGTACATGTCTTGGAGAGACAGACCTAAGAGCTTGTCAGTTGAATGAGTTGGTGGCAGGATGCAGTCCAGAGCTTCCAGTGGCGTGGTTCCACTGGCACTGCCATCTTTACAGGTGACTTTTTCATTCCTTGAACCAAGGCATGTTAGCAATCGTCTCTTCCAGCATGCTGTCACCAATCCAAAACAGAAATTGGCGGGAACGCTACTGTGTTGCAGTTGTAGCCAATTTTCTTATGTCGGTGCAGACTTCCTTAATGATTTTTTGTGTCTCTTCTGGCTGTAGGGTGGCTCAGTGGAATCCATTTTGTTAATATCAACAGTTAGTTCTTCCACACACTGTGTTAAATTAGAAGGGCATGCTTACGGGGAGGCCCATTCTTGGAGATACGTGCTTCCAATTTATTAACAGTGGCAGCAACAATCAGGACAGCACAGTCAGCCTGAGATGTGCCTGTAATCATGTTTTTGATAAAGTCTGTGTGTCCTCTGTTATCGGTGGTGGTCACATCATACTTGGTGGTCTTGAGTTTCCACAGGGTGATATATAGTGTTGGGAATATGCTCACATTCAATTCTCAGTTTATCCAAGACCCAGGCATACTTGAGGGAGCCCTTTCCCACCTCAGTGGCTGCCTCCTCAAATTTTTGCAAAGTTCTCTTCTTCCCACCACATTTGTATATCAGACGGCCAATAGTGGTAGATTTCCTGAATCTACATGTCTACTGAGGACAATACTGATATGAGTCTTTTCCTTTCCCATTCTGGCTTAGATTTAGTGATGGTTTTCATGGCACCTGTGTTTGGGTGGCAGACCTTTTGTGAACAAGCTACATTGTTTCATGTCAGTACTTACCATCTAACATTTTTCAAGGTTTTCCGATGTCTGTAAGTGTTCCAGCTCATCGTGAATTTCAGTAAACAGTATTTATTTTACTGATATCTTGATAAAAATTTAGCCTTTGGCTTCTATTTAAGGCTACGATGAATAAATTTTTAGATAAAATATTGCTTACCTATTGTCTAAAGATAAAGTCCTAGGAATAGAAGTGTTTCGTCAAAGAGTATATGCTTTTAAGGCTTTTGACACACACTGCCAAATTTCCCTCCAGAAATGTTGTGCTGATTTACATTCCTCTCAGCAGTATTTGAGTGTCTGTTTCCTCTTTTATTTGCTCATAATTTTTTATTCATAGTCATTGTCATTTTAACAAAAAGTGTATATGGTATTTTTATTTCTCTTCGCATAAAATGTTTCACCATATGTTTGTTGTTTTCTTTTTGTGAATGCCTACTTTGTGACCCTAGTGGATTTTGTCTTTTTCTTATAACTAGAACTTAAAAAATATATAATGAAGATGTAAATCTTGACAATCTCTTACAAATATGTTTCCTACTTATTTGTGTTCTCATTTTGTTTATGGTATTTGGTCACAGGGGGCTTACAAGCTTTATGTAGTGAAATCTATATTCTTCGCTTTTTTTGGTTTCTGCCTTTGTGCATATGTTCTTCTAAGTTTTCCTTAGGTGATTGGTATTTGTGCTCGATAATGAGCAAAAATCTTATATTGTCCTATGTGAATGTGGTTTAAAACTTACATATTGTTCACAAATGCTGCTCAGTATTTATTTGCTATATAAGAATTTTCTCCAGTGACTTAGACAAAATTGCAGTTAACTGAGAACTTCTTGAATCATCAGCCTAGGATCTTTTGTGTTAAACTTTAGAGATAGATACAGATCATAGGAAACAAGGGTGTATCAGGGATTTATTCAGGGAACCCATTTCCATGGCATGTGCTTGAGTCAGAACACATTCACTTTAACTTCTTTCCATATTTTCTCCCTGTCCAGAGTCTTATAACTTGTGTTGACTCTTGAGGCAGTGAAATCCTCATTCATCAAAGAAAGATTGAATTTTGTTCATCATGCCCAATTTACATGTACAGGAAATTGGACTGGTTCTTTTTGGGTGGAAATTGTGTTTACCCTTTGAAAATCATTTAACTGGAATACCGCATTTCTTAGGCATTCCAATTCATTTGTCTTTTTTACATCTTAGGGAAACATATGAATCAACGCTAACCTAGGTAAGAAGCTAACATTTTTTTCTTGCAATAAAAATTGGAAGTGACTTTTCCGGTGGTATGAAATGAAACATCTGTTTATTTTAGGCTGAGGATGTTAATGACAAGTCACTTAGTCTTTACTTGTTTTTCTATTTTATTTCTAAATGATCTGGGTTTTTGTTTGTATAAAAAGAAACATGTTTATTATGAAGGGAATCAGGAAATAGAAGCAAGCCAAACATGCCAAGATGATTACTGTTGGTACCTTTGTACAGATCCATTCAGATTCCTTTCATGATGTATATAGTCATTCACACATTTTATAAAAAGGCAATCATGTTATACTCATCATATCATGAACATTTTACTATGTCCAGGGTAGATGTATACAATTTGAAATAAATACACCAAATGCTACTATGTGGGTGTATCAAAATATAATGTGGCAGTTCCCCATTGTCTACCATTTCTACTTCTTGCTATTACAGGTGTGTAATAAAGATTATTGTAGCCATATCTTTGCTATATCTAGATATTTACCTTTATGTATTTCCTTAGGACAAATTCCCCAAGATGGAATGTCTCCAATTTCCTAATTTCTGAATCTTATAAGTTCTTTTTCTTTCTTTCTTTTTTTTTTTTAGAATTAAAATAGTCAGGAATGTGAAAAATATAGCTTGGGTACCTTTTCAAATTTATTATACGAAATCAAATCAGAATTCCTCTAAGAGTAAAGGCATTGTTTATCTTTCCATTTCTCTCTCTCTCTGGCAATTCATCGTCCCCTCTAATTTATTTTCCTGATTGTAGAAAACAAATGTGAAAGGGTCAGTGTGATAGGAATTCTAGAAGATTTGCTTCCTATCTTTGTTCTTTTTGAAACATAAACTGTGTGTGAGTGAGAGTGTGTGTGTGTGTGTGTGTGGTGGAGGGAGCGGGGGCGGGGGTTACTTTTTGAGGGCAGGTTTTTGGAATGGAGGTGTCTATTCTTCTGACCATGCCTGTTTTTATCTATTTGACATTTGGAAAAGTTCTTACAGTTGGCCTTACTGTTTGCTGATGATTACTCACCTTGTTTTCAATTTCTACCTTCTCCTTTTCCGTGGACATCAAGAGCCCACCTTGTGCAGTTGCTGAGCAAGATAACAGAGATGGGGAGAAGATAGGGCCAGTTTCTCAGGCTAGTCATGCAATCTGGTGTGGCAAATACTGTGATAGGACCACTTCTTATATAATCCAGTAAAACAATTGGAACATTAACTTTAAGTTATCTGGGAAGTGCTCTGTTTTCTATTTTGGGTTCTCTTTCTCGCAAGTCTTACAACTTTGTAACCTAGAACTTCATAATTTTATCAGTGATGAATGATCTGATTCTGAAAACAAAGATACAGATTGGGGCTAAAATATTCTAGGACACATAAATACTAACATGCAGAACAGTTTCATTGTCAACAAAGTCTTTGAGAAATAGTGACTATCTACTCCTTGAAGGTTAAGAAAGAATTGTCTACTTGTTTGCTTTCATGTGTTTAGATTTGTCTCAGGTTTCAGTTTCCACTGTGAATCACTGAGTGCAGAAAAGGGCACACCGCTAATTTAGGAAAGACCTGTGTGAAGGTAATCACACCTTCAGAGAGAGATTTGTTGCCTGGAGAGGAAACGGTGCTGTTATTTCTACTGGTTTAATTAAGAGACTGGCCAACCTGTTGACTGACAAATAACCCACTTTAGGAAAACCTGTTGTGTAGAGTTCAAGCTGCAATCTGAAATGTAAGGATATTATCAGTAGAAAAAGATTTTTCACTTTTGAAGGATTTGAAACAGGCCTTTCAAAACAGCTTTGATAGTCTTTGTTAGTGAGGGATTAAATTGTTGAAAAAACTGCAGGCAGAGAGTAGCAAAGATCTGGGCTTAAAATTGGTGCCCAGAAACGTTTAGGCAGATAATTTGTGTCCACTGACTCAAATAGGATATATAGATATAATATTACAGTTCACAACCAATTTATCAGTTTTATGTGTGGTCCTAGATTTTGATAGAAAATGTTGATTAAGATTGTTTTGATAAGAGATTAAAGCCCAAAAGGTATTTTTTTTGCATATATTGCAAAAATATTTATAAAAATATAAGGCAGACTTTGTAATATACTACGTGATTATTTCCTGGAAACAGAAATCTGTCATTCTGTTAACATGCATGAATACTCTTATTTGTATGGTGTTGATTGATAGTCATAGCAGTTACTTTTTTTCCTGCAATGAACCACTTCTTTTTTTACAGGTTTATTGAAATATGATTTATATAGAAAAAGCTATACATATTTAATGTAGACAATTTGATGAGTTTGGATATATGCATATGTTTGTTGAATCACCACCACAATCAAGGTAATGAACATATCCATCATCTCCAAAAGTTTCCTTGCATAGAAGTTACTTTCTGAAGTGAATCAAAGAATGTTCAGTTCATATGCAGTTTGGTTTTACTGTTTTCTCATGTAAATATAATTCTGTATTATAGGAACCAGTAGCTGTCTAATAACATTGGGTGAGAGAAAACGTTTGCTAATTTCTTATATTGAATGGGTGCTTTGTATAAATCAGTATTTGAATTTTAAAATCTATACCATGTTTGCTTCACTTTAGCAATTTTTTTTTCTTTATTTCTTTTACCTTCATATTACTTAGGAATCACATTATTGTGACTATATTTTTGAATAGAGTAGATAATGGGTGACATTGGAGTGCTTGAAATTCTGGAAATAAAGCTGTGTTCAGCTGTTACTTTTAGCTTCTTCTTATAGCTACATTTTAACCAAATCCACTATTACCAGATAATTATCTGGAAATGTCATTTATTTAAGCATTGACCCTTTCACTGTGTACATTTAATTCTTGTTTTTGGTGATCATTTTGGTCTGTAAAGTTGCCTCAAAGACGAAATTAACAAATACTGAGCCTTTGCTCCTACTGGAAACATAAGAGACTCTGGTTACAACATTTTCATCAGCCAATCAAAACATAACCTTGTTTATGTTTCCATTTAAAGACATTTTGTTTAATATACACTGCTAACTCATTAATATGGAAGTCATGACCAAGGACACTATAACTCACACTTGAAGGAAGCTTATCTAATACCTGTGTTTTCTCCATAAGGTACATCACAACCTTCAGCCCTATGCTTGGAGCCATTTTAAAAGATGAAGTCACCTGTATATAGCAAAAAAATGCAAAAAATTTGGCACATAATATGCTGCCCAAAAGACAATTGTTTAGGCTATGAGAGCTGAAATGGGAAGGCAGAGCATTATCCTGTTTGACTTCAGCCTGGAACATGCATGTTGGATGACTCAAATTTTTTGCCACTCTGGGCATGCCTGTGAATGATGGTGAGAGTACCACGAGTATTGACCTTGGGGTTACAAATAAATTTTAGCAAGTAGAAGAATCTGCAAATGCAGCCTCTGCAAAAGATGAGATTCACATGTAGCTGTTTTTGAAAATACTTTGAAATATTTCTAAAATGAAATAGAATTCAACATAATTTAAACTTATCTTGATGCTATAGGCTTATCATTATGGGGATCCTTATGAAGTTCATTCAACATGAATTGAAGGTCTGTCATTGCTGCTCCCAGTGTGTCTGACTCCACATCAGTGTCCCCAGTGGTTCACCATTGTCTTCTTTACTCCCTGCTCCTCCATCGCTCTAACCCACCTGGTACTTCTCACGGTGGCAGCTTTAGGTACCTAACACCTTCCTTCCCTTTCTTGCTGCTCCTAATGTGCTGTCTCCTATAACCCAGGAGAAACCGGGAGCTTTTAGGAGAAAGCAGAAAACCACACTTACTGAATGATTAAGAATAGTTTTTAGATGTGAGCTAAACTCCATTACCTTTAGAATGAAATTGAGAGAAGAACTATAGTGCATTTGTGACAGTTATTTCCCTTCTGACTCAGAGGATCCTGTTTTGTTAACATTTGTTTTCTACGAGGTACAAGATAATTCAGAATGGCAGAGTTTCTGCGATTAGGTCAGTGTGGACCAACACTCAAGGCTGGGTTAATTTAACATCTTGAGCTTTATTTTCTTTTGAGATTATATATAAACTGTGATAGAAAGCAGACTTCTGTTGGTCATTTTTGCATTTTGCATACATTCCTGAATATAGGTACCTTATCTTCATTTTATAAGATTGGACACTGATGTCTGGAAACAAGCTAAATATCTTAGAGTAGTAGCAGAACTGCTGAGGAAGTCTGCCAAATACTTCTTTGTCCTATGTTCCATGATGTTGTTACAGAATTTTGTGTTTTACTTCTTTCTTTTTCAGGCCAGCTTTAAAATTTTTCATGGTCAATTTTCTAGAGGTTTTTAAATCATTAAATTTCTTGGGTTTTAGTCTAGTGACTTCCTCCCTGGTCTAGTCGGCAAAGCCAGGCTGGGTGCAACTTGTTCCCCTCTATGATTTAGAGCTACCTTCTGCCAAAGGGCCCATTTCAGATATGATTTTGTTATACTTTGCTTATGCCAATTGGAATGTTTTTTTAATCCCTGCTTATCTAAGATTTAGGTTCAATCATATTTTTGTTGCGGTGCAGTGTCTGTCAGACTATTATACGTTGCTAATGCAAAAGTGATCACTCGCTCAGGATAGAGAGACATGATGTAATCGAATAAAACCTAATGATTACATGTAGATCTATACTGTTTAATACTATAGCCAGTAACCACGTGTCACTATTGACCACTTGAAATGTGGGTGGTCCAAACTGAGATGTGTTTTAAGTACAGAACTTACACTGGATTTACATAATTCAGTACAAATAAAAGCATGTAGTTTTTCATTAATATTTTATATGCTTAAATATTTAAATGATAATACTAGTTCAGTATACATTATTATATTTAATTTTACCCTTTTCTTTTTGCTTTTTAATGTGGCTACTAGAAAACTTAAAATTACATATGTGAGTCACGTTTGTAGTTTATATTCTATTTATTTTGGGATATTATACAGCTGGTATCAATGTTATGCTGGGTGTTTAAAATGTACAGACCCTGTCTCTTATTTCCTTCTCTGATCTTTCCTCCTCTCTTTTGAATACATCTCTTATGTTGTCCTTTTGGGTAGAAGGTAAGAAATGTAATACCCTTGTTCAATGATCAACTCCCTAGTGACTCACTGACATCACTTCTCATTATAGGTAGTAGTTATGCACCTGTAACAGTTCCCAGGATACCAAATTAGTAAAAGCTGAGTAATATAAGACTATATAATATATATATATATATATATATATATATATATATATATATATATATATATATATATATATTTGTTTTGTTTTGTTGCATGATGAAGTTAAGCCAATTGGTGATTTAGAGAACTCACCAGAACTGAAAAAATATATTGAAAATTTGCTGAAAGGAGTTTTGGAATAAAGATCAGCAGTCCTTGCTCAAGAGTGAGTTCTTTTCAAATATCTTACTGTCAGTCAATAAGAACTGAATATTACCAGGGTGTTGAGTAGTATGCATTTTCAAAAGTTGGATGCTATTTTCCAGTATATGGAGATGGATTCACTCCAGGATGTGTTCTGGTCTTTATTATTTTGCTTAGTATAGCTTCAAGGACAATTTTTATTTGCAAACTCGCTTTGTGGCACTATTGTTAAATTTCTGAAACCTTTATTGAAAAAGCAACATTGTACTCATGTGAATTTATTTATTTATTTATTTATTTAGATTTTATTTATTTGACAGAGAGAGACAGCCAGCGAGAGAGGGAACACAAGCAGGGGGGAGTGGGAGAGGAAAAAGCAGGCCCCTAGTGGGGAAGCCTGATGTGGGGCTCAATCCCAGAATGCTGGGATCACGCCCTGAGCCAAAGGCAGATGTTTAACAACTGCGCCACCCAGGCGCCCCTGTACTCATATGAATTTAGACAATGCAAATAATACACACACACACACACACACACACTAATTTTAATATGCTCATCACAATTGAGTCTCTACCTTTAGGCAAAATGGAGATCAATCTCTAATATTTGCTGGTGAATTTAATGTTTGATATCATGTGATAGGTAAAAAAATGTAGTTAAGGGCTCATCCACTTTCTGACTATAGAGGGAAACAGTATATTCTGGCTCAGAAATAATGTTGATATAGTGGTAATGACAGCATTCTTTTCTTCTGAACATTTTGTAAGGGTATCCTTTTCGGATTTCTCTGTTCCATGGGGTTGGTTTTAGATTTGGTTAGTTATATATAGGCAAAAAAAGTGACTTGGCACAAAATAATTGATCATTTTATTTCTTGTTCATCACAAGATCAGCTTGGGTGCCTCTTTGAGCTGGTTTTCTCTATGCTAGGTCAGTGTTCTTTGAAATGTCACCAAATTAGAATAGTTACCAAGTTAGAGGTTAGTCCTTATTTAACTGATGTGGTCTTTTACTGGCTTTTTTGTTTTGTTTTGGCAAAGGGAAGAAGAACTTCAAACTTATGTTTTGCCAGTTTTCTTTCTTTGATATCTTGATTTTATTAGTGTTACCTCTCTACCATTAACTGCCCCTTAAACCTCAACCAGGAATATTTATTCTCTCATTTTATTTGGAGGCCTGGGTAACTGTATCTGTTAAGTTAGAAAGTTTAGGTTTGTTCCTTCCATTGATAAAATATTACAGTTCTAGACAAGAAGATAGTTTTGAAGATAAATGGTTTCTGAGTTCTTTTGGTCCTCTTCATTGCTTTACGATGTTTAAGAGTAATAACTACTCTTGGGTGCATATTTGGGACCACTGCTTACCTATGCTGTGCCTCTGAGTTAAAAAAGAGGAGGAGGTGCCTTCTGTGAGGGCAGAGCTTTCACCGTGTGCCCTGGGGCCCTTCATCAGTGCACTGAAGGCTGAATTTTAAGACCCCATCTAGGATATGTGTATGGAGCTCAAACTGCCTAGCCATGCAGAGATTCCCAGAGATACATACATTATCTAATTTAATCTAAAAGACATTTCATATCCACCCAAGCATTAAGTACAACTGCTATTACTTATTTTACTGGAAACATTTATTTTTATGACCATTTAGAGTTTTAATTTCCACAATTGAGGAAATTGAGATTCCTATAAGCCAAGTAATTTGCACAAGGATGCAGGGCTGGCTGATGGCAGAGCGGGGAGTCACTCATAGATCAGCATTGCTCAGTCTGTGTTCTTCTAACACCTAATTTCAGTACTAGTTTTATGGCCAGAAGTTAAGAGAAGTAAAGATAGACAAGTCGTAAGCAAGGTTGGATCTTGTTGGTTACCAAATTATGGAATGTAATAAGATTGATGAGAATCATTATATGAGTCTTCGTGCTTTCTTGAGTTTGACAACTTTAAAGATTTTTTACATAGTAGCTTATGTAGAATTTCTACTGGCTTTATAAACTATAATAGTGCCTGTCTATGAGTGGTGTAGATAATACCATCCCTAGAGAAATACTAAAGACAGTAGCAGAATGAGCCTCTTCTCTCTGCTGCTCTGAGGTTCATCTTTCCTGTCTCCTAAAAACAGAAATTCTTCATGAATTCACATTTTGGAAGTTCATGGTGACCTTCAATAAAAATGTAACAGAAATGTATCATAATATGTTGTTTAGCTTTTTCCAAACAAAAATGAGAGTATGCGTAAGCCTGCCCCATACAGCCGATCACTTTAGTTCTGTGTTAATATGAGCACAGATGAACGTTGTAGATAGTGCTTCTGATAGTTTGTTTCTATTCGCTACATTGGACCTTATTTTGCTTCATTGGTATTTGTAAAATCAGCTTAGCCTTACTTGAATCCCTGTTTCAAAGAGTTCCAGCTGCAAAGCTGACAAAACTCTTGGCAGGATTACTTGGAAGTATCAAGAATCTTGCTTTTAGTCTCTCCTGCCCCTCCCCACCCCTGGGGTATTTGTTTATAAGAATTAAAACTCCAGATCTTCTCAACATCAGGCGGTGTTACATCCTGATAAACTCATCACAAATTGAAAATATCGTAGTCACACATGCCTTTAATACACCTAACCTACCGAACGTTATAGCTTAGCCTGGCCGACGTTAAACGTGCCCTGAACGCTTAGGGAAGCCTGCAGTTGGGCAAGACCCTTTGGGCAAGACCCTCCAACACAAAGCCTGTTTTATAATAAAGTGTTGAATATCTCATGTAGTTTATTGAATACTGTACTGAAAGTGAAGGAGAGAATGGCGGTGTGGGTACAGCGTGGTTGTGAGTGTATCCATTGTTTATGCCTGTGATCCCGAGGCTGACGGGAGCTGGGGCCCATGGCTGCCGGTCCGCTGGGCGGCATCATGAGAGAGTGTTGTACTCTGTATCTCCAGCAGACGGTTTCTACTGAATGCGGATGGCCTTTGTACCGTTGTAAGGCTGAAAAACCCTAAGTCAAACCATCCTAAGGTGGGGACCATCTGTAACTGTAGAATGATGATATGTAGGAAATATTAAATGCAAATTCCACTCTTTGACAACAGCCACCGGCACAGATTTTGTGTCTGGGGGAAAAAAAAAACTTTTGGAGAAATGAAGTGCTTTGAATTTGGGCCTTTTTAAATGAATTGATTTAGACCCTTCAAAGGTAGTGGGTATAAAAACAGTTTTATAAACTGAAGTGTTTTAAAGGGTGTTCTTTAAAGCTTTCCTAGGTTTATTGGAGGAAAACATAAGAGCTCATCAATCTGCACAAATACCTTCATTCTAGTGCAGAGAGTATTAATAAGCTGCTTTCAAGATAAACTTATAAAACACTTTGTGAGCACACTTCATGCTTACTAAGCTTGCTTGATAACCAGTGGTTATCTTGAGCCTTCCTACGGCCGAGGGTGAGAAGACCAGAGACAAGTTTGAACACTGGTCTGTTTCTGCCTCCTCTGGGTGCACACCTGCTTTCCTGGACTGTTGGATTAGCCTCTGGCCTGACTTCACGTGTGAAATAGATGTTTCTTCCCCATTCTTCCTTATCCTGAACCACTCCCCTGACTAAAATTAAACTCCTACACCTCTGAGCATAAAAGCTCCCATATGCTCTGTCCTCAAACTAGTTTTCTAGTCTCTTCTTTCTTTACTTTTTTTTTTTTTTTAACTGCTCCTTTCATACCCCACTCCCAAGCCATACTGTCTCCTCCTGGTTCTTGCAAGAAGTACTACAATTTGCTCCTCAGTGCATTTCTCCTTAATGTTCCCTCTGTGCGGGACACCTTTCTGCTCTGTTCCCTACTTCTGTTCTGTCTGTTGAAATCCTACCCAGAGACTCAATCCCCCTTTCCTCCATGAAGCTACCTTGGATCTCCTGGGCAGCTGTCAATGCTCTGCTTACCCGTTCAAGTTACACCTTCACTGTCGTAATGATCCCTGTTCATCTCGCATGCTGACTAGTTGAATTGATTTCTTATCTATCCTATGATGAAGATACATGCTCATGTCTTATAGGTCTCTTTTTTATCAGCAGTGCTTAACAGAAATTGGAGATAGAAATATTTTTTGATTCATGAATCAAAGAATTCAGGTAAGTTCTCTTTCCTTCTAAGTATCCTAAATTCGGTGTACTACTACTTGTGGATTATTTGTTTTCCATTTACCAAATGGCTTTTCTATGGTTTCTTCTTGTTTCTCTGATTACTTTTTTTATTATTTTAAAATCATAGAAATGTTGCAAGAGTAGTACAAGGAACTCCTGCCTAACTATAACTATCAGATTCACTGTTTATTTTTTCCCCTTAATTGTTTTATTCATTCTGTGTGTGTGTGTCTGTGTGTGTGTGTGTGTGTGTGTGTGTGTGTGTGTGAACCGTTTGAGAGTAACTTGGAGACACTGTGTTCCTTTCCAAGGAACAAGATCATTTTTTGACATAGCGATAGTATCATCATCAGAATCAGGATATATTATATTGATAGTTTATTCCTATCTATAGTTCATATTCAATTTTTTTCAGTTCCAGTAATGAATTTCATGACTATTTTTGCCCCAGTCCAGTACACAGTCTAGGATCCCAGATTACATTTTGTGGTCATATCTCTTTAGCTTTCTTCACTCTGGAATAGTTCCTCAGTATTATGGGTTTGTTTGTTTGTTTGTTTGTTTGTTTTTGATTTTTCACATTTCTGAAGAGTATAGACTCGCTCTTTTGTCAAATGTCCCTTAAATTGGATTTGTAGGATGTTTCCTCATGATTTAATTGAGATTATATGTTTTTCACCCAGTAACACGTAATCCTACGTCCTTGCTAAGTCATCATGTCAGGAGATATTTGTCCCAGTATTGATGATAACTTTCGTCATTTTGTTAAGTTTGCCAGGACCTTCAACTTATAAAAGTACTGTTTTCCCTTCGTAAGCCATTAGTCATTTGTGGGCTATACATTTAGGCTTTGTGAATACTCTGGTCCCTATCAAAATTTCGCCCGCTAGTTTTAGCCACCATTAATGGTTTTCTAACATCATTATTGCTTCAGTACTTATTAGTTGACCTTCTATGGAGAAGGCTTTTCCTTTCTTATTTATATCAATATGGATTGATGGATTCTTATTTTAGCCAATAATTTTGAGTATTTATTTTGATGCACAAATTGGCCCCGAGTCAGCCAATCAGAGACCCTTCAAGCTAACTGTGGTGTCACTTTAACCTGTTTCATTTAGTTTTTAACATTTCCTTACTTCCTGGCATAGGATGTTCTAGGCTTATTGTATACTTTTCTGTTCAGCCCTTGAATTAGCCTTTTCTTCAGGGAGCCTTGATTCCTTTGAGGATGGTCTTTAGAAAGTGAGATCTGGGAGCCAACTCTGTTTGCTATACTGGGTGTCACGTTTTCTAGATCTCACTAGTAGACAAAGGTTGAAAATGTATGCTTGTGTTTGTATATAGGCACGCACATATATACATATGTATTTTATTTAGTTCTGTATCTCTTCATATTAAAAGCTACAGGTTTATATTGATAACTTCAATTTCAGTCTAAAAACACAGGGTATGCTTGTGTTTTCTTCCTTTCTATATTTGCAATTCCCTTTTCGCCAGTGAGAAACGTGGTTTCACTTATACCGAATATATACAATACTCATTTGCTCAGTCTAGAATAGACAGAAAGTAGTTTGAGAATTACTAGCACATACTCCTGCAAAAAGTAAACCTGCTAAGTAGAATTCAATATTTATGTAATTTTTGAGGTACAATGTACACATAATCACGTGTACAATCCTAAGTGTGCAATGTAAGTTTGAGACATGCACACATATGTGTGATACATATCTCTATCAAGACAGAGGATGTTTCTGTCACTCAAAAAGCTCTCTTGTATTCTTTTTTTTTTTTTGATTTTTTATTATATTATGTTAGTCACCATACAGTACATCCCCAGTTTCCGATGGAAGGCTCGATGATGTCTCTTGTATTCTTTGCCAGTTAATCCTCTTTCCAACTCTGTTGCCAAGAGGCAATAACTTTTCTGACTACTTAAATCATCGTTTAGTTTTGCCAGTTCTAGAACTTTATATAAATGAAGTAATATGGTATGTTTTGTGTGTGCATCTGGCTTCTTTCACTTCTCATTATGTTTTTGAGATTCATCCACATTGTTTTATATGCCAGCAGTTCATTTTTTTTTAAATTGCTAAACAGTGTTCCCTTTTGTAATTGTATCACTATTTGTTTATCCTTTCTTCTGTTGATGGACGTTTGGGTTGGCTTTTTATCTACTATGATAAAGTAAGTGGCTATCAACATTTTTGTATAGATCTTCTTTGTGGACATTTGTTTTTATGTTTTGGAGTAAAATCTTAGGAATGGAATGGCAGGAAAGGGTAGACGTTGATTTACCTGTATTAGAAACTACCAAGTACTTGTTCCATAGTGGCTGTGCTGTTTTTCATTTCCATCTGCAAGATAGGAGTGTTGTCTTTGCTTTGCATCCTTGTCAATATTCTGAGTTTTCCCTCCACCTAACGTAGCGATTCTAACATAGGAGTGTCTCACTATGATTGTAATTTGCATTTCCCTGGTGGCCAGTAACGAAAGCACGTTTTTATGTGTGTATTGGTCGTTTGTATATGTATCCTTGTGAAGTTTCTGTTCAAGTCTTATGCTTTTTTTTTTTTTTTCAACTTTGGTTGTTTTTATTTTAGAGTTGTAGCAGCTCTTTACATATTCTGAATGTGAATTCGTTGCCAGAACTATGTTTTCAGAGTATTCTATCCAGTGTGTGACTTGCCTAATCTTTTTTCTTAGTATTATCTTTTGTTGAGCCAGAATTTTAAATTTCAGTAGTCTAATTTACCCTTTTCCTTCTTTTATAATTGTTGCATTCTTACCCTGCCCAAAGAAATCTTGACCCTTGTCATGAAGATATTCTCCTGTTTTCTTCTATAAATTTTATAGTTTTACCTTTAAATTTAGGTCCATGATTTATCTTGAATTAATTGTTTTGTACAGGTGCTACAATAAGGGTTAAGGTTTATTTGTATATTCATACGGATATTCTGTTGTTCCAGCACCATGTATCGAAAGGACTGTTTTTCCCCCATTGAATTCCTTTGGCAGGCTTTTGGAAAATGAGTTGCCCATGTCAGCGTGAGTTCCTTGAATAATCTTAATTACAAACATGACTTTGTTTTTCATTGAGTTGTTACTTTATATTTTAAGTAGCATTCATAAAAACTCTTACTAAGCTTTTATAGGGGGAAACTTTGTTGTGGTTTGACCACCTTTTTCATCAAATGTCAAGATAAGCTGGTGTGTGATTTGCTCTAGGGCGAAATCTATCAGTGGGGCCTCACACATGTTCCATTAGCTTGTCTCAACATTGTCCTTTTGCCAATACAGAAAGCTTCCTGGGTAGTTTCTTTTCTCACCCTACTTAAGAAATCAGACTTTAATAATGCAGTAAGTCAGTCTTTCATTTTTATTAAAGCATATGTGCCATGATGCTTATAATAAATAAGGCAACTGCCATGCTTTTCTTTTTTCTCTCTCTCTTTTCTTTTCTTTCTTTCTTTTTTTCTTCTTCATCTGTCCAGCATGTATGTATTAAGATTCTATTATAAGCTGCCTCACTCTGGGCCCATAGGATGAATGGCAGTTGGCTTTCTGTGACCACATTTCAGAAACCTTTGGTAACATCTTAGAGTACAGACAGGGCTGAAATTTGCCAGAACGGGTACCTGTGCTGAGCTCATAAAGTATGCACACACATGTGCATGTACATTCCCCCCATACCTTGGAGGAAGTGGAAAACTACCTTGGAGATCTCATTGCTAGTAGCTCAGGGCTATTGCAAAGAGTAATCATAGCTTTCCTTCTCACTGCTGACTGCTTAAGTTTCATTTTCCTTAGCTTTGCAATTTTCTGATGGAGTCTAATATTTGTCCATTGGTGGAAAACATGTAAAATTGTCTCTTTTTTTGGTTTTTTGTTTGTTTGTTTGTTTTCAGACCTATCACACATAGGAGTTTTAGGGCTGCTTCTGCCATTAATATGTGCCATGGCTTCACGGTAAGAATGTGCTGCCGACAATTAGGCGAGCCGCTGACGGACGATGTGCTTCTGGTAGCCGTCAGCCTGCGACCTCCATAGCCTGTGTTGGAAACAACTGTGTTGGGTGACTGTTGTTATCTCGAATGCCCTGCCGTTGAGCAAGGGTAATGGCAGGCGCCAGGGCCGGCAGGCTCCAGGCTCCCAGGAAGAGTTGCTTTCTGCAGATCTTGTGTACAGCGGCCTGTCAGAGATGCTCAGAGTGTGTGGTGGGAGCGCCCACATGGCTGACAAGGCAGCAGCATTATGTTTGAGCTGTGGACACGTATTGAATTTGTATTAGCTTCTTTTGTAAGGCCAAGTGCAAGTACATAATGAAATAAGTAACGTGTGTAGAAACATTGATTTCGGTTTCGTCCCGGTGCACAAGGACCTGGTCTGTTCTCCGCTCTGGTGTTCAGAGGGGGCTGATCTTGAGCCTGCAGCTGTTCTGCATTCGTTTTGGCAGTGAGCACATTCTTCCTTTGTTGTCCCCACCTATCCAGGACAGAGGGGCATCTGTTGTCATATCCATTATTTATCTGTGAGAAACAGTTTTACTTAATTATCTTCCCTGCCGCTAGAGGCCTGGCTTGGCTCGCTTCCCTCTGAAAGGATAATAGGACTCAGTGCTGCTAATACGTTTTAATTAGTGAGCTCACTGCAAAGCCAGCGCCTCACACTTAGTTCTTTAGATGGCTTTGGAGATAAGAACTTCTGCAGCAAAATGAGCCCGTAAGTGGCGTGCACACTTCCTGAGAGCTGCGTTCAACTCTCACGGCAGCTGAGTGAAGTGTGCGTTTTCTCAACACCCTTATTCCTGGCTGACCCTGCCAAAGTGGCAGAGACCGCTTTCTGGGCTACTTCACGGGGCTCCCGTGTATCATGCCTTGCCCAGCTTTGGAGGAAAACGAGCCCTTTCCTCCGGCATGGCACAGCTCGCCTTCTGAGAGAATGGCGTGTCTCATGCTTTATTCTCAGAGCTCCAGCTCCTTCGTTTGAAAGCAAGGCATTTGAACCACGATGCGCTTTCAGGCACTTTTGAGCTCTAAGCCTAGAATCTTTAATGAATGTTGACGTTCTGGAGATAGGTAAAGCATAATACCAGGAATTGAGAACCCAAGGAGAGGAGCCCTTGGCTGGCACCATGCATGGATAGCCTTGGGAAAAGGGTAGTTTCCTTTGGGCTCTGCAATGTTCCTCTGTCTTTGCCTTTGTAAAAATGCAGGGCAGGGCCTTCCTATGTCCCACTTCTCCCTTAGCTTTCTTTGAAAATAAACAAGGTGGTATTTTTCTCTGGGCATATTGACATGTGATTTTATAACTGCATAGTTTTCCAAATTCCTTCATTTCAAATGCAGGCGGTATTAGTTTCTTTTGAGGAGCATAAACCCAACCTCTGAGAGGTTGGTGATTGTCCCCATCATTACTACCCCGCTGGTCCATGCCAGGGCTGGAGGTAAGAACCTAAGTGTCTAACCTCTGATATTAAGGGTATCACATGGTGATGTATAATAACTCTGAGAGATGCCCTTCACAGTTCTTCTTTGCTCTGGAGACAGTTCATAATTGAGAGCTTAAGGAGATGCATTCTATAGATTTTTAGATCAGAAAAATGCCCTTTGTCAGTGGTCCCCTTAAAGTAGGGCCTGCCAAGAGAGGGCAGACCTATAGAACTTTTGTGACTCCCTGTTTACTCTTGTATGTAGCAATAGAGAGTCTCGGGGGGAGGGGGGGGATTAAGGTTGTGATAGTAATTCACGCTTCCCCTCCTCTTAGAAGGGCCATTCATCATGTTTCCCTTTCCAAAACCAAGCCCCCAAAGCCAGAGGGAACGTCTGGGTCAGTGTGTAGCAGGGGAGTTTTGGAAGGAGTGTGGTTGACTTCTCACCTGCAGTGAGTGTTGGCTGTCAACTCACAGAAGTGCCCCGTGTGTACTGGATTGAAGAGGTAGAGCAGAGGCTCTTAGATATGAACAGGGTGGAAGCATCTAGCCCCACATGCCAGAGCTTCACAACATCCTCTGGAACTGGAGGGTAGGCGGTCTTTAGTTTCAGAAGGACCTCAGTGTTAAGGACATAGTAGTTGATTGAGTGGGAGACATCACCGGGCTTTCCTAGGAGATGTGCCCCAGTTACATGCCTGAGGTGCACACCTGAGAGGGAGCATTCTGCTTATCACTGGTGGGTCTAGACGAGATACAACATCCTCCCCCCAGCATCTTATGTGCCTTTGTGGAGGGAACACTGCCTGCTGGCATGCTTTGCCTACCCTAAGGACACCTGGTTGGTAGAAAGCTGCAGTATGTAGCATTCATTCATAGAGGGGAAGAGACCACCCATGGCAACGATTACTTGTCACTGGCATCAGATGGAGCAGCAGCAGTGACCAGCAGAATGGGGAGTGCTGCTGCCCTGGGAGCCTCACCCCCTTGGCTTCTCCTCGCTGTCCTGAATAGAACCAGCATATGGGTCCCAGAGGAAGGCGAGCAGGCCACTCCTTCCCCATCTCAGCCCGAACTAGTAACTGACAGGTGCAGTCTGTGTTAGAAGGGACGGGCAGCCTGGCTTTGAACCGGACTGGATGAATTTTCAGAGTAGAAGTGACTGGGAATGTGATTGGTTTGGACTGAGATATCTCCAGTTGGCGAGTTAGTTTGACCTTCACCCAACTGGATGAGATCCTTGACTTTGGGATTAGTAACATTTGATGAAAAAAAAAAAGGCACAGTATTGAGACTCTTCAGCCAAATATGACAGAACAGATCTGCTGTGACTTGCAGCTCTCGTGGATCACAGTTTACTCCATTAAGTTCAGATGTGCATAGAAAATAAAGCTGCCGCATTTTTCATAAAGGAATCTCCTCAGTCAGCTTAACGACGCATCTAGCTGTTCTGGGACTTCAGCTCAAACAAGTGAGTTTCAGACACACCTGCCTCACCATTTGCTTGCACACCCTCCTTTTCTCCTCACAGTCATTTGGGAGCCCGACCTGGTGGGCTTTCCTCTTCTAGTTGGCCCAAGTTTTCCTTTATGTCATTTCTTGGCAGAATGTTTTCCAGGAAGCCTAATTTATGTAAGAAAGCAATAAACAATCCACTGTTATCCCTGTTACACCTCTCATTGGATTTCCCCCAGTTCTGAGCTCCAGTATTTCTGTTTACAAATGAAGAATCTTTTGTAGAGGAAGCTCAGAGAAGTCAAGGAAATGTCCCAGGCCACACATCTAGGAAGAGACAGAATTGAGATTGAAACCCCTTGCTCCATTATGCTGCCCCCAAGGCGCCTCCCCAGAACATGCTGTTGGTTCTAGGTCAGCACTCTACAGAGCACCCCGACTTTGCCAGAAATTCAGCAGTGCAGCTGCTGCTTGATATGGGTCAGTGGATGATGTTTTGTTCCCTTGATTGAAAACATTGAAATGGTGGTGCTTTTCCTACATTTTTAATTAGCCAAGCTGAAGCTTGCGATGCGAAGCCAACGAGTGGGGTTCATTTCCTATTGTGTATTCTGTACAATACGTGGAATGTGGTTGGCACTTGCTTAGGTTAATAGCACAGGCAGAGTAATGACAACAGCAACCACGAGATAAATGGCTGGCTCAGAACCTCCAGCAAGTCAGGGACGTTGCAAGGCTGACTCAGACGCTGAGTCTGGGCCAGTGAATGGGTCGAGGCTGCTCTTCTCTCTCCTCCTTCAGGCATCTCTGGGATGAATTACATTTACAGGACACCTTAATGTTTACTGGGAAAGGGCTCCAGCAGCTTTCTGTCTCCTGGTTTAGAAAACCACCCTTCAGTCTCTGCCTTGGAGGCAAAGAGGGGCTTTTCCTAAATGGCCATCTGTGAAGTCTGCAATTACCCAGGACATGCCAGTTTCAACTCGCAGCTTCTTTTGCAAATGTCTCCCCTCCTGTCCTTTTTTTTTTAAACATGTAGTTTTCAAAGAGAAAGCACAGCCTTTGTCGATGAGTATTAACCAGGACAGTTTCATAAGGAGTGGTGTGATGGCTTGCAGGGATGGCCATCAAATGTCACATTTCGCTTTCGAGAGTTCATGAAGCATTTTGCCTTGCATATGGACAGTAATGTGCTCTCTGTGAGGTGAAGCTGGCTCTTTTGGATGTGTTTTTCAGTCAAATTCAGGAAGTTCCATATGGCACTGTTTTTATTCTTGCATCATCTTTATTAGGTATTGACCTTTACACCTGAAATTGGTCTGATCTAAAGAAAAACAAATGAAATAGGAGTGAGAATCATCAAATGCATGGATCTTGGCTATGAGAATGCGGATAATTTATCCTTAGAATTTTAGGTCAGCATATTATTCTTAACCACAGGAGATCACATGGAGGAATAGAATCTGTTCAGTATAGTCTAGATTTGGCTTTTTAAAATACAGGTGAAATGGGTTGCTGAAACTGAATGGAGTGTTGCTCTCATAGAGGAGCCTGTCATTGCTGTTTTCCTTGGGGAGGCTCGGTGCTTTAGGAGGTGTTGTTGGTAAAGCTGGCTACACTGTCTCTTGAAGCTGCTGCATAATTCTGATGAACAGAGCAGAAAGGAGACCCAGAACACGTGATTGTGGGAACCGACCTATTTTTTTCTTGAAGCTATAATTTCAAATCATTTATATTCTTTACGCTGCATTTTATATGCTCAATTGATTTTTATAGTTGAATAATCAAGATGGTAATTGATAGAATATATCATTTACTAAATTTAGGCAAAAGTTACCCTAGAGAGTTTACTGATGGGGGTATACATTTTTCGTTTTAACTATTTCCCTTCTAGGGCTTTTAAGAAGTGTTCTTTATTCCTGGAGTAGAACAAAGCATCTGACATAGTGATTACAACAAATTGTTTCCAAAAAATACTAGAAAATCAAAATACTGAATACCCTGCATAAATCAAATAAGATTACCTGGTTGATGTTCTTAAGTGGCCACACTGGGGAATGCCAAGGAAAGGCGGTTGGTGCCAAAGTAGGGGCTTTGTCAGCTGTTTTTTCTTGGCTGATAGTGACTCTTTATTTATTTATTGTCTCTTTTTTCCTCCCTTCCACCACTGAAAATATGGATAATACCAGAAAAGAGGAAATGACACCAATTTAGTATTTTTTGTTGTTGTTGTTAACCTCACTAATATGTAAATATATTTAAGAAAAAAGTGTTTTTGAAACCATGAAAGTTCCAGAACTCTCCATTAACCACCCCTCTCCCTTATAACCTGTCCCTCTCCTACATCTACAGCTCGATGTTCCTGTTGGTCATGAGCATTAATTATAGTTGTCTCAGGTTCTTGGAAAAAATCAAGGAACTATGGGATCCTAAAAATATTTGGTAAAAAAAGATCGTTTTGTCTCTGTTTACATTTGGTTTATGAAAAATTGATGATTTAGTCAGAATTGTCAAATACTATAAACGTATGGTTTCTTTTAACCTGAATAGAAGCCTACAAAGTAGGCTAGATGAGTAGCTCTCAGTAGGGGTGTGTGAATTTGTCTACCAGGGGCATTGGGCTATATCTGAAGACATTTTTGATTGTCATGACTTTGGGGAAGGGAGGCTTTCCTATTGGCATTTGGTAGGTAGAGGTCAAGGATGCTGTTAAAACCTTGCAGTGCATGGAGCAGCCCCCCATAACAAAGTACTATGTGGCCCAGAATGTCAGAAGTACCACTGTTGGTAAAACCTGTACTAGATCCACAGGTAGGAGCCCTGGATTTAGACTCTAGCTCTCCTACTCAGTAACCATCCAACTTTGGACAAAACTGCTTAACTTCTGTGAGCCTCAATTTCTTCTTCGTAGAAATACAGATAATGCGTCATCATCCACCAATTTTTTTAGTTTTGCAGTGCGGATCACTGTGAGCTAATGGGTAGTAAAATGCTTTATAACTAAAGGAAGGCTATGTACAAATTGTGTGATAATAGAGTAAAAAAAAATTGGATGTTTTTATATTATCGTTGTTTAACCAGAATACTTTCTTGATGAACTCAGAACTTTCTGAGTAATGATCTCTTGAAGGTTAAGACCTATACTTATATTTCTTTAATATCCTCAAGTAAAATGCCATGTGTATAAAGGAACATCACATTTTTGTTAATTATGTATGTGCATATTGTTGACCCTCCATTAATGAATATCTTTCCTTTGATTAGTTTGTCCACCCTTGTGTAGTACTGTTTGATTCTGTCAAGTCCTAGGTGGTGGATCTGGCTGCTCTAATTTGCTTGATGAAATGTCGATCACATACAGTGTGATTCCTGTATAGACACACACTATAAGCTTTTTCATAAACATTCAGTACCCAAACTAACTGATGAGGTTAGGGTTTCTGGAACAAATTACTTTGTGGTGCAGCTGACTAGATGAACCCTTGATTGAGAGACACTTCTGTATCTGGTGAGGATTTGGGTTTACGTGTGATATAGAACGGACCCAGAAATACCCTTGGCCAAGTGACCATGGTGGGATGGGACACTCATGACAGTTCTTTAACCAGATCAAGGATTTTGAACAGTTCTGGAGGGAATCTGAATTTCTTGACTTGATGTAAAAACCCATTGGCTACGCAGCCCAGTAAAGGTGTTGTTGATCCTGCCATGTTTTCTCATCCCAGTTGAACTACTTCTGCCTAACTTCTCCAAATGTATGGAGAAATAGGTCAGAGTTGTTACTGCTGAACATTAAATCATTCCTGGAACTATTTGAGTCTGGTAGTTTCTTGTGAGAGACAGAGGAAGAGCTCCTTTGGGCATATAAAGGATGAGCACAAGTGGAGGCTGGCAGCTTCTGATCTCTTTCTCAATCGAAATCAGATTTAGCGTTATTTGCTAAATCCCTGGAGAACTATAGTGGCTGCTCTTTGTGATGGGCTTCTGCCTTCATTTGAATTTATATATGAATACTGCCTGCTTGGGCAGGCAGAATATTATTTAAATGTATTTGGGTTACTTGCCAGCATTGTTCACTGGACAGCAGCTTTTCAACAATTTGTCCAGGATCTTCCCCCTCACACCCTTTATTCTGAACACCCATATACAGTGTGAAACATGTGGGAATTTTTTTTTTCCTTCTTGCTTATTGATTTAACCATAGTGATAGATAGGTACTTGGAAAAATTAATGACAGGCTCAGAGAGAAATTTTTTAAGTATATCTATAGATAGCTTTAAAAGCCTTATAAGAATAAATGCTGAATATAGCTAAATTTGCAATTTTGTTTGAATATTAATATAGTTAATACCATTTTTAGAATTCAAAGTGTTTCAGGAGATAGTCAATTAAAACTTCTAACTTAGTATGCTTGTCTCAGAGTCTTGATTGTTCCACATTTAGAATATATCTGGGAGAAAATAGATTTGTGTGATGGTTAATTTTTGTGTCAACTTGACTGGGTCACAAAGTGCCCAGACTTCTGGTCAAACACTAATTATTTTGGGTGTTTCTGGATGCGATGAACATTAGAATTGGTAGAGTAAGTAAAGCAGATTTCCTTTTCTAATTTAGGTGGGCCTCATCCAATGAGTTGAAGGTCTGCATAGAATAAAAAGTCTGACCCTCCTTGGGTAAGGGGATTCCTACCTGCCTCTTTTGATCTGGGACATGGGTTTTTTTTCCTGCTTTGGACTAAAACTGAGACATTAAGCTCTTTCTCGAGCCTGCTGGTCTTCTCACTGGAGCTACACCATCCGCTATTCTGGGTCTCCAGCTTGCCAACTGCAGATCGTGGGATTTGTTGGCCTCCGTAATTGTGCGAACCAATTCCTTATAATCTGTCTGTATCTGGCCACCTATCCATGTACTTACCTACATACCTACTTATCTCCCTATCTACGCATCCTATCGTTTGGTTTCTCTGGGGAACCCTGACTAACACAATTAGTGTTTGCCAGGAAATGGGAAGAGGGATAAGGGGTATAAGGTTGTGGTGGTGGTGTGTGTGTGTGGGGGGGGTTGATCAAAATGTTAGATAATTCAATAGTTGATCCAGTGATAGTTGCACAATCTTGTGAATACACTAAAAATGACATACATGTACACTTAAAATTGGTGAATTTTATGGTATGTAAATTATATCTCAACTTTAAAAAGTCAGCTACATCTGAATTGACTCATCTCGGCCACACCACTTATTCTTTTGCTTGGACAACTGCACTAGCCCCCTACTGGTGTCCCTGCTTCCCTGCAGCCACTTCTGTTTAGCAGCCAGTATGCTCTTGTGGGAAGCCAAAACTATTTCAAATTATCCTCCTACTTTAGACTCTTTAATGATTTCCCATCATACTGAGAATTAAATCCAAACTCCACTCTATGGTCTACAAGACACTATCTTCTGGCCTCCCTGTCTGTCATCATGCCACTCTTCTCTTGATTCTCAAAACTGAAAGATTTACCTCCTTCGTGTTCCTCAACAATCCACTCCTATTTTTCTTCTGGGCTTTTGTAGCTGCTGGTCCCTCTACTGGGAATGTTCTTTGGGGTCCTTCTCTCTGTGGCCAGCTCTTGCTGCTGGTGGCCCACTTTTACTCCTCACCCTTGGCTCCTCCTCCCCCGTGACTATCTATGTCTCATCCTTCAGGTTGTATCATAAATGCCACCTTCCACGAGCCCCTTATCTGAAGTAGGACATCCTGTTTGTTTCCAATTTATATTATAGTCTCCATAATCTGTTATTTCAGTTGTTGAGTTTTTTGTCTCTAACTAGAGTGTAGGTTTCCCAAAGGCGAGGATCTTTTCTGTCTTATTCTCCTTCAGTTCTCTCCCATTTTAGTTCATTGGCTGGTTTCATTGTGGTTATGGGTTTGGCTGTGGGAGGCAGATGGCCTGGATTCCCTGTACTATCATTGTGATCATGTTACTTGTATTTCTTCTGTGAGAGAGGGGAATCTCTCTTGTGGAACTGTTGTGAAAATTAAATTAGAGAATTCATAATTCATGTTACGCATTGGCACCATGCTTAGCACATTAGTAAGTGCTCAAAAATTTAAACTTGTAATACAATACATAATAATTCCTCAAAAAAATGAATTAATCCACAAAAATAGACTCCTGGGGAGAATTTCCTCTCCTAACTTTCAGGTTTATTTGCTAGTTACATTCTTTTTCCTGAATCTTACTGAATTTTATACTCCTTCCCTTGCCCCCCATCCCCAGCCCCCTGCAGCAAGTCTCTTTATTTTTTATTAAAATTCTTGAAAGAGGAAATGAAATTGCAAGGTTAACGGGGAGCCTGACCTAACTCACATTGGTAGCATCAGGGTGGAGCACAAAGCAGGTTGTAGCAGACCCAGCTGGGTACTACATGCGTTTACTCACTTCCATCTTTCTTGTCTGTGCTCAACTTTGCTTACGAGTCTCCCATGTTCTTCTGGGAAAATAACCCTACTCTAGGAATACCCTTGGTTAGTCTAAACTAGGAGTCAGCTAACTACATCAAACCAAATCCAGCCAGTTTCTGTAAATATGGTTGGTATGCAGCAGTTCTTACTCTTTTGTGTACTATTTCTGCTACAGTGGCAGAGATAAACAGTTTGCTGATGGACCATCTAAGCCACTCATGGAGGTCTTGCCCTTGCAAGTGATTAAAGGTGAGCATGTCATTCTGTCCTGGCTATTGAGAAGCAAGGGGGAGGTTTCCTTAACCATAAGAAAAATTGAAAAATGATTCTTTATTCTGTCGCGGGACATTGTTTTGTGTGGAGGTTATATCTGGGACTACTATAACCAAAATATGGCCAATTTAAGGATGAAGCCGACCCTGATAGAAAGGCAAAATAGTTAGGACTTGAGTCCTTGCGGACATCCTTGAGCCATTGAGTCCATCAACTTTGAGAAGTCTTCTACCTTGGTGCTTCATTTTATAGGACAAAATTCAATTTTCTTGTTGAAACCAGTTTGAAAAGGCATTTTCTGTTAGTTGCAGCCCAAGGTATTCTAATGGAATGAATGAGTGTGAAGTGTTGGGCAGGAAGTATAGCCCTGTCTCTTTTCCTTTCATCCTTGAGGAGTTGCTTTATGGCCCTAAAAGGAAATTTTATCTTATTTAACCAGTTCAGTTTCTAAAAACTATATGTATTAATGGAGCCATTCCTTAGGAATTGCATTTGATTCATGCTTTGCCATTTCACTTAAGCATCAAAGGTAATTGATGAGGACCTTACAGTAATTTGATAGCTTTTATCCTGGAATTTCAAAGCACCTGATAAATGACTTTGATTTACTCATTGTTATACCTCTTAATTCAAGAGAATGTTTTATACTTCTCTTGGCAACTCTGTGTTTGGCAGCAAGAACAGTCCAGTGTGGTTTCCCCATTTCCCAGGTGGATATCTCATTTCTAGGATTTTTCTTGTGCCCTTTCCCTCTCTGTATAGGGTAAAGGGATGTGATTGATAATTACCAAAATCATCAATATTCACTGAACTCCTCTGCTACTCTAGGCTCAGATGATGCGGAGATGTAAAACTTAATTCTTGCTCCCATAAGAGATTAAACTTTGGACAGGAACATATGATATGTAATAAGAAAGGAAGTCTGAGGAATCGTATCAGTGGTACAGGTGGAAAAGCTAAAGGAGAACAAAGATTTTGATTTGGTATAGATTCTATTGAGGACAGGTATTAGGTGGGTTTGTATGAAGAGAAGAACTTAGCTGATTAGAGTGTGTGTATGTTTGTGAGAGAGAGAGAAAGAGAGAGAAGGAGGGAAAGGGAGGGAGGGGGAAAGGAGATGGGTAAGGGAGTTGCTCATCACAGAGAAGGCAGATGGCACATGGTGTCTTTAGAGGTTAGTAATTAGACCAGTTTGGCTGGAATGTTGGGATTGTATAAAAATTGGATTTTGAGAAGGCTTTGAGGGCTAGATTATGGAGGAGTTGGAAAGATGGCCAAGTGGTTTGGACTCTATTTCAATCTTATATCCATGATTGTTTTTGTAAACAATTCTGATTTATAAAAGAAAATCAGAGGGGCGCCTGGGTGGCACAGCGGTTAAGCGTCTGCCTTCGGCTCAGGGCGTGGTCCCGGCGTTGTGGGATCGAGCCCCACATCAGGCTCCTCCGCTATGAGCCTGCTTCTTCCTCTCTCACTCCCCCTGCTTGTGTTCCCTCTCTCGCTGGCTGTCTCTATCTCTGTCAAATAAATAAATAAAATCTTTAAAAAAAAAAAAAAAGAAAATCAGAGGCAATAACATAATTCTAATTTAATATAAAAATAGTTATTAAAATGAGAGATTTATCATTGTTAGTAAATAATCAGCTGCCTTCCAAATATTTGTAAGATTCCCCTCTTTTTATAATAACCAACATGGGTGATTTTCTTTCCTCTTGTGAAGCTTTACACAATCCCAGCATTCCAGCCCAAATGATCGAATTATTAACCTGTGAAGGCACCATGTACTCATGTGCCTTCTCTTCTACTGTATTATATTAAAAGAACTCATCATCTCTTGAATTTCTCCATTTGTTCCAAAGTGCAGGGCCATGTCTCATTCACTGTTATATTCCCAGTGCTTATTGAACAGTAGGGAATCACTGTGCGGTAGTGGAAGTGAACTTAGTTCTAGGTCCCAGTCACTTCATTTCATAGGATTTCATTTTTACTCTCAATCAGTCTCTATAGTTTTTATAGTTTTGACATTTTAAGATGATAAATGATCATGACATTCTTTCTTTAAAGATTTATTTATTTATTTTGAGAGAGAGACAGAGCGGGAGGGAGGGATGGAGGGAGCAGGTGCAGAGGCAGAGGCCAGGGAGAGAGAGAGAGAAGCGGACTCCTTGCTCAGTGTGGAGCCCGACACAGGGCTCGATCGCATGACCCTGAGATCATGACCTCAGCTGAAACCAAGAGTCGGACACTCAACCAACTGAGCCACCCAGGCACCCCTTGACATTGTTTAAAAAGATTTTAGCTCTTGTTTTCAAAGCGATGTAGGATTTTCAAAACATAACAGTCTGAAATTATTTTGGGTCAAAACATCAGTGAAAACCTGAGACAAACTTCTTTTTAGAATGACAGTGTTATAGCAATGCAGAGAGAAGGAATTTCACTTTTCTATTTAATGTGATTAGTCAATTAGTGCTAGAAAAGGCAGAATGTTTACGAGGGCTTAGTTAAAACTGACTCTTCTAATTTTTCCACATTAACTTAGCTTAGGAATAATGCGAATCTGATTTCTCTAGCATGAGCTATGGTAAATCTCCATTTTATTTGGTTTTCATCCTGACTGAAGATTCCTGAACTAAATCTAGGAACACTGGATTTTAGAAATTTCTTTTATTAGGAACTTTTTTTTTTTTTTTTGGAGTCCACTTCCTGTTGTAACAATAGTTTACTTCCCTTCTCTTCATTGATAACACTATTTTTATTTACAGATTGGAAAAACACCTGCAGCTCTTCCCTCCCCATATTCATTAGCCCCTCTTCCTTAGTGACAGACACTTGGGAAGTGTGCTTAGTTAAAAGATGCTTTCCCAGGATTCTTTGCAGCTGATGGCCATGGACCAACTTTTGGCAAATGAGCTATAAACAGATATGTCAGACGGGATTTCCAGGCAGGCTCTTTAAAAGGGAGAAGGGTGTCCATTCTCTCCTCTTTCTCTTAGGTTCTTTTTGTCTTGCTGACTGTTACAAGAATATAATGGCAGGAGCTTCAGTAGCCGTCTTGGATCATGAGGTGACCTTGAGGATGGAAATCAAGGATGAAGCAGAAAGCCAGGAGGAAACTCACGACTTCATGGAACTGCCAAACCAGCTCAAAACTGTTTGTTTCTTACTTGTTTTTGCCTGTGAGAACAAACTCTGGCATAACAGAGCTGGGGCATGTTTTTCCAACTGTCAACAATAATCGCATAATTGCATTTATAATCGGGAATGTCATGCATGTGTTTTGAAAGTTGAAGATGGTAAATTTTTCTCACCAACCTCACAGATGATGATAATCACTAGAAATAAGGAAGTGTAGAGGTGAGAACCTATTTTCCTGGAAGGAGAGCTGTGTGTTGTACTAGACAAAACATCAGACTGGGAGTAGGGTGCCTTGGAATGTCTGCCCTGGTTCTGTCACTGACCAGCTGTTCAGTAGCATAGTTATTTAATAGCATGGAACTCTTGTTTCTTCAACTATAAAATGAATCATCATCACTCTCCCAATCACCTGATGCAGTCACTTGCCAAGTGTTTGCTTTGTGCCAACTCTGTGCAGGCATTCTGCTAGTCCTTGGGACTTCCGTAGCACTTAAACTGTATCTTAACTTAGTGCTCATTGCCTTCTGTTATGATATATGGCAGGTCTAAATATGACACATGTATAAATAAATCTATGATTGCGTACATTGATAGATTATAAACACAGTGCTGCTGAGTTTATTTATAGCTCAGATGAACAAATTCTATTTTTTCTTTGTGACAAATGTGTCCTATAGATGAAAGGGACAAACATCATTTCCTTTGATAGTTTGGGTTTCCAAGCTTTGTGGCTACAGCTGGCTGTGTGGTTAAAGTTTATATTCCAGGGAGATTACATAAAATCTCTGTAGTTCGCAATTGGGAAGCTTATTTCTTCTCGGCAAACACTGAATATTTTATGGTCAGGGCCACAGACTATGTAGATATAAACTGAGATAAGACCATTAACCCACCCAACTAGTTCTTTTTGGTGTTTGTTCAAGTGTGTTCCAGTGGTCCTTGGAAAATAAATAATCTTTGACCTCTTTTTTATCTCCCTGAGAAGCGTAATGGCTAGTTCAATACTTTGAATTCTTAAGGAGCCAAGATTTGCTAGATTATTTCTTTTGACCTATCGTTTCTCTTTTAATTTTATCCAAAATTGAGTCAAGCTTTTGGGGGCTTATAATTTGTTCTATAATAATAATGAGGTACTGTTTCCTTTATATTTCAAATTTGTGAATTTTGTACTCCTTGGGATCTCAGTGTAAAGAACAGAACTCAGGGCCTTCCACTTGAAACTTGAGGCAAAGAAGCAAAGAGCAAATAGTACGTTTCCAAAATGGTGGTCAGAGCTGCCACAGGCGGATAAAGTGTGGGCTAAAGTTGAAAATCAACTCTGCTTCACGAATTCCTCTTCAGTCACTTCTGTGTATGTGGTAGTAAGTGCCATTGGAATGGCACGGCAGGCAGTTTCTTTTCTTTAAATAAAAGGGCCAATCTATGCACAAATGTTGCTTTGAAAATGGGCTGTCTATTCTAGGGTGCTTGTTTACACTTAAAAGGATTTAGAACACCTCGAAATAAAATAGCAGTCCATAGCCCACTGAGCCTTCTCAGGCTCACTTGCTGCAGCCAGGCTCCTGATTTGGGAGCCCACGTAGCCAAAAGCCAGTGTGGGAGAGTCTCTTATTTCTAAATAGGCACACGTTTTGTATGTGCATATTTTACTGTCTTCATTACAGCTAAACCAAATGATATTTGGAGCCCAGAGCATATAGTCTGGGTAATTTAAAAGGGAAATAAAGACAAAATTGATGGAAATTGCTTATTTAAAAAATACCCGCAATCTGTTGGTTCATTATTTATGAAACTCTCACAAAAATAAGTGATTGGTTAGCCCTCATGTGTTCATTTTACTGTAATAGCAGGAGAACCTTTCACTATAAAAGGCTTTGGTGATTTGATTTTATAGTTATTAATGGTTTTATAACACTGTTTTTGGGTCAGTTTCTACTTAAATTGCTGGTATGCACGAGAGAAAAGTAAAATTACTTACTTAGGCTTTCTCTTTGTTAAAACTTCGGAGAGAATTTTATTTTGGGTAAGTGGGATATATTTTGGTTCATTGTTTTGTGAGCACATGTGTTGTGAATCACTTGTGTGTAGCATCAGGCTCCAGGATAGGCTTTATGAGATTTATAAAGATAGAGGTGGCATTACCCTTTCTCCTGGGTTGCTTAGATTCTCTGGAGGAAGGGAGACATGCACACACAGGCATGTAACAAGAATATGTCATCACTTTAACTCAGACATGGTTTTTTGCAAAACTGTGTTTAAATCATGTTTTAGTAATAGTGGCAATATGTCCATAGTGGTTGCTAGGATCCAGGCATGTCCTAAGCACTCTCATGTATTCTCATTTAATTGCACAACAATTTCGTGGGAAAGATACTATTATTATTATTATTAAAGATTTTATTTATTTATGAGAGAGAGAGTGCATGCACATGCACTCGGGGGGAAAAGGACAAGAAGACTGTGCTGAGTGTGGAGACCGATGCAGAGCTTGATCTCAGGACCCTGAGACCATGACCTGAGCTGAAACCAGGAGTCAGACACTTAACTGACTGAGCCACCGAGGTGCCCTAGGAAGATACTATTATTACTGCTGTTTTACAGAAGATAGAAAGTTAAGCAACTTGCCCATGAGTCAAAGCAGGTCTAGTTTCAGAGTCTTGTACTTAGATCAACTACGTAATTCTGCTTTTTGGTTGAAAGATAAATTACTATAGCTAAGAAAATAGCTGCAAATACATGGTTTCTTTCAACACCAACTTTAAAATTCATTGTGAGGGCAATCAAACAAACATTTAAGCAGAAACAGTTTAATAAAAATGTTAAAGGAGAAATTCACTTTTAAATTTAATTTTTGAGAAGGTGACGGTTTCCACAGTATCATCTGTGAGTCAAATACTTAACAGTAAATATAAATACGAGCCATTATTGAAAGATTGTGAGACCTTCATTAAAACAGTATGTAATTCAAGAATGTGGTACTAGAGCAGAAATTGGAATACCCTTTTGAGCTCGTTATGATGAAATTTAGGTTCTCCAGTAATGAAACTCTGGAGCACAGCCACCAGCCTGCTAGGGGGTTGACATCACAGTTCAGCTCTCTTGGGTGTGGAAACTGCCCTGCATCGTGGTGCTGCTCTCTGCCTTCTGGGGAGGAGACTAACTCTTTGTTAGGAGAGTGGTTCTGGAAATTTTGATGGAAACTCTGGTGTCTTTCTGATATTATATTGCCTGTAGGGTAAGAAAAGGATTAGATGACATTTCATGATGTCTTCCAGCAAAGAGTTCTTGTTGGGGACTGTCACAGAGGATGTAAATGTTGGCCAGACCTAAATTTCAACTCATCACGATCAAGGACTTGAACAGATCTGATTGTCCTTGAATTAGGTTGCGGACGCAGGCTAATTTTTCTGCTCTAAGGTTGAAATGGCTAATTGTTTACCTATTTGCTTGGTTTAAGCATGTGATGGGATAGCTATGATCACAATTAATTTTGATTCCTTCTTATCAAAAAAAGGGACCGTAGAGTTCTTTTTGCTCTTTTGTCTGGGTTATATAATTTCGGCCTTATCTAGATCCTAGTGAGTGATATACAAGTAGAGCGTGTTAGAGCAAATATAAGATGAACATGACTATAATATTGGAGAGTTGCATTGGGTCTTCAGAGAATGGTTACTATGGTTTCAAGTATGAATGCTTGATTACTTGCTCTTTATTAATGTGGTATAGAATTTGTATCCAGTGGAAGATCTATTTTCTAAAAATTTCTATACCGCTATATTACTATTAGAAAAAATGGTTTCAGTCGAATGGCAACTTTTCCAATTTTTAACTGTAAGATTAATCTGGTTCAGCTGAGTAGGGTAGCCCTGCCCAATGAAAATTGTCCCTCAGAATTGAGAAATATTGGTTGATAAATAAAACATCTTAGTTTTGGGTATTGGAGTTGTGTCTGAAAGGGAAGAAATTATAACAAGGTTGAACTTGCTTGCAACACTGGACTCCCATCTAATTTTTAGAAAATTAATTCTGTTCAGGAGCCTCATTGTTAGCTGTAGTCTGGTACTGTTTGTGATACTAATAATGCCTTGGTGGACTTACCCACTGAGAGACTTAGACTTCTCAGTTCAGATTTATCAATTGGGCACAGGTATAAATTCTTCTTCTCCTAATAAGTTAGTCAGTACATCTATATCGAGTGCCTATTATTTTTCTAGAACTGTACTGGGCTCTTGAACCACATTTAGTTTTTGTATCATCTCAGATCTGTACATTAGTCTTGCTGACTGAGGCAGCCTCTCCTGCTCCCACAGCATGGCTAAGTTGCCGTGGGAACAATCCGTCATGTTGCTTGCAGAAACAACCCAACAGCATCTTCGCGTCCATGCTGTGTGTCTCTCCTGAAGCCCCAAAGTTTCCCTCTTGCCCCTGAAACACGGTGGGGACCTACTCGGCACTCACAGATGTGTGACCTACAACTTGTGGGGAGTTAACATCCCGTGTGGCCAAACTTTGACCAATGAGAGAAGGGGGTCAGTGGCTAATTTCTTTCTGTACGTGCTGTCTGGAGATCCAGTGGCTTCATACTACCTCTCTGAAGACGTTCTACAAATCTGAGCATTTAGTTTTAAGGAAGTTCTGGCTAGCTCGGTGACATACTTTCTTATGTTTGCTTTCTCTTCTTTCCTGCCTCACTCCTGCACTGCTATCACATAAACTTTTACCTCGAGATGTGTTTCCTAGGGAGCGTGGGGTCTTTCTGCTCTAAAAGAGAGAAATATTTGGTGGGATTACAAAGTAAATCACAGTGAGATAATGTGATGAGTGCAAGAGTTGTATAGAGGAGCTGGGCATGTAAGTGAGGACGAATTCTAGCTGGTGGAGGCCCAGTGAGTGAGGGAGGGATTCCCAGAAAGAGGTGCTTCCTCAGCTGAAGCTTGCCCAGTGAGTAGGGATTCACTAGCTGCCTGAAGCAGAGAAGGACTCTCTAGGTGGAGGGAATCCTGTAAGAGGCCTAAGACACCCAGGGACACCTGTTCTGGCTGTGGACATGCATGAATTAATAGCAGCTGGAAGTTAGAGAGGGCCAGGTCATAAATGGTCTGGACTGTCCTTCTTGAGAGATCAGTTGGGTGGATTCATGGAGTGGAGTGGAAGCCATTTACCTCTCACAAGGGGTTAAGGGGTAAATGAGAGACAATAGTGGAAGATAGTACAGATTACTTTTTCCAGGAGCATGGCTGGGAAGTAATGGAAAGGAGCTGGAGGGGCACATGAGACATATCAGTCAGAGTTCTGGCAGGAAACAGCTCACACAAAAAGTTGAACTGAATAGAATTTAATAGAGACTTTCTATGGAGCTCTGGATGTATTTTAAGGGGCCCAGAAATACAGGCACCAGGAACCAGCAGATACAGGTCAGGAAGCTGTTAGCACTGATAGGCCCAAAGGGGTCAGGGGAGGAAATGGGGTTGCAGTGGAAACTTAGTGGCTATGGAAGGCAGAAGGGAGAGAAATCCTTCCCACCAGTCTCCTGTCAGTGCCTCCCATTAGACAAACTTAACTAGATTCCAGGACAAAGGAACTTGAATGAAAGAGTCTAGAGAAGTCAGCCTCTCTGGGGCTAACTTGAGGCAATAAGATTTGAGATAAATCTGAGGAGCAAATGATGAATCACCAACACACGGGGTCGAAGGAGTCTTTTTTTTTTTTTTTTTAACAATAGGAGAGACATGGGGGGGCCTGGGTGGTTCAGTCCGTTAAATGTCCGACTCTTGGTTTCGGCTCAGATCATGCTTCCAGGGTTGTGGGATTGAGCCCTGTGACAGACTCCATGCTCAGCACAGAGTCTGCTTGAGATTCTCTCTCTCTCCCCCCGCTGCCCCTCCCCCCGTGCACTAACTCGCTCTCTCAAATAAATAAATTAATAAGTCTTTAAAGAAAATAATAGGAGAGATGTGAATAATTTACATGTGGAGAGGAGACCCAGAAGAGAGGGAGGAGAATAATTAATGGAACAAGTTTGAGGAGAGGATAAGACTTGGAAGAACAGATACTTGTTTTATAAAATAGGAAGGATGCACTGTTACATGAGACCCAAGGGAGGGAGCCAAGCTGGTGGGTAGGTTTGAACCTGCATAGGCACGCACAGAAGGGAGACCGTTTGAGGAATCTCATGCCCGGAGAGCCTTTACTTTCTTGTTTTTTTTTTTTTTTTTAATTTTATTTATTCATTTGACAGAGATAGAGACAGCCAGCGAGAGAGGGAACATAAGCAGGGGTTGTGGGAGAGGAAGAAGCAGGCTCCCAGCGGAGGAGCCTGATGTGGGGCTCGATCCCAGAACACTGGGATCACGCCCTGAGCTGAAGGCAGACGCTTAACGACTGAGCCACCCAGGCGCCCCTACTTTCTCATTGAGGGAGGAGGCAAGTTTATCTATTGAGAGTGAAGGGACTGGTATATGGCTTGGAAATGTTAGTGTTAATTATAGAATTGTCCTGAGGACAGTGGGAAAGTGAGCTGACTGGGAAAGAAGCACAAAAAGACAGCGGAGGGGGTGGGGGTCCAGCTGAGACAGGAAGTGCTAAGCACTAAGAGCAAGTAATAAAAGAAGCACCCAGAATACATATTAATAAGTAAATTGCTAATGTTAGTAGCTGTGATATAGTGAAGACAGAATTTTCCTGGTGCTATTTTTGACTCCTAGCTATACTTCACATGTGCTACTGGGTCTCGGATTTCTCACAATTCCATATTTCCTCAATTCTGAGGCACCATTTGTTTTAAAATGTGCCAGAGTTGAAGGAGGAGGAAATCCTTATTGTATTGAGCATACAGGAATTTTTTTCCCAACCAGTAATAGTATCAATGTATCCACTTAATTATGTATCATTCTTCATTACTTTCTCTGTCAAAGACTGAGTCTGTGCCTTCACCTGGAATAGCTAAATTCTCCTGAATTACTGCAGTCAGCAGTCCCCAAGCCTGGATGACATCTTTCTTTCCTCAACCTGTGCTTGGGGTCCTGGTCTGTATTGTCTGGACCTGACCCAGCCTGTGTCTTGCTTTCTATGACATTGGTCTCTGCCTCATCTTCCTCTTCTGTTACTCTGCCCTCCCTCTTGCATTCTCTCTGCATTCTGGCTTTACTTGCCATTGAGATGTTTGTCTTTTGTCGGCTCATGCCCTGGCTCAGCAGGGCTCAGGCATCTGTCAATTTATATCCTTAATTAGTTCTTAGAGTATCATATGGTTAAGGTTGGGCTGTGGTCTTACATTTCCTATTGTTTGTTTTTTAAAAAAATTTCTACTTCCTAATGTAAATGATTTGAGCCTTGTTTTATAAATAGCCCTAAAATTGCTAATGTTTTTACTGCTTATACTCCTGGCTTTGTTACTTGTAATTAAATACTCTTTCTTTGGAGTTATTCCGAAGTCTTTGGCAGATATCTCAGTGACAGTCATCGTCATTGTTGTCTGCTTTCTTCTTTCTTCTCCTCCTTTTCCTTCTTCATCTTTCTCCTCCTCCTCCTCCTCCTCCTCCTCCTCCTCCTCCCCCTCTTCTTCTTCTTCTTCTTCTTCTCCTTCTCCTTCTCCTTCTCCTTCTCCTTCTTCTTCTTCTTCTTCATTTACTTACTTAAAGAGAAGCAGACTCCCTGCTGAGCATAGAGCTGGGCGTGTGGCTGGATCTTATGACCCAGAGATCATGACTCTGATCTCATGACCTGTGCTGAAACCAAGAGTCAGTTGCTCAACCTATTGAGTCACCCAGGTGCCCCAGTGACAGTCCTTTAAGTTGCAGGAAGTGATTTTATTCTAGCATTTAAATGTCACTGGTTTGCTCTTAGGGGATCGGCAACTTTGCTTCCTCTGGTTACGTTACCTCTTGTGGGAGAGGTAGTCTTTAGCACCCTTCACTCGTGGTTGCTGTGCTGCTTCCTTGTGTAATTTTTTTTTTTTCAGATGTTGTAAGCAACAAAGATAACATTCAACTCTTGGAATACTCAAATAACTGAAGTGATAATGAAATGAATGGATCATTGACCTATTGTTAAGGTTGTACAGGCCCAGTCCATGGCAATTACATCATTCTGCATACCTGATGACAAGTTTCTTTTGGTAGGGATTTCAGAAATCTTCAGATTTGCATTTTACAATGAAGAAATGTATTAATACCTCTTTCACATTGCTGCCATGAAGTTCAAATCGGAAAAGACACGTGAAACATCTTTGTAAAATACAATAAGCCAAATAGATTACAGTCCTTCTTTACTATGCCTAGTATAATGTGTGGCCTGGAATATACTAATTCAGTAAGAGTTTTTTTTTGGCACACAAACCTAAATAATACTTTTTCTTGTATATGAATGACCATTTTATGTTTATATAGTGATCAGTTAATTTACTTATTGTAATACTCCTACAAGATAAGGAGAGAAACTGTTGCAACTTTATTCCAGATAAGAAAATCAAGGCTCAGCATACCCTGGGTGGCTTAGTTGGTTAAGCATCTGCCTTCAGCTTGGGTCTTGATCCCAGGGTCCTGGGATCAAGCCCCATATCAGGCTCCCTGCTCAGCGGGGCTTCTGCTTCTCCCTCTCCCTTCCCCAACTCATGGTCTCTCTCTCAAATAAATAAAATCTTTAAAAAAAAGAAAAAGAAAAGAAAACCAAGGCTCAAAGATGTCAGGTGGCTTTCCTAAGGTACACAGCTGGAAAACTGGAGGTGGTGAGACTAGAATCGGGTTATCTGAGACTGTGATTAGTCTGTCTGCTTAACATTGCTGAGCTGTATCATTGGCAAGGCTGTGAGAAAACACTGAGAAAATATTTTTCCACAGATGCCTATGAGTATTGGGGAACTGAATAAATTAGATTTTATAATTTCTAAGCAGTGTGCCTTATATTTTTTGTCCTAATTCATTTCTGTGTGCAGAGACATGTATTATATTTTGGAAAGACAAATATTTAATTTTCTTGTTGGAAGTGACTGTTGTATATTGCTTTTAAAAAATATGAATCAAGAGAAACCTGTAGAAAGGAAATCCATCCTTATCTCTACTTTCTAATTTTTCCAGAGTCAGTATTTATTACCTACATAATGCAAAATAGGTACTATGACTGATAACAGTTTTTAAGATAAACATGCTTAGAAATATGACTGACATCCTAACAGCGATTATTTCTGGCTAATGAGATTATAGCTGATATTTATTGTCTTTGTGTGTTTCCATATTTTCTAAACTTGCCACACTGAACATGTATTGCTTTGTAGTTAAAAAACAAAACATTAGCCACTATTTTAAAACCATCACAAGCAGAAAACAGACAAAGCTGAATAATTAGAAGCCTTATGGTAGAAATTAAAGATATCTTGGAATAAGTAACTTGTGAAGAATTATTTTTAGATTTACTTCGAGGTCGTGGATTCCCCAGGACACAGTGTGGTGGGATAATATGGAGCACCGGGAAGTGTGAAGAGGGATTGGGCAAAGGGAATCATTGGAGGCTAAAATTCTGCTTTCTGTGACGTTCAGAGAGAGGTAGCGAGATACCAGTTTTTATATTGATTTCTGCTTATAAGATTTTAGGATTTATCATTAGCTCTCAGGATCTAACAAGGAAACTCTCATGGTCACGATGACATACTTCAGAGTCAGGCAGATTTAGGATTAGATTGACATTGGGAGGTTATTTAAATCTTTGTCAGTTTCCGTATCTGTAAAAAGTCAACCTTAGAAGGTGGTGGACAGCACTGAGATTTGTGGAGAGAACTGGGCCCTGTGACTGGGACATGCTAATCCATAATGGGTAGCAGCTGTCACAACCACTGAAGTCATCCACCTGATCTGGGGTTTGAGACGGTCGTGAAAGGAGTGGGTTTCATGGAACTACACAGCCTCTCAAGTATCTGTCAGCACTCTTGGCTGAAGGTGACGGCAACCCAGCTCAATCAGTTTCAGCTTTAAAACAGTGTTTATTCGATGTATTTTGGGGAAGCTCAACAAGTCGGTTGAAAGAGGAAACAGCCGTGGGGAGCTCAGGCTTTTGAGTAGCTTAAGCTCATGGGGGATGGTTATAATAGCTGCTTTAAATTTTTTGATAATTTTAATATCTGCAGTTTGAAGGTTTTCATATATTGGTATCTTTTCTCTTGTGTATTGGTCAGATTGTTTCTGGTTCTCTGTTTATCAAAACAATTTTGGATTGTATTCTGGATATTTACAGTATTCTGTTGCAGAGCTCCTAGAGACAGAGAACAGACTGGCAGTTGCCAGAGGCGGAGTGTGGGGGGGAGGTGGGCAAAATGGATAAAGGCGACCAAAATGTACAACTTCCAGTTATAAACAGGTCCTGGGGATGTAATGCAATGCATGGTGACTATAGTTAATAATGCCGTATTGCATATTTGAAAGTTGCTAAGAGAGTAAATCGCAAGTTATCATCACAGGAAAAAAATCTGTATATAAATGTAGTGATGGATGTTAACTAATTGTGATCGTTTTGCAATATATACACGTGTTGATCACTGTGTCGTGCCCCTGAGACTAAGCTAATGGTATTTGTCCAATATGCCTCAATTAAAAAAAATTCTGCTGTGAGACTCTGGGTCCTTTTCCAATCCCTTGTAAAGTTTTCTGTTTGTGTTAGCAGGCAGTTGACTGGTTAGGTTCAGACCACAGATCACCTTTTGTCTGTGCCGGTTCGGCGTTAATTCAGTTTTCAGAACATTTGCTATTTTTTCTTCTTGGTGGTTGGAGTTGTCTGCCTCCTGCTGAACCCCTCAGGGTTTAGTTGAAGCGATGGTTCATGGTTCGATGGTTGGTTCGTAGTGTAGTTGAGTTCTCTGTGATGGTGCTGTGCTGCTTTCGTTGTGCCACACCGCTGCAGCTTGAAGGGGGAGCCCGGGGTTGCTGGTGTTGGTTCGTACACAGAGCCAGAAGACGCTCTTCCCTGTTCCCCTGGGATATTTTCTCAGGGACTCCCTTTTCCTATTTCCTCAGGCCAGAAAGATGGGTTACGGCATAGTTCTAGCCTCGTGCTTTTCTGTAATTCTGCCTGACTAGCGTGAAGTGTCAAGAGAAGGAAGGGAGAGGAAGAAGGAGGAGGATTCTCTCCCCAACTCTTCATAGCAGGAGCCCCTGTTCCAGTTCTTTTCTTCAGAGACCTGGGTTTTCTCTGGAGGTATTAGCTGCCGGCCTCACTGTCGCATCAGTGCTGTTCTACACCTGGGCTGGCCTGGGGCAGGGCTGCAAGAGCAACCAGAGGCCACAAGAAGCAGCCCAGGGTCCCCTCCTCCCTGCTCCAGAGTTCGCTTTTTTATCCAGCTCACAGAGTTCACTTTTCTTGGTCTTCTGGCCAGAAAGACAGGATTCTCTTGGAGTCTTTGCAGTCCGCATCCTACCAGACAGATCCCTGGTTTGTCCCACCTTCAGCTCAAAGCCAGGAGATAAAGCAAGAGGAGAAGCCGGCAGACCAGAGATGAACTCCCAGGGTGCTAGTTGTTAGTCACGTTGTGATTTTCTTCCCCAGCCCACCTGCTGTTTTTTTGTTTTGTCTTGATTTTTGGTTTTTTTTTGGGGGGGGGGCGCACGTTGGGAAAGAGAAGCTGTAGTGGGCTTTCTCCATCTTGGCCGACACCAGTGAGGATTTACTGATACGGGCCAGATAACGTGTTCATTTTAGGGTGTTCTGAGCTTGGCTGTCCAGTCAGAACTGCATGGAATCTTAGAATACTTCCCCAAAAGGTAGTGAGGGCAAGGGGCATGCTGTTACCTGAAGAAATGGGAGAAGGATGCTAGCCAGACAGAGCAACTCTTACTCTTTCTGATTAAAAAGAAGAACCTTCTAATAGATATTTTAAGTTTGTTTTCTAGGAGTGTAGTTATGACAGTAGGTGTTATTAGATTTATGAGGATTTTTAAAAATTCTGTTGATTCGAGAGATTCTTATAACATCAGTTGAGTGCAAAAAACTTAACTAGCTTATTTTTACTTAGCTCACAGAATTTGCAAGCAAACCCATGATTTGGATGTCAAACTGTTAGAGCCACTTATCACCTATGCTATTTCTGTAGACACTCTTTACAAGTAAAGCTCAATTTCAAGTGGCAGCGTTGACGATTATTAGTTTTTGAATTTAAAATGTATTTTTATAAATCTTTTCTGGCTGAACTCTGCCCGTGGCTTAGGTGGATTCAGATGTGGAGTTTGGCTCTTCCTGAGCCAGTGATGGCTTACGGAAGTCAGTAAAGTATGTTTTCAGAACTCCTCCACTTCCTTGTCCTCTTTTTGCCCATTTGGCTATTCGCATCTTCTTTTCCCTCCTTTTAGCAGAATCCTCCTTCTGTTTGCCTGCTTATACAGCACTTGAGTTCTGGGTCTTTTCTTCCATGCTACCTGGCACAGATTTTATCTGACCCCTGTCTTGGGACTTTTGCCCTTAAGGCCTTGCTGGGTGATTGACACTCATCAGAGAAACTGAGGAATGATAATGGAATAATCCTTCAGCAATATCCTTTGAATTTTTGCATGTCCTACCAGGTACTTTATCCTAAAGTCAGGAGAAATACGAACATTTTTTATGTCTTAGCAAAGCACCTGCCTGAACTCAGAGAAAGCAATACATCGTAACTGTAGAAAAATGTGAAAATACAGAATCACAAAAGAGAAAATAGAAATCACTATGTTCGGCATTCAGTTCACTGTTGTCAGCCTTTTGGGATACATACCTGAGTCACTTTTCCATGTAGTGATTATACACTCATACACTTTAAAAGGGTTCAGGCATAGTGTTTCTTAACCTTGATATGACGCTGGAGCATCAGAAGTATTTTTGTTATTAAGTACGGCACTGGCATTATCATTTTAGAATGGACCTGTCATGAGTACGCAGTAATCTATTTACCAGTCTTTTATTTTTGCACGTTTAGATTATTTTCAAGTTTTTAGTATTTTACATAATCCGAAAATGCAAACCTATTGTGGTTTTCTTGGGTCACATGAATGGAAATGGAAGTGGAGTTGATGTGTCATGGGGTATATTTAATATACTTCTGAAACTTTTGATGCAGTTTCTCTTGGTGCTTATTAAATAGTAAGTAGTTGCTCAAATTTGGCAGAAGCAAGGGTGCCTTTTCAGTTTCAGCCTGATTCATATAAAAAAAACTGTAGTTTCTATTTCAGGCAGATAAGCTTGCGCCATATGTAATTAGACATAACAGGTGGATTTCCAAGGATTTAGCTTTTCTCCCTTTTGGAAAATTGAATTCTGCATACCATGGTACAGTTTTAATTTGGGTTAGGAAAAAAAAAAGAAAAATTACCTCCACTCAAGAAACCCTTCAAAAGGTAAACCGATTATCCCTCCCTCCTAGGAAATTCTATATTCCGAGTGATAGATCTCTTTTTTGTTTGGATGTTGTTATATAATGGGGATCGGTACCACATTCAGACCAGGCAAGTGTGGCTCCTACCTTGGTCTCTGCTGTAGAGGGCCTAATTCTGGTCCTTCTCCAGTTGTGTTCCTCTTCTTGTCTTGTCAGCAAGCCAAGGAGCCGTGCCCACCTGGATGTCATGTCCTGCACTCCCCGCACCCTTTTATATCATGGTGTGGATGACATGACTTTGGAAGGCTCAGGTTTGCCTTCAGGGCCTTCCTGGACTTTTTCTAGGTGCATCCTGATTGTAGACTGCAACGGGGGGAGGAGCGCTGACAGACTGGATGTGCAGCTTGGGTCGTCACTTGTATGTGTGGAGGCTGTTTAAGGTATGGGGTGGATATAGGAGAGGAAAGGGCACCTCGGTTTAGACCCTTGCCTTTGGTCCTGCAAATGTTAGGGGTGAGCCTGGGAGAGAACCTGCTACACGGTGCTTTGTTTTTGTACATGTGTCCTGAGGCTATTACCAGGTTCCAGCAGAGAGAGCCTTCCAGGCAGAGAAAAAGGCACGTGTTAGAGCCTGGAGGCAAGGAAGAGGATAGCATATTTGATCCCCTTTCAATATTTCATACATGAAACAGGGTAAGAAATGAAATATGGAGAAGCAGATAGAGAATGAATCAAGAAAGACCTTTTATACTATGCTAGGATAATGTACTTTTTCTTCAGCCAGCTAGAAGCGTTGCAGGGTTTTGAGCAGGGATGACATAATTAGAACTGGCTGGGGAGTGTCAAGGAGGAGCAGGAGACAGGTGCCACTTAGGCTGTTGGTGGTAGTCAGTCCAGGCTGCAGGAGACGGTCAATGAAAAACGACAGTGGCCATGATGGCGGAGATAAGACCCTTGCCCACTCTGAGGGCTATTGTGCGGCCCGATTCAAGTAGGAAAATGTTATGAAAATTGTTTTGGAAAGCTTTTAAGGTTCTGCAGATGTTGTTAGTGTTATTGTTAATAACAAAAATAATTATTGTATTTGTGGACAAAGGACAAAATTGAGATTCCAGCTAATCTCAATTTAAATGTAAGCAGATGTGAAAATCAGCTGAAATGATAGGGGTAACAGTCCTAATGTGAGGTGTCACATTCCCCCGAGGGCTTCTTTGGGAGCAGGAAGGTGGCTCTGCTAGTCTTGGAGATGGTGGTCCAAATGGAAAAGACGGCGGTGTTGGAGTTGGCTGGGCTCGGGTTTCAGTGTTGTTGACAAAGTGTCCTTGAGGTGGGTGTCATCATTCAGTAGGTGACTGTTCACACGGTCCCCTGTTGTCAGTAAGGCCTTTCCTTCCATCTGCTGCACTCATGTCTCTGAATCTATAACCTCCCTAATTCTGTTTTTCTAGAGGAAATAATCCTTGTCTCTCACTATGATGTGGAAGGGAGTTGGGAAGGAAGGGTCTATATGCTTCAGATTTTCAACCGGTCTCGCTGTTTGTAGATTTTTTTGCTTTCTGAGATACTTGATGCTTTCAACTATGAGAGTTCCTGCAGCTCAAATCCACTTTCTGCTTGTTATCATCTGCCTATGTAGCCCTTAGCTTTCAGATTTTCTTGCTTTGATTAGTCAATAAAGCTCATCTTGTGCTTTTCATCTCCCAAAAAACTGTTGACACCTGCATCTATTGTCATTTTCACGTCTAATCTCTTTATTTTTGTCACCTTAAAGTATTACTGTTTTCACTCATTACTCCCTTGAGGTATTACTCTTCTGTGGGTTTGTGGGAGCAAAGAGAAACATATATTTAATTCAGCAAGTTTAAATGTAGTTATATAATAACATAATGATTGCATGTGTTTAAAGACTTTATAACACATTTTCCTTAGTACTTTCTATGAGAGTTTTAAAATGAATATGTTTAATATTGATATTATTATAGATTGCCTAGCTGTAGGTTTCTTGAGAAAATTGAAGTTTCCTTCATTTCTTCATCGGTAGACTTGGCTTAGAATTTCTTTTTTTGAAACTTGCCCTCACAGTGCAGGATAGTGCTGGAGGTAGTTGGTTTCCCTTTATTAAGAACTGTGAAAATATGAGATATGGACTATCATTGTACACACATAGATTTTTCTTTCAAAGATGCAGAGGAATTTGGGTGCAGAGTGTTGGTTGAGTTGCTCAGGGTCTTGTGTTTTGATTCAGGCAGGCCGGGTCCAAGGACCCGCAGGGTGTCCAAGGGGTCCTCGGCTTCATGCAGGATGGAAGTCAAACATGAGCCAGCAGGAGGTGAAATCAGAGTTTATGGGAGAGAGAGACAGACAGACAGAGAGAGAGCATGCACGCAGATACAGACAGTCAGTCTGGGAGACCCAGAAAGGACAGGAGCATGAGTCTTGTCTTTGGGGTCTGGAGGTTTTTGTTGAGCACTGTGGTCTGGTGCACCTGTCCTCCTGGGCATCCAGGAGCTGGTTAGAGCAAAGACAAGAGCCAAGTGTTATTCTGTGGAGCCAGAGGGGCTTGGTGTGGAGATAGCTAGTGCTGGCAGTCTGAAATAAGTATATGATAGCTTCATCAGGTCATTCTCACGCAGTCCTTCCTTAGATGTTATCTATTCTAGAGAAATCCTTAACTCCTGTCCCTTTTAAGGAGGACATATGCTATTTGCATTTTAAGGCCTGTGCAGAGTGGGGTGGGGGTGAAGATCCTAGCAAGGATAGAAGCCAGAGAAGAAGCAAAGGAAGAAAAACAACTTTGTTTTCTCACAGGGTCCCTTCCATTTCCCTATCTCAATTTCACAGTGGTCGGTGTGAGATTGGGTCTGTTGCTGCCAGTTCATTGCCTACTGGGTCTGTTGCTCCCAGTTCATTGCCTACTGGGTCTGTTGCTGCCAGTTCATTGCCTACTGGGTCTGTTGCTGCCAGTTCATTGCCTACCCCTTTACAAGCTTGCACAGAGACACCATAGAAGGAAAATTGTCTAAGCTGGATCTTTCCCAGAAGCCCTGGGCACTTTCATTGACACTAAAAAGTAAGCCCCATGAGAGCAGGGACTTGGCTGCTTGGTTCATTGCAGTATTCCCAGCATCCACATGTCTACAATTGGCACATGGGCAGTGCCCAATAAATCTATATTGGTTTACACAACGAATACCTGAAAGGCCTTGTTTACAAAGATAGACATTGAGCTCAGATTTAAAACATGAACTCTTTCAAAATGATTTCTAAAAAGCAGTAGTGTCTGCAAATGCAGAGAAGAGGATGTGTCATAAATAGATCAGATACCTATTACTTAGCCTGAGGTTCCCATGGTAACTTCATGTTCCTTTTTTTAAAAGAAAAATCTGAATATAAATATTGCTGCACGCGGCTACGGTGCACACGTCCTTGGTAATGTAGGCTAAGGAAGTTTTTATTACAAGACCGATGTGTGTCTGCATGAAGTAGTCTCACCCTCCTGACCTTCCCACAGAAGTCAGAGGAGTATGCGCACTCACGGGAATCGGAGTGGAAGTATTTGCGCTCTGCCCTCCCATCTCGCGCTCTCTTCCCTTCTTGCTGCCTCGCCTTCTCAAATATGGGTGCCAGGCTCTTCGCTGAGCACTTCAGTTCCAGAGCTTTTGTCCCAGATGAGCTGCAGTCTCATCAAATACAGGGCTCTGCTCTTCTCAGTGCTTTCCATAAAAATGTTCAGAGAGAAGGAACCCTCTATGAAGAAAACGGATTACATTTGCTTCTTTGGGTCCCATTCCTCTGTGTGTGTTCCCTTAAGTATCAGCACTTACTCTTCTTTGAGGCCCCAGTCCTCTTCCTGCCTCGATCCTTTTGCTTCTGTGCTACAGTTTGTGCTCATCTAGTGGGTCTTGGTGATTAACTGTGGTCACCTCTTACTTGACTTCAAGGCTAGGCAGGGAGCGTATGGGAGCTGAAGTTCTCATGGGCGGGTCACAGGCATGAACAGACCTCGGAGTCCAGAAGGTCAGGCAGCTTCGTTTGTTATTCGTTCACTCTGTCAGGCGTCTGTCTCTCTGTCCTTAGGCTGCTGTATTTCACTGCATACCTTCCGGCATCTTACCTTCAGGCCTCATCTCGCCATTTGTCACACCCTATCACACTGGCTGATTTATGAAGGATCTGGTGGCCCTAGAAGACTTACGATCCCTACTGTCTTTCAGGGATTTTGCCTCAAAGCCTTTTCTGGTGGTTTCAGCTCACAGATATTTGGTCTGACTCTGAACTCATTATACAATGAAGTCACATCATGCACATTCTACCTTATTTTTCCAGAAAACATGGCACCTAAAAAGTAAGCCATTTGGGTGCTAGGAAATAGGGGTCTGCTAGAAGGCTTAGGGAAAAATTGGCTATCATGAGGTGATTGAGAAGTGCTACAGCATTGTACTTAACGGAGGAGTTAAGGGATTTTTGTGGGTAATTTTCACCAGCTGGAGTTTTTTCTTGAACACTGACCTGTGAAGCCACTGTTCCACTTTGGAGCCCTTTGTCTTTACGCTGTCTTACAGAATGATATGGTATGTGTGTGTGTGTGTCCAGTCCGCTCCAACAAAATCAGAAGGTTAGTGAGTACAAGGACTATGTGTTTTAAGTATTTTAAATCTTCCCCATAGCACTTAGGCCATAGTACTTATTACTAATTAAGTGCCACAAAGTAAAGAATGATATATACTAATGTTAATATATAAAAATGGTATATATTGATATAGGCATAAATCATTACATATGTTAATGTTTTATATAAAATATGTGTTTGTCAAGATATATATGTACATTTGCATATTATTTTTATATATGAGATTTATTTGAAGCATTGGCTAGCCTATGTGTAGTTAAATTATAACAGTTGTCATCATAATTGGGAGATGATGGGGCACCTGGGTGGCTCAGTCGTTAAGGGTCTGCCTTTGGCTCAGGTCATGATCCCAGGGTGCTGGGATCGAGCCCCGCATCGGGCTCCCTGCTCAGCAGGAAGCCTGCTTCTCCCTCACCCACTCCCCCTGCTTGTGTTCCCTCTCTCACTGACTCTCTCTCTGTCAAATAAATAAATAAAATCTTAAAAAAAAAATTGGGAAATGGTACCCCAGATTTTGTGTGAGTGTCATGAAGCTTTTGTACTATAAATGACTTTTGTGTTTGGGGGTGTCCTCCTTATTAGCAAGGAGCAGGGTGGAGGGTCAGTGGATGAAAAATTATTAAGAGGAGCCTTCGGGGTAAGGGAGGATTCTGGCTAAACGGACTTCTAAAATTGGGTGATGCAGAGCTGAACATGGAAGCCCAAAGGCCAAAACTTCTATGGGAAGAGAGCATGTGTGTGCAGGGGTGGGGGAGGGGGATGTACCATGAATTCTACTGAGGGATAATCTTTCCTTAAGTGTTTGGTGATCAGGAGTAATTCCATGTTCTATTTATTTCTGGGGTTGTTTCCTGGTTCCCACATATTTACCCTGGAAATTTTTCAAAGGATCCTATCATTTTGTTATTTGGGGGCAGTGTCTCCATGCCCCAGCATTCTGGGATTTGCAGACATGTCTAAATAGCCGCCATCTTTTGAGTGGAGTAGGGCCAAATGTTTCGTCCAGTTTATGTTTTGGAGAGTATGGCTTGTGACCTCGTTGTGTTGTTCTTAGAGTGCACTCTGACTCATGTCAATCAATCTCTTTGGTGATAACCTACCTGGAGCCTGAAACGGAGGGAAAATTATCAGGAATCTACCCCCATAACTTGGCAGGAAAACTTGTGAAACATGTTGAAATAGGCGGGTGTCCTGCTTGGTGCCCTTTGCTGAAAGATCAGTTGCTATGGGAGCCTGTACCTTTGTCTTTGAACTACTTTACAACATTTCTTTTTTTTTTTTTTAAAGATTTTATTTATTTATTCGACAGAGATAGAGACAGCCAGCGAGAGAGGGAACACAAGCAGGGGGAGTGGGAGAGGAAGAAGCAGGCTCATAGCAGAGGAGCCTGATGTGGGGCTCGATCCCATAACGCCGGGATCACGCCCTGAGCCGAAGGCAGACGCTTAACCGCTGTGCCACCCAGGCGCCCCTACAACATTTCTGAGGTGTAGGAAACCGGTAGTCCTACAAATGACTCCTGTCCGTGGAAATGAGAGTGCGTTTTATCCTTTGGAATGCAAACTGATATTTTTACCCCTCTGCTTCTCTTAGTTCATTTTACTTTCTGGATTGCCCGCTTCTGTGTGTTCATTGAATTCTCCTTTGAACTGGTTAACATGTTATTGATTGACTTGCTGATTGATGATAAATAAAATCTTTGATGTGTATTAATTCCATGTTTGTATAAGAAAAAATTTTACCTTTTTAATTGCTCTTTAACACTTGGGAATTCTCCTTTCCAAAGGAACAATTTAAGTGTTCAATGGTTAGATGGGTCTGTGGCTAGAGTTTTGGGGAGTTGGCTGTAAATCAGTACCGTGAATGCCACTCAGAATATTTGAAGAGTAGAGATTGTATCTTTAGTGATTTTACTACATCATAGTATTTCTTACATCTTTGCTGTGGATTTAAGGGTCGCTTTCAGAAACAGATTTTTAAAAAATGCTTTGTTCCCAGCCCAGATAAAGTAGCCTAGTAAATAATTTAAAACCCATCTAGCTTGGCCTACAATCTAAATTCCTGACCCTAAGTACTGCCCTCTCCATGAAATAGGTCTGCATTTCAGTATCTTTAAATTATAAATAAACACATTAAAGCTTCCTGCTGCAATCCTAAGAATTTTTTAACATAAGAGTAGAGGTCAGTTATCTGGAGGAGGCAGGTAGGATAAAGAATTTTAGGAAACTAATTGGCATGTGACATCTACCATTATAGCTAGAGAATACAATATGCCTTTGACCTGTTCTTATTGCTGTTCTCATCTCCTAACTGGCAACTTGAATGACACAGAAGCAATGGTCCAGTGGTCAAACAGAGCTTTCTGAGCTTCCTATTTATTCTGGGGCCTTCATTTGAAATTCATGTCAGACTTCTCAGCATCATTATTTTGCAAGGATGATAACAAATTACCTGCATTTTACATACGAGGGCCAGGAACTTCTCAGTGGGATATGAAAATAGGAAAGACTTCCTAATACAAATAACTGGGAACAAGAGAAACAACAGAGTCATTACATAAGTGCATGGCTGGTCAAGGGTTTTCTGCAATGGAGGATTATAATAGGCTGAATAATGTTCCCCTGCCCAAGTCCTAATCCTTGGAACCTGTGAATGTTACCTTTAGGGGTGAATAAGAATCCTGAGATGGGAGATTATCTGATGGGCCCTAAATGCAATCACAGTGGGAGGAGAAAGAAGACCATGTGTCCACGGAGGCAGAGACTGGAGTAATGTGGCCACAAGCCAACCAATGCTGGTGGCCACTGGGAGCTGGAAAAGGCAAGGAATGGATGCTTCCCTGGATTCTCCAGAGGGAGCCTGGCCTGGCTGATGCCTCAGTGATATCTATATCTGATATAGTGAGAAGACATCTCTGTGTTAAGCTGCTAACTTTGTGGTAATACGTTATAGCAGCCATGGGAAAACCAATATAGAGTTTGCTATCTGGTAGTGGGGAGCTGCTGTAACAAATACCTAAAAATGTGGAGGTGGCTTTAGAATTGGGTAAGGAACAGGAATTGGAAGAATTTGAAGGCACATGATAGGGAAAGCCTGGATTGCCTAGAACAGACTGTTGGCAGAGATAGGGATATCAGAGACTGCCAGCGAGGACTCAGTGAGGAGCACAGTGGAAAAAGCCAAGATTCTCTTAGAGAAAATGGAAACTCATAAGCGCAATGTTGGTAGAAATAGTAAAGGTGCTACTGGTTAGGGCCGAGAAGAAGATGAGGCATATGCCTTTGGAAATTGGAGGAAAGATGATCCCTGTTATGTAGTAGCAGAAAAGGTAGCTGAATTTTGTTCTATGGTTGTGTGGAAGGCAACACTTACAAGTGATGAACTTGGTTATTTCCAGAGGAGATTTATGTATTGAAGGTATGGCCTGGTTTCTTCTTGCTGCTTATAGTAAAATGTGAGAGGAAATAGGCAAATTGACAGAAAATTCTTAAACAAAAAGGAAACCAGACTTGATGATTTGGGAAATTTTGTCCAGATTGCAAAAGATGGTAAAATTAGGAGACCCACACACAGTTGGGAAACTATGCTGTGGAGAGAAAGAAGCCAAAGAGCATGTCTGGAAAACCTTTTGCTAGCGCTACAGAAATTAGGTGTCTGAATCATGGGTCTTTTTAACCACCTCAGCAGAAGCCAGGAATAGGGATGGGACTGTCGAAGAAAGATCTGTGGAGGCTTGTCCGCCTAATGACATGAATCCTGTGACACGCACGGGAGACCCACAAGGTATTTGGTAACATCAGCAGAAATACTGCCGGCTTGACTGAAAGAGACAGAGGTGGAGGAAATGGAGGAAGGCTGTTGGAATCCCCCAATTGTACAGTCAAGAAACAGCCTAAGAAAATTGCTCAGCTGCAAACATGTTCTACTTTTCAGAAAACAAAACAAAACAAAAACCTGAGAACAGCTCTGAGGTTGGAGCCTTGGGTGCCATGTTGGAGCCGTAAAGTACAGGGGATTATTTCTAGGCCTTGAAACCTAATGGAATCGGCCCTGCTGGATTTTTGAAATTATTTGGGACTGTTGACTTATTCCTTCCCTTCCTCCCTTCCAGTTTATCCCTTTGGACTGGGAATATCTGTAACTGTTGTTAAGATCCAAACCCCTTGTATTTTGGAAGCAGGTAACACAGATCCCTGATGGAGAGGAATTTTGCCCCGATATAGATCATAACCAGAGTGTCCCCATACCCGATTTAGAGGATTACATTTGGAATTTTTGAGCTGATGAGATACTGATGAGGTTTTGGACTTGGAGTCAATGCTGTAATGGGCTGAGATTTGAGCTGATGTTGGGTTATGGTGAAGGTATTTGGCATGTGAGAGAGACATGCATCTTTGGGGCCAGAGGGTGGACTGTGGTAAGCTGAATAATGTTTCCTGCCCCCACAAGAAAAGATATGCATGTCCTCATCCCTGGAACCCATGAATTATCTTTTCTGGAAAAAAGGACTTTGAGGATGTGACTAAGTTAAGATGGGGAAATTACTCTTTATTATCTAGGTGGATCCTATATGTAATCACAGGTGTACTTCTAAGTATGAAGCAGAGGGAGATAAGACAGAAGAGGAGAAGGTAGTGTGACCCCAGAGGCAGAGACTGGGGTGATGCTCCCATAAGCCAATGAATGCCAGCAGCCGCCAGAAGCAGGAAGAGGCAAGGAGTGAGTTCTCCCCTCGATCCTCTGGAGGAAGGCTGACACCTTGATTTTGGTCCAGTGATACTGATGTTAGACTTCTTGCCTCCTTAACTGTGAACGGATAAACGAGTGCTATCTTCAATGGCTGTGTGGTGACTTCTTGTAGCAGCCATGGAAAACGAACACAGAGACAGGGAGCATCAGAGGGTTCCTGTTTCTCTGTGTATTCTTGTATTCTGTTTGAATATGAGCCATCTTTAAGATGACTGGTAGACTGTGTAACCATCAGGCTTTTATATTAGAAACTTATACCACTCCTTCTATTTTAAAACAGTAACCTTCTCTTTGAAGCATAATGGCATGATATAAACTGAGAACCCTTGGTAGATAAACACGAGGCTTGACTTTGGCTCTCAGCTATTATGCTACATACTAGCTGGCCATCCCTGGCTAAATCACTCACTCAATTGGAGTTTCAGTTGAACAATGGTAATATTATTCACGGTCCTTCCTGAACCATATAATTGTTAATGAGTATTTAATGAAATAGATGTATGTGAAAAATACCAGATAAAGAATGGATGTCCTATAATGTTCACCTATTACTTATGCTCCTTCTACCTATATCAAACCTATGATGAGCGATTTTGCACAGAAATCAGTGACCACATTAAATAGGTTTCCCCCTTGGATTAGATGCTACCAGAGGGATTTTGGGTTCAAATTTTTGAACACTTTAAAGCTTTTGATACCTACAGATCTACTTCTCTCCAGAGAGGTTGTACCACTTAACTCTCTGATGGGAAGGCCACAAGTGCTCCTTTTATTGCCCTGTAACCTCAGAAAGCTTTTAGACATTATTTAAAAATGTTGTGTCAACTTGATGAATATAGTTTGTATTTCTTTGGTGAGGTTTAACTTTTTTAGTTTGTATTGATCTTTAATGAATTGCTTATGGTCTTTGACCATATTTCAAATAATTATTTGTCCTTCTCTGGGCTGGTTTTTAGAAACACAGGTTTGTTAAGTTAATTAATCTTTGCTGTAATTTGTTTCTTCACTGATTTGTTGTGTTGTTATCTTTTACTTTATGATAACTTTTGTGCTTAACCTTTGTATGTGGTTAAATTTAGTAAGCTCCTTTTTTTAAAAGACTTTATCTGTCTATCTATCACAGGGAGGGGGGGAAGAGAGTGCACAAGCAGGGGGAGCAGCAGGCTCCCCACTGAGCAAGGATCCCAGTGTGGGACTCCATCCCAGGACCCTGGGATTGTGACCTGAGCTGAAGGCAGACACGTAACCGACTAAGCCACCCAGGCTTCCCAAATTTAGTGAATTTTTATTGCTTTCTTTTCTCCCTCCCTTCTTCTCTCCCTCTTCCCATCTTTCCATCTGGAAAGTCTTTTCCATTTGGCTGCTTTTATTGATTTTTTTTAAGGTACATAGATTTGCCCTTAACTGATAGTAAGGTATATTTGAAATCCAGGATACTGTCAACTTAATCTCAGATTACCTGTTGTCAAGCTTGGTCAAAAGATTGAGTGGAAAAAAATAATATTCAGAGGTGATTGCCTGAAGGGTATACTAAATTTTGTTTCTGCCGTATAAAACCTTTGCTTCCAGCCTGATAATTCCACCTCTCTAACTTAAGATCCCTTCTCATTTTATCTTAAGTATATGCAGAAATTGAAGTAGAAGAAACAGAAACTCAAAACAGTTTGTGCCTTACCACATCTGCACTAACTCCTTTCTCTGTATCATCATCTCTACCTTCACCGTCCTTAGTAAGGATAATAATTCAATAATTCAACCATTCGTCAAGTGCTAAAGCAGTGTAGCCTAACATACCTAACATTTTACATGTGTTATCTTAATTAATTTCCACAACAACCATACAAGGTAGGAAATATTATTCTCATTTTTCTAATGAAATTGGATGCTTTGAGAGGTTAAGCGGCTTGCCCAGTATCACACAGATTGTACTTGGTGTAATGGGATGTGAATTTAAACGCAGACCTTTCTGATTTCAGAACTCATTTCTTAACTGGTATTCTTTCCATGTGTACGCATGCCCACATATGCACACGTGCGCGCACACACACACACCTTACACACCTGATTTCCCAATGTTGATGTGACTTGATATTTCTGTTCTCTTTGGTCACTGATACAGTAAGGGAGGCAGAATAGAGTGGATGAATCCAAATGGCAACATCCAAGATATTAAACCGAATAAATAAGATGTTGAACTGAAAATATTTGAGGGAAGGTTTAGAATTTCTTTCATTCTCAAAATGCTCCAATGACGTTGTGTCCTTGCTCCCCCTCAGTTCAAGCATCTCACACATGTAATGTGCTCGGACCAGGGGAGGAGGTCATTGTGAAAATTTTAAAGCGTCCAGAGGCTAGAGATAAGTGGGTTGGTCTTAATTTGGCATTTGTAATAAATGTCTCTTTTATAGTCTGTGATTGATGGCAGCCTACGGTGGTGGATGTGTATGGAGCCTGGGAAAGGTGCTTAAAAACTGCTCATCCTTTACTAGCATTTGGATGGTTCATTATTATACCTGCTGTTAAATTTTAAACAGAGTGAGAATTAGGTCAGTGGGAATAGTTTGTTCTTTCTTTGAAAAACTGGGGACAGTGGTGGCATTCAGTTTCCGAGTATTATTTAGCTCTTAGAATCACATCTATCAATTATTTGGAGCTTAAAAAATCTGCAAGAGAAATAGGAAGTGTAGCCTTTTTGGGGAGGTGAAACTAAAGGTCACTGGTCACAGCTTCAGTGCATTGACTGTCCCTCATCCTATCCTCAACGCCTACTCACTGCCTGGCTTGATAATTTTTGATAAAACAAAACAAAACAAAACAAAACACAAAGCCCTGCTTGGTGTGAATGGAAGAGGGTAAGAATGAGAGCCAAGCAAAGAGGACACTTCGGAATCAGCTTTGCAGGCAGTTTGGGGGTGATGGAGAAAGCACAGTTGTCCCATGAGAACTGGCTCTAACAAAGGCTTGTTTCTGTGATTGTTTGCAGAACGATTACCACTTTGAATACACAGAATGTGACAGCAGTGGCTCCAGGTGGAGAGTTGCCATTCCGAATTCTGCAGTGGACTGCTCTGGCCTGCCTGACCCCGTGAGAGGCAAAGAATGCAGTATGTTTTGACGTTTGCACCATTTGTTTTCCTGATTAAACTGTATCCCTTCAGCCCAGAAGTGAATGTAAATGGATATAAAAGACTTTGGGAAAAAGGAACATAGAGCATTGATGTCTAGCAGAGCAAAAGCTTCTTCTTAACACTCGGTGCCCTTATGCCTGAAGTCTGTAATGAGACACAGGCAAAATTAAAGGATGCTATTTTTATTTATGTATGTATTTTTTTTAATCTGTTTAAGATCTGGTTTACTATCTCAGTTGAAACTTTGGAGAGTCGAATGGCAGAATCTCTCTTTAATGGATTTTTTTTCTTTACATTTTAAAAAAGTTTTCAAAAACTTCGGGAAAATATATATAACATAAAATTTACGATCTCAGCCATTTTTTAGTGTAGAGCTCAGCAGCATGCGGTACATTCCCATGGTTGTGCTGTCATCACCAGCATCCATGCACATGCACGAAACTCCGCCATTTAGCAGTGGGTTTCTTTTTTTAATCCTTAGACATCATGTAATTTGTCTTTTTAGTGTAACCTATGGAGAGATGGTAGAATTGATGAATATCTCATTCAGTAGCTTGTGTTAGTTAGCAACAAACAGGTTGGCAGGGCAACATTATGAATGAGTAGAAAAACAGGTTATTAAATTTGTTTTCATTTGTAAACTCTGCTTTTTTTTAATCCTTTCATTTGGTGAGTGATGGGTTCCTGCAGTGAAGTAGTCTTGGGGTAGATTGGAGTTCAAAGCTGAAAAGTAAGACTGAGGTTATGTTGGTTTTCCTGCTGTCTCTCAAACGGTCTTCTTAAAAGCTTAGTTTTTCTGTTTCCAAATAAAAGAGCAGATGGATAAGTAAATTATTAAATGATAGTTAATTCCTTCCCATTCATAGAATATGTCTCTCTTACTGGTGAGAGGAGTATTGGCCTAGGTGGTAGGTTTACTGAAAAAAGGGAGACAGGAAGGCAGTAGTAGTCTCATGGGGAAAATTAGTGGAGAAAACCATTATTTTTAGTGAATGATACTAAATGAACACAGAGAGAACCTGGGATCCCTGTAGCTAGGTAAAGAGTTCAGTCTAGTAAGACTCAAGAGGAGAGTGGGGTCAGATTAGAATAAGTCTCTACTAGCCTGGGGTGTTTTCAGCACCTGTGCAGAAAGAGCATCAGCTCTCAATAAGGGAGGATTTGTGTGCAAAATGGAAACAGTCCGCAAAATACTTATGGAGTTAGGTTGTTGTAAAATGCTTCAGTTACTTTCCTAGAAAATTGGTATATTATTTATCTCTATTTACTTTTTACTTGTGGATTAATTCCTTGGTTCCCTTGTAAACAACACGGGTGTGCGTGGGGGTGGGGGTGGACTACTGAACCATCACGAACACTGCTCCTCATGCTGTGCTGGCCGGCACTGGCTTTTGAGAGCTGATCGTTAGTTTGAAATGGGCCTGTTCAGAGTATTTTACACCATGGGATTTGGCGAACACTACAAATCATGTGCCTCTCTTCCCCCGAGAGCTAGCTGTGAAACACTTATTAGCATTCCACTGATTACATTTATTGGCCAAAGGTTCAAAAATCTGTCATAGAATTGATGCTTAAATAGGAATTATTTCTATTTGAGGATGGTCTTTTTTGCATGTTATTTAGACGTGGAAACATGGAAAGTGTATAGTTTTCCACAGATAATGTTATGAATCTGATACTGGAGCTGGAACTTTTCAAAAAAAAATTGACTTGTTATCAAGTCTCTGTTAGTTATTACTTTAAAAATGATGCTGACTTTAAAAATGACAATACTTATGTCATGGCTGGGAACATTTTTTATTTTGGTGTTTTGTCTGAAATCCGAATTTTCAGCGATTTACACATAATATGATTATGTCTGCTCTAGAAACCGTTGGTCTGGCCTCTAAAATGTGACTTTTTTTTAATATGCTAAAGGTATACGAATATAAATTATTTTACAATGCACAAAAAGCATCGCATATCTAAGTAACTTAGCAGCTCAGTTAATTCATAGCATTAAACATGGTGCTTACCATGTTCCTAGCCATTAAAGTACTGCAGATGCAGTTAGGGTGATAACTGAGTATTTCCTCAGTGCCTTAGATTTTCTATTGCTAAGAATAGCTGTCATTTCTCATGCATGGACTGTATGCTAAACACTGCGCTTAGTCCCATTGTATCCTTACAAGAACCCTCTCAGGTAGATATTGGTGTTTCCATTTCATTGATGAGAAAACTCAGTTAAAGAAGGAAGTACCTTACCACAGGTCTCAGAGCCAGGATGTGGCAGATCTGGGATTCAAATCCAGACATGTCTGACTCCAGAGCCTGTCTCTTATCCCCTGATTTAGACTGCCACTTCTGGATGGCGGGCCTTGCAGGGCCCCATGTGGGAGATGTAAGGCGCTGTTGGTGGGTATCTTCAAGGGAAAACTGTAGGCACTCTTGTGCTTCAAGGACAAAGGAGGGTAAAAGCGTCCTGGTTCAGGAATGGCATGCTGCTTGTAAGCCGTGCCTGAACAATGCCAAGACCTCGGATGGCGAGCGATGCCCGTAGCTGCTAGACTCAGCAGTCGTGCCATAATGAGATGGCATAGCAGTTGGGTCACAAAGAAAAAATAAAACTATGGCGTGTGGCAGCTTCAAATCAGTGAGGACTGTCTAGGGCAAGGACTGTGTAGGGCTTACTTTCCCCGTGTCCCAATGTCTCCAAAGGAAGTCAAACCCAGAGTTTGGCCTCAGTTGAAATTGCTGTAGACCCTTCAGAATGTAATTGGGGAGACTTTTTTCTTTCTTATCAAAAGAAAGCAGTACAGGCCTTTCCTTAGGAAAAGGCTTATAGGAATGTTGAAGTAGCACTTGTAAATTTTTCAGGAAATCGAAGGGCAAGCTATATTATATAATTGTTATTTTAAAAAATCGTATAAACTCTGGCTGCAGGGCTTCTCGAAGTGAAGTTAATGAAGCTCGTGTTGTGCTAGAACCATGGGTGGGCTGTGAGCTGCAAGCTTATAGGGCTCAGGAAACGGCACGGAGAGGCCTCTGGTTATTAACTGACAGTGGCTCCTGTCGTCCTCCTGTCCCCTCTGCTGTGGAAAGCTCCTCAGTCTCTAGGTGGTACTGCTCAAAGGGCAGGCCACTGAGATGCCCTCATGTCCCTCCTTCTGTCTGCTGATTCCAGACTTAGCTTAGAGAACGAAGCCCTGGTGCCAAGAGTCTTGTGTTGGTGGGATCCCCCATCACTGAGGTCTTGGTATTGCTCAGACACAGCTAGAAGACAGCATGCCATTTCTGAACTACGACACTCCTCGTCTTCCCTCAGAAGAAGAGGATATAACCGCCATCCTTACTTTATTTCTTCTCTACTGTTGGGTCACTTCCCTAAAATCATCCCTTGACTCTTTGGGGTCTCCTTGACCTTCTTAGATCATTAGACACAACAGTGTTTTGGAATGCTTGCCTGGGTGGGGATACCTTCTCTCTCCTCCCTCATCTCTCCTTCCCTCCCTCCCCCTCTGTCTCTCTCTCTCTTCCTTTCTCTCTATCGCTCTCTCACTGGAGAAAAGGCCCTTTTGTCTCAAACCAAACCAAACCTTACAAATAGAAGCCTGGGGGCACCTGGGTGGCTCAGTCTGTTAAGTGTCTCCCTGGTGAGTTCAGCTTAGGTCATGATCTCAGGGTCATGGGATCAGGCCCCACGTCCGGCTCTGAGCTCAGTGCATGGAGTCTGCTTGTCCTTCTCCCTCTGCTCCTCCGCCTGCTCTTTCTCTCTCTCAAATAAATAAGTAAAATCTTAAAAAAAAAAAAAAAAAAGAAGAAGAAGAAAGAAAGAAAAGCCTGGCTACTAGGAGTGGGGAGAGAATTCCTCTACCTATTTCCTTACGTATTTTCAGAAAAATCTAGAACCCTGAAGGGGAAATAAACATGATAAGATACGTCTTCCTCTTAGGAGTTACCTTCTATTGCTTACTCCCTCAAATATTAGTCAGCGTGACTTTGAGTACAACCATTACACACTTGTCTAATTGAGGATGACTCTTTAAGATAGCTGTGATTCCATTTGATATGTTGTCATCCAGTTGGCCATAGTCTTGTGGGCATTTTTAATCTTGTACTTTAATATTTCTATAAAGTTCTAATATTTGGTTTTCTTGGATCAAAAAGCGCTCATGTGCAGAGTAGAAAAAAACTCGAATATAAATTTTTTTCCTTCTTCTTGATTTCTCTCAGATCTGTATTTTTACATATTTATAAGCAGAGTAACTCATGACAAGTTTGGGTCAATAGCTTTTGATTTCAGTTTAGAAGTGAAGGAAGGGGAAGGCTTCTCAGGGAGAGAGATTCGGCTTTAGCTTTCTGAGTGGGAGATTGAGAAATCCATTCCTTGGCATTGAAGCTCTTGCTGCTGTAGGCTTTTCCCCAGGATGCAACTCCTAGTGTGTTTCTGTTGTGTGCACGTTGTTGCTGGTACAGGAGCAGGTGCACGTGGGCGCCCTGAGCACATGGTGCTGGGTGCCGATCGCGGAGCATGCCGTGAGTCTGTTCCAGGGACTACTGACCCCGAGAAATACTTCATGGAAACAAAGAAGTATTTCAGGGTTTTCTGTGGTGAAATACGAGTTAAGTTTGGAAAATGGTGAATCCCCTCACGGGGGAATGCAGTGAACATTTTCATACTGAAGTCTCTCAGAAACCTAATAAACACATATAGAACATTTCTTGTGTGTTAAGTGCATCCTGTCTTACTCAGTTTGCCAAGTTTAGTTGATTACAGGCCTCTTTTATCTAATGTGTAGTTGGACCCCACATGCTAATTTCTGCAGATGTAATTTTTGGAAAACACAGGTGTAAACATACATTCCTGGATAATTTAGTAATTTTTAAAAAAGATTTTAGTTATTTATTCTAGAGAGAGAGAGTGGGGGGAGGAGCAGAGGGAGAGGGACAAGCAGACTCGATGCACTGAGCATAGAGCCTGACGTAGGGTCAATTTCAAGATCTTGAGATCATGACCTAAGCTGAAACCAAGAGTTGGAGGCTTACCTGACTGAACCACCCAAGGGCTCCTAATTTAGTAAATTTTTATATGGCATTACTTATACCAGATTTAACTAATTTCATGTAATTTCTTTGCTCTACAGGGTTCATTGGCCATCTTACTGTACTGGTGTCTAGTTAAAGACCTCCCATGGGTGATGATGGTCAGATGTGGTGAACACCTGAGATTAAATTCCAGATCTGCAACCAACTTTTATGTCTTGGGCAAAATATTTAGTTCACAGCTATTTATTGGGCTTTAATTCATTCACTGAACAAACATTTATCATTTCCCATATTCTTGACAATAGGGATCCAAAAATAAACTTAAAAGGATTGCTGTTTTCCGTGACCTTTCAATCTAATAAGAGAGCAAATAAGTAATAAGTTACTTATGGTATAGGGGCAGAGTGAATGAAAGATGGAAATACCTGAGGTGATCTTACCAAGGAGAGATGGACGACTTCCGCTCGCAGGAAGAGGGCTCACAGTGAAGCAGATGTAAGTTTGAAGTTCAGAGTCATCTGTTATCAGCTGAATGACCTCGGAAAATTATCTAAGCCTAGGCAGGTTCATATGAAAAATTGTTACTGAGAAAGAATTATTACTAAGAATTGTTACGGAAAAGTTGTTCATGTGAAAAATCCTTACTGAGGATTGAGTTAATAAATGCCATATTTAATGGGCCATGTGTGTTAATTCTCTGAGGACCTCTGAACCAAACCCCAAAAGAAGTTTTAAATTCAGGGATGCAAAGTGGCATTTGGGGCATAGGAAACATGGACAAAGGTGCAGATTGGGGGCAGCACCCACAAAACTGGGTGCTTTGTGAAAGCTGCATGGCTGGCTGTCAGGGAGAGTCTGAGAGAGGACAGAGTTTCTGGCAAATCTCACAGGCTCCTGTGTGTCATACCAAGGACTTTGACCTGGAGACAGCTATTCATGGGTGTCCAAGGGAGTTAAATGAGGTGATACATATAACCTATAGTGCCAGGAATCATAACTGTAATATAACTTAATAGTAATAATAATGTAAAATGATAATGACCAATCATTCTTTGCTACATGCCAGGCACAATTGTAACTGTTTTACTTGTATTCACTCAAATTCATTTCTGCATCACCACAACCTTGTGAAGTAGGTACTTGGCAGAATGGGGATTTGAACCCAGGCAGTCCAGCTCCTGGGTTCATGTTCTTAACTTCTATGGTGTCCTGACTCTTCAGAATATACTACAGCATATACTGAACTGGTCTTAGTCCCCCTTCTTGAGGCATCCATGCTTCCCGAACATTTATCTCTTGTCTGAATTGTGATGCAAGTTAATATATGGATACCCAAATGATTTAAAAAAAATAGCATGTAAAGGCTCAGATATATTGCTTGTGGGTCATTTTAATGGATTAATGCTCTCGTTGTAGATTTCATTCTTAATTGTATATATTTCTCTGAAAGGTGAAAATAACATTCAGAAAAATGATCTTGTAGATTTCATTCTTAATTGTATATATTTCTCTGAAAGGTAAAAGAATAACATTCAGAATTTAGGGCACATTTGTAGTTACATCCTTCTCATACAATGAGAAGTTGGTTAGTTAATGTTTTCCCCCCTGTGCCTAGAGTATTGTTAGTGCTTAATACATATAATATGCTTTCAGTATTCAGTGTCTATTAGGAAAAAAATGGGTACTTTCTTCAACTATAGAAATTCTTAATTTAGATGTGTCCTTTTTCATTCATCTCAAGAGATGAAGCTGTAACCCTCTCAAGGCTCCTCACATAGCTCCAGCACCCTGGACTGTTTGTGGATTAGAAACCTGGGGTGTCCTAAATTAGAGACTGACTTCGCTGTTTCATTCTATAGGTGAAACACAGAGATCTGATCAGATTTGTGGAAGTTCATTCTGTATGGAAAAGGACAGGAATATTTAGTCCTCGGTCGGCTTTGTTTGGAATGTTGATGCCTCAAGTTCCAGGTGGGAAGAGTGTTGAAGTTAATGGGTTCTGCAGCACAGCAGTGGCAGGTGAAAGGCCTGAGTGAACAGGATTATGAAAAGAACAGCTCAAAAATCAGGCTTGACGTCAGTTGTTTGATGGGAGCTACGGTTGAGGGGGGTTCTCTGAAAAACATGTTTTATAAGGAGATGAGAGAACTCAGCCCTTAAAATTGCAGAATCAAGGGCAGCAAGACTATTAGGAAGTAGAGGATGACGGACACCTTCTAAGAAAGAGGAAAAGTTCAGGATGATAAGAATCAAAGTGTTAGGACATAATTAGAAGTTGAGAAAACTGATTTTGCAAATGCATTGTTCTGCCCCCTTTGGTGACCTCATCAAGTACTCTCAACGTTTTCCTTCCCCTGACCTTCTCAGCTGTATTTTTTTCTATAAAACTTAGGTCATCTTGTGCCCGATGGACTGGAATTGGTCTTCTCCCCCATCAAACACTTAGGTCAGGAAGCCACAATAAAATCCATTTTTTTTTTAAAGATGAAAACTACCTTAGCTCTCTCATGAAAAGTTGGAAACTAATTTAATGGGGATTGTTCTCTCTCGTGTTTCATGGATCATTTTTCCAGGCAGGAGTTGGTGGGGTTTTTTGTGGGGGGGAGGGGGTGGATATTCCGGCCCATCAGTCCCCTTGAGGAAGGATAGGGACAGTCATATGATACTACCTGACAGGACTGTGTGAGGACCCAGTCGGTGGAAAGGATGTTAGAGGTGAGAATTCATTTTCAGAGATGTAGAGACAGTGCTTTTACTAAATACTCTTTTCAGAGAACAGGGAATTAGAGAACATGAGCCAGAACTGGTTTGTATTAATGTACTTGTTTATATGTCTCCCTTTCATTTTTATAAAATGAGATATTAAAACAGTTTTTCTTTTTTTCTTTCTTTTTTTTTAAGATTTTATTTATTTCTTTGTCAGAGAGAGAGAGGGAGAGTGCACAAACAGGGGGCGCTGCAGGCAGAGGGAGAAGCATGCTCCCTGCTGAGCAAGGAGCCTGATGTGGGACTCGATCTCAGGACCCTGGGATCATGACCTGAGCTGAAGGCAGATGCTTAACAAACTGAGCCACCCACGCGTTTCATAGTTTGTTTGTTTTTTTTCTTTTTAAAGAATTTCACAAGTAGGAACTTAAAAAGGCTGTGTTCCAATGTTCTCTTCATCACTAGCACTGAGAGAGGAAAAAGAAGAGCTGAGACTTGCTGGGCTCAGTATTGTGTTCGATTTCTCATAGATGCCACTTTCTACTTTATTTTGTTTTCAGTGAGAATTATAATAATAAACCTGGCAGGCAGTTGAAGTTTTAATTATTTGATAATGATAATTGATGGGCTGAATGATTAATAAAGGTTAAACGTATCATTTTTGCGGCCCACAAACTACGCATTATCGTCCCTGTTTTTACTGCCCTCAATGGCAGTGAATAATAATGGTTGTAAGAGTATACTTGTGGTGTAATCAATAACAGCAGTGTCTACAGCTTTAACCTAATTTTTTAAACTTACTCTGTTCTTATTTAAATGAAACTAAACAACTGAAGAAAAAGAGGCATATTTGCTTATTTCTGGAATTATTTATTTCCCCTAAATGTATATAATTATTTTTTATTTAGTATTAACTTAGGTTAACAGATAAGATAGATTTTACAGTGAATTTAGTTTCATGAATATAAAATTTGAATCTATTTTGAGGAAGATAAGTCTAGACTAGATTAAAATAGAAACTCCATCAGAGTAGGGATTGTTTCCAAAATATCCTTAGTCTCTAGTGTTTGCCAACCAAATACTAGGTACTCAAGAAGTATTTGTTGAATGACTTCCTGTAATATACTGTGATTCCCAGATACTTACCTGTAATGACATTGTATACGCTTCCTAATTCATTAGCATCCCATTAAAAATTGATAATTTGGGGGGCACCTGGGTGGCTCAGTCAGTTAAGCATCGAACTCTTGATTTTGGCTCAGGTCATGATCTCAGGATCATGAGTTTGCGCCTAGTGTGGAGCCTACTTAGAAAATTTTTTTTTTAAAAAATAATTGAAAATTCTTTTATTACTATGATTATTGCTGTTTACTGTTCAGAAAATTTCAGTAATGAATAATCTTGAATTAAATAGAAAAATAGATGAATTATGAATAAATGTAATTAATATCATCTTTCAAAGCATGAGGTCTCTGGAGGAAGAAAAAGCAAAATTAAAAGGCCCTTGTGGTGAGAAGATTAAATAGATATTCTTTATTGTTAGGCATAAATCATAGATGATAATCAGCATAGAAATGATGAATTCAGTAGCTGTTGTTTAGTACATTGTACTGGGTGGTTGCATAATAGTGATGTTTTGAATTTTCATGTCCCTTTTCACTGTCAGAGTGGTTTCCAGTGTCTCATGGTACCACAGCAGTCCTATGATGGAGGAAGCAAAGTGATATTCTCACTGGAATGTGAACAAATGAAGGCACAGAGGGTTAAGTTAATTGCGCCAGCCTTTTGCTAGTTGGTGACAGATGAATATAAATGCTTTTTTTCCATATCTGATTCTTCACACCTGCACATTTCAACCTTTCCGGATTTGCAGTAGCAGAAATTGAGGTCAGAATAGAGGCATAAAGCTGAGAACAAGGACACTGACTTTAGCACATGACCTCTTGGTTACAATGTAGACTTGAAGAGGATGGATTTTCAACATCAGTCTTTCTTTGGGTACTTAGGGAAAATATTGTGAAATCCCGTGCTGAGCCCATTGTTACTTAGTGTGTGACCTTATGCAAATCAGGTTTTTCTGTTCTTATGGCAGAACTTTGGAGTCTGTTTAACTTTAATTCAATTCAGATACTCTAGGATTTTGAGGTTGTTGAAGAAAAATTGTATTTATTTTAGAAATGATTAATTGTTCAAATGAAACCTAATCAACTGACATTTACAACAGTTAAAACAACTACTTACAATAACTGTCTATCATCCTGCTTTTGTTGAAAGGGTCCAATGTTATACTCTAAAGAAATCTGAATGAAAAGAGTGTCATGCCTAAGATTGTAGAAACTTCTATAATCCAGCTAAAAATCAGAGGCCAAGAGAGCAGTGTTGCAGTAGTAAGTGGGAAAAAAAAAAAAAGAAAGAAAAAGGAAGTGGTGTCAGCTAAGATGGAATATACTAGAAAAGGGAAAGCTGGTTATCACTGGTGACTGCCTAGAGAGGTGGGCAGTGCCGTGCTGACATAATCTCATGGAGTAAATTGTGTTTAGCAAGAACGTGTGGCTCTTCTCCTCCTTTGACATGTGGCTTGAGAGCTGGCTTCCAGGGTGCAAAAAAGATTGAGGAATAGCAAATGATTAAAATACAAAAAGTTCAGACTCCTCAGTTTCCCGGTGTCATTAAAGGCCCTATACCCATTTGACTAGCTTTGATCACATAATTATTCTAAGGAGATATAAAATCGTCAGGCTGGTGGCAAAATTCTTATTGCCCCAGACCCTGGAATTGTAGTATTAATAATAATATAGTGAGTGCTTTATGTCAGGCACAGCGCTAAGTGCTTCATGTGGAATAGCTCATTGAAACCCTTAGCAGTTCTTTGAAATAGATGCTATTACTATCTTCCTTTCATAGACGAGGATATTGAGACTTATGGAAGTTAGCAGCTTGCTAAAATATTCCATGAATGTGTGTTTTAGGAGTGATATATTAAAAATTCCACAAGGTATCTGAAGGTGCGGAATGGTTATTGCTCAACATGTACAATAATGAATACTGTTCAACAATTGAAGACAGGAAATGGAGAATGATGTCAAATATAATAATGGATTCATTTGAAATTGCTTGAACTTTTGCATCGATTATATTAATTGCCTAAGTTGAATTTTCTTGAGGCACTTGCTTTGGAATCAGACCTAAATTTGAATATCAGTTTTGCCACTTGTTAACGGGTACCCTCCTAATTGGATTATTTAAATGTACTGTGCCTCATTTTCCTCCTCTGGTAAATGGACATAATATCATTCTCCTTCACAGGTCTGTTATAAACATGTCGCTCTGAAATATTTGCAAATTCACCTACTTTATAAAGCTTATTTGTGACCTCCCACATCAGTACAAATAATACTTTCACAGTCATTTGCTGACATATACAGAGCTTTAAAATTTAAATTCAAATTTAAAAATTCAAATTCAAATTCAAAAATTTGAGTCACCCGATCATATGGTGTCCGCTGAGGTCAAACAATTCTGCCAAAGAAAGTCACTTTCTGCCTTATTTCTCATAGTGTCAACAAGTGTCCTCTTCACAATCTAATGCCACTTTTTTCTGTATTTTTATACTTTTTTTTGGTGATTTTGCTATCTAAAATTAGGCTCCCAAATGTGCTGCAGTACTAGTTAGTGTTTGTAAGTGCAAGAAGGCTGTGCTGTGCCTCGTGGAGAAAATACGTGGGTTCAATAAGCTTAGTTCAAGGATGAATTATAGTGCTGTTGGCCATAAGTTCAATGTTAATGAATCAACAATGTATATTAAATAAGATGTTTTTCAACTGAAACACACATAAAACAAGGTTATGTATTGATCTGTTGCTGAAGATACTGTGACCAGAGTCTCACAGGAGCCTAATCCTGGATTTTACCATGAATAAAAAGAATTGACTGTGTAATAAATACTCAAAACATTCACTGTCAGCTTTATCTTTCAGCTTTCCTTCTGGTCTAGAGAAGGAAGCATCTCTGAAAGAGTTGAGGCTATTCTCAGTGCTTTTAACGGGGCAATGAACTCTCTGAAATAATACAACACAATCTTCTTAGCTTCCAGAGTCCCTTTTAACACCTTACAAAATATTACTCCTTATTGATTAAAAGTTCAGTTTAGGACACTAGACTAAACTATCTTCTAACTAAACTAAAAATAAAATTGTGTTATCAGAAAGTAAATATTTTCAGCCCAGCAGGTGATACAATCCTTGCTGCAACTATTCAGCTCTGCTACTGTGGCACAAAAGCAGCCATAGACAATATGTAAATGAATGGTTGTGACTGTGTTTCAGTAAAACTTTATTTACAAAAACAGGCAGGCTGGATTTGGCCTGTGAGCTGGAGTTTGCTGGCCCTTGATTCAGTGTAATGTTGGTGCTTGATTTATTATAGTATGTGTCAGTTTACTAGAAGCCCTATAAATGATAGAAGGTAAATACAATTGTTTCCATTACTGTGTTTCTCTGCTGGTAGTGCTGGTAGTGATAATAATAGTTTATAGTGAGTGTTTATTAAATGCCAGGCACTGTGCCAAGCACTTTATACTATGTTTTATTTCACTAGTATAACCATATGAAGCGGTACTATGATCATTATCTCATTTTTCAGAGAGAGAGAAACTGAGGACCCCAGAGAGTGAAGTAACTCACTTAAGGTCACAAGAAGTAGTACAACCTGGTCCCATGATGTTTTTGACCTTGTAGCCAGCATGCACTATTTTTTGCCTAACCTTTTCTTATTTTCTGATGTTTACCTAATTGTGGGATGTTGTTTTGAGAGTTAGAATTTCATTGTACAGCATCGTAAGCTTTTCTGAAGAAAAACATAGTAGTTTTTCAGTGGATAAATAAGTAGGCAGCTGTGGGTTTTAGCTCTCATTCTTTGGTTTTTCAAAATTAACTTGTTTGTATTTCTCTCTAAGTTTCCAAATGTATTATAAAAGAAGAATGTATCTAAATGTGAGGCTTTGCTCCTTCACTCTCTGCTGGGAGACTTGTTTTTCTTTATGGAATAATTGGGAGGTTTTATTTTGTTCTTGTTTCTTTAATATCCTGATTAAATGATTAGAAATCCCTTTGCTGTGTTTGAGTCACTAATAGCACTTTGAACACAGACCCACCCACTTGGGGGCCATAGATTTGCATTTGTTGAATGACTAATAACTTAGCAGCAGAGCTCCTTCTTTTCTGTAACTGTGTCAACTGTTCTTCACAATGCCCAGGCCTGCTGTCTCTGGTTTTAGTTAGTTCTCAGAATCAGCAAGTGCTTGACATCAGTAATAAAATGTAGGTAGTAGAAATGACTAGGTCGGAGTCATGAATGTTGAAAAAGTGGAGATTCTGATTTGGCTCTTGCATGAGAAACACTCCTATTACCCCTTTATATTTAGTTTCCACTCACTGGACCAAACTTTTATTGGACTTAATATTTGCCAGATAGAATTAGGAATCCAAAAATAATGATCCTTGTTTTCTGGAAGCTCAAAGTCTCACATCAACTGATACATAATATACATCACCTTATGTGTGTGTGTGTATGTGTGCGCGCGTGTGCGTGGCGTGTGTGCATGCATGCTCGCACACGCGTGTGCCTGCATGAGCACTTTAATGCAGGTGCTGTAAGAAGAGTATGGTAGGAGCACAGAGGTAGACACACCTGACCGGCTGACTGCCTGGTGAGAGCAGGGAGGTCTTATGAAGAGGGTCATTTTGGGGTTAAGAATGGGAATTTTGCAAGTAGAACAGATGGATTGGTTTCATCTCTGGAGAAAGAACACAGCAGAGAGAGAGGGGATGACCTATTTTGGGAATTATAGGAATCTTGTTAGGGTTGGAAGAGGATGGGGCAAGGGATGAGCCTGGGAAAATAGGTTGGGGCTAGATTATGAAGCATGTGTGGTAATAAGAACAACTTTAGAAAGCTTTAATTAGGGTGTGGCATGACCACAGCTTTATAAAAATAATTCTGGTGACAAAACTGACGGAGGAACACAGTGACTAGTGAGTTCTGCATTCTTCTGCCTTCCAGCTTTCTCCTGTGCTTCCGGAGAGTATCTAGAAATGAAGAACCAGGTATGCAGTAAGTGTGGTGAAGGTACCTATTCCTTGGGCAGTGGCATCAAATTTGATGAATGGGACGAATTGCCAGCTGGATTTTCCAACGTTGCAACATTCATGGACACTGTGGTCGGCCCTTCTGACAGCAGACCAGATGGCTGTAACAAGTAAGAATCCAAAGGAGTCTCTGGATCTTGACTGAGTACTTGGGAAGCATGTAGTTGCTCTTTTCCAGAAAGATGTGGGGGTAATCTTGGTACTGACTGGGATTATAGATAAGCTAATTGCAAAGAGTCATTTTTTTTGGGGGGGGGGATGATCCTACAGATAACGTAGCTCAATTTTCATGAGGTTAAAATAATTGCTCTTAGGCCATGATGAATACCGTATGCAAAAATGCAGTAGAGCTATTAATAGAAAAACAAACCAGTTTTCTAATAATATAACATTCAAGACAGTGGTATTTCTACAAACCTTTCTCTAATTTCGGATGGGTAATTTTAGATTAATTTTTCTTCTCTGAAAGGAAGAACATGTAATCTTCATGTAGATACTCTATTATCTCCTATAAGAAAGAGTAGGTTAAATACATAAAGTGGAAAGCTCCTTTGCTTAATTCCTACCTTTTAAAAAAATTTTTTAGAATTGAAGTATAGTTGACATATAGTAGTTTTAGGTGTACAACATAGTGATTATATATATGATGAAATGTTCACCATGGTAACTGTGGTTACTCCGTTACCATGAGTAGTTATTACAATATTATTGACTTTATTACCTGTGCTGTAATTTCTTCCTTTCTTTAGGGGATTATTAGCTTTGCCTGTGACAACACTGGTAGAATGTTAAATTGTTTTGAAAAGATGCAAAATCTTTATCTTTGGGCTGTAATCCTTCCTGTTCTCTTGTATTGACTATGTAACGTTTCCTTCCATATGGCCATGCATGGGAGAATTAAACTTCAGGCCTCTGGCTACCTTCTGACAAGAATGGCTTCTCAGGAACTCAACATTTTTACCATGAGCTAAGGATGCTGGGGAATTATTTAGCTGTGCTGAAAGATGTGTTCTCTCCTTCCTACCTTCCCTTAATCCTTTCCAGTGCTCTCTCTTTCTCCCTCTGCCAAGTGACATTTTTACTCTCCTGATAATCATTTCAATGTATAGGGGTGGGACATTAGATATCATTAACAGTATTATTCCCCTAAATACATAAACACACACACGTATGTATATATATTTTTGTATATATGCACACATATATGTATATATACATGTATATACATATGTGCTTAGGTATGTGTGTATATATTTTTAAAATGTAATTTAATTTTTTTAAACAAAATTGCTCCTTAGAGGGAGGGTACTAGTAGGATGTTATGGTATCTCAGATCTTTGTTTTGGTGGATGGGAGATGTTGACATAGCTGCTGGTTCTACTTAGAATATGTAGTTTATTCATTAAACAAATTTAATGATAAGTACAACTTTTTCAATGTACTGTCTCATCTAATTTTCTTAATGTGAGTATCAGTTTGACATTGCTGTGTTCATCTCCCTTTTTCCATTCATCCTTTTTTCCATTCCTTTTTCCATTCATCCAATCTTGTTTTAATTCCTAGTTGGTTGAGTTATAGAGTTTTCCAAAATGGTTGTATCACTGTAGACTCCAGTGGTACATTTGAATTCTAGTCACACTCCATATTTACCAACATTTGTTTTGTCAATCTTGTTTTATTTTAACTATTTCTGTGTGTGTGTATGTGTGTGTGTGTGTGTGTGTGTGTGTGTGTGAATTGATACCTCTTGCAGTTTTAATCTGCATTTCCCATGAACACGTTTCATATATTCATTGTCCATATGTTTAATTTTTTGTGTGTGTGAGATATCAACATGTTTTACCCATTTTCTATTTTGGGGGTTCATTTTATTATTGAGCTGTATGAGTTCTTTGTGTATTCTGGACATGAGTTCTTGTCATATATATATTCATGTGATAGTTAACATAATATTTGCATATATGCATATGCAAATACATATACATACAGGTATGTGTAATATTTCCTTTGTGGCATTTGCCTTTTCATTTTCTTAATGGTGTCTTTTGATAAAAGTTTAAAATTTGAAAAAGTACAATATCAAATTTTTTTCTTTTACGGTTAATTTTTTTTTATATCTTAAGATATCTTTGCTAATCTTGATTGCAAAGGCTACAAATTACAATAGGCATTCTGAGAGTGTTTCATAGAGTTATTATTGTACTTTTACTTAAGATGTAAAACTTACAATAATAGTTACAGTTATACCCTCATCTCTGTGCTATTGTCATATATTATATTTAGAAACATGTTATAAAGCCTATCATACAGTGAAATGTATGTTAAATAACCAGTTGTTTTTAAAAGAACTTAAGAGATGAAAAAATATGGCTTTGTATGTTTGTCTGCATAGTCATATTATTGGTGCTCCTTCTTCCTTTATATAGATCTGAATGTTTAGGATTATTTTTTTCAACCCATGAAATTTTCTTTATCCTTGCTTACAATGCAAGTGTGCTGCTCACAAATTCTTTTAGCTTTTTGTTTACTTAAAAATAGCTTTATTTTTGCCTCCATTTTGAAGAATATTTTCTTGGACATCGGACTCTGAACTTTTCTCTTTCTGTGCTTTAAAGATGTCCCACTGCCTTCTGAACTCTCCCTTATTTGTGACGAAAAGTTAACTGTATTTTTTATGATTAATTCCCTTCTATGTAATGTGTCTTTTTTCCTCTGCTTATTTATAAAATGTTCTCTGTATTTTTGCAGTTCAACAGTTTGACTGTGACATGCCTGGCATTGGTTTTCATGTATTTACCTCAAGTTTAGTGAGCTGCTTGGATTTGTAGGTTGATACTGTCACCAGATGTAGAATTATTTTAGCCATTATTTCACCAATAATGTTTCTCTGGCTTTTTCTCTCCATCTTTCCTTCTTTTACTCTAATCACATGTACGTTAGACCATTTGATATTGTCTAAAAGTCACTGAGGCTCTTTTTTTCCCAATTTTTTTCTCTCATATTTCAGATTACATAAATTTTATTGCTCTATCACCAACTTTTTTTTTTTTTCAGTCTCAAACTTGCTCTTAAGCCCATCTGGTGAATTTTAAATTTTACATGTTGTGATTTTTCAGTTCTAGAATTTCCATCTAGTTTATTTTATGGCTCTTATTTCCCTTAAAATACTCGAGATTCTCCATCCCTTCACTCACTGTATGAATACATCTTTTATTTATAGTTGACTATATTTGTAAGAACTGTCTTAAATACTTGTCTGTTTCTTTTTACTGTCTTTTTTCTCAATTAAGGGTCATATTTTTCCACTTATTTTCATGTCTAGTAAATTTTTATTATTATCTTGGGCATTGTGGATGTTAAGATGTAGGGAATATGGATTATTTTTTTCTTCGTTTTAAGGATGCTGCATTTTGTTCTGGCAGGTGGTTTATGTGCTGAAAGAGCACCTTGATGTCATCAGGACTGGTTTTATTATTTTTTTAGGGTGGCTCTGTATTGGTTTCACTTTTAGTTCTAGGTCACAGCTTTTGTTAGTGCAGGAGTTGGCAAACTATGACCTGTGAGCCCTTTGTTTTTGTAAACCAAGTTATATTGGAAGAAAGCTGCTCTCATTTGTTTATGCCTTGTCTGGGGCTGCTTTTCAATTACAGTGGCAGAGTTAAGTATTGCAGGAAGGAACAGATGGTCCACAAAGCCAAAAATATTTTTTCTCTGGCCCTTTATGAAAAAGTTTGCTGATACCTGGTCTAGGGCAAGGCCCTTATTCCCAAGGTGGCAATTCTGGGGTGTCAGATGAATGCCCAGTGTGGTTATCAAGTTTTCTCCTCGCTGGCTGGCCGGAAGCTCCTATGACTCCCACTAGAGTGATCTCTCTGATTATGTCACAGCTTTGCAGTGGCTGTTCTCTGCCATGTCTGTCTGTATACTCCAGCCTCAAGCCCAGGACCAACAGAGAAACTCCATATGGGCTTCTGGAACCCTGTTTTCTCTGATTCTCAGGCCTATAAATTCCAGCTGCTACAGCTGCCCTAAATACGTATCTCTGCTCCTCAGCTCAGTGAGACCACTCTGCTCTGCTTGGGTGCCACAATCTGGAAAGTGTCCTGAAGAGTGAGGTCAGAGTCAATGTGGGCATTGCCCCATGTATTTTGCTGCTGTCAAGAGTCTCAGTCTTGTATTGCCTATTGTCAGTGCCTGAATATGGCCCATGTATTTTCCTTAGTTTGTTAAAGAGAAAGGGCAAATCCACTATCAGTTACTGAGTCAGGTTGGGTTGTGGAAATCTCAGTCTTCAGATTTCTTTTAGAAAAAAGAAAAGAATTTGCCAAGATCTCACTCTTATCATCCATACAAACAGTTACATCTGAGGAGAAGGATGTTAAGTTGTGCTTTCATACAGTTTGGTTAGAAATTTTTTTTGGCCAAAGAGTCAACATGTGACTCATTATTGTTTTAGCTAAGAATTATGGTTAGATTTACAACTCAAATTTTGTTCACTAGTGTTCTTAATTTTTCATTTTTTTTTAGATAAAAATTCCAATTAGATTCTTACCCCTCCTATATACCCTAAAACTGTGATCTATGTTTTATTTAGGTTTACTTTAAATGGGTTTTTACAAGGACCAGTCCTTCATTCATGTAAAGGAACTCCTCATCTCCCTGCCAGGTGTATATGTATAAAAATAAAACTTCAGATGTTGCTTGAGAGAATAATTCCACCTCAGACTATTGCAATTAGTCATTTATTTAGTGACCAAATTTTTGATGAAAAATAGCTGTTTCTTAGCAAATGGATCACATAACCTTACCAAGATTTAGGGTGCCCTTTGACATAAGAAATGAACCTTTTCCCAGTAATGTGTTGGCCTTTGACTTCTAGAAAAGCTTTAGATTTCTCTGGTGTGCCTTGCTGATTCGAAGCTTAGTTATGTAACTTGTGAACAGAAGAGGGTTACGAATGCTAATGCCTCTTGGTTTTGTTTCCACAGCTCTTCTTGGGTCCCTCGTGGAAATTACATTGAGTCCAATCGTGATGACTGCACAGTATCTTTGATCTATGCTGTGCACCTCAAGAAGTCGGGTTATGTCTTCTTTGAGTACCAGTATGTCGACAACAACATCTTCTTTGAGTTCTTCGTAAGGCCTTCTTTGTTCTAGAATTTACTTTTTGAGAGAAATTCATGTAAAATTTCTCTTAATCAGTTGTTGCTATTCCATGGTATGCCTCCTCAGTTTTTTCTGTCAACTGAACCATTTGATATTAAAAGAAAACTTTTTTTCTTTAATATTTTATTTTCTGCTTAACATTGTTTATTTACCTCTGCGCTCTCACCTTGTTGAAGAACATTGGACTTGTTTTACTTTTGGTTATGATCATTAGATGACCATTTGATTTAGACTTTTTGTGTGAAAAATACTTTCACCCAACATTCATTTTAATTTTCTTTATAGCTACAGATGCTATTTTATTCAAAATATGTTTCACCAATTTTAGTTTTTGTTTTTTCCTCTTTGCAGTTTCAAGTATTTGATTGATTTAAGTATAAGCATGGGCAATATCTCAAAAGTAGAAGTGGCTATGTGTTTCTGATTCTGTTGATTTTGTACAGTCTAAAGGAATCAGTGGATGAGGTAGTTGATTTCTTTGGTAAGAGATGAAATAGCTTTACAGAATATAGTATAAAATAGAAGTCTTACAGAATAGGCTGGAGAGGAGGTGGGGGTGATGGGGTAACTGGGTGATGGGCATTAAGGGGTCACATGATGGGATGAGTACTGGATGTTATATGTAACTGATGAATTACTGAACTCTACCTCTGAAACTCATAATACGTTATATGTTAATGAATTGAATTTAAATTTTTAAAAAGGAATAGGCTGTTACTACTAAAATTATTTAAATATATAATATAGGGGCACTGGCCTGGCTCTGTTGGAAGAGCACATGACTCTTGATTTTAGGATTGTAAGTTTGAGCTCCAAGTTAGGTGTAGAGATTGCTTAAATATACAAATAAGTAAACTTTAAAAAAAATAATATAAACTATAAGCTAGCAAATATTTGTTGTAGCTGTCTCTCAAATGCTTGAGAAAGTGTTTTCAGATTGACTTCTTAAAAAAATATGTTTTGTACAGGTAACTGGGGAAAATTATCTTGTAAAATGTTTCTTTGGTCCAGATTTCAGGAGCCCAGGACTAATAATTCTAAAGCAAATTTATTTTGCTCCTGATAATGGAAATTGGTAAGTCAGAAGTTTGATAGGAAGAGATACTTGCCATGAAAGTATGAGCCTTGGATTTGAAGTCAAGAGATTCTGGCTCATGCCCCAGCTGTGTGGCTGGTTGTGTGTTTTGGGCAACTGAGCTAATTTTCCGGCCCTCAGCATTCCCTTTTGCAAAGTGGATTGTGTAACCAAACCTTTAAGGATCCTCCTTGTCCTAACATCCTTTGAGGAATTTAAGATGTTAAGTAATTTTCAAACAGATTTGCTTTTCAAGCTACATCTGTTTGCAGAACACTTCTTTTTTTTTTTTTTTTAAGATTTTATTTATTTATTCGACAGAGATAGAGACAGCCAGCGAGAGAGTGAACACAAGCAGGGGGAGTGGGAGAGGAAGAAGCAGGCTCCTAGCGGAGGAGCCTGATGTGGGGCTCGATCCCATAACGCCGGGATCACGCCCTGAGCCGAAGGCAGACGCTTAACTGCTGTGCCACCCAGGCGCCCCTGCAGAACACTTCTTAAAGTAAATGATTCCCTATTCCGTTGGACATTTTTGCAATATTATTAAAACTAGAGTAAAGTCAAGCAAGGTAATTATAAAACTGTTAGAATAAGCATTTAGTTGTGCATTGTTGAGTAAGTCCTTTGCGAGTTTTCGGTGAAGGTACTCCTAAGGCATCAAGTTTCATTTCTTCCTTTGAATGGTGCCTTTGTTCTGGTTACAAATTCAAAAGAGGTGAATTCCTTCTTTTATTGATGTTTCAGCTTTATAGGTTGCAATTTATTGACTCAGAGGGTCAACACTTCAGTCATCAGACTTACGGTTAATGGAAAGGAAATGTCTGAAGACTGCAAGATACGTTGTACCTACCGACATCACATAATTTAAAGCAGTCAAGTATTTAATTTTAGAACTATGGGAATTTCATTCAGCTCCTCCACTCTTCTTTTTAAGTGATGAAACTGAAACCTAGAGAGAATAAAGTATTGGACCAAGGTCATACCTTTACTACTTACTTTTAGAATGAAGAACAGAAGTGTCAGATCCCAGAATGCCATTAGAATATCCTGAGAACACATGATGTTTGATTTCAGCTGGGGGAAAAAAAAAAAGAAAAAGCTTTCAGCTTGTCCACACATGGACCACCAAAGGTATATTTAGGGTCCATATCTGCTTAAAAATGGCTTAGCACTTGCATTAGAATGGTCATTATGCTTATTGTATAAATACGATACTTAAATTCAGTTAAAACAAATATCCTCAGTGGCTGATATTCTCTGGTATTTTTGGATGTTAAAAGGATCTGTTTTCTAGTTAATAAGCTTTTAGGAAATATATATTATGGAGAACATTTTAATGTTGTTGGTAAACTGGCCAGGAGGATGAATGAAGTGGCCAAGATGTAGAAAAGAGAGAAATAGCCATTTTGGCCAAAGTAGGGGTGACGAGTTCTTATTTCAACGCTACTCTATTGCTGACTTGTGGGCAGTACTGCAAAATGGCCTAGCTTTTCGATGTCTGTGTATTCTTCACAGGCCTGGAAAGGTTGCGTGCAAACCCTTAAGCATTTTGTAAGAATTGTCTGGAGAGCACAAAGTCTTAAGTGCTAAAGATAGTAGCTGTAGCCATTTGAACTGATACCGCGTATGGTTAACATTTCCCCCAAATCAAAATTTAGGGCTTTGGCTTTGACTGTAGCTACTTACCTACGTGTTTGGAATGAGTCCTGGGGAATTGAAAACCAAGCAGATGTCATTTATTTATTCATTTAAAACCTTACTTCCCTAAATCTTGTAAAAATATACTTTATTTTTATACTATTGGGCCTGGATGGTGAATGAAAGCTTTTAAAACTTTTGGTAAGTTTTTCGTAATGACTTTTTCTCCTTTCTGTGAATTTTCAGAGTTAACTGCTCTCATCCTCTCTCCCTCCCTCCTCTGTGCTTCTTAACCCTTTTGTTACAATAATGAGGATGCTTTACTTAGAATCACTTGTATACAATGGTCACTTAGGCTCCAGAGATCTTGGTATGTTTACTTACTGAGAATTACTCATGGTCATTACTTAGTAATGCAGCCTGTCCTATGCTGAGTAATGAATTTAATTAAAGCCATCATTCAAGAAACTTTACTGGGGCCCTTGTGTTTAATCCACAGATTCAAAATGATCAGTGCCAGGAGATGGACACCACCGCAGACAAGTGGGTAAAACTCACAGACAATGGAGAATGGGGCTCTCATTCTGTAAGTCTCTGTTTGTTTGTCTTCTCTCCCACTAACCCCCTTCTGCTCCTTCCTGTTCCCAACCTTATAAAAGAGTTTATGAAAAAAAATTTTTTTCATTGATTTAGACAGTTTCTAGTTAGGGAAGAAACTGCCCCAAAATTTCATGGACACAGGTTCTTTGTAGGTATTTGTTCCTACCTTTCTCTTTCGCCTTAGGTTTCTTTCCCTTCGATTTCCCATTATACTCCAACTTTCCTCCTTTTCAAAGGGACATTGACAAGAAAATAAGGCTATTCAAAACTAACACACAGAACCTCGGGGTATGTAAGCTTACATATGTGCCTGTCACATGGGCAAGAATCAGTGGCTCCTGGCACTGGAAGGATCCTTTGATCCAACTTTCTCTGCAAATTCCCCAACAAGTGACCTTCCAGCTTGTCTTGTTGGGGGCTGTATTGACTCCACTGTTGGATGGCTCTGCATATCACAAAATTCATCCATGGTTGGAGCCTAACCCTGTCACCTGTTGCTCAAAGTTCTACTGTCTCTGGTCACATTGGGTAAGGTAACTGCCTAGTCTCCACAGGACAGCTCCAAATGCTTGAAAGCAATTATCAGGCAACACAGTGTGTGAATCTGCTTTTATTTGAGGCATGGATTCCAAATCTTAACTCTGGCTAATAGTAGTTGTGTTTCTGTAGGCAGTTGGCTTAATCTCTTTTGTTTTATTTTTGGCTTAATCTCTTTGCATCTGATTTTTCATGTAAGAAATGGAAGCAATCTTGCAGGATTAAATGATAGGGTATATGGGAATGACCTAGTGTGGGGCCTGCAGTGTAGACTGAGCTCTATGTCAGTAAGTGACCATCCACCCCCACCTTTGAGTTGCAGCAGGTGCCTCATCCTTGAGTGATTAATACAATGCACCCTTTTGGACTGTTTCCCTCCCCTCCCCCCATCTGTATGCCAGGAAGTGATACTATAACCACTTAAGATCCATTCACCTTAGCATTCATTAAGCTGGGCTTTGAAGGTACAAGTAACCCTTGGCAACAAATATACTTTCTTCACTTAACACAGGGGAGAGTACTTAGTGCACTACTTTTCTGAATCTCTGGCAGGGTGAAGTACTTGAGTATGTTTTAATTTCATACAGCTTGAATTTGGCCAGCCAGAGACCACATAGAAGAATAGGAGTGGCAAATGAGAAAGCAAGGAACCCTTAAGTTAGTTCATTGGCTTTGACAGAAACAGCATGAGATTTATGGGAAATGTAGTTTGATAGGTAAATAGAACCATGTGCTGGTGGCAAAGGAAGCAAATATTAGATGTAATATCTTTTATATTCTGTAGTCATTTAAATCATGTTATTTTATAAGAGTCCTATTTTTTCTCTGGTCGCTGTTGCAGTATTGTTTATTAAGCAATTTTAGAAGGAAGCAAACTCATTCTGTTGCCTTTTTGTTTTCAGAGCCCCGAGATGTACTTATGAATAGTGGCAGTCAGCAAATATGTAATTGGGCTGAGTGACTCTTCACTGTCTGGAATGAACTCCTTTTAAATATAAACCAAGACTTCATACACATGGTTTAAAAATCATTTTATCTTTTTGTTCAGGCTTAAAGAATTTTCTTTTCCTTCTTTATTGATATATTTTTTGGATTGAAAAACTTTTTTTTTTTTTTTTTAGAAAATATGACTACAGCAGAGCTTAGATATGAACTAACAGTAGACTTAAATTTGTAGCTTCCTAATTAATGGTGTTTCATGATAATGCCTTGATGGTTGAAGTAGCATGGTTTCTCTGACGCAGGTGCCTTGTGTTTCTCTTCACAGGTGATGCTGAAATCAGGCACCAACATATTGTACTGGAGAACCACTGGCATCCTTATGGGTTCTAAGGCAATCAAGCCAGTTTTGGTAAAAAATATCACAATTGAAGGTATTCCACACCAATTTTTTTTAGTAGTCACATATTAGAGTTAGTTAAAATATTGATTAAATTGTTGGTTTGGATGGCTCAGGGGTTTATGGGGCAGGAATTAATATGTTAGGCATCATACGTATCTAGGATCCTGGGTTTATTTTTGGCAAGTTGACTGGCATTTTTTGTACCCTTAAACTAAAGTAGTTTAATCTGTGTGAAAAAAATAAGCATGATAACAATTTTCGGTGTCTCTACATAAAATAAAAAAGGATCCTTGTTAATAAGAAGCTATTCTTCATTCAAGAAACGTCTATTGTGCCAGGCATTGAGTCCGCCCGGGGCCACTATTAAATTCATAGAAATAACAATAAAATAAACTTCTCTGCTTGTCTCTTAAACCTCTTTTGCCTCTCTGAACCAGCCAGGAATTTTCTGGTCCAGGAGAGCAGCCAATAAACCCTGGCATGGTTCGTTCTCAATTAGGGATACTTTTAATTAAACCAGTGATTCTCTTTTATTAATGGCTTATATTTTACTACGTTCTGTACTGGTTCCTGTGACACTAACTCATTAGTTACAGGGACATCTGCTGGCAAAGGCTGGAATTACAAGCCAGAAGGAAAGGCCATTCTTACTAGGGTCTGTCAGGTCTGAGTGGAGTTGTCTTCTGCCAACTCAGTTTATAATCGAGTATACCTCTGTCAAATCTCAACCTCTCGTTTAGGTGTTTGCTCTCCTTAGGATGTTTAATTCAGTATCTATCCCAGTTTTTTGCACACAGTAAATACTTCCTTGGTGTTGAATGAATGGGATAAAGATCCTGGCTGACTACTCCTATTTCTCTCACTTCTGATAGAGGCAGGAAGAAAGTGCTGATGTGCTTGTTGCTGGTGGGTCCTCCCTCCCATGCTCTGTTTTTCATTACCACACAGGGGTGGCATACACGTCCGAATGTTTCCCGTGCAAGCCAGGCACATTCAGCAACAAACCAGGTTCGTTCAACTGCCAAGTCTGTCCCAGAAACACCTACTCTGAGAAAGGAGCCAAAGAATGCATAAAGTGTGAAGAGCACTCCCAGTTTTCGGGTAGGACTAGGCTTTGCCAGTTTATGCTCTTTGTTCTTCTCTCTCTAAATTTATGTTTGTTGAGAGTGTATAGTCATAAGCCAGAAGTCACACATCCAATGTGGTGGGAAGAGTGTACCAGAAACCAAGTGCTGAGGGCAATCAGTACTGAATGGATAAAATACGATTTCTTCTTACCCCTTTGTGCATGACTTTTCCATTTGTCACTTTTTCTGTTCCACACCCCACAGGGATATATTTCTCCCTGTGCTTTGGATATATTTATACTAATCTAAAAAAAATCATACTGTAATTTTACATGATTCGTTGGTGTAGAGGTGTACTTGGAAAATTTTCATTTGTTGCAAATTTACAGTGTTCAGTGATAACGGAAGAAATCTAATGTCTTATTGGAAAAATTATGATGTGTTTCTTGTGTATCATGGAAACATTCATTGATCTAGGGTAAATAAAAATGCAGGCCTTTACTTTCCTTAGGCCTAGCTAGTTCTTCCTGAATTCGTCTGGTAAGGTTATTTTAAATTTTTAGTTGTCTGGATTTTTTTGTTTGTTTTGATTTTTTGCCTTTTTTGAGAGTCACAACGTAAATGACTCATTTCTGAAATGTGTTTTTATGTTGCAGAGGAAGGATCCAGCGAGTGTTTGGCGCGACCTCCCTGTACCACAAAAGACTATTTCCAGATCCATACTCCGTGTGATGAAGAAGGAAAGGTACAGGCTGTGTCCAGTCGACTGCACTCCGTACTAATCCAAGCCTCTTCCCAATTTGAGCAGACTCCGATTTGTTCCTGAGGGACTTAACTGAGTTGATTTATAACACATGTTTGTAAGTAGGACAGAGGAAATTTAAGAATGTAGACTCTCAATCCTGCTGTCCCGGCTTCGATTTTACTCTATTACTTACTAGTGCCATGGGCCAGTTATTGCCTCTAAGTTTTTTCATCTGTAAAATGGGGCTAATATCACTTCTCACTTCACAAGGCTGCTCCGAGAATGCAAGACATGTCGAGTGTGAGGTTCCCCGCATAGCGTCTGGCACATAGCGAGTGCTCCATAAATGACTGCTATTTTTAACAGTTAATTTTTTCCCAAAGTAATAGGATCAGGAGGAGCACAGCCTTAAAATGCGTACCGTGACTCACAGGATGGAAATATCCTGTAACTTCTCTTTAATTATTTGGTTCCTCAGTCGGTGTATCAATAAGAGCCGTGCAGTCATAGGCAAATTCAGTTCTGGCAGATTACTGTGTAATTGTGTTTGGAAAATGCAAAGTAATTACCGTACAGATGGTACTTTGCCAGAGGGAAAATGCACACGTGAACCCCACAGGTGATGTGGCGTTTTCAGTATTACGTTAGTCTGCAAGTAGCGTATATCAGTAGGAGAAACTGAGATTAGAGTGGCTGCCACGGTGCCTGGGTGGCTCAGTCGATGAAGCATCGGACTCTTGGTTTCGGCTCAGGTCCTGACCTCACGGTTGTGGGATTGAGCCCCGAGCATCCGGCCCTGTGCTCAGCACAGTTGGCTTCAGATTCTCTCCTGCTCTCTTCCTGCCCCTCTCGATCACACTCTTTCTGTCTGTCTCTCTCTCTCAAATGAATACATAAAATCTCTAAAAAAAAAACAACAACAAAACAGTGGCTACAATGCAGCTTTCTCTCCTTGTGCTTACATCTTTCAAATCATGGCATTTCATTTCTTGACCTAGTTTGGAGAATATACATACATGTCAGTATTGCTTTTCTTTTCTTAATTTTGTATTCTTCTAATCTGTACTTTTTATATTTGTGTGATCATTAATCTTATCTTTAGTCCTTAAATTTTTTTTAGGAATTGACTTTTGAGTACTTGAGACCAAGGTTATTTTCGTATTTGCAGGAGAGCCCTTACTGAGAATCATTCAGGGGAAGGACAGTTTAAATTAGTGGAAAATTTTAATAATTAGAAGTATATGTAGTATTTTTAATAAGAACAGTAACTCAAACAGCCCTTAAATTAGAAGGAGTTATGAAATTAGATCTCAATGGTCCCATAATAGTGGCCAAGGAAGGGTTATTTTCATTTAGAAAATACGTGCAGAAAGCCACTAAGGTGAGTTGAAAGTCATTTGAAATAATGTTTCTTTACCTAAACCTTTTTAGTTAAACTTGTCTTATTAATGAGTAAGGCAAGTTGAATTTGTTTTATTCTATGTAGTAATCACTAATTCAGCATTACTGAAGCTTAAATGAATGACATCTAATACACAAAGGGTTCTTGTCTTTGCTATGATGAAAATATTCAAAAGTCGTATTTTTATTATGTCAGTAAGTAGTTTATTATGTCACTGAATATTGTGATAAAATTTAGTTGACCTTGGCCTAAAGGAAGTAAAACCATATATTTAATGTAGAATGTACAGAATGCACACAGGCACCCACACGCATCCGTGCACACGCATGCCCTCACAGACATGTTGTGTCCACGTGTACACACAAATTACCTTTTTCTGTTGAGTCTGGGTGAACTCTGAGCACATTCTCAGTATAGAACACAATGTGCTTACGCCCCATAAACTCAGCGATTCTTTAAAAAGTGATTTAAGACTTACTTCAAGATAAATGTGTGTAGCTTCAGAAGTAAACAAAATCCAATAGAAGCTTACTTAACTGATATAGTAGAGAAATGTAGATTATAGATGTGAGTTTTAATTTTTCCTATTATCATTTGTTTCAACATTTTCATTTGTTCCAGTTTTCTCTTTTAAAAAGATATTTTATTCTTGCTTGGCACAGCCTGGTGGTTTGCTGGTGGCTTAGTGATGTTTTCAGGTCGTTCAATGACTGTGGCTCCCTTTGTCCTGTCATACTCTCTTTGATCTTATTTTCCCCTTGCTTGGAGAGCATCCTCGAGGGAAGCAACTGTTGAGTTGGACAGACTTTGAACATAAGCATTTATGTGACACAGGACTGTTACAAGTTTCTGTGTTTATTTCGAAGCTCAGTTATTTGATTGCTTCCCTCCTATAGGGAACATTTTCAGAAGTGTTTTAATTAGTAACTGAAACCATTCTAATCCTGATTGAGAGACTCTCAGTCATACCATGAAAAGTGCAGCATTTCTGCTGACTCATTCATTGATTCAGTGACTCTTTCCTGAGCACTGGTTATGTTACAGAGAATTGGGTGATGAAGGCAGAACCAAGGAGAGGCAGAAGAAGAAGGCAACTGTTGTCTTCTTGGAGCGTAGAGCACTGGTTGCGAATTTTTCTATTTGCAGCAGACACACCTGGAGGTTCGTGCCCCCGATTTTCTGTTTCAGTAGATCTCGGGCGGGACCTGAGAATTTATATTGCTCAGAAGTTCCCAGGTTAATTCTGATTCTGCTGGTCTAGGATCTCAGCAGTTTGAGAGCGACTGATCTGGATTTCAGAGGAAGAGATGGTCTGTCAAAAGCAAAAAAAAAAAATTATTTCCAACTGTGATTAGTGCTAGAGCAGAGAAGTCTGAGTTTTATGGGGATATGACCCAGCCCGGGCAAGCTTTAGAACTGTATGAAATCTTGGCCAAAGCATGGAAGAGGAACAGAATGGTGAAGATCCGATGTGGGAGGGAGCAGGACGTATCTGAAGAACTAATGGAGTATGAGTGTGACTGGAATGGGGGGTGTGGGAAGGGGGTTGCATTAGCTGCATCTAATGACATAGGCTCATGCTGGAGTAGGGAGGTTTCATAGTGGCGAGTTTACTTGGAATTTTTGTGTATGTTTTGTTTTCAAAATGTTGTTTAGAGCCCACTTTTTACATATATTGAGATACACTCATATGACTGCATACAAGCACATGCACAGATTCAGTGCTTGACATTTGAGCTCAAAAAATCTTGACCTTGGGACACCTGGGTTGCTCAGTCAGTTAAGCATCTGCCTTTGGCTCAGGTCATGATCCCAGGGTCCTGGGATCAAGCTCCGCATTGGGTTCCTTGCTCAGCAGGGAGCCTGCTTCTCCCTCTCTCCCTCTGCCTGCCACTCCCCCTGCTTGTGCTCTCTCTCTTGTCAAATAAATAAATAAACTCTTTTAAAAAAAAGTCTTGACCTTGCTAATGACCAGGTAGTCATCGAGAGAAGTCATCTTATAATGTTAGCACCATATTTGACAGAGCTTTTCATGATCTCCATATGGCTAAGATAAGAGAATTGTGGACTAAATGATATGGTTAAGAGGATATATGGCTAATTGAGGAGCTATATGTAAAAAGTTTGACTTAATAAATGAATATATCAACTAAGAGTGTAGTTGATACTAACTAGTAGTGTAGTTTGTATCATGTATTTGCTATAGGAATATAAATTTAACAATGTAATTATACATATCCTAAGTCATACCAAGAAGAATATGAGTACATGTGACTTATTTTCAACATTTGATTTAAAAATCCTCAACTTGCTTGAGGATACTGGGAATAAGTATGTTAAATTGTAGAGCAATAAAGCTGGGGAGAATGACAGAAGTAAAATTTGGATCCCAGTGTGCGAGCACATTGAACTCAAATTAGCAAAGTCAACATTTATTTGTGTCAGAGTCTCAGATATAGAAGTATTTAGAAAAGAGAAAACATTAACTTGCCAAAACTTGCCAAAAATATTTTGAAGAGAATCCGAGCTTTAGAGCCTGGCTTACCAAATAAAAAATGCAACAGATATTTAAAGGGGAAAAAACCTCCCAAAAATACAAAGGATACTTAATTTTCAATTAAGTGGGTTCATGGCTGAAAAACAAGTCGCTCATTTGTTTATCATTCACAAAGTTTGTCTCAGATCTGCCTACAGAAGTTAGAGGGATAAGGGGTTTTGTTAGGGAGTCAGCCACATATAGACAAGGCTTAAGCTTTAATTTATTTAGGGTATTAGAAGTAGATAGAGCTAGTAACTTTTTTTTTTTTTCCTGTCTTTTATCTCAGGGTAAAAAGTAGTTTCCTCCCCTACCTGACTGTGGGATGTGATACACCTTTCTTTCTAATGGTTGCAAAGCAAGGTGTCAGTTTTGCTCCCACACTTGGGGATAATTAATTCTTTTAAAGAGATTAAAAAGTACTTTCCAGACTTGGGGTTGGTGGAAGCAAGGGCAGGAGTCTCTTGACTCATGTGACTGGGAAGTCAACAGAGAGCAAATAGTTTTATCAAGACATTTTTTTTTCTTGTTCTTACTGATATGCTTGGTTCATTTTGATTTCCTTCACAGGCACGCTCTTTCCTGTGGTACCAGATGCCTGGTGGTGTCTCCACCCAAGCCACTATCCTCCTCATGGCTCTTGCTCACAGAGGTGCCGACCGAAGTTTCAGAAAAGACTTTGATTGGCCCTGCTTGAATCATGAGCCCAACCATCCTTCTAATAGCATGGGATACTCTGGTCAGAGAGTTGCTTTCCCTGGGCTAAGCCCTGTGGCTGGGCGGCTGGATTTTATATCTCCCTGTTACTTTCAGTGTCACACAAATCAGTTCCTAAAGAGAAAAAGATGGGGTCGGTTACCACAATAAAAAGAGAGTGATTCTGTGCGGGTTCACAGAACTCATCTACTCTTAAATAACATGAATAGATCTGCCAAGGTTGTCTTGATATACTGGGAAGTCCCATAAAATTTTTTGCACCCCTCTCCTGATAGTTTCAGAGGGTCATAGAAGGTTTGCTAGTGTTTTGGTATCAGATCACTATTGCAAATACAGTTCTTGTAAAGATGACTGTTTTCCTTCGCCAGACTCTCAGCTTCCTATAGACAGAAACAAATTTTTACTCACTTAAAAAGAAAAAAAATCTCTCATCCTAGTAGAGTACCTGGAACAGAAGATAATGAAGCATCTTTTGAATGAATAAATGAATGAGAAATTAGTGAGTGAATCATTAACACATTTAGAGAGTTGTGTTCTGTCCTTGGCAGAGGGCTTGAGAAAATTTTGACAAACCAGGCAGAATCTCGAGAAGAGGGGCCAAGATATTAAACTATTTGATATGAAATATGGTTGAAGTTGCTGGTAATATTTTTTCAGGTTGGAGGAAAGACACCATGGGATGGAGGAATTTGGATCATTTTTCTGACATGTTCTATTTGTCCCAAAGAGATTTAATCTGTTCCCTTTGAATATCCATGACACTTCGTGTTTCTCTTGGAAATGACGATGGTGACAATAATTATGGTAATAGTAGTGATGGTATTAACAACAGAAGCATCCGTCACTTACGTATTGTGTGTGCACTCACTGTGTGTGTGCATGTGCATTCGAACATGGCCTCTGATTCTTTTTTTTTTTTTTAAGATTTTATTTACTTATTTCACAGAGATAGAGACAGCCAGCGAGAGAGGGAACACAAGCAGGGGGAGCGGGAGAGGAAGAAGCAGGCTCATAGCGGAGGAGCCTGATGTGGGGCTCGATCCCATAACGCAGGGATCACGCCCTGAGCCGAAGACAGATGCTTAACCGCTGTGCCACCCAGGCGCCCCTGATTCTTTTTTTTTTTTTTTAACAGCTATGCAATTTAGACATTATTATACCCAGTTTGTAGATGAGAGATCTGAGGCTTAATGAGGCTAAGTAATTTCTGGAAAGTTATAACTAGCCACAGCAATTAAGTCTTAAGACTGGAATTCTAACCTTAATCGTGTCTGCTTCCAGATCCAGTGCTTTTGCATCCTCTTCACATATTTTCTTTTTTTATATTCCAGCACTTTGTGACCCTGTCTTATCACTATTAGACTGGAACCTCCTTCAGAGCAATTTGTCTTATTAATATTTAAATTCCCACAGTGCTTTCTTCTATACACAGTAGGTACTTAATAAGAACTTCCTAAATACTAAGTTGAAAGGAAATCGTAGAAAAGGAGAAACAGACTTTTCTGTATTATTCCATAAGGCAGAGTTTGGGTGAACTTACAGAAGGTAAATTCCATTGGTACGTAATGATGAACAAGCAGAGCTGCCCACTTCTGGAACAGCATGTTTTGTCAAAGAGCAAACTTGCAGCCAAGGCTAGAAGGGTGCCTGGCAGGGCAGGAGGTTTTAGAAGGAGGCCTTGAGAGGGGACATTTGACTGTGCAACTTAGTCATCCCCGAGGCAAGGAAATTGATGGAATTTGTCTAGTACCTTCTTTGCCCTTTAATGAACTTCACTATTACAAGTTATTCCAAATGCTCGATGTTTCTTACGCAGTACTTGTGAATTACATAGCAAGGGTAAGATGTAGGGGATATTAAAAAGTAGGGTATAAAGGGATACGGCCTTTAGAACCCCCTTTCTTCCTATATGGTTTAAGTAAGTCAAATATATTGGAGACTGTGTTTCTGAATTAGGGTGATGGAGAAAGACCATGGCATTTCTCAGTGATTAGGGAGTTCTAAATTCGTAGAAAATAAAATTTCATGATAGTCTTTAAATTATTTTTTAAAAACAACTTTATTGAGATTGAATTGTCATATTAGACATTGTAGCCATTTAAAGGCTCACTTCAGTGTTTTCAGTATCTTATACCCCAATCTAACGTTAGAACATTTCTTGCCTAAAGCCCTGACTACAACGTCCAGGGCAATGTTCAGTCCCCCTGGTGTCTTCCACATAAAGAAGAGGGCCCAAGGTTTGATGCATTTAGAAAGGGGACAAGGAGGGAACCACAAAGGAAAAGAGAAAACAGTAGAACCTTCATAGAAAAGGAATCCAAGTGGATGCTGATATGTAGATGGCTGAGCTGAGGACATACTTAGAGCACATTAGATGTTGAGCATGGCTTTGAAGGAGGGGGTGGACACAATTTGACAGAATGGTGTGGGCATGTCAGACAAATGATGAGGGCCCAGTGCCTGGCTACTTTCCGGAAAAGATCAAGGATTGGAAAAGGCAGGAAGACAAGCAATAGCCCACCTGGTTGGGAGCATACAAGTCAGAACATCATAGAGCACAAGGCAATTAAGTCGGGTTGGCGGTAGGTAGACTTACAAATCACGTGTAATTTAGCTCTGATGAATCCAGCCAGTCTGCAAAGCCTTGGTGCTTCTGAACAGGGGCATTTGAAGGAAGAAAGCTGGCAACATGGACAAATGCAGTCTCAAAATTTGTCTAAATTTTAGTCTTCCCAGTCCTGAATTTTATTTTGACATGAGAATTGGTACCTCCATGTGTTTCTTTAAAACATTTTATTATATTCACATTTAATATAAATACGCAGACACTATAGGTCTTCTCTAATCTTCCTGGCAATCTGATGAGGTTTGTTCTATTAGGGTGTTTTGGTTTCATAAAATTTTTCATAATTTTATCTCAACTTGCCAAAGAATGAGTTGATTGTGGGTTTTTCACCTGCACTGTGAGCCATCTGGTGCTAAGTATCATTTATATTGATTATTATCTTTCCCCAGCCAGCTCCACTTGAAAGCATCTGTCCTCCTTAGAAAGAGAGGCATAGACTCAATCTGCCATGTGAAGCAAGAGGCTTCGTAAACAAAAACTTTTACTGTAGAGCATTTGAAATTTGGCTTTTCACTGTTTAAATGTTTAAAGGTGGTGCACATCTTCTAATTTTTAAACATTTACTGTGCTTGGATTGAGAATCATATGGTCAGCTGACTTGTGAAAAATATATTTCCTTCTTTTACTATTTTTACCCTAACCGAACTGACCCTTCTTGACCAGTGTTACGTCACTGTTTACTAGCTGTGTCTAGTTCTTGGGCAAGTTGTTCAACAGCTCTTACCCATAGCTTCCGCATTTATAAACTGGAGGATTATAGTACTGACCTCCCACAGTGGTGGGGAGGAGTACAAGGTGCCCCCAGGATAAGTGGGAGCACTCAGCCTCAGCACCACCCCCACCCCCACGCGGGAACTGCCTCTTTTCAACAATGCAATAGCTCACACCTATCGCAGTGCGATTTTAATCCATGTCAAAATAAATCAGCAAATTTGTGAATTCATTGGGTTGGAAATTTGTTTTCTATTCTTGCTACGCTAGATTTTTAAAAAGACAATCTCCCAGATGTAATGATGTTTCATTTGCTTAGATTCGCTGAATTTTATACACCCTTTTTCAGGAGAATTGAGAACCCCTTATGGATACAGGATCTAGTTTCTTTTTTTTAACCATCGAGGAAGCTTCAGCATCATTTTACAGATGGAAAGAGCGAGGCAGATGGGTGCAGTAGCTGGCTGAACTGTATCATCATGTAGGCCATAAAATGAAGCAGAACGAGAGTTATAAAAGGAAAAATCGGTTATTTATAATTCTGTTGAGACACCTACCTTTTAAACCATTTCCTTAAGCATCCTTCTTCAGATAAGGTAATTTGCTCTTCCATAAGAGAATACTTGAGAATAAAATTGAGTGGTCTAAAGGGTGTGCTACATATAATTTTCTATTAACTGAAAATAGCTATAGAGAATTGCCTTTAGTTTTGTTTCTCCAGCTTCAGTATTAGACTTATTATTGCAGAAGTTTTTTTTAAAGGAGAAGGCATTCTTTTATTGGATTATATGTCTAGTGAAGGAAACAGAGTCTCTTTTTAAAAACTATAATTATGAAATTATTTTTCCCTTTGCATTTAAAATACCTTATTTTTACTGAGCATATTGGTTTTGTTTGTGAAATGGCTAAACCATTTAATTTTTCTGGTTTCACAATGAGAGTAATTTATAATCGCAACTTTCTGGTTTTGGCTGAGTTATAGTTATCTTGTGTATTTCGTGTTGTGTGTATGTGTGAAAGAGAATGAAAAGATAAAGTTTAAAAGACTTCTGTCTTTGAAAGTAGAGGTCGTCTTAATTCTGATGTTAGAAGCACGTGCAACAGGTCGTAGGATTAGAAATATTTTAGCTGTGGCTGTAGTCTGACATCAGGGTACTGGGAAAGATTCAGAGAGGAACCACATGTGTTTGTGAAATGCAGGATTGAAATGAGAAGCTAGACATAGTCTTTTTAAAAATGTACACTTTTTTTTTTTTTTTTTTGTAATCATATTGTGCTAGATATGGTGATAGGTGCTCAGGGTGAGAGAAAGGAATAGAGTAGTGAAGGTCTCCAAATGGAAAAGGTAGTCTCTGCATAGAAGCATCTGTCATTATGGAATAAAGTGAATGAGTGGCTACAGGAGTAAGGATTATAATCATGTATCTGTATTTTAAAGTGGAATTCCGTAATGATGAACGTGCTGTATGGATGCGGTAAGGCCCACCTGTAGCTCGTAGTAAAAACATGAAGTAACGGCCATCTCCCAACCAAAGTTTTTTTTTTTTTTCCGTTTTATCTTATTTTGTTACTAATGGTTTAGATTCTTTTCTCCCGGCCCTTCTATTTCACTATTTGACTTTTCCTAGGCTTTCTGTTTAATGCTTTTATTACTGGAAATTTAAAGCAAATAAAACATCTTATATGACCTGCAAGCTTTTTCTCCCCACGCCCCCAGACGCAAATTATGTACAAGTGGATAGAGCCTAAAATCTGCCGGGAGGATCTCACAGATGCTATTAGGTTGCCCCCTTCTGGAGAGAAGAAGGATTGTCCACCTTGCAACCCTGGATTTTATAACAATGGATCATCATCTTGCCATCCCTGCCCTCCTGGAACATTTTCAGATGGAACAAAGGGTAGGATGCCAATTGGACCTTTAGCAAAATAATCTTGCTGGATTATTGTGACCTTGTTCTTCATTGTTTTTATGGAAGACTTCTTTATAAAAACATACTTATTCACAGAAACTGAAGAAGAGTTGAGAAATATTGTAGTGAATTGTGAGGTGGCAGTGGCTTCTTTAACCTACCACGAGGATAGCCTTTTATCAGTATTTTGTGTAATATGTGTAATATTCTCGTCATGGGATGACTCACTCTGCCTTTGAATGTTGATAAAAAAGAATCCCACCATATTAAGTGTCAAGGATAGATACTCCTTTTCCAATGAGTGTGTACACATATATTAATGCAGGTGTAAAATGTAGCCTCTTCTAATTCAGCTTTGGAATAATGAATCACATTTTGTGATATAGCAATAGCAAAAATTACTCGTTTTGATCATATGGCAGTGGAGATAGTCTCTTAATTGTTTTGGTGTGTACAGTTAAGAAAATTTTAGTGCTTATCAAATAATACAGAAAGTGATGCAGAGTTTGTTTTAATTTTGGTAAACAAAAATTACAATGCATTTCAGCTGAAGTCATCTGACTTGAATATAGCCATGCAATCTGCTTACTACCCAGAGTCTTTGATAGATAGCATGAGAAAGGCTCAAGAGTCTGATTGACTTGGTTTTGAATTGACATCCTGCAGGCGACCGTTAGTGTGATTTATCCAAGTTACTTAAACCTTTTGAACCTCAATTTTCTTGTCCGTAAAATTGTGGGTAATGGTATCTAGCTCATTATCAATGAGCAGGTTATGTAAAAATATGTCCTAAAGTACTTTGGTATCAAGAAGTGTTTGCTCAGTGAACATTTTTCTCTAATGACATGATTAATGCGAAGTGTGTTGGGTAAATTCAGAAATGGTTGGAAAAGACCCTTCCATTTCATTGTTGCAGATATTAATTTAAATCAGGTTTATTTATGAACCTGACTTTCAACTCCCAGTATCATTTTTCAACATAGCCAGTATTTTGAATTTCAAGTAATGAGTCCATAATTAAATGTTATAATACTCTGTTAAGTTTAATAGCCAATAGGAAGGCTGAAATATTTCCTCGTTCATGAGGTGGAGGGAACTGATTCTAAGATCACATATAAGAGAATGAGTTTCAGATTAACTTTCTTGTGGAGGGTGATTTGATGTTAGCTGTTACTCTCAGAAATGAAGGAAAAATAATTTAAAAAATTTATATTGATCCTTTTCCTTTTTCATATTAGTCAAGTGTATATTAGTAAACTATATCCAGAAATATTTTTCTTTCCAGATTGTTTTAGAAAATGTATTAATTCTTAAGGAATTGGTGCTCCACTATCTCTCCTTCTCGCTTCCCTCTCTGCTAATTAAGGTTTAGTGCTACTTCGAACAGAGGCATATGTCCAGATGCAGTTTAACTGTAATTGTTTATTTCACTTGTCTCTCATAGAATGTAGGCCATGTCCAGCAGGAATGGAGCCTGCGCTTGGGTTTGAATATAAATGGTGGAATGTCCTTCCTGGCAACATGAAAACTTCCTGCTTTAATGTTGGGAATTCAAAGTGTGATGGAATGAATGGTGAGTTCAGAATCGGCCCCCGGGATGTCTTTGGGTCATAGAGATTCTTGGACCCACCTCTCTAAAATCATACCAAAAATGGGTATGAGGGACTTCATTCCTATCTGTTGGCTATGTGTCTGCCTTCCAGCCCTCACATGGAAATAGTAAATGTGGTGTCAGAGCCAGCTGACTTTTCTGTAACAATATAAACTATTTTGCATTTTTTTGGAGTTAGCTTTGAGGTAGATATTGAGGATCACCATTTGTGGTTATAAATACCAGAGTAGATCACCAAGGGATGTAATGAAATCTATGTCACTTGCCATTTTGAAGAGTAGGATGACAGCATTTCTGCTGGGATAGGTTGAGTCTGGCTCAGGGCTGAGCTGTGTTGAGAGGTGAAATCATCTCTAACTCCCCTTCCCTATGAAATCTGTGACTGTGTGTACAAAATATATATAAACCCCACTTATTGAAAATTTGAAAATGTGACAGAGTTCTATAAGATTGTGGCTGCATTTTATTTGTTCTAATATTTTAAGACTCGAGAGAGGCTAGCACTTCGTTGTTCTGCAATATTTGCTGGTTGAATGAGTGACAGTATCTATGTGTGTATTTTTAAACTTGATGCTAGGAGTAGGTGTTACAAATACTAGCGTCTTATACCAAAATGCATTCTTTTACTTTGATCATCTCATTAGCAATTTTTATGAGTTAAATTTTCTCCATATTATATTTTGTTGTTTTAAATAATTCTTTTAAATTGCCCCTGTTTTAAATCAGTACCTATCTGAAATAAATATACTTGGGATGTAGGAAGTGAGGTAAACACCTGAAAACAAAGAGTGAAAAATAGTAGGTCCTTGAATAATGTTGGTTAAACATATGAGTGAGAGAGGGAAAGACAAAGCCTTAATACATATTAAACATTTTGAAATATTCTCTTTTTTGACCAATAATCCCACTTCTAGGAAATTATCCTAAGGGAGAAGAGAAAATGCAGTAGTTTCTACTTGACCATGAGGGTCTACGTTCCTAAAAGATCCATGATTGAATTATAAGTTGAAGAAGTTAAGACCTATGGAGGAAAAATAAGACTGGGAAGGCCAGGGAATCGAATGAAAGCATCGGTGTGTGTGTGTGTGTGTGTGTGTGTGTGTGTGTGTGTGTATTCACTTACTAGTAAAGATTATCTGGAACTTTTATTTGATCTTTTAGAGAACTTGGTCTAACTCTCACGACAATATTCAATGGTAGCTGCTTGCTCCTTCATTTACTTAGAGGCTAAAATTTACATTTTTGATAATTTTCAGAAATGTTCAATTATTAATTTGAAAAATAGACATCCCTGCAGTGTTAGTATGTGATATTAGAATAGCAACTAGTAAGGTGAAAAATACAATACAAAAATGAAGATAAAAGGTGATGTATATTTTTGTGCCTGGACAGTTCAGTATCCAGCTTTGAGAGGAATAACACTGACAAGAATGGGGGCCAAAGCGAGAGGCCCAGGAAACAGCGTATGTCATAAGGGGATCACCCAGTCATGGGGTTCAAGTGGATGTGCTTTGGCCAGCTTGACTGTGTGTCTTGGAGTACTTGGAGATTCATGTCTTCTCAGTCTGAATTGCAGAACAGACACAGAGAAGTAAATCTTCATGTATTGGACGTTTGCCTAAAAGTTACCCATAGTTGGAGACAAGTTACTGTTTATGCATGAAGATGTTCACTGAGCATTATCTGTAATAACAGAAATTGAAATAGCCTAAAAACCCAAAAAAAGCTTATGTTTATGAAAGTTATGCTGTAATAATAGAAGAAATGTTATGCAAGCATTAAAAATGGCAGTCATATGGAAAACAATTTGACAGTGTTTCAAGAATTTTGAATGTTCCTCTTCTCTAACCTGTTTATTCCATTTCTGGGAATTTATACCAGGGAAACAATGTAAAGGTGTAAAGAAAGGAATTATTGAAAAATATATTAACTTTGGTGTTAATTAGGAGAAAACAAGCTAAATTTTCAACAACAGGGTATGATTAAATAAAATTATGATGTAAGCATGCAAACACAGTGTTAAATCATTAAAATTAGATGTAGTAAGGGTTTTTAATGGGAAAATATTTTTAATAGTAATGAGAAAAAGCAGAAGACAGTGCTAAATGAAAAAAATCAGAAAATAAAGTATACATTAAAATTTAAGGTATGTTAAAGTGTGTACCAGAAAAAGATTGAAAAGAAATACATTTAAATGTTAAGAGGCTGTCTCTTGGAAGTGGGAAGTTTCAGGGAAATATGAATTGCTTAATTTTTTTTCATTTAGTTTTGCCTTATTTAATAAATATTCCTCCTTGACTCACATTGCTTTCCAAATCATCATAACAGCACAAAACACTGGTTTAAAAATATATCTATTTTACCTAGTAATTCTTTCACTGGGATTTTTTTCTGAAAAACATACAGAAAACCTTTAACAAAAGTAGGTTTATTGTTAGAGCGTCATTTATACTACCTAAAAGATAAAAACAACCCAAATGGTTAAATTGGATATGTGGTCAAAGGAGGTAAGTCCAATAGTGTGATTTGGTAAATTATGGATATTAATTATATCCATCTACATGATAAACTATTAATTCAATCATGAATATGTTGAATTATTTATGCATAAAATTGCATATGCAATAATGTTAACATATAAAGCCATGACACTAAATGTTGTCAACAATAAGATCTCAAAGATGTAAAAATATGTGCATCCAAAGATAATGAAAAGAGACTCCTCAAAATATTAGCAGTGGTTTTATTCTGGGTAATAAGATTAAAAGTAAGTATAGTTTTCATCTTTAAATTTTTCTGTAGTTTCAAAATGTATAATAAATATAAATATGATTTCTGAAAAATAAGTAATGGTACATGGGGGATGCTTCTCCTTTCCTCATTTAATGTGACCATTTCAGCCTATGGTACATTGATTATTTCTGTACAGAGAACAGATCTCCTATCACCTTCTGTGTGCAGCCCTGTCTCCCCATTCTCTTGCCAGTTGTTAGGATATGCTTCTCTCTATTATATGACACTGACTCCTCAGTGAGGTGAGACCCAGTCTTGTCTTTCTAACCCTAGTACATATCATGGTTCTTGGTACTCAGTGAATGCCACTTGAGTGAATAAGTGAGTGAATGCAGAACAGGAGTTGTAAATTAGGGAACAACAGTACAGCAAACTATAAGAAAGAACTCTGGACCCCAAATCTTCTTCATTAAGTAATTTGAAATTTCTAGTTTCCATTGGTTACCTGAAGACTAAGATTTTCCATCTCAGTTTGTTAGAATGGATAAAGACCATCAGTTTTAGTTAAAAAAAAAAAAAAAAGCCTAATAGAGAAAAATGCTATTAGTTTTCCCATTAAATAGCTTCTATGCAAAAATAGGCATTACTTGATTCTTCCTGAGGAATCATATGGAATGTCTTTATTGATATTAGGAGTTTGCCTCTGCATGCAATTTGCAACTGCAATGTAGACATAGGGAATTCTTTTGGAGGGTTTCTAACTTTGGAGGGAAAGGAGACAAGATGGCAGAAGGGTAGGGGATCTCGTTTCATCTGGTCCCTTGAATTTAGCTAGATATCTGTCAAATCATTCTGAACACCTATGAATTCAACCTGAGATGTAAGAGAAAATTTGCTGGAATTCTACAAATAGAAAAGCGACCACTTTTTGCAAAGCAGGAGGAGCAGAGACATGAATCTGAGGTGATATATCAGAAGATAAACCACGGGAGAGAGAAGCCTCTGAAAGCTGGCTCTCAGAAAGTGATATAGCCCCAGAACGCAAAATTGGAACTTCTAGAATTCTGCTCCGGGGAGAGATGTCCCTGCCTGAAAGGTTTCTCAGGTGGTGAAGCCGGGCAGAGTCCTAGGTGGGACAGTGTGGTCTAAGGATCCCCTGGGGTCACAGAAAGAATGGGGGTGCCTGAGCTAACAGAATTCCCAAGCATTGAAGTGGGGAAATCAGCTGTGGTCAGCAAGCCTGGGAGTGGGCTCTCAACTCTGTTTGCCATAAACCTCAAAACATGGAAGCGTGGGGACCCTGCAAAGGGCAGAAACATGGCGACCTTCCTCCTTCCCCTGGGAGGGACAGCAAGGGTGCCATAGGATTGGGCAACTGCTCTCCGTGTGGGGTCCTCCACCCTCTCATGGGGAGGATTGGCGCAGGTGTGTACTGCAGCAGTCTAGCTCGAGGGCTGGAGGTTGGGGTGCTGCCCTTTTTATTTTCATCCATTAAAGCGGGGTGGATAGCCTTCAGGGAACAGAAGCCACATAGAGCAATCCAAAGCAGCTTACACCAAGCCTGGCCCCCTGGCAAGGGGTGGTACAACTTTGCCCAGGCAAAGGCACCTGAGAATCAGTGCAACAGGCCCCTTTCCCAGAAAACCAGCTGGAACATCAGGTGAATACTAAATTTAGGGAGCACACAGAACTGCAGAACTCCAGTGCTAGGGGAAAATATTATATAGAATTAGAGAGTTTTTTTCTTATGATTCTTTATCTTCCAGTTTCAATTTTTCCTTTTCTTTTTTTCCTTTTCAACTAGTTTCTTATTTAATCAACTCTTTGTTTTTAAGTCTTTTTTTAACTTTGATTTTTACATTTACATTTTATAGATATATTCTTCATTTTTGGCTTCCTTTCACTGTATTCAATTTTATTTTTGTATATATAAAAGTTTTGTTTTCTTTACAATTTTGGGATTTAGTGTCTTCTAACAAACAAACCAAAATACACCTACGACCAAGTGGATCATCCTGTTTTGTCCACCTGGGAGATTATATCCTCTCCTCCCCCCCCCTTTTTTTTCCTTTTCTTTTTTGGTTTTTGACCTCTTCAGATTTGTCTAGTGTGTATTTTGCTTGGGTCATAGTTGATATTTTTCATTTTGTTCTCTCCCTCATCCATTTTTTCTGGGCAAAATGACTAGAAGGAGGAATTCACCCCAAAAGAAAGAACCAGGGGAAAACTCTGCCACAGATCTAATCGATAGAGATATAAGTAAAATGTCAGAGCTGGAGTTCAGAATAATGATTATAAAGTTACTAGCTGGACTTGAAAAAAGTACAAAAGACACTAGAGAATCTCTTAGTGCAGAAATAAAATCTTATCAGGCTGAAATTAAAAATGCTTTAACTGAGATGCAGTCTAAAATGGACGATCTAAGAGCTAGGGTAAATGAGGGAGAAGAAGTTGCCAGTGACATAGAAGACAAGATGATGGAAAGAAGGAAGCTGAGGAAAAGAGAAAAAAACAGCTAATGGACCATGAGGGGAGGCTTTGAGAAATCAGCGATAACATAAAGTGAAACAATATTAGAATTATTGGAGTCCCAGAGGAAGAAGAAAAAGAGGGACAGAAGGTATATTTGAGCAAATCATAGCTGAGAACTTCGTTAATCTGGGGAAGGAAACAGTCATTCAAGTCCAGGAGGTAGAGAGAACCCCCTCCCAAATCAATAAAAATAGACCAACACCCCAACGTATAATAGTGAAACTTGTAAATTTCAGAGTTAAAGAGAAAATCCTGAAAGCACGTCAAGAGTAGTCCCTAACCTACAGGGGTAGAAGCATTAGACTGGCAGCAGACCTATCCACAGAGACCTGGTAGACCAGCAATGCTGTCATTCAGAATGGAAAGAGAGGTAGAGAGCCCCAAGGCAAACAGAAAGTAAAAGAATTTGTGATGACTAATCCAGCCCTGCAAGAAATATTAAAGGGGATCCTGTAAGTGAAGAGAGAGCTCAAGAGTAACATAACCAGAAAGAAACAGAGACAACCTACAGAAATCGGGATTTTGCAGATAATTCAATGGCACTAAATTCATATATTTCAATAGTTACTCTGAATGGAAATGGGCAAAATGCCCCAATCAAAAGACACAGGGTATCAGATTGGATAAAAAAGCAAGGCCTATCCATATGCTATCTGTAAGAGACTCATTTTAGACCTAAAGACACTTCCAGATTGAAATTGAGGGGGTGGAGAAACATTTATCATGCTAATGGACATCAAAGGAAAGCTGGGGTGGCAATCCTCATATCATACAAATTAGATTTTAAACCAAAGACTGTAGTAAGGGATGAAGAGGGACACTATATCATACTTAAAGGGTCTATCCAACAAGAAGATACAACAATTGTAAATATTTATGCTCCTAACTTGGGAACAGCCAATTATATAAACCAATTAATAACAATATTAAACATGGATAATAATACAATAATAGCAGGGGACTTCAACACCCCCCGCCCAACTGCAATGGACAAATCATCTAAGTAAAAGATCAACATGGAGTATTTCTAACTTTGAACATAAACACTAATAGTCTTTTTTTCCTTTTTTCTTTTTTTTTACTTTATTTAAAAAGGTTGTTGGAAATCAGTAATGGGATTTTTACTGATAAAGATGCCTTATCTCATTTCCAGGTTGGGAGGTGGCTGGAGATCATATCCAGAGTGGGGCTGGAGGTTCGGATAATGATTACCTGATCTTAAACTTGCATATCCCAGGATTTAAGTAAGGAAAACCAATTCTGATTCCTTTCTGTAAGAATCCTCATGCCTGTTTCCCTATAGAAATAGATGAAGTAGGACTGCCTTCATAAAATATACTTACGTTGTGATGGACTTAGCAAATAAGCTGTTGTACGATAATGTATTACATTTAAGAATATCTGTAGAATTGGTGGTTGAGAAGCTGTAACTATTAGTTGTATATTTAGATGAAGCTGAAAGTTTTAAACAATAATTCTATCCAAATGTTACAACAACCGTGATTATTGGATGCTTAATGAAGAAATCTTTGTCCAAGATGTTGTTTTCAAGAATATCTTCTGGTTTATAAATTTATTTTTGTCTCAGTTTTATCTGTAAAGTAGTATAACTGTTTAAATCCCTTTTGCTTTAGTTCCCCATGTTGAAGTTTCCCAATAGATATATTTTTCTTGCCTTAGGATGGATGGTGATATTTACACCAGGAGATTCAAGCATATTACCATTGTTTTGTAGACTCCTTACTGGGATGGTCTGGGCACGCAGGGATGGAGTAAGGAAGAAGTTGTCATTGTGGGGAACCATTGGTTAGGGGAAGAGAGGAGTGTGACTTTCAGCTTAATAGAAAAAGTAACTTAGTTTTGTGCCATACTGTATTTAGAATATACTATAAATATTGTAATTTTAATCTGTCAAATAGACCACCAACATCTATGACTGGAGCCATGGGTTCTGAACTGGGAAGAATAACATTTGTCTTTGAGACCCTCTGTTCAGCTGACTGTGTTCTGTATTTCATGGTGGTAAGTGAAAGAGGGGCTTTCAAAGGTGGGTTTCTAAGCTTAGCATTTTCTTTCAAGTGTCCATTCATGCAAGTTGGGATAAGAATCCCATTTTTCTTCCCATTCTTAGGTCCTTGCAAAAATTTAAAAATATCAAAAGAAGTCACTAATGTGCAATACAGCCCACAAAGCAAGCTTGTGTTCCTTATGGGGAGGACTGAACAAGGGGGCTCATGTGACTGACGGAAGTGAGGGAATATTAATCTGGTAAAAACTCCTTCATAGAGATATGCCACCAGCACAATGAAAATTCTCCTCTAATAACCATTCTGTAGCTCAAAGCAGCAGGAAGGAAAACCCTGTATTAATAAGTGAGGGTAGAAAATAATAGGGGTGTAGGGCATTAGGAAGAAGGAAACTCTTCACTGTTTAATAATTGTTGACAAAGGACTTTACTATGTGCATGTCATAATTTTGCCCAATTTTTTCTAGATGCCTTATACATTTCAACTCTTAGCTTGAGAAAAGTAGCAATACAAAATTTATTAAGACCTTGTGTGGGTATTAGAAAGTTGTTGGCTAAGACTTTAATACTTTAAGTAGTGACTTCATAGACACAGTTTTTGCTTTTTCCCTAATAGACTTTTAGTAGCTAGTTAGCAGTCTGTTAACAGTTTGCTCTGTGATATGTAAGTTAGATAAAGATTTAAATATTTATTTGTGATTACTACTACCTTCAAGGAAGGCAGACTATTTTCTTCTGCGGGGGGGGGGGAAGGACTTTGTCATAGTAAAAGAAGATCATGAATAATCTTCAACACATCCATTTAATACAAACAAATAACCAATAACTCTTCAATTCCCAGGTCTGCCTCCCTATTTCTTTAATCTGTTAGTTTTTTTTCATACTCAGTGTCCTTGCTGAGGTCCAGACTCCCATTATTTCTCAATAGCCATCTATATCCTTTTTCTCCGCATTCTCTCATATATGCTGTTGTGAAAATTATCTTTATAAGCATAAAAACGGTAGTGGAGACCTCCACGACAAATATGCCTCCTTTCCCTTGCTGGTTGGTCACTGCCTATGGCAGTGGCTTTTGAAGTGTGGTCCCTGGACCAGCATCACCTGGGAATTTGTTAGAAATATAGATTTCTCAGCCCCATCCTAGTCTTAATGAGAAGCTCTGGTGATAGGGCCCAGATATCTGTATTTTAGACAGCCACAGGGGTGGTTCTAATATCAACTAAGGTTTCAAAACCAATAGGCTCTGAATATGCTTAAAATTTCTTAGTATGACATCAGCGTGGCTTTTTGTTCTCTTTGCCCAGCTTCTGTTTACCAAGTCCACTGTTACTACTCACACCTCTTTAGACACCGTGAATTCAATAGAGGAATACCCTGTACTTCAGTTCTCATGCCTTGGCACTCTAAGCTAGAATGGTTTTCTTCCTTTTGCTCTCTTGTCTAGTGAACTCCCACTCATAATTCAAGAGCTGCTCAAACTTCACCTCTTCTGGGAAGCTTTCTCTTAATCCTTTAAATAAAATTAGCCGCTCTCTCCAGCGTGCTCCAAAAACTCTTCGAGAAAACTCTATTTTCATTATGTGATTGTATTGATGTTTTTGTCTCTCTCACTTGACCAAGCACTCCTGAGGAAAGGGATCACAGCTATTTATTTTCGTAAATCAATCTTAGAGTTTTTAGCTCATAGCAGAATCTGTTAGTTTTCTTTCCTCTCTGTTTGATTTGGTTTTCTCACAGGATTTTTTGTATTGTCAATTAAGTAGTGTATAGAAATGCTTTCAAAACCATGCAGTGTTTTATCAAGGTAAGATGGCATTATTTGTGATAATAAATTCTATTATTGGAATAAATATCTAGAAAGATGATGTCCAACAGAGCACTGTCTGTGTATTCTGAGCTGCTTTTAAGAAGTGGCATGTATGGTGGTTTGGTCATTTGGTAACGTGGGGAATTCTGTAATGTATGACAAACACATTCTGTTCTTCCTGTCTGTAGTGTGAACTCAAGACACATCTCTTCACAGCATATTTGATTACTTTATAATGTTTGACTCCTATGTTTATATCATAGAAAGAAACAGACATATCTTGAGCTTATGCCACCATATTGTCAACCTCCCAGATTATGTAACAGAAGCTCATCCAAATTTCTAGGTCATCTATTAGGGTTTCTGTAGGGACCACTAATTAGAAAATTCAAGGCTAGCTTTGGTTTTCACTTCAAATTAATTAGATGTGTATTATGTTATTTGGTTGACTTACTGTATTTGTTTTCTAATCATGTTAATGACAGCATATTGGTTAGAATGTCACACATATGTAGAATATTCTAAATATTGAATTTAGCTAAGGAAATCAGAAATAAAATATTACACAAATTCTTTTGGAATTCAAGTTTAAGCAGAAGAAGATTCTTTGGACTTAAAATAAGATTCTGGTTAATATGCACTTAGAAAAGCCTGGAAGTTGCAATTGTAAATCAGGGGGAACTTAGAATTCCTGTGCAAGAGCTGCCTATCAGAATTTCTCAAGGAAAAAGGCAAACATGGAAAACCTTGCTATTCTGTGAGGAGCCTACAAGTTTACTCTGAGAAGTTGGAGGAATTATGTTTTCCCTTTGAAGTGTATTTCCTTTTTTTAATTTTTTTAAAGATTTTATTTATTTATTTGACAGAGAGAGAGAACACAAGCAAGGGGAGCGGAAGGCAGAGAGAAGCAGGGTCCCCACAGGGCAGGGAACCCAATGCGGGTCTCGATCCCAGGACCCTGGGATCATGACCTGAGCCGAAGGCAAACGCTAACCCACTGAGCCACCCAGGTGCCCCTGAAGTGTATTTCCTAAGCTAGAGTCACATGCACACAGACACATGCACACACACCCTTAAATGTACTCTACTTTCAGACTTCTTTCAGGTTATATTGACAATGTGGTTGAAAATTGTAAATACTAAGCTTGTGAGTGCTTGTGTAGACTTGAAGGGAGGTTTTGAGAGTTCTAGGGTGACGTGTTCTGCAGATAAATATTCACTGACCCTACAGGGGTTATTGTAATGACACATATTTGTAATGTATACACATGTATATTAATCCTTAGTTTGTGCTTTTTTAAAATATTTTTCTACTATATATTAGGATATTAATAGAAAAAGTACCAATGTGGTGGAATCATGGGGTGGAACCAAAGAAAAGCAAGCTTATACCCACATCATATTCAAGAACGCAACATTTACGTTTACATGGGCATTCCAGAGAACCAATCAGGGTCAAGATGTAAGTTCCAAACACTTTTTTTTTTTTTTAAATACAAAGATGGTGCTCTCAATGGAAATTTTACAAAATGATCACTCAAATCTCTTGGAGGAAAAGACTTAGTTTTTTTATTGATGTGGGATCAATCATTTGGTTATGGAGTGGATTTGCATAAAAATGGTATATGTATTTTTTGAGAGCAAGAATGTATGAAATTGAATAACACAGTGTATCTTTGGGTTGTTCTACACTAAACAGATATTTTTGCTGAAAACTTAAAGAAAATCTGATTTTGTAGTTACTTAAAAACATATTTTTAAAACTTTCTAAGACTTTGAGAAGGCTGGTGACTGTCTTCCTCTTTTTCTGAATGATCTGACATTTGTCCTGGAGCCATCAACTGGTGTTGGTTTATTATTTCATTGTACTGATATCGCCTTTTATAGCCTGGAGAGTGTGTATATACACACAATTGGGTTTACGCACAGAATTACTTATTTTCCTTTACTGCCCCTGCTAGAGTAGACCTTAATCCCCCCCTAAGTAAGTTCCGTTGTATGTTTCAATAGTAGCAGGATTGTTACTTTTGCGGATCTCTATAGATATGACCTTCCCAAGGTGAAAACAAGATAAACCACTTAAAGCTGTGGTGACAAATGCAGAACATTTTCTCTTTTCTCTTTGGGCTTTCACTGGGGAACCCATTCCTAGATATTACTTGACTCTAATTGTTCTTGATGAGTGTTCGGGTTACCATCACATGGGGCATGAACATGCTGTGGAATGCTTCCTCGTCTTCCTGTTGTCTTTACCCCAGACAAAAAACATCAAGTAGTCTAGGGTAGCTCTGTTCTCTACTGATAAAGTGGTGCCCACTGCCTGGTGAGAACTGGATCTTAATTGATCCAGTGTTACAAGAAAGAAAAGTATAGTTAGACCCAGAGATTTGCCTCTGCTATGCATCCCTTCACTAGAAATCCGTACAGAGGTCAGAGAAAGTATTGGAGAGAGAGAAAAAGGCCCAAAGGGGTGGTGCGATGGCATGACAGTTAGTGTTTGGTGAGGACCAGTGTCCTAATCTTTGAAGACTAACCCCTCATCGAAGTCTACCACTTGTTACACTGCAAACATCCTATACCAGTTTTTCCACATGTAAAGCCTCTATTTATGCCTGAGTTTGTACCAACTATGACAGATCTTGCAGTGATTGCGGCTAACCTCTTGGAACTCCATTACTATGGAAATTAGCTCCTAGTGTTAATATTTAAGATTTTTTTTTAAAGAACCAAGAAGAAATAATATTAATCCGCTATTGATTATAAACTGTTAGGCTGGAACACTCTGCTTATTTTGGTGATAGCAACACAAAACAATCTGGTTGTACAATTAAGCCCCAAGGCAGAAGTCATTACTTTCTGCTCTCTTTTTAGAATAGACGGTTCATCAATGACATGGTGAAGATTTATTCTATCACTGCCACTAATGCAGTTGATGGGGTGGCGTCCTCATGCCGTGCCTGTGCCCTCGGTTCTGAACAGTCGGGCTCATCGTGTGTCCCCTGCCCCCCAGGCCACTACATTGAGAAAGAAACCAACCAGTGCAAGGAATGTCCCCCTGACACCTACCTGTCCATACATCAGGTCTATGGCAAGGAGGCTTGTATTCCATGTGGGCCTGGGAGTAGAAGCACTCAGGTAAGTGAGTGTGTGTTTCGGTTATCCCCAGGAAAGCACACTGTAACAGGAACACTCACAAGATCCCCTTAATGCTTGTCTGGGAACTACGAAGTAGTTCTATTTAGAAATATGGCCTTTTCATTCTTGTTCTTGCTTTCTCTCTTCTTACATTTATTAAGCACTTGAACACATATTATGTGCCATGAAAGTTTTAGCTCCTGGGGGCATAACATATTAAGAAAAGCACCCAAATAAAAATGCTTTCTGAAAATATTAAAATTGATTTTTGTGTATTCTGTTAAGGTAGAGTGAGTAAACTACTTCTGTAGGTTGGCCATAGGAATATATGGAGGCCAGCAAGTATGTCTTAGAATATTTTAAGGGCAAAGGTTGATGCTATTTTATGGGTGAAGGAGAAAGTAGTTTTATTGTCTGTTGAAACCGGCGTAACAGGGACTTTTGGCTATTTATTAAAATACCTTTCTACAAGAAACTGGTCTTAGAATAACTTTGCTCTTACTTTAAACAATGCTGATTTTTCTGAACTCTGCCTTGGAAAAATCTACTTATTGTTTGGAAATTCTCTATATTCATGTGATAAAATTCTAACTAAGACAAAATTACGAAAAGAGTTTTTAAACATAGAAGTTTTTTTGAAACACTTTTCATAGCAGCTAATATTTCCTTTTTTCCTACATACATATATATATATATATATTTTTTTTAATTTCTTAACCTTTAATCAAAGGACCACTCAGTTTGCTATAGTGACTGCTTTTTCCACCATGAAAAAGAGAATCAGAGTTTGCATTATGACTTCAGCAACCTCAGCAGCGTGGGCTCGTTAATGAATGGACCCAGCTTTACTTCCAAAGGAACCAAATACTTCCACTTCTTCAATATTAGTTTATGCGGACATGAGGTGAGTGCTGGCTGTCAGAGTGAGATGGAGCTGTAGTTTAGCTCTGATCGAGTTGATATTTTCTGTGTGGATGGCCCAATAAAAACTTCTACGGAAACTAACAACCAAATGTCAGAAACTGAGCTGTGATTGCTTAAATCCCATGCTGCCTCCCAGCACGTTGGCAGCTTTCTGCAGCAGGGCCGGCCTTGTCTGTGTCTCCGTCCATCAAAGCACTCATTACCCAGCCCCTGGGAGCCCAGAGCTCGAGTTAGGGTGTAGGAACTTGAAGGAGCTTTCTTTTTTGTCCAACTGGTTTGGGCTTGTTGGTCCCACCTATTTTTTAGGCAGGTAGTTTTGGTTTGAGAAAGTTCTACTGTTCCTTATAGTGTCCCTTTTCTGTTTTAAAAAGAAAAAAGACTTCCAAGAGGAAGTTTGTCCAAAAATTAAAAAGGAGGTAAACAGGGAACAAATGTCAGCTGATCAGGTAGCATCTGCTAATAAATACTGGGATCTCCTTGTTCTGTGGGAAGAAGCTTTAATTAATGCTGGTAATGGGAAAAGTTACAGGACTATATGCCCAGTATTTTTATACATCTACGAGGCTAGGATTGGGAAGTACATGTATGTATACACCTTTAGCAAAGATGAAAATGTAATAAGACATTTCCTCCATGTTTTTTTCCATATTAACTCTGATCTCTCCAGTGGTCTTCATTATGAGATGCTGTGCCAAACTTTGTGCGAAGGAAATAAAAAGAGATCTGATGACCACAGACATTTTCAGGCAAAAAGATCTGTAAATTTTACATGGTGTGGTGTTTGTCCTGTTCTGATTTTACAGGGAGTGATCTAACACACTTGGTTGGTTAGTCACTCAGTTCATTCAATAAATAAATACATATTAAATACCTGTTCTGCTAAATACTAAGTGAAGCAGTGAATGAGATTCATTACATTATGTATTAATTTCTTTTTGTCCTTACGCCTGTGTTAACACTGTCTTGCCTTCCCTCTATCCCCTCTTCTCTTCTGTCCTCTTTCTTTCACTTTCCTTTCTTTAACTATTCTCATTCCTTTCCTTTTATTGCTGTTTTCCTCTTTCCTTCCTCAGTAGTTTCTCTCTGATCTTTTCCATTGTTTTCCTCTTCTCAGCTTTAACAATTTAAGCTTAGTAACAATATATTGTACCTGTGTTGTGGTGAGAAGGCTTAGCGGAGGGAGTACATTTTATAATTTTGGACTGCTGGCTGCATGAAGAAAGATAAATCTATGTTCCTTTCTTTGTGCCCACATGCGCTTACTCTACATCTAAGACCAATAAAATCATCTTCCTTTTTCCCTTTATACATTCCTACATAGAAATTATAAAGCTGTAGTTGCTTGCAGTGGGACTATAGTATATTTAAACAGTCTTCCAATTTTTATAAATTGTATATTCCAACTGAATAAATGATTTAAAAACAAACTCCTGGGATGCCTGGGTGGCTCAGTCAGTTAAGTGTCTGCCTTCGGCTCAGGTCATGATCCCAGGGTCCTGGGATCGAGTCCCACATTGGGCTCCCTGCTTATCAGGGAGCCTGCTTCTTCCTCTGCCTGCTGCTCCCCTTGCTTGTGCTCTCTCTATCTCACAAATAAATAAGTAAAATCTTAAAAAAAAAAAAAAAAAGTAAACTCCTGTATTCCCTTTAATTTCCTGTGTAGTTGAGTAGTACACATCATTGAATCTGAGTAGCTGAATAAAGACACTTGTAGTGACCAACTATTAAGAATTCAGATGGTGTCCTAAGATTTTGCTGCAATAAGACTTTGATGCTTTATTCTTCAGACTTCACATTATGTTTCTGCAACAGTAGGCTGATAAAGGAGAAGGAAGAGCACATCTTTTTCTTTGACAGTAAAACCTTCACCAGGAGTTATCTGGTCTCTTTGAATGCATTGTTATCCTTTGAATGGAAGGTTTCATGGGCGACTTTTAGTTCTTAAGTCAGGTGGCTTAATCCAGCACAAATGATGCTTGTAGTTGGAAGAGCAGTGCAGCCTTGAATTTCTATATTCATTATAATTTAAATGACCCTGGTTAAACATTAGAATTCCTCAAGAGCTTTAAAAAAAAAATGCCAGTGCCTGGGCATATCATTTAAAGCAGAATCTCTGCTGTGAAGAGAGAGCCACTGCTCTATTAGGGTCAAGAGCTCCATATCAATTAAAGCAGAATCTCTGCTGTGAAGAGAGAGCCACTGCTCTAGTAGGGTCATGAGCTCTCTGAGATCTAATGTAAGGACTGAGTCTTCCGTAAAACCTCCTTATGACTTTATTTTCCTAGGGGAAGAAGATGGCTCTTTGTACCAACAATATAACAGACTTCACAGTGAAGGAAATGGTGGCAGGATCAGATGATTACACAAATTTGGTAGGAGCATATGTATGCCAGTCAACTATTATTCCTTCTGAAAGTAAGGGTTTCCGAGCAGCCTTATCATCACAGTCCATCATTCTGGCAGATACCTTTTTAGGTAAGCTTCATTTGGTTCCTATATGCATGCATGCAATTATTCTAAAATTACAGCACTGATAACTTGTCATTGTGTTGGTGTTTGCCTTAGATGATGAAGGCCACAGGTAATTCTAAATCATCACTTTGTAACATGGTTCAAAAGCCCCTACAGTTAAGATCTATTGGTCATTCTAAGTGAGTGCAAGCATCTGCTGAATTTATGTCTTAAGTCATATGTGACAGGATGTTTTCTGAGAGTCTGTGCCTTTCATCAAATTCTCTAGAAGTTTAAGAAGCAGAATAAGTTTAGAAACCAAAACTATAACCAAAAGAACGGTAAACAAATATTGTGTAAACCTAAATCATAATATCACCACCAGTTTTCATAATCTTTTCTCATACCAAGAGGAAGCTGGGGTGACACTTAGCAAAGGTGAGTGTGCTGAGCTTTATTCCCCGTCTATCCTTTCTGTGTTTGTGGACTAGAAGGCATGGGAAAGATTTAAGAATGACCTCTTAGTGATTTTTAGGGATCAAGTTCATTAGAACCTTTGGGATGGTGATATAACATATAACAGTATAACAATTTAACAAGCTTCTTAGGTGATTCCGATGTACATCAGTTTGGAGGACCATTGTTATTGATGCGAGAGGAAGTTAGCTTTAATTTTCAGCACCAAGGTCAGTTACCAAGCTTGTGCTCAGTGTCAGAACTCCATGCCAGGAGAGATGGCTGTTATTGCTTACCTTTTGGCTCTGCTGTCATTTTGTCTTCAAGGGATGGGGAAAATGCCTGACTTTTAGATTAAACAAACTTTGGAGTTACTTTCTGGAAATTATTGGGTACAAATTTTTTTTTGTTTTCTCAGGTGTGTCTTGAGTGAAAAGCCGTATTAGCAAAATAGCCCAGCTCGTGCTACAAAACTTATCAGAAGCTGAGAATTTTAATAATGTCAGGATGCTGAAATGTTAGAGCTGGAGGGGGCTTTAGAGATCATCTCAATTATTTCATGCATTTTACAGATTTAGGACATAAGGCCCAGGGATGTGAAGTGACTTGAGCAAAATTACAGAGCTATGGAGTAGAATCTTTTCTTTTTTATTCTTTAGAGTTTGGAATGGTTCTTCATCTTACCTTGAATGGATAGATTTAATACAATATTTCTGGTCAAATGATGGTATCAGAGTAAAGCCGCTTTCTATTCAGATACACAGAGACTAAATAAATCTAATTTTTCTGTATTGCTTAATAGCTTCTTTTTTATTGTCGTCTAGGAGTGACCGTTGAAACTACATTGCAAAATATTTATATAAAAGAAGAAATGTTCCCAGTTTCCCCGAGCCAAATACCAGATGTGCATTTCTTTTATAAGTAAGTGAAGATGATGCTTCCCTTGACTATTTTAATCAAAAGAATGTCCCTTCATGGTACCTAGCATAGTAGCTTATTATACTTAATAGATACTCAATGGTTGGTTCTTAAATGGAAGACTTAGTATAAAGTAGAAAAATGAAGTATTTTGAAAGTGTTACATAAGTTCTGATATGTATAAATATATATCTTTTTTCTGATTATCTATATTTTATCTATATCTGTTTTTTCTGTGTATTCTTTTTTGTCTATTATATATTTAAATTATTTTAAATTAGGCAATAAAGAGACTCTACTTCCTTGTCCAGGCAGTATTTGTAATTCACACTTTTCAACATCAGCAAAATTAGATACAACCTCCCTTCCCTTCAAAAATTTTTGTGGTTATGACTTTGATTATAATTATGGTAACTTGACTAAACACCTTGATGATAGCTTATTCCTTTACCTGAGAAAATAGTCCACTTGTCCTGGGCAGTGAAAGTAAATGAGCTCAGTTTGTATTTAAATTCTTAATTAGTGAACTTGGACAGATTTTTCTTTTTCATTGTTGCATAGAGTGTGGGAGCAGCTATACCCGGGGTATTTATGTCTTTGTGATCTGTGTCCTGTCTGTTCTGTAAAATGCCATTTGCCCTGTAACAGGTCTTCTACAACTACAACATCTTGTGTCAATGGCCGGTCAACTGCTGTGAAAATGAGGTGCAATCCTACTAAACCAGGAGCAGGAGTGATTTCAGTCCCCAGGTATTCTTAATTCTGTGTGGTTATTTCACATTTGTATTTATTGTGAGGCAGCAAAACTCTCTAGAATCTTACTATTTTAAAACATATTCTCTAGGAATGCCAAGCAGAAAGAGAACAGAAGAGTATGTAGATTTTTTGTTATAAGGATGTGCTGAGCGTTTCTTAAGAGGAATAGGTCTTCACCAATCTCAGTACTTCCCAGTCTCCTCAATGACATAATCTCATCCTGTTTGCCTAATAGTCGTGAAAATTATTTAAGTAATACATAATTATTGTGTTTAGATCCTTGTATTTATTCATAGTGGTTAGTCCCAATTTCCTTAAGACCTGGGTGATACATAACCTGGCTTATAGTTCTTCATCAACAGTGAACTGTCTTGGTGATCTAGGTGGAAGTAATCTGCCCTCTGAATCATAGCTTCTTTCTCTGTGAGAGGGTAGGGGCCAGGGAAGATGTTTTGTATGCCCCATTTCCAGCTCCTGCGTTTTCTGATGAATGGTGGCAGAATCACCAAGGTAGAGTCTTACCTGTAGAATACATAATACAGTTCGTTTAACTTACTGGCATTGAGGCAACAGCTCTCCACAGTCTCAGTCTGACTAACACAGTCCACTTGGGTGGGAACACTAGGAGAAAATGAGCAATTTCATGGACTCAGAACTGTCAGCTTACCTACTGCTTTCATGGTGTGAGCAACACTAAATGTCTGCTGATTTTCATTCTTTGCATTTATTCCTTGTTCTGTATATAGATTATTTCTAATCTTTGTGCTGGGTTAAGGTGCCTTTGGGTTACAGTTTGACTTGTAGGTTTTTCTCCATCAAGCTAGCAAAAGTGTGTATTTTCAAAAAATAAAATGATTAACTTAGTCTTGCTTTTGATTGTTTCATGATAACCCTTGAGAGATTTGAAACTATTCTGCTTATGTCACCGCAGTGTTGGAAATCAGTGGTCTAAGCGTTGTGTTACCTACTTGGTATCTTAAAAATATTAACAGTGCTAACCATGTTGTGGGTTTACCTTGGGACATAAAGGTACACTAGTATTCACCTCTCACCAGCTGTGTTTCTCTGGTTCTCATGCATTTGGGAATTAATTTTTCTTTTCACCTTTTCAAGGTGAGAGGAGTATGTGATGAGAGGAGAACATAATGAAAGGTAATAGACATCAGTGAAAGAGACAGAGGGAGCCTGATGCATGATGTGCTGGAGGATCCTGGGGCCAGCATCCAAGCTGGAGTCAGGGCAGCACACCACACTTGGTTTATGGGAAGGTGTGTTTAGAGTTGCTTTAATTATTCCCCAGTATCCCACCACATAGCTTTGAGTTCAGATGTTTCTTCTATTTATGGTAGCAGCTATGAGATCCTATTTTTGGACTTATTAACTAGTCTCTCTGAGTCTGGCCTTTAGGAGTTTCCCTGGATGGCTTCCAAAGCCTTCTCCAGGGCTCTGGCTCAAGCACATAATATGACCAAAGATAAAATGTGTCCTTTAGAAAGTATCTCATGCTCACCCTCCCAAGGTTGGTTCTGATGTTTTAAGGTAAAAAAAAAAAAAAAAAAAAGTCTCATGATGTTAAGTGATAGCATTTAGAAATTTAATTTTTTTTCCATGTAAGGAGAGGAAAAGTAAGTTTTTCCTTTGACCTCTAGCAGTTTGTTCTATTTATGGTATTTAGCTGTCTTTGCCAGGGTTTCTCAAGATCACCTGTAGCAGAATACCTTGGGGTGTCTATTTTAAAAATCAATTTCTAAATCTTTCCTGAACCCAAAAGAATCTCTTGAGTTTGAGCACAGGAATATATTTTTTTAATACAAGGCAATTCTGGGGTGCCTGGCCGGCTCAGTTGGTGGAGCACAAGACTCTTGATCTCAGGGTCGTGAGTTCAAGCCTTACGTTGGGGGTAGAGATTACTTAAAACTAAAATATTATTTTTTAAAAGCACAAGGCAGTTCTGATGCAGATTAAAATTTTGGAGCTACTAATCTTAATCCACGTTTTGGTATTTTGGTGATTTGGCTTCGTTTGTTTTTTGAGACAAATTCTCAAACTTTGTTCTGCAATTTAGTTTTCTGAAAAGCTAATTTTAAATGTCTTGGTCTACAGGGTAGTCCTTCACATGTATTTGATAAAACTATATATAATTATGATGCACATTGAGGTTTGAGGACCACTGCTCTAGGAAACTGCTGGAACCCTACAACCTAAGGTGCTAATCTTCAGTTCTTGCTTGAATCAGTTCCCCATGAGGGCACAAGGGGGAGCTCTGGGATCAGCATATGAAAAAGAGCAGCTTGTTCTGAAATAATTAGAATTTTTTTTAGCTTTGGGACTGAATTATGATTTCCTACTAACAGTAAGGAAATGTTAATAGAGCCAGGTTTCTCAGGCTACTTTTGAAGAGGATTTACTTTGCAATTTTTGGCAGTTGGGGGTGGGAGGAGCTTTAAGATCTCCAGAAGAGGGAGGAAGGTGCTAACCAGGCACTTGCCTTGAAAAATCTCATATGCTGTGACCAAGAAGTCTCAGAAAGCAGACTTTGGCAGTTTGGAAGGGATGCCACCCCCGGGAATTCTCCTCTGTTGGCCAAGAATCTTGGCAAAGCTGGCAAATGAGACTTGAGTAATAGTGATGTTGGTTGGGGCTCTGAAGCTTATGATCTGAGAAAATGTCATTAAGTCCCTTAGCCCTGGGAAAGTAAGAATGTCTTAACAGAGTGTGGATGGGCAGGAGAAAAGGGACAAGGTGTGTTCTCTATGTATCTCATGGAGGGAATAGCAAATTATCAGGGCCTCCTACTAATCTGCAATTGGAAAACTGCGTCCTGTCTGTTTGGTCTGGCAAATGCCTTTGGTTTCTAATTCCACAAAGTGTCTGGGGGGAGTGAGACATTTTAGATTAAAACTTAGCAACATTGTGTCTGTGGCAGAAGAAATCTGAGAGCCAGAGTGCAGTTTTGGGGATTTCTTGGTACAGTTTGTATCTTGGCCAGCAAATGAATTTCTAACAAGTTAGAGTGCTGATAGCCCTAAATAGGTCACCCTCCAGCCTCTGCTTAAGAAACTTTCCAAACCTTTAGTCATGATCCTAGGTGGTTAGAAAAACTGAAGGTTCTCCTTTCTGTAGGAAAAATTTAGACCTAAAGATTGTGTCCAAATCGTTCTTTCAAATAGATGAGAGATTTCTGTGAATTGAAAGGTTATTAAGAAATTATTAGAAAATGGGCAAAAGGAGTCATTTTTGCTCTGGTAATAGAGCTGTCATAGCTCATGAGAGACCTGAGTCAGACCCATTTACTTGACACATTAGGGAACACTGAGGATCTGGGGTATACAGCTGTGGTGGCACAGTCAAGATGGAATGATGCCCTATGTCTGTTGTTCTTTTCTTCCCATCGTATTTTCATCTTGCCATTTTTTCCCTCCAGTTCTTCATAGGTAGAGATTTACAAAGAAGCACAGTAAGCAAAGAGGCAAATATCACATTATCTGGGGGATAACTCAATTGATCTGCAAGTTATTGGTGCCGTGTTTAACATGAGTCATCCTTCCTCCAGCGAGGTCGTCTTTAGTAATTACATGAGTTAGAGGAAAATCATCATCCTCTCTTTCTCTTTCTCTTTCTCTCAATTTATATAACTATATTTAACTGCTTGGATAGTTTATAAATCAGTCTAAAACTGTTTTGCCAAAACCTCCTTCAAAATCCAAATTCATCTTTATCGTAAGTGTAGCCTCGGCCTCAGAGAGTCAGGCTAGCGGATGGTTCAGGGCCAAGTGGAGAGGGACTGCTACCCATTAAAAAAAAAAAAAAAAAAAGCGTAGCCTCTGAGAATATTGTATCTCACAAAAGGGATGCTTCAGCGGTCTGTCCTGATAGCATTCAGAGGTTGAGCATGCCAGGGCTTTATTCCACAGGCTCTGATTTAGAGTTGTTCTGTCAAAGTCACTGGACCTGTAGGACGCTAGTGTTTTCTTTGGTCTTTGGCAAGGTCTGTTGCAGCCAAAAAGTCTATCCATTTTAAGGTGGTAAAAGCCAGAGGATAATGATTGGTTAAATGGAGTCCTTGTTTTCCTTTTCCTCTGAACCATTTATGGACAGAGAATAGATATCTAAATCTGTACAAGTTAAATTTAAAAGGCAATAGAATTTAAAAGATTAAAGCCAAGTATGTTCTTAGAACAATGAAAAGTGAGGAGGCATATAAAAGCACTCTGAGCATAAGTAGAAACCGGTTATCATCAAGAAATGGAAAAATTCTACAGAATTGTGAAAATTCTACAGTTCAAACACTAATGAGTAATGTTAGGACATAAAAGGATCACAGAACACTCATAAAGTTTAAGGATCCATTTTGAAATAAGGATGATAAAACTTTGACAGAGTTTGCAGACCTGTAGATAAGAGGGACTGGGGAGTGTCGGCGAATGTAGTTTGTCCAGGTCTTGATCAGATTCTGGCTTTTGGTAATTAACCCAGGAGAGAATCTGCAAACAGCGAGGTTTTTGCAGGAGACTGGTAGAATTTTATATCCCTTGGATGGAAGAGGAATGGAACAAAAAGTCTTACGTTCAAGCTCTATCATAAGTGATGTATACTCCAGCCTTAGGGCAAACAAAATTGGAGCAAGATCCAAAGCCATTTTATGGGCCCCATGCAAGAAGGCTTTCTGGGCATTGGCATTCTCAGCAGAGAAAGGCTGAGCTTTCTCAGAAGCCAGAGCCGAGGGGCGATACCAGCAGCTGGTCAGAGAGCATCACCCATGCCAGAGGATGCCAGTCTCTGACGTCCAAAATTGGGAAACCCCAGGAAACCCAGGAAAAGCTTCACATAAAAGAAGCTGTGGGACAACTGATCTCTGACACCAAACGAGAAAAGTTCTAGGCCCTTAAGACTATGGCCTTCTCCCCAGTCTCTTGAGACCAGCTCCAGAATGGTCAGAACCATACTGACCACGTATGTGAATTTTAACTTTGGAGTTTGAATAAGGTTTAGGCAACAACAAGTTTACATTGTTTCCTCACCATTAACAATAGGTTGAGGGTTGGGTTGTAATAGTTCATAAGAAAATAAGATTATTGTCCATGAATTTTTAGTATGAACCAAGGAGATCCTGCTTTAGGTGAGAGCATTCATTTAAAGGGGGACACTAATAACTTGTAGCTCCATTCACTTTCCTCCCAGAATGTGTATCCCATTTTAGAATCCAAGATAGAACTTCCCCTTAAAAGAAGATTCACCTTAATTCTTACACGTTGTCGGTGCTGTCCTGATTGGTAAGGCGATTCCAGAAGCAAATGAGGAAACTAGAAAGTCTTCCTCATTTAACGGTAAAACCACATTAAGGTGCCCTTTGAGTCGATGGTGGTTTCTTCACCTAGGATTCACAGCCAGGGCTCATCCTGGGGAGCTCGAGCCTTGTGTGCCCAAAACGTCCATGATTCCCGTGCTGCTCTTCAGACCCCTCCTTGCTGGTGTCTGTGGTGATCTTGTAGACCAAAAATTATAAAAGAAGCACAATTAGTGACACCTTTCGAAAGCCAGTGTGGAGGGGTTGGAGATGATGGTGACTCAGGTCATCAAAAGGTTTCACATATGTGGCGATAAAGCATTTGTCTACCTTACTATATGTTTTTTGTTGTTGTTCTTAGTAGAAGAAAATCTTTTTGTGTTTTTTCTCTTGCATCTTTTTTTTTTTTCTATTTTCCTTTTACATATAAGCACTATTGAAATGAGTACTGCTTCCTACATCCTTGTCACTTCTTACAGAAGGCCTGATTCAAACTGTGAAATTTGGGTTTCTAACAAAGAATCAAATTTGGATGTTCCACATTTTAAATGATTCGGTGGGTTGAAAGAATTAAAGAATTGATTCTAAACTAAACTACTTTTAACCTAAGAGTATATTTTAAAAAGTGAAGTCTACCAGGGAAAGGCAGTGAATCATTGCAGTATTTTGACACTTAATGGCAACTTTATAAGTTACATCAATGTCTTGATTTTTCCCCCCATTTCTGTAGTTCTACCAGTTCTTTAGAAGGTGATGTGCATTGTTAATAGTCTTTGCTATTTTGCAGTACTTGAAACTTGCCCAAATTGTTCTCTCATTTTGTCCTTTATAACCACCCTATGAAGGCAGTGAAACAGACCTTTCACTTCTGCTAAATTACAAATATGAAACAGCGGGGGGAGGGGCTGAGTCAGTTGGGGAAAAAACACAAAATCACTTGCAAGTCCAGCAGGAATTATAACCCGAGTTTTCTCTCCAGAGGTTTTTGCAACTTTAATTAATTTTCCCTTTTCTTTTTTATTTGTTGAGTTTTTTTTCCCTCAAACTTAACCAGACTTACTCTTTCATTTTCCTAAGATAAACAGCCCTCACTGCCCTTGAAAATGTGCCTGTGTTGGAAAGATAAAATAATTTGGGAAGGAGAGAATTGAGCAGGAAAGTATATTGGTAATTTATGCTAAATGATCAAAAAGTTAATTACCTTTAAAGTTTCAATTTATTGTTATGCAACTAATTGTGTTCTTGAAGAACTTTTCTAATTGGTTACCCAATTTTTTTTCAAAAGTGCAATTTTGAGGTGATTTTCCTGATGTAGAAGGTGAGAAATAGTGATAATTTTTCCAGTGGTATGTTTTTCATCTGTTGTACTTAGCTTTTTAAAAAAATCTCTTTTTGTTTCTTCATCTGAATATACTTTACTGCCTTTTACAAACAGAAATTAAGGCAGGTAAGAGTAAAGTCATTTTTCCAAAGAGTCCCCATTCAGCACTGTTCTTAGCTCTAACAGTGCTGAACCTCAATTTCCGAAGCACGTTACACAGAGCTACGCTTTTATTTCCATCCCACCCATGATTAGTTTATGCATGCAGACATTTGGAAGGATAGTCATATTAAAATGTAGTCAGTTTTTAGGCACGTAGATTTTTGTTTCAGTGTTCATATTGTAGGGTGCCCTTAGAATATATACTAGAAGTATGAAATTTTACTTTGCTGGTAGACCGAAAATTAGTTTTAGACTGCATATCATCAGAAAGGCACCTGAAGTTACAACTTAAAAAGGGGTGTTTTGGGGTTCTGCCTTTTATTGTGTGTCTGTCTTTTTGCCCCAGGTGTTTCGAGACACCTTCACTCAGCAGCAGTAAGGTCTAAAGAAGGTTTCCAGGGCAGTGCCGTGTATGTACACAGCTTAAGGGAAGTAGAGTAGACACACGAATGAAACAGTATTCCCCGAGCTTTAATGAATTCATGAACAAAACAGCCATTCCCACCAGAGCCTTTCCAAATAACTTCTTGCTTCAATCAATAAGGATTCTGTACACAGTAGCAGCAGGTTAATTTCTGAGCCCTGCTGTGTTTATCTGTCCCTAAAATGAAAGCGGCAAGTTGACATAATAGACCCACGTACCACAAAGCAGTTTAGTCTCCACTCAGGCCCCGCTTGGTGGTTGGTTCTGTGCAATCTTGCACCTGTGTCTAAACCCCCTCCATGGTCACCACCTCTTGAAAGTGTCATCGTCAGGCTGAGGAAACCCTGGTTTGCATGGTCATTTGCATCACTGAGCTATGTGGACTTGATAGTTGACTTGTTTTTATACTTCAGGCAATTTTGATTTCATGTTTCTCCACACCCCCTCCCCCAGACTATGGTCCTATTCGTCATTCTGTTCCTGGGAACCACTGGCTAAGTACATTACTTCAAACAGAAATGACACCTCCCTTCTCCCACCTAGTTCCTGCCTGTATGCCTAGTGCCCACCCACTGCTCTGCTCTTGAAGGTGTTGTGATAATGACCAGCTTGTAATTCCCTTCCAGTTCATCTACCACTTCATCCCACCAGCACGCATTCCCTTGCTTTCTTCCTTTCTCTGCTGGCTAACTCTTACTGAATATTCTAGATTTGTCTTAGGCATCCCTTCCACCAAGAAGTCTTCCCAGAGCTTTTTTTTGACATTATCTCTGTCTCTCCTTTAAATTTTTAAAAAATAGCTTTATAGAGTTACGATCCTCATGCCATACACTTTGCTTACTTAAAACAGACAAGCCAGCAGTTATTAGTATATTCATAGATATGCACAGTCTTCACCATAGTCATTTTTAAGAGCTTTTCATCACCTTGAAGAGAAACCCTAGACCCTTTAGCTTTCACCTCCCTATACCTTAGCTCCCTTCCAAGCCCCTAGCAACTACTAACTTACTGTTTTTATAGTTTTTCTTATTCTGGACTTTCATAAAAATAGTATCATTTTTTTAAAATAAAGATTTTATTTATTTATTTATGAGAGAGAGAGCACAAACAGGGGGAGCAGCAGGCAGCAGGAGAGGGAGAAGCAAGTTCCCTGCTGAGCAAGGAGCCTGATGTGGGGCTCTATCCCAGGACCCTGGGATCATGACCTGAGCCGAAGGCAGATGCTTAACTGACTGAGCCACCCAGGACCCCCAATAGCATCATTTAATATATAGAGTTTATATTCTATATGTTAGTAGAAGATTCTGTATATTAGTAGAAGATTTATATTTTATATATTAGTAGAAGATAGGCTTCTTCTACTTACTGTATTTTCAAGGTTCATCCAAGTTGGGGCGTGTATCAGTTCTGCGTTCCTTTTTATGGCCTATTCCCCTGAATGATTATAGCACATTGTGTTTATCTGTTCATCTGCCGATGGACTTTAGAGTTGTTTCCACCTTTTGGCTCTTATGAGTAATGCTCCTACGGACATTAATGTACAAGTTTTTGTGTGGATATAGGTTTTTATTTCTCCTGAATTTTTATCTAGAAGTAGAATTACTGGATCATGTGGTAACTCATTTTAATGATCCGAGGAACTACCAGCTTGTTCCAAAGCAGCTGAACCCTTTACATTCCCATTAGCAGCGTTTGGAGTTTCTAATTTCTTGACACGTCCGCAACTCTTGTTATTTTCTGTTTCTTTGATTCTAGTAGGTGTGAAGTTGTTTTCTCCCCTTCCGATGTTCTGTTTGTTTGCTTTCTCCGCACCCACACATTGCTTTCCAGGATGCAGTGGGCACTCAAATGTTGATTGGACTTGACTGAATGTGGTATAAGAGCTGCCATTTCATTTTTTATTTCAGCAAGTGCCCAGCAGGCACCTGTGATGGATGTACATTCTATTTTCTGTGGGAGAGCGCTGAAGCTTGTCCTCTGTGCACAGAGCATGACTTCCATGAGATTGAGGGAGCCTGTAAGAGAGGATTTCAGGTAAGGAGCAAATCCATCTAAGCAGATCTATGTGATTGAAGAGAAATTGACTAGTCTGGCGTCCCTGAAATCACAGAAACTCAGGTTCAAAACCATGGCTAAGGCTTATAGTTAACTTAATGTCACATTAGTATGCATTTAAAATCAAGTTTGGAAGGTGAACTCCCACATGCTGGGGTAGCTCATGGTGCACACTGGCATTGGGGGAAATATACTGTGTAAGGGAGTTGTAGGCTGTGGGTATTTATCTGGATTCTAAAGAAATGGTATCATTAAACCAAGATGTGATTTATATAATGCAGTTATAGATATAGTTAAGATGGGGATGGTATAACTCGTTCACTAAAGCGTACCTAAAGAGTAAAGCATGTATCTGGACATCAGGCCTATCCCATCCTGATGACAGTGTTCAGAAATCCCACCAGAATCCGACTCAATGATGCCAGTTCCCCGATAAGGTTACCACCATTCGGATTACGTTTAATATATTTCTCTTATCGTTAAATTTTTTTGAAAACATGATTTTTAGTTACTGACAAATATTCTATTATATACATATTGGGATTTAATAAATCTCCTGTTGGACATTGGAGAAAAATTCAAGAAGTCTTTTTTAAATAACTCTGTAATGAACGTCCTTGTTGGAAATGTGTTATTTGTTTAGAATTTATTATGAGAAAGAGATTAATTGTATCTAAGCAGCTGGACATTTTTAAGGCTCTTGATACATATTACTGACTTGCTTTGGTGGTATCGTTTCGCACTTCTGAAAGTCGTGTCTGAGAGTGCTTAGCGTGCTGTACTAGCTTTGAGGAGTACCGTATGAAAACACAAACTTTTCCTCCTTCAAGATGACTTCCCACTTCAACCTCTCTGAATTCTATTGAAATGACAAGAGAAAAACACAAATGATAATAAATCACTGCTGGTGGTGGTAACCTCAGTGGGGAATTGGCATCAGAGAATCAGATTCTGATGGGATTTCTGAAAACTGGGATGCAGATGAAATAGGCATGATGTTCAGGTCACCTGGAGTGGGGAACATGCTAGAACATGCAGAAGGCTCGCGGCATGAGGGGATCAGAGAGGGAGCACTGTTCTGTCCAGGAGAGTCTGGAGGAGCATGTCATTGGCAGGTCAGAGGGCAGGAGTACAAGAAATCGGGATGTGCCACCTCATCTCCTGCGCTCAGAGTATTAGCGGCAGTAGCCTTTACCTCTAGGAAAAAAACACAGAACTTGTCTCTGATTAGGGATTTTTCAAACTGTAATGACAGTGAACCTATACTAAGAAATACATCATACAGCAAAGCTAGTACACAGACACCAATGCAGACACATAGCAATATGCCTAAAAACGAAATTAAATTTCATGGAACAATACTTATTTTCATATTTTCTGATAAAGTCTAAGCATAAAGGTCATATAAAATGTATTCTCATGAAATAATTGAATACAAAACAGGAAAAGTCCCCAGATGGACAACACGTAAACAAAAATTAGGAATGTTTTATTTCATTTATCAAGTGTGCTTGCCTCTGGATAGCTCCTTACGGTTGAGAGGGCATGTAGATGGCACTGCTCGTGCACCGGTGAGCCAGTTGCTTGTTAACATTTTTAAGTGGGTCAAGGGTGAAAATTCTTGGCTTACAAAAAAACATGGTTTTAGTCCTTATAATAATAATGATACACATTTTATGTCTCACAGTGGAAATTCTTCTTTATCGTTTCTCTAAAATGGTGATACCCTTATCATTTTCTTAAAGAATAAAGGAGAAATGGATGCCTTCCCTTCTTTGGCCACCAAGTTCAACTCAAGGGCTTTGAAAAGTCAGATGACTTTTATATAAACATTCTTTAATATTCAGCATTTCTCTTCTGGAAAGTAATGATGAGAAGGTTAAGACCATGAGGTTGGAACAGTCTCTCTAATTTCATTCAAAACGCTCTTTATTGACAAAATTCGGTTCAGCATGTTACAAGAATGGAACAGATAGTTACAAGGTGATTCTTTTTAAATATTTGTTTCTGCCTTAAAAATAATCTTTAGGAACACTTTGATGTGTTTGTCATATTGAAATATATAATTTCCCTCCTATAGTTCTAAATTTAACTTGAGAAATAGTTAAATATACATTTCGGCTATACTTAGATATCAGTTTTGAAAATATTTGCCAAATGAGATCAGGCTTCAGTTAGAAACATAGAAATGCCATTCCGAAGCTTGTGCAGCTTGCTTAGTGTGTTCAGTTGCACCAGCAAAACAAATGGGCATGACCCAGTAAGTGGGTGTTTACTTCCAGTCTCTGAATAAAATATTTTAAAATATTTTTAAAAGTCTGCTCTTCAGTCGTAACACAAATGACAGCTTTCACTCTTTTTCATTACTCTTATCCCGTGGGGGATTGTGCCAAGACTCCAGTGAATGCCTGAAATCATGGATAGTACCAAATGCCATGAATACTTTGTTTTTCCTTTTACATACATACACACCTCCCTGTGATAAAGTTTAATGTCTAAATTAGGCACAGTAAGAGATGAACAACTGATGATAAAATAGAACAATTATAACAATATATAGTAATGAAAGTTATGGGAATGTGGTCTCTCTGTCAAAATATATTGTCCTGTGCTCACCACTGTGATGATGTGAGATGATAAAATGTCTGCGTGATGAGATCAAGTGAGGGGAATGACATAGGCACATGACAAAGCATTAGGTTGCTATTGACTTTCTAATGATAAATCAGGAGAAGCATGTGCTTCCTATTTGAACTCACAGAAAGTCAAACTGTAGGTAAGAGGGAGCTATGGTAGGTTCACGAGCAAGGGTAGATTTCTTTGGATGCCAAAAGCTTCATGAGTGAGAAAATACAGTGATTGCAAAATATTGCTAAAGGTATCATTTAAGTTTTTAAAATTGCACTGTATTTCCTGCTCCATCCTTTACAGGTTTTCACTCTGTATTGACTAAGAGTATATTTTCCCAATTCTGTAACTATATCTAATCCAGGTATGTATGAAGTTAAATTTACACATTACAACAGGTCCTCCACAGAGAGGGTTGCAAACTAGGAGAGTGGCACAACTTGTGGGGAAAGTGCTCTTATCAAATTGGATCTTAGAAATCTATACCAGGTTCTCAGTGTGTAGTAAGCATTACTTCTAAATGTCATGCAGTCGTAAAGATTTGAAGAGATACCATGTTATCACTAAGAGGGATATTTTAAAGCTTATCATCAAATTTATCTCACCCTGTTTGCAAAATATCCCACCATGCTAGAAGAATACATATTTTCAGCTGCAGAGTCAGCCATTTTCTCCTTTGCCAATGACATGTGACTGGATGAAGGGGTAAGGTGTTCTAATTAATAGTTATGGGATGACTGAGAAATTTTGCCAATAGCTTGATCTTTTTTTTTTTTTTCTTGAACAATTTGAGGAGCTTATGGAAAAGTTAAGTGTTCTGGGTTTACAAGTATCTTTTTGATTTGGAGTTTTAACATTTTGTTTATGACTGTCATTAGACATTAGAGCTTTGCCATTTTCACTGACTGTTGCACATTTGATGAAACCATATAAAGTATTGCATGGTCTTTTATTTTTTTTGTTAGAACGCACTTCAGATGAAGCCAACATGTGTTGACTAGAGTTAATGTTTTTCTATTGTTGTTATTACCCTTAGAGATGTAGCATTTGTATTTGAACATAACCCTCATTTCTCATCTCATTCTTACAAACATAATGTGACCCATTTTAAAAGTGTTTTTTACATTAAATTTAATGAAAATATTAACGTTGTCATGCAGGGAAAAAAAAAACCTTCAATTACTAATGTCCTTTCTAAAAAACATGCTGAGAATTCTTATCCAAAACTTGATTGAAACTTTTCCTTAAAGTAAATACCTTTCTCCTGTACTTCGTGTTTAATTGCAGAAATGTGTGCGTGCATGTGTGTGTGTACAATAAAATTACATATTATTATGTTATCCTTCTGTTAGGGTATTGCTAAAGTGACCATCGGACACCAGAAAATTTAATCAGACACAATGGTTAAAAAACTGAGTCTTCTATGTCATTTAATCTCACTAGATACAGTCATCAAACAAATTGGTACTGGTCATTGTATTTGTTGAAGTATAAAAGGAAGCATGCACTGTACTCTAATTCTTGTTTCTGGTTAGTGTTATTTGATCTATTTATTTGAAAAAAGTCATGGTTGATATTCAGTATATTGATTTCATTATTCCCTAGTTAGTTGCAACTTGCAGTTTGAAAAACATTGTCCTAACAGCACTGAGTCATCTGCTTTGGGAGGATAAGAATAAGGACCAGCTGTGGGCAGTGATGACCCAGAATAATGCATGGGCAATAAGGGTGCAGTCTGTGTGCCTGCCCCAGCACCACTTGCCCGTCATGGTGCGCCTGCACGTCCTGGGTCCAGAGTTTGCTCTTCTTCCCAGGGGAGATGTTTGGTGGGGGAAATGGACCTACATCATGGGTAGGTGAAACCCATGACAACCTAAGCTTTCAATTAAAAACATGACTAAGAAGTCAGGGATCATAAGGATTTTGAGGAAAAAAGCCCAAATGGTATGTCCAGGCGAGTCATTTCTATTCAACCTCCTCAGCCTGGACCAAGCCTCCTGATCTGGTGATTCATGTTTTTATTTGGTTTTGTTGTGTTTTTGTTCATTATTTCTCTATTCATTCTCTTCTCTATTTTTTCCTTCTCTTTCTGGAGCTTCTATTAGATGAATGCTGAATAATCCTCTATGCCTACAAAGAATAAAGAGTAGAACTCTTCTCCTTCTGAATCTCATTTCACATGTCATTGTGCGTATGTGCTTTTTTAAAGGAAACCTTGTATGTATGGAATGAACCTAAATGGTGCATTAAAGGAATTTCTTTACCCGAGAAAAAGTTGTCAACCTGTGAAACAGTTGACTTTTGGCTGAAAGTGGGAGCAGGTGTGGGAGCTTTCACTGCAGTTTTGCTGGTGGCTCTAACTTGCTACTTCTGGAAAAAGAATCAGAAGTAAGTAACATCATTGGAGTGACCATGTAAGAACTGAAGGATCTCTTTTGTTATGAAAATTATAGATGTAATTATTATTACATCCATTATTTTTTCTCAGACAAGAAACTGCTCCTATGAAGGAGTTATAGGAAAGACCTTTAAGAAAGGAAACAGAAATGATTCTTATTCTACTAATAGTTGATAGAATGTTAGAGGTGATTGAATTAGACCCATTTGTTACAAAATAGAGAAAAATGGAGGCTCTGGCTTATTCAGGTAGATGGGAGCAGAGCTGAGATCAGAGGTCAGGTTTTCTCTCTGCCTCTATTTTTCTTTTCATGACAACATTGTGTCTTCTTGCCCCAATGTTTATTTTTTAGTTTCTTGTGAAACAGACTAAGTATATAGGCAAATACCATCTTTATTTGCTCCAGGACTTCAGGAATCTAGGGTTGAATATTGAGTCTATTTCCTGAATATATATTGATTTGTTACGACATTTGCCTCTTCTACAATGATGTATATATCGGCGGGGCTCTGAAAGTTCTATATTGTAATATCTCTAGGCCGTTATAATATCTGAGGTGGTGAATAGAAAGGAATGGGTTATATACAAAAACAATAAAGACCAGATCACTTACCTATGTGGTATTCTCATCCTTATGAACTAAACTTTGGGAAATCATATAGTCTCTGAGCTTCCAAATATGTATATATTAAAACAGTGCATTCAAACTTCAAGGTTTCTCTTTGTTTTTCAAAAGTTCTTCATAACTGGACAATTTAATCAATGTAAAATAATTGATAGAGTTAACTATACTGCCACGATTCTCTGAAATCCTGGAAAAGATTTGTGTGTAGATGGTAGATAAATGAGAACGCATAGTGCTTTGGCTATCGGTGAGGGACATTGGTTAGTAGAGCAACTATATACTACAAGAGCATTTGATGAGCTGGTGTATGACCACCTAAAATTAGCCTTCATTTGTAATTTATTTATTTATTTATTTACCACTTCATTTATTTACCACTATTTAGACTGGAGTACAAATATTCCAAACTAGTGATGACAACTAACTCAAAAGAGTGTGAACTCCCAGCTGCAGACAGTTGTGCTATCATGGAAGGAGAAGACAATGAGGAAGAAGTTGTATATTCCAACAAACAGTCACTACTGGGAAAACTTAAATCCTTGGCCACAAAGGTGAGAGCAGAATTTTAACCTGGTATTACTTTGCATTTATTAATGAGGGGCCCTGGTAACCTAATAGTAGCTTTCATGCAATGCTGTGATTTGGTCTGTCTCTATCTCCATGGGTATTTTTATCCAACAGAAATACTCTTAGAAGTACACAAGGGTATAAATGTAAGAATATTCACCGCAGCATTTTTTTTTCCTGGTTAATAGAGTAGAAACAACCTTACACACCATGAAGAAGGAGTAGATAAGAAATTTCCATATATCAAAGTAATGGAATCCTGTGCAACTATGCAGCTATTAGAAACGGACATATGTATGTCAATAGGCCAAAGATAAGTAAAGTAAAAACAACACACAGACTATTACATCCATTACAGATTATTTATGTTAGTCTTTGCAAAGCAGACTGTGAACAATGGCTGCTTCTGGGGAGTCTTGAACTAATGTGAGTCTTTAGTTTTTGAAGTAGTACATTTTTGTGATATTTGAATTTTCACAAAGATAATGTGTTGTTCTCTAATTAAAAATTTTAGGTTACAAAAGATCTTATTCACTCATTCTTTTTTTTTTTTATATCGCAACCCAGTTTTTTCACATAGAAAAAGTAAAATTTATATAAACTGTTGAGGTATTAGAGGTGCCTTATCAGATACCATCACATTTGTCAGCTTTGAAATGATTACGGTATCCAAACAGATTAATGTTAAGCCTTAAATATTATTTGTAAACACATTTTATTGACATTCTTCACCATTGACTTAAATAGGAGAAATTACCAGTGTACCTACACTCAGCATTAAAAATAGAATGAAACAGAAGAAAGAACGTGTTTCAGATGATTTTCAGCAGGAAGGACAAGTGACGGAAGATTCCATTTATTGAGAATGTTTTCGTAACTATTTCCTTTTACTCTCCTGATTTAAGCACATAAATATATTATAAGGGATCATTTAAAAATGAAATGAATAAGCCATATTCCCCTTCTAATGGTTATTTAACTATTTTTCCACTGTGGTACTTTAGGAAGGATGTTTTTGCTCTGGAATAACAAATGCATAGTTAATGTCAAGAACTGAGATTTCACCCTACTTGCAAGATAACAAATGAGCCTGCCACTGTTTCATGGACAGTTTAGGAGATGCAAGACTCCCGGTCAGAGACAAAGCACAGCTCAGAGCTCACTGCAAACACACTAACCAGGGTATCAGCATTTGTACCAGTTCCCCAAACCCCACTTTCCTCAGGGCTCTGTGAACAGGAACAGATGACATTTGCACACTCAGTGGCCTGCATTACAGGAAAAGAACTGCAAGCTTTGGGAACCTGACTTTTTTAGAATGGGCAGTATTCATGCCTGTCTTTTGCTCCGAAGAGAGAAATTACTGCTGCTGTACTAGAGAGGTAGTGCGTGCTTTCACTGCTTCAGAGGAAGATACCATTTCCTGCCATTTGCTCTGGAAAAATACAATTCCTTTAGCTTCCAAAGCTGCTTTCTATACAAAGATCCTTAAAAAGATAATCTTGAACAAAGGGAAATCACTGTCTTACTCACAAGATCTACAGAAATGCAAAAGAACCGCAGAGAATTGTCTCCCCAAAATAGCCAAACTTCATTTCTACACCATCTTGGCTTCTGGTGAATTTTCCCATTAGTATAGCACACTATCCACCACTCTGTTTAATCTGTTGGACTGAGGCTGGGCTCAAATCCGGCCAATTTACTGTATGTATCATTTAAATAAAGCTACTACCAATACGACACCAAAGAGCAAGATGAGATGAACCTGCATTATTAACCTCAAACATAGCCCCAGGGTCCCAGATCCAACTAGCTGAATAAATCCCATAAACCGTGAGGATCCACCTTAGAAAGCCGGGCAGCTTTAAGTACCAGTATTGATCTTTCTACTCAGCCTGAGACCTGTCCATTGAGATCTTTCCTCCATAAAATTCATATGGAATAGGGTCAAAGACATTTTCAGAAATTTGCAGAACCCAATATATCTCCCACTTTTGTCTATATAGCCATGGTAGGGGAACTTGGTGAGCAGTATATTCAACCAAGTGGTCACTGTCTTTTGGTCTAGGATGATGGCAATCCAGACACCCAAAATAGATGAGTGCCTGCACAGACTTTGTCTTGACCCTCAAGGGTGAAGTTTAGGGCAATTACATCGTCCATAATAATGTTTGAACCGTGAGTTGATGTTGACGTAAATGTCATCAGAGGCTGAGGTGGTGTCATTCCATACTTTAGCTAAAGTCAGAGACAAATTTTTTACCACCCTTTCTAACTGAATAACTGCCTGTAGGGTAAATGTGAATAACATCAGTTATCCCTTCAGAAACCTCTGAATAACCAACTGTAATCTCATTTTGAAAATCCTTGCGGTTGCTAAAGGTTAATGATATATTGGGGCTATTCTCATAAATAGTTGAATTATGACCACTTACGACCCCTCCTAGGATACAAATGTAAGCCACCATGTTTTCAGGAGAGAAGTTAATGCTTCCCTCTACACAAGAAGTACAGTCCTGAAGGTACATAGGGTGCCTTTGGAAATAAAGTATTACAGACAATTGTTGGAGACACCAAGTGGGACCTACATTAATTAGGCAATATGGGCTGATGGTGCCTGCAACCCCCTTGCTGGCTAGTAAATTCATTTCATATAATTGTGTCTCTTCTTTGTCTTTGAGAGGCTGCTTAAGGGCAGTCAGTCCAACTTTTCCTGTTGGTCCATGCTGTCAACTGGGTGGTGCTTATTCACTCCATGGAATGACTGAGCAATGGCAATGGGAATGTTGGTGTTGATGTTATTTGGGGCAGAAATGGGCCATTCCCTGCTGTTTCTTATAGATTTCTCAGTAAGTTTAAAGGGACTTACTTAAGGTTAGAGCATCTGGTGGGTATGGTGAACCTAATAGTCGATTAAATTTAGGATACTTGCAACCATTTGAAAAAGGAACACAAATGCATTATCCTTCATAGAAGGTGACAGGGTGGCTCTGAAAAACAAATTAACTTTAATATTCCTCCATCCTTCATACCTCTCAGGGTCTAAGGTATCTCCTCCAGGCACCTCATTATCAGACTGCATTATTGATCTTCTTCCACTGCCACAAAATCAGTTTTTCCCAGTTCAGCTAAAACTTCATCTTATTTCTACATATCCCCTTATGCCCTTACTGGCACCTAGACCTACGCTCCAGAACATTCAAGTGCAAGAGGGACAAAGGCATTTAAAAAACTTAAGATGGAGACTAAATGTGTCTTCTGCCTTTGTTCATGTGGGCTATGGTAGGAGGTCTTGATGAGCTGTGTAGTCAACAAGTGGTTATTATCCTTTTGATCTAGAATCGTGACAATTCAATAAAACAATGCAGATGGTTATATTAGAATTATATTTGAATCTCCTCGACTTCCTTCTGAACCTCCCTAGACTCTCCAAACTCCCTAGGGGTTTGCTTTTGAGTAAAAAAGACACATCATGTCCATGAGTGGACAGGGTAGAATCCTGGATTTTTATGTAAGTGTGTATAACCTTATATAAGTGCATATAACTTTAATTAACCTTCTTACTGATAATTATGCATGACACAGCCAAGAGGAGATGATCCCTTTCTCGGGACAAGCATGTTTAGTAACTGAATGACCTTATTAAAAGTGTGGACCAGGTGGAGGTAAGGGAGAGATAGAGTCAGAAATCTTTTTGTGTGATTTTGAGAAGGCCCTTCTCATGCTCAATGATACCTTTCAACAGTCTGAAGTAACGAAGGACCACTGAACATCTCTACTCTCAGCCCATTTTCAGGTAGCTTTTGTGATAAAGGGCACCATTGTTAGATGACAAAAGATCCATAAAATCACAAACATGAAACACATTTTTCAAGGGACGTAGTGGTGTGGCTAGAGTTAGTGGATCAGACTGGAACAGCAGCCCCATCATGTGAACAGGTGTCAAAAGTGGTAAGGCACTACTGATGGCCCAAAGAAGTGATCACAGTTGTGACCTCATCAATTTGCCGTGGAAAAACTGGTCAACTCTTGGCATGAATCCCAAGTCTTGCATGCTTGGTAACCCCTGCATCTGAAAAAGAGTCCTTTACTTTGTGCCCAGTGTGTGATGACAGATTCATTGCTATGGCGAGCAGAATGATGGGTCCGGGCAGCATTTGTGGCAGTCTGTCTGGTGCAATCTCTGTTGTGTGCTTAATTCTCTTTGATCTTTTCAGACCATGGGTCCTTAATGGAAGTATCTACATGAGTGACCCAGATGATTTGATCAGCTGAGATTTGTTTCTGGAGTTTGTTGCCCCAGAGAGGAGTAATTTTGCTTTATCAGTCTATAGTTTTCCGAGTGGCAGACCAAATAGTTTATTGACTCTTGGTGATAGCTCCAAAGTTAGTGGTGATCTCATAAGGTTTATCAAGATAAGTACTGGCCACAGCTATGAGAATGGCTTTGGATTCTGCCCACTAAGCCAAGCAGTTTGTAAGTTTTCAGTTATGCATACCTGGCACTGAGATAGGAGAGCTACAGCAGCTGGTGGACACCCATTAGGGTTCAACTCAACTAAATCATCAGTGAACAGGTCCAGGCATGAGGTAGAACTTAGGTGAACTAAGGACTGGAGCCAGTGGCTTCATTTTTGGTGGTGGAGTAAGGGATAAAGTTTCCCCAAAAGGGTATGCTGCCATTTTTTCATCTAAGGTTGAGATGCTTCTGGGCAGGACCAGCTGTATTCTTGAATATACCATTTATATTTGACAAGTGAGGCTTATGAGGTCCTTGCCACCTTGCTTACCTACCATGAATGCAACTATCAGGCTGCGGAATCACAAGATGTAGATGGGAATGGCTTTCAGTTTTGACAAGAACTCCGTAAGAAGCTAATAGCTGCTTTTCAGAAGGGCTCTACCTGGTAGCCATATCAAGGTGATGAATCTAAAATCCCAAAAGATGCCTCTGGGGAAAGGCTCCTTCCCATTGCTGAAGTCTCTAATTGGCAGAATCATTAATCACTGAGAATTCTCTCACAAAGTGGTCATTAGGGCTGTGAGGCCACAAAGGTGGAGAGCATGATTCAGCTTGCTGGATGGTTTTTAACATAGCCTGTTAGCTTGGGCCCACCTCAAAAGATAATACTTTATGAGTTAGCTGATGTCAAAGAGCAGGTAGCATATTCAAGTGAGGCCATGCTGTCTCCAATAGCAAAGAGTCTAGTCAAGTGCTGGACTGTTTTTCCATGACTGGCAGACAGGGTTAGCATTGCAAATCTGGTCACATAGTCTCAAGAAACTTTATTTACTTAGCAGTTTCCTGAAGGAAACTTGGATAGTCCTGCAGAATCCCTCACACAAGGTCACATTATCTTAGCCTCCCTGCGGAGAACCTTGCTTAAACCCCATTAAAAGAATTTACATGTCCCTCTCCTGTCACAGGTTCTGTAGGATGGTGACTTTGGTGCCTGCAAAGAAGAGTCATAAATGCTTGAATCTTTCCCCTCCTCAAGGCTCCCTAGCCAACCCAGGTGGTTGTGCCTGGCCTTCAGTACCTCTTGGTGACAGGAAAACTAATCATCTTTCTCCTTAAAGCAGCCAAAGTAAAGATCGATGGGGAGGAAGAGATTAAGGGTGCAGAGAGAAAGACAGTTTCTGGGACAGCAAGCAAAAGCACATGCTTTCGCTTTTAAGCAGCACAGCAGTTGCTCACGCAAACTTGCAGTGTTCTGGTCCACCTAAGATCCTATGTTACATGGCAAGGCTATCATTCCCGACATCATCTATTTCAGCTTTGGGAATCCTTCTTGTTTCAGTCCCAGCCAGACTGATTTCGGGCTGAGGCTGGAAGTGTTTTGTCCTTTTGTTGATTTAGGCTTGACTCGGATATTGGAGCCTTTTTAAAAAAAGGAATCTACCTTATTTCTTACTACATTTTTATAAATCTAAATTATTGCCTGGTTTTAAAATACAGGATAGTTGAAGTTTCCAGGGTGGGGCTGATCATATTAACTTATTAAGATTCCTTTGGGTCAGTTTGTCATTCTCCAGTGGACTTCCACATTGTCAACCCATCTGGGGCAGTAACAACCCAAGTGCTAGGCATTCCCTCATGAGGTTTTCCTGTGGGAATTCGTCTCAGTGAAACCTCTAAAGAAGGCCAAAGCTCTGTTAACTGCAGTTGGGACCCACTATGAAATCTCTGAGACCTTTTACTGTCATCTTTGAACACGCCCAAAGTTGGCATGATAGAGAGCAAGAGGTGTTTATCGCTAGGATGGCCAGCTGTTGCCATTCTTAATGATCATTGATTCCTGCCACATCATGTCCAAAGAGAATCAGCAAAAATTTTAACAATTCACTTAGTTTCTGCCCATGAGTAGTTTCTATTTTTTTTCTTTAATGGTCATTCTAGGTGCATGTCTCTGTAACCTCTGTCTGAAAGAGGGTGAAACTGTTTCCTGTAGGGATGAATGTTAGTACTACTGGTTACGAAGGAGCACACCTGCAACTGATGGCCTGATTGGTGAGGAAGTCCTCTTGCTCAGGGGAGGATTAACAACATCCAGGCCACCGTTCAGGCAGCTGAACCAGGAACTCTTGGAACCATTTCCCAGAATTCAGCCTACAACCACCTCCCCGGTTCCTTTCCACTTCCAGGCAGTGAAGTGGACAACTTTAATTGCCTTGTGGATCATACAGTTTGGTCACCATGTTCATTGCTAATTCTCACGGACTTTGCTCAAATCTTGTTAACCAGTGTGTGAGGCTGTCATCCTTATTATTCTAGAAACACATCTTTCTGTCAATTTGCCATCCTCATCAGCAAAACAGTGAAGAACTACGAAGGTTATGGAATTGCACCACACTTGCTAGCCAACAAATTAACCCGCCATACTTTCATGGACATTTTGAAGGAAGGAGTCTCCTGGGTCAGAAACAAGTCTATTATTCATAGCAATAGCAGTGGCCACAATGACAGTGTTTATTTTATTTCCTCGAGCCCCATTTCCCAAAGAGTGGGGCGGCCTAGGTGATACACAGTGTTTTATGTTGTACAAGAGGAGGCCTTAGCTTGGGGAATCTGAATCTTTTCTAACAGTCAGGAAGCATGTCTGTCTTTTGCTCCATGGGGGAGACAGTATCAGGGCTGCAAGCAAACTTTTCTTGTATTCTTCCAAGGCTTTTTGTAATATAAACAGCTTTGAGAAGATTGTGTACCATAAAGAACAATTAATGTCTTCCTCAGAAGACTTGCAGAAACACAAGAGACCCATGGAGAATGATCTCCCATCGTCAGAATACTTAAACTTCTCTCGCCTGATTTGATCTTGTGATTCCCTCTTTGTAAGGGCGTTGTCTTATAATGGAAGAAGCATTCAGGTGCCAGGTAAGCTTCTGAGGAGGAAGTGACCTTTAAGCTGAATGTAAAAGAAAAAGTGGGAATTACAAGTTTTTTTTTTTTAAGATTTTATTCATTTATTTGACAGAGAGAGAGACAGCCAGCAAGAGAGGGAACACAAGCAGGGGGAGTGGGAGAGGAAGAAGCAAGCTCCCAGCAGAGGAGCCCAATGCGGGTCTTGATCCCAGGACCCTGGGATCACGCCCTGAGCCGAAGGCAGACGCGTAATGACTGAGCCACCCAGGCGCCCCAGTATTATTTTTTTTTAAGATTTTTATTTATTTGACAGAGAGAGAGTGAGAGAGAGAGAGAGAGAGAGAGAGAATATAAGCAGGGGAAGGGGCAGAGGAAGAGGGAGAGGGAAAGCAGGCTCCCCGCTGAGGAAGGAGCCTGATGTGGGGCTTGATCCCAGGGATCATGACCTTAGCTGAAGGCAGCTGCTTAACCAACTGAGCCACCCAGGCGCCCCAGGAATTACAAGTGTTAATAAACTTTGAAGTATTTCCTCATGTGGCAGTACCTCCTTTGTTATTATTTTATGGCCAGAGAGTTGAAAGCTTGAAAGATTGCTAAAAACTGTCACAGGAAACATGATGGAGGATAAAGTCTTTCTCCCTGAGAAGGTTGAGTGCACCTCTTTTTGTTTTGAATAACAATTTTAATTGCCTAATAATTAAAAAATAATTTAAATGAAAATTTAAAATATTATGGAAAAGCCAAAAGAATTGTACAGTGGAACAGCTACATAGCCACCACCTAAATTTTACTATATTTGATTTATTATCTATCTTTCTAAATCTCTACTCCTCTATTCGTTTACCAATACATCTTTTTTGATGCATGTCAAAGTAAGCTGCAGGGTTCAACATTTCATGCATAAACACTTCAGGATACATATAATTGATGAGAGAATTCAATATTTTCAGTTTTTTCTAAGGGACAGTATTTACATAGAGTGAAATGCCCACATAACAAGTATGCAATTTGATGAATCTTGGGAAGTGCATATACTTGTGTCACCCCAAATCCTATCAAAAAATAGAATATTAACCTCACTCCTGAAAGTAAACTCATGTCCTTTTGCGTGCAATTGATCCCCTTCTTCATCCCCCAGAGGAAACTACTGTCATGATCTTTTTAAGCTGTAGATTGGTATTGTCTGTTTTAGAACTTCATATAACTGTAATTACACAGTATATAGTATTTTGCCTAAGTTTTCTTTCAGAAAAATGTTTCTGAGATTTATCTACCCTGTGTTAATCAGTTGTAGATACCTTTTTATTCAGGATTGGTATTCTATTGTACGGATATGCCAAAATTGATTTAGCCACTCTCCTATTGATAAATACTTGTGCTATTTCTAATATTCAGCTATGAATGAAGCTGCTGTTAACATCATCGGACAAGTCTTATTGTGTGTCCCATTTAAAAATTTGTTATGCCTGGCTCTGCGGAGCAAAAATGGTAGGAAGTTTCTTAACTGTTATGTCATTTAAGATTTGCTTTATCTTATATGTGCTTATTCATGTCCTAAAGGCCAGACCTTATTTGGTATTTTCCTCCCAATACACTGCACTTGTCGGGTTTTATTTATGGATTTACTTTTCTTGGCTTTTCTCAGCAACTTTAAAAATGTATCTTCAGGGTTTTCTTTTTTTTTTTTTTTTTTTTTCTTTTCTTTGTTCATTCCACCATCATTCATGGGATACTGTCTGATAGACACTCTGCCTGGTTTGGGTGATATGTCAAATTAGATACAGTTTCTTATGTCAGAGACTGTCTAGTTATTATTAGTACATGGCACGTGCTCATCTTACACAGACACACACGATCAGCCAGTGTGACAAGAACATCGTGTAGGGTCTCTCGAAGGATGGAGAAGGGAGTGCAATAAGGTAGTGACAGGTAAGGAGAAGCTGCTGGGAAAAGTTGGCTTTTGAGTAAGTTCTTGAATTTAGAACTCAGAGAAATCATTTGTATGGCATCTTTATTTAATGCTTGAGTAAACCCATATCTAGAACGGTTCCCTTATTTGTCCAAGAGACGATTAGGTAGTAATTAAAAACCCATCTCCTGAGTTCCAATCCAGTGTTTCCCCTTCTGAAATGTGGCATTGCAATACATTTGCATGAACACTGACAGCTTATCATGTACTAGGCCTGGAGTCACGTTTTGGGAATTTAAAATGTGAATAAGCTACAGTTCCGTAAGTCTCATTTAGTGGTGCTAACTACACACACACACACACACACACACACACACACACACCTACATATCCCACCATCTCAGCGATAGGATCAAAGTCCCATGTGAACAAAGAGGACACAGCACCTAAAACTCTATGACACTAACATGATTTTTAAAAGTGTTTTCCGTGTTTTTATTTTCAAATCTCCCCTTGAAGATCATCAACAGGCCTCTGGCCCTTCTCCCCTCAGGAACATATTGAATCAAATCTTCTCAAGGAAAGACCATAAAAATCTCAGATTTCCTTTTTAGTTTATTGTTGGTACCCTAAAGCTCTTTCCCATAACACACTGTAAGCTCCTTGAGGACAGACATATTTTATCCCGAAAGTCTAATCCTGTTCCTGGCAGTGCACTGGGGCTTATCAAACAGAAACACTCCAGAAAGGTTTTTTCTGACTTTCACAGTGAAACATTGGGAGAAATCTCTTCTCTTAAATCTCTTTTTCCCCATTAAAGAAGTGCTTATTTTAATAGGCTGTGTTTTGAATGTAATATGTACCAAAGCCAGCAATGCTGTATCTGAGTTAAAATTTTGATTTATTATCCAAGATGACTTGTTTTTAGTATCTTTAGAAGGTATATACCCAAAATATTTTCCTAAAATATGTTTGCGAACCCAAATGATCTTATGTCTTACTTCTCCTTATTTATTTCTGCTGTCCTCCTTCTTACTATGTATCCGATGTTATCTTGCGAATATGTAGCTTCTGTCAATCTTCTTTTGTCCAAAATTCATACGGCAAGGTCATTTGTTTCAGCACCCAGGTCAGATATCCCCTTAGGAGGGGTCAGGTCTCAGTGGTTGCTTCACAAAAATATTTTTTGTGAAGCTGTATTTTTTGGTATCTATTGCGATCATATGTTTGCTTCTATTTTGGATTATCTGTCTTATCTCTTGGATGTCAAAAACATCCTTCAGGGCAGGCATGCTATGTGTTTTATATCTGCCACTCTCCTTTAAATGTAAAATCCTAACCACAACTGGCAGGTAGATTAAAATGATTTCCAGAACTTTCCTTCTGGACCTGTAAGATCCTAAAAATCTTAGTGGAATTTGAATGAGTTGATTTTGTTTCAATATTTTTTTCTTCATAGGAAAAAGAAGACCATTTTGAATCTGTTCAACTGAAATCCTCAAGATCCCCAAATATATGAAAAGACAGTGCTATAGCCTTCAGACTAATGAATAAAGAAACCTGATCTCTAGTTCTGCAGGACCGTAGTTTAGATCCTGTCTTCGTATCCGGCACATTGGTGATCTCACAGAGGAGGGCCATGCCGCTGAAAAGGGAAGGAGGTTGAAATGTTTGATTGCCTTATCACATGGTCAATTATTTTGCCAAAAATAGGAAAGCAAATGGCTTGGGTCTCAACTGAAGATGAAGCTCAACTCAGGAAGAGATTTATCTGTAAATAGACATAACTGAAAACCAAGGTTAAGCCCACCAGTGCACTGCTGATGCATGCCATATAAGTAATGGGTAACTTTTATTCTTTATAACTTCTACATAAAAAGTGTGCTTTGGAGGGCAGATGTGAGCATATGCATTGTGATTCTATTTATGTCTTTTCTTTGTTTATAGTTTGGGGGGAGATTTGAAAAGTTTTAAGACATAATTTTTTCCCATTATTTATTTTCCTGACAGACCTTAAAACATCTTTTCTATTAAAAAATGGTGAACAAAGAAAGACAATAAATTTTTCATTTTTCCATACAGTCTTTCTTGATTTCAGAAGCCTAAGTAAGCAGTAACTTTTTAGGAAGAATAAAAATGTAAACATGTGCTTGGGTTATCTAAACTTACATTCGCCTTTGAAATTTCATCCTTGTTGGAACTGGTAAGAAGGGCTTGACTGAAAGAGTTGAAGGAATATTAAAAAAAAAAAAAAAAAAAGGCAAAGAGAAGCCTGACTTTCCATTTAAAACAAACAAGCTGACGGCATTGTGGAAATCAAATGGCTTAAGACCATTTATGTAATGCTTGAAGTATAATTTCAAATGAGTGAGAAAGCTTGTTTATCAAATCACATGCAAAATTATGAAGAAGAAAATGGGATGGCTTGTGTATAAGTACACATAACCGTGCGAAGGTATTGAGATAACTTCATGGTTCGCAGAAAATGGCAGTGGGACACTGGCCCTATATCAAGCATCAAAGTTATATGGTTATTTTTCTTGTAAGACATTGAGGGTTATGACTTCCATAGAAGTTTTTCTTTTTCCGTAAATAAGGCAGGAATTCAATTTTGGGAAATTGCATATAATTGTATTCATAATAAGAATGTGGTTGTACCATAAGTAGTTAGGAAATATGTGTTGTTCTTATTCAAAAGTGATCCAGGTAATTGTGAACTTCCTCTGACGGATGGGTTACTAGAATCAGCACGACTTGAATAATTATCTGTTGAAAGAAGTTTGAATGGAGTTGAATCTAACTAATTTTGTGTAAACCTTTATTGTTTCAGAACTGGGAAAGAGGGAAGTTTACTGACCATTGATGATCTAAGGTGCTCTGGTTTGTTTTCAATAAACAGTAATCTTTGTAGATCTTAATCTAGGTTTTTTTTAAAAAAGACTGGTGATTGCCTGAGAGGCAGGCCATAGGGGCAGGGTTTGTTGAAAGTTTTGCCCCAAGTCTTTCAATGAAGTATGACTTGTAACTTTTGAGTCAGCAGGTAATGTCTTTATTTTTGTGGAAAGTGGGAAAAAAATAAATAATTGCAGTTATTCCTCTGGTGGGTAAAACGTTGAACCATTCTGTTGTTGAATGAATGTTCATTTTGTGTTCATCTTTGCTGTGGGATTCGTGAGTATAGGTGAGGTTGCCATGATTTTATTGTTTGTTGTGAAATTCAGGGAGGGCGTCACTTAGCATCAAGCTTTTTCACGTTCAATTTCTTAAATCGTGTTTTAATAAGAAATTATTACAAGATATTATTTTAACATTGCTCACATTTACCCTGGAAACTGTGCTGATGAGCCTTCCCCCCATCTTGATCAAAATTTAAACAGAAGAATGACAGTACATTGGAGTTGCACCTTTTCAGAGGAGTCCTGGCAAAGGTGTCCAGGCTGGACCGAGTCAGAAGGTTCCGCATAGTCACCTGTCACCTCTCTTCATCTTCGGCTGTGCTCCACGTGTATGTACCAAGCCATAGAGATAATTGGGATTTGCTCCCAGGTAGCTTCTTTCTTCTCCTGTCATTGGACTAAAATCTTTGACATGTCAAAACAAATGCCTTAAATTTTAATGAAGTCTCTGAAAATGTAGTTGGTATTGAAGAATTTATTTTATTTCTAATTTTAGATATAAAATAGATTTTGTCAGCTCAGTCTCATCTTTGGAAAGGAGCTGCCTTTCCCCTTTGGGTCCCAGTGATTTGTCATTTTATTCCAAGCGCTGAAGAAGTATGACAGAAAGAATATCATGAGGAAAATATTCAGACCAATCTTGGCTATAAAATTCAATGTAATTTTATGTCTTGCCTTTGCAGAGCTTAGTGGAATGTTGAAAGGCATAAACAAATTAATCATGTTTCTGTGACTTTTAATAGACATTTGTTGTTTCTTTCCCCTCATAAATGGTAGAAGAAAAAGTTATAGGTTATTTTTCTAAAAGGCACAGGTTTTGAAGCCTTAAATACTACATTAAGTCCATTGTTGCCTATAATGTCTCCTAGTCCTCTGTCAAAATATATTTAAATTGGTTTTCCACTGGATGAGACCATGTCTTCTATGGATAAATTACATCATGCCATTTAACAACGTTGAGCAATTTGAAATGTGTCCACTTGATTTAAAAGACTGAATTTTATTCTTGTTGACTTTTCCCCTTTTTGGTTACTAGTAAATCAAGTCCTTTCCAGGATTAAAAATGTTTCATAGTATTTTTGTATAGAGTTTTGTGATTATTTTCTTCCCAAGGAGAGAAGATGGTTTAAATGGTTATATGGAAGAATTGTTTGGGTCCAGTCATTTATGAACCGGAGTCTCCAGGTTCCCAGGTGATGGGTCATGATTGACTGTCATTCTTCAAGACCAATTGGGTCAACTGTCATTTGACATCTGTCAGTAGAACTACTTTCTGTGGCTCATGGTCATTCCTAATGGAAGGCTATTGTGCAAATCATTTCTCTCTTCCTCATGAAAGTAAATTTCCTGGAAGTTGGGGTGGGAAAGATGACTTCACTGGCAAGTTTAAAGTCAGTGTATTGCTCACATTTCCTTTTTACACAGGAGATATGTAGAGTAGGTCTTCCTCTTGAGACAAATTAAAATATCCTCATATCTCTTTTATCATAACTGTGGATATTATCTCAGATTTACAGGACCAATTCCTAAATTCAGGTTGCCCTAAAGAAAAGGTCCCAAGGTGAGTAAACTTCAACAACAACAACAACAACAAAAACCCAACACCTGATGCATTCATTGGATGCTAAAATGGATTTCATCCTCACATTGACTGGCCAGAGATAGCACTCTTGCTAGATTTTATTTCTTTTAGCTTAACATTTTCAGATGAGTTCATTTTAGGATCATAAATGAAGGAAGTAAAACTTGAAGATAGGGACAAATAATTGAAAACATGATCACAGTGGATATTGATGTTACCATCACAACTGATAGTACTATTGCAGTTGTCTAGATCAGAGACCAGCAAACTTTTGCTGTAAAGAATCAGGTAGTAAATATTTTCAGCCTTGCAGGACATGTGGTCTCTGTTGTAACTCTGTAGCATGAAAGCAGCCACAGACAATATGTAAACAAATGGGCGTGGCTGCATGCCAATAAAACTTTATTTATACACATGAAAATTTGAGTGTCATTTAAATTTCACTTGTCATGACATATTCTTCTTTGGTTCTTTTCTCAACCATGTAAAAATGTAGAAACATTCTTGGCTCACAGGCCTTACAAAAAACAGGTGCTGGACTAGATTTAGCTTGGGAGCTGTGGTTTGCTGACCACTAGTTTTAATCACTGCCACCCACAAGCAAAACTATTCAGAAGAATCTGCATATAGATTCTTGGCCCGTTAGGTGCTTACCACCTCAAGAGTTTCTCAAGTCTCAAGTCTCAAGTCTCTACAGATGTTCAGGAAGGAACTAAATCATCACCCTCCCTTGATTTCATCACCTACACATAGGCAAAGCCAGATACTCTTCTACGTTCCTCTTGTAGTTTGGGACTCAATTCTGGATATTGATTAGCAAATGATAAAACTAAAATATGTGAATAGGTTCGAATTCAACCAGCAAGATTGATTTAAACACCTTTTTTGTTGGGATTTGTGTAATACTTCTTGCTAAGGTAAATGGATTTGGAGGTAATATTCATTCTTATATACAGATCCATTTAAAGTAACCCTAGTATCCCCAAGTAGGGGCTGTTGATGTATAAGAGTAGTTTCAGCAGGGATTCTTGAGTCCCAGCCCTGGAGAGGGTCACCTGATCCATTTGCCTGTGTCCAGGCAGCACACACTTCCATCCACACACATTTACCAAATCCTATTTTGAGATCTACTGGGCTACAAAAGACAGTTAGGATTCCTTTAATGTTTGGTGGCTTGAGAAATGGACCTCCAATTTCCTTGAATAAAATGTCCTAGCTAGGCTTTTAATTTGTTGAAATTTTCCTCGTCTTATTAATGAGACTTAGAAGAAGAACTCTGTGTAAAATAGCTTGTGGGTATTGGTAGATTTGGCATAGAGCAGGGCATTATTTCCTTTATCTCAGATGGCTGCTTTCAGATTACTACTGGTTGGGTTAAATAAAAGGGTTAAACCAGTGGGAGTTCTGTAAACCTCAACTTTGTGTCACAAGGCAGGAGTGATCATTGCCGCCTTCGCAAGTTTGGGCCTTTGTTGTTAGAGCTATGGAGGTTAGAACCCACACTGGTGTTCCATCTTCCTGGCACCTCACTTTTCTTGGCTTCTCCAGGCTTGCACTGAAGAGCTCTGGGGCCCAAAGCTATCAAGATGGCTAGGTGAGGAAAGCAGGGGCTAGCCTAGGGAAAGTGGAGGTGAGGATTGTGAAGGCACACTGTCTGAATTACCTCCTTTCTCAGCTTTTCTCTTATTCTGTCCCCTGTGTGATCTGCCAACCAGCTTGCTCCACAGCTTGACAATGGGACTTTTTCATATTACCATGATGAATCTGAGTGGGCAAGAGAATCTATTAATATTTAAACTGGAGAGGACCCAGAGCATTTCAGAAACTGTAAACACTCAGAATACTAACAATCATCACCCACAGCGTTAGGTTCTGCTATGTTAATGGGTAGGGTAGATTATGCTGCTTCAGTTCCTAAAATTCAGGAAGTTTTTGCAAGGATGGATCGGCTCAATCAGTTTTATACTCTGGAAGGATGAAATGTTCTTACCAGAGTTAAAAAAAAAAATCAAAACCTATTTGTTCGAAATGGCCTAAAAATGATTTTATAGTTGCTGTTTACCATACATACTGGAATGTTTTTCAAAAAATTATTTCTAGGGATCACATGTTAGGCAATGCTTTTTCCAGTAGGAACAAGGCTGAGGGCAAGGAAGGAGAAAATGACAAGAACTGTCAGTCATTGCGTTTCCGGTGTGCAGGTGGAGTGTGAAAGATCCAGTGGCCTGTAGATCAAAACCCAGCTCTCAAATACAACATTCTCAAGATTCACCCACGGCCTCATTGCCTTGTTTAAAAAGATCCATGGTCAGTTTGATTGTTTTAGGCATCAGCTGTGTCTCTGAACCACCCATCTGATACGGCCTTCCTCCGACTGTCACATCCCATCAACGGATTGCGTTTATCCTCCCTTCCATTAGCTTTGCCTCAGCCTTTATCTTGAACAGATGCTCGTTTGGGGCGCACTTACCTAGCACTCCTGCCACCGTCTGCCACAGCAGGATGCTCTTCCACTATCTGCCTTCTTCCTTGAATCTACTATGCAGTCCTTTCCACCCACTCCCCCAAATCCATGTTCTTCTTTGAATATGAGTTCGGGGGCTGGTTTGCACTGTTGTGTATCTGGTAACTTCTGGTTGGATTGGTTAGGTTGCTGATTCAAATGCATTCAGAAGGAAGGAGAGCATTTCAAACATCTGACTCCTCACTGTATGTCCTTCAAGCCCAGTCCTGTTGGCTGTGTGCACCTGCTTACAATCTCTAGATATTTTAAAAATAGCATCGGTATGTCCCAATAAACCAGCCCCTGGTTATTGAGCCCATGGGCCCTTCCTATCCTCGAGTCTCCTCCTCCTTCCACTCACTGTTTTCCTTAGTCACCTTTCTTTCATTAGAATCATTTCCTATCTTTATGCTCCTTAAAGGCAGGAACTATGTCGCATCATCTCTCTGTCATGGGCTGAAGAGTGCCCCCCTCCAAAGAACGTCTACATCCTAACCCCTGGAACCTGGGAATGTTACTTTATTTGGAAAAAAAGGGCCTTTGCAGATGTGACTAATTTAAGGCTCTTGGGATGAGATGATCCTGGACTATGCACGTGGGCCCTAAATCCAATAACAAGTATTGTTATCAGAAACACACAGAAGGGAAGCTAGACACGCAGCAGGTGATGTGAAGATGGAACCAGAGACTGGAGTGATGGGACCACAAGCCAAGGAAGCTGACAACCCCCAGAAGCTACAAGAGGCATGGGATGGATTCTCCCCTAGAACTTCTGGTGGGGGATGGCGCTGCCAACACTCTGATTTCGGACTTCTGGTCTCCAGAACTGTAAGAGAATAACTTTTCTGTTGCTGTAAGGGATCCTGTTTGTGGTAAGCTGTTACATCAGCCACAGGGAATGAATATGTTCTCTAGTCGTGGTACCTGGCACAGGACCTGGCAGAAAGATGAGTTCTTAGTGAATTTTCCTACACCGATAAAAGATTTGTGACTGAAGCGTTTACAAAGGGAAGTCGGGGAGTGTGGGTACGAATAAGCCAGGTTTACTTATCCTCACTTTGCCTGTTCACTCCGTATTGAGCTTAGTAAAATATTCAGGTTTAATGACAAGACTGTGTGCCTGAGTATTGTTACTGGAACTTTGGAAATGCACTGGAACATAGCATATTCTGCATTTTATTGCCCCATTTATCTCTCAGTGGTGAGAGTGATTTTCTAATAGAATAAGTTTTCCATCTTTATGCTTTTAAAAATGAGAGCTATCCCGCTTTCCCCGGCAGGCCAGAGTGTCTACATTCCAAGAACCATCTCCTTACTGCATCAGAGGCCCATTTGGGCAAATTCTGGGCTGCCATATAGATGTGGCTAAAAGAAACTCATATGTGTATTGTCATCTGGCCACCGACGCAGCCGGATAGTCGTGGTATCGTCAGTCAAATTCTGATCTTTGTGATTTGTGAAGTCCAGATTTGCTCGGAACACTGTAGCAGGTAACAGCTTGTGTTCAGAGAGTATGTAGGTGTAAAGAGAAGCACAGTAGACAATTACATCCAACATTAAAAGTAGAAATAATCTAAAGTCAACATATTCAGATTACTTGGAGTGATTAAAAAAGAATAAGCCATTATCCACCATGCTGGAAAACCTCGAAGGTTTTATTCTCAATATTTTTACATTAATACAGATGCTTTTTATTTTGTGCTGAGAAAAACAATCTGTTACACATAATGTAACTTTAATATACAACATAGAAACTCATCCTAAATTAGTTACAACAAGGACCTACAAAAAACTTCATAGGAAAAAAAGTTACCTAATATTGCCACCATTTTTGTTTAGACTGACCCTGTCAGACCCTGTCACCAATGCTCCGCTCTGTAAACAATGGTTATTTCCATGTTCCGGGGAATCGTTAATAATAGGGGCGCTAAAATCAGCCTAAAAAGTTCTAGCACATCACTATATACTGTACAGTCCTCAAAAATAATTTATCGTACTGTTTCTAAAAAAAGGTACTAGGGTTCTTTTGCTCTGTTTCCATAGTCTGGAGCTGCACGCGAGCACTTTGTCTAACAGTCTAAAAACACGAGAACTGAACTGGAATTCACAATCACAGAGATGAGGTGGTGGAGTCGAGAACTTCCCGCCCATTGCACACCGTTGGGACGTAGGTGCTCGCAGAAGCTGGAAAACAAAGCAGGTCAGAAAATTCAGTGTTAGTCAAGTGAGTCACATAGGTAATGGAACGGATAATCCTAGACAGTAGTGAAAAGTAAGTTCAAAATCCATTTTAATTTAGCTTTGGAAAAAGCTAAGTGACTTAATGCTATAGTAGGTCAACTTTCTCAATACGTTCTGCTCAAAATTAGTTTGTATCCTGGCACATACTCCACTCATGTCGTCCCTCTTGGAGAGAGTTTATGAGCATCATCATTGTTGAAAGGTGTCACTTGTGGGTTTAAAATTAGCTTTGGTAAGCTATAAACTGGTTAAAACAGAATGTACAAAATTGAAGCTCACTGCAATTTTCTTAAAGATTGTTAAATTAATTACGGTTTTTAGTACCTCAATTACTTTTGTTCTTTCTGGGCAGGGATGCCTCTTACGTAGTCTCACGAGTCATCTGTGAACTCCACTGCCTTACAGAATGGTTTGATGCATTTTCATTGCTCAAGTGGATAACCTCTGTGAACACTCTAGCAAGGGCTGGGGTGCTGAGAACTCAGTTTCTTAACAGTTCTCAGAAGGGAAGATGTTCCAAAGGGACGAGACTCTTGCTAATGAATAGTGACGACAGTGTCAGGGTGTGAGTATAATATGGGTATGTATATTCGTTCTTTTTATGGCATTTAGTTTTCCTAGATGCAATTCATATCTCTTGTTACTTTAAAGGTTTTGTTTTTATGAGAAATCTACAGTCAGCTTTGTCTTTTTACGAACGAGGACAAAACCAAAACAAAACAAGGAGCCCCTTCTCCATGGGCTTCACAACCATGTAGCCAAGAGAATAGGGATGGCCTTACATTTCCTTTTAGAGCTGTTTATGTGGCATCCGTTGGCCTGTCCATGATGATATGCTTTGCTGAGAAGGAACTGATTTTCTTGGCTCCCTGACCGGTCAGCTGTCCCATTCTTTAAGTGCATATCTCTTGGTTAATAATCGTATAAGCTCATTTCCTGCTGAAGTAGTCATGCCTGATAGTGGAAATATTCTTGCCCCATAAAATGACATTTTCCATAGGATTTTCTTTAAACACAGAGCAGACACTAATTATAAACTTTGAGATGATACGCTCAATCAACATATTTGGGGCACTGAAGTCTTTCAGCAGGCTCATCACTAGGGAACCGACAACTTCTCCATTTTGCGTTGATTACCTGGCTAGCTGTGTAAGAAAAGCCATAATGACAAGTCTCTGTGTTTGTGTGAGGTTACAGCAGAGTCCTGTGACATGCTAACTCTTGGAGATATTTTTTCTTTGGTCATTTTTAGGATCAGGTTCAATTTTCTTTACAATATGATCCCAAGGTACAACGTTGGGAGAAAAGATGGCATAATCTACCTTTCTATAGTGAAGACATTAGAACACAGCATTGTGCCAGTTAAATACTGGATGGAAAGGGATAATGATAATAATTTCAAATGTGAGGGATTTACTTTATTCCTTGTAAAATTTCTTCATACTTATGTAACTCTACCTTCATGAATGCTAGGTAAGGCAAGAGAAAGAACAAGGTGAGGTGACGTTCAACCACTGTTGGGTGGAAACGTGGGAGGCATGCTAGGCTCTTCAGTATGTGCGTCTGCCGGCGTTCTCTCTGGTTCCATATAGCAACTCGACATCCCCATGTGGATGTTTAATAGACATCTCATAAGGAAGTAGCCAGAGAGTAACTCTTGATCCCCTAACCTGTCCCCATTTAGTTGTCTTTTCTTCAGCGAATGGTCTCACTGTCCAGCCAGTGGCCCAAGCTAGAAGTCTAACAGTTACACTTCCTTCCTTCTTTGTCCTTCCTCCCAAGTCAAACCAGTCATGTGGCCCCCTCTCCACATCCGCCTACCATCTGTGCATCCACCGCCTTGGGCCACACCACCATCATGTGGCTGTTGGCTACCAGGACAGTTGTGCCGCTGGTGTCTCTGTTTCCACTCTTGCTCCCCTGCCACGCATTCTCCGTACAGCAGTGACAGTGTGTTGAAATGTCAGTCACCTCCTTGTGCTCCCCTAATGGCCTCCTTTGTGCTCTCCTTCCTCCAGATTACACACCCTGGGGTGATTCAGACCATGCCTGTTTCTCTGCATTCATTTCTTTCCACGGTTTCTTTTCCCCACTTTGTTTGCGTTTGTCCTCAAGCATGGCGGATCTCAGCGACAGCAGGCCTTGGCAGTAGCCACTGCTTCTGCCGGGAATGTTCTTCCCTCTCTCCATCACATGTGTGGCTTCTTCTTGTCATCTACAACTGAAATATCACCTCCTGAAAAAGGCTATCATCAGGCCACCTAATTTAAAGAGCCAACTGGTTATTCCTTGTCACATTACCTAATTTTGAAAACTGATGTTTTTCTTGCCTTTTTTTTTTTTTTTTGGTTAGTGTCTTATGTCTATTAATACTGTTGACTAGAAAATATGCTCTTTCTCATTATTTTATCCCAATTGCTGGTCATGGTATAGAGCCTCTATAAATATGCTCTGAATGACTGTATAAATGGTTGCATTTCAAAGAACAGGGGAAACCAATGGAAGTTTCGAGAAGAAAATAATCTTTTCACATGAAGAAGTGACCAGGAAATAGACATACGGGCAGCCTTGTTTTGGGACAGGTAGGCCTGTTTGCATCTCCAGCCACACTGTGACAGTGACCGTCAACCGCCCCTGTGGGGAGAATTGGTTCAGGCTCTGTACATCCCGTGGCAGGCCAGGGACCTTTGACATTCTGACGAATCTCGTCATCTTTTCCAGGCTCAAGTTTTATGATTTCTGTGCAAGTTTTCCATTTTCAGAGCTTGAAGAGGAATGATAGGTCATGGGGGTGAGTCTAGGAGAACCAGGGACTGGTACGCCCATGCCCCTCTGTGTCTATCTTGGATCAGTCTGATAGCCTTCCTGCCGGCACTTTGAAAGATCGTATCAGAAACCTATTGTGATATTCACCACACTATTTTGGAGCTTGGTGTAATGCTGTTCTTAAGTGTGATCTTATGATTTTTCTTGCTCACCGCATTCTAATTTCTAAACAATTGAGTGTATCTTGACTAGGTGGGTAAGAAGGACAGGGGCTACAAAGGTGGCTGCATGGAAAATCCTAAGTTATAGTCTCAAATCATGTTCCCCTGGACCCCCCCCCCCCCCCGTAGATACCGTTATGGAAATCTGTAGAACTTTGACTCACCTACTTGCGTCACAGGGACATTGAAGGGAACACCCTATGAGAAAACGTCTATACTCTTTGAAAGGAAGATAGAAATTCACAGCAATGGCAGGCCTTGGCAATACGCATAATCCAAATTCAAGTTGGTTTGGTTTTGTTTTGTTTTACCAGGAATAATGACAGCAAACCCCCTCCGTAAGACTCTTTCTGTAGTTATTTCTTCCCCAGCCATTTTTAAGTGTATTGAAGGGAACGGTAACTTGTATTTTTCTGCTTCTCTTTTAGTGTTTCATCTGTAGCTTCTGCCAGTGCATTTTATTTTATTATGTAAAAAATATCTTCATTTTTGTACGTGCTGCTGAATATAGTAGAGGAAATTACTGTTTTATGAGTTTACTATCTCAATTACTTTGCCTTTCATAAATATTTTACATATGCCTCCCATCTTCGCCCATCTGTTATTCCCCAAGGTAGTGAAATCTGGGGGAGAGCAAAGTACTATAATTTCCATGTGTGTGTTTGTGATGAGCTTTTGCTATTATTCTAACGAAATTCTCATGAGGTTTTTAATGGTGTAAGTTTAGCCCATTTTCTTAAGTGCGGTTAAGCCGATTTCTATAATCATACTTTCTGTCAGAAATAAGAGGTATGCTGGCTTATTTTTGGCTCTGCCAGGGGTGGGGGCGTGGGGGGTGGTGAACAGCCGCTGTTAGTCACTCCAGGCTAAGGTGGTGTGATGCAAAGTGAAAACCGAAGATAGTGGAAAAGGACCTAATAAGTTCCACTATTGATCACAAAAGGGCGATTCACACCCATCAAAAGGCAGATTTGACTTCACACCCTTTGGGGAGGCATTGAAAATCAATGCAGCCAAGTGGCAGCTTTGTCTCGCACTGTGAAATCCATTTCTCTTCCACCCGTAATGCACAGGCTGGCCAGGCTTTGGAGAAAATGACCCCATTTTTTCAGGTACCTGGGCCCTCAATCAATGCTAAACATATTTATTTAATAGATTCTTACGGACGCCAAGTCTGTTAGTCAATTTAGTGGCTGAGACTTGATTCCTGAGAACCAGTGTGTTACTCTAACTGTGTGTAATATAGCAGACTCGGGGAAAAAAGTAAAACAAACATTTAAACAGAACAGACATTCCAGTTTGTTCCCATCTGTTCTGTTTCCTTGCTCCTGGTAACCCCAAATAATTTTTCCCAGCATGTCTGCTTGTTTAGATATTTTAATGCTATGGTCATGGAATTCGGTTTCTACAAACTGTTTGTTGCTTTGTCCTTCTGCTTTGTTATTGAACCTGTTTTCTTACTCATCACCTTAATTTTACTTGGACTAGGGCCCCAAGGGCCCATTCCAGATGTTCGTCTGCTGATTAATACAAGTTGTCTGTGCAGATGATGACACTACTAGCCATCGTTTTGGTAGCCTTGCTATGTCTGATTTCACAGTGGAAGTTATTAAGAAAGGAGGCTAGATTCTTCGGGTAATGGTCTTAAATTGTTAACAGTAGATCTAAGAGGAAGTCATATTCATGACGATGTGGGTTAAAAAATCTACAGACCCAAGATTTAATTTCCAAATGTGGAGTTAGAGCTTATGAACGCAAAGCCTTCTTCATTCGGTGACTTATTTATCGTGAGACAAGATTCACAGAAGGAAAAATATGGCATATACTTTTTTAAAACCCAGAATACAGCTTAATTACCTTATCAGCAGAAATTCCACTTGGTCTCCAACTAAACACCCTAGTCCACCGTTGCCACGACATACTGTCATGCTTTCTTTCCTTTTTAAAAATATTTTTATTTATTTATTAAGTAGGCTCCACACCCAGCATGGGGCTCGAACTCACAACCCCAAGATCAGGAGTCAGGTGCTCTACCTGCTGAGCCAGCCAGCCACCCCTGTCATGCTTTCTTTCCAATCATGTTCTGTCACTCTCTCCTCCCTCCCTCAAGGTGTACGAAAGTAGATGTGCAATAAATAATTTGAAAACGGAAGGACTTAATAATTTTTTGTGCTATTCTATTTTGCATTCTTTTGTTTCCTCTTAGTTAGTTGCCCAACATCTCTGGTTTTTCCTCTTTCTTACCCAAATGTGTTTTCAGGCAAGGATCAGAAGCTCCTTCACCCTGAGGCTCACACAGCTCCTAAGAGCTGCATGTGTTGCTTTGTGGAGGGATCAAAGTCAGGCCACAAGTGTTAAACTCTAATAAACTAATGTCAGGCATTTGTCCTCTCTTCTAGTGCCGCTGATCTTGTCAGCTTCACCGTCAGATTACATGCAGCATCTGAACACTTCCCTAGCTTCCATCTTCTGTCCTGCCCGCACAGCCTGAGTGATGAGGGCGATGCTTTTAAATCAGGTCATTCCACACCCTTGGAGCGTGTTTCCCAGTTCTTTCAGGAAAAAAGGAAAAGTTATGACAGTGATTTCCAAGGTCTTTCTGTTCTGCCCCTCTCTGTCCTCATCTCCTCTTACTTTCATCCTTCGTCATTTCCCTCTCGGCCTTTCTGCTGTTCTTCCAGCTGTGGACCTTTGCATTTGCCCAGACATGGACAGGGCTCCCTTGTTCCCTTTCCTTCGTGCTTCTGGTCAAACGGCACCTTATCAGAGAGTCTTTCCTTGGCCACTGTATAAAAAACAGGAACCTTGTGTCCCCAGGCGGCCCTGTTTGTCCTTGCCTCACATTATCTTCTCCATGTCGCTTATCAGCACCTGATTGATTATGTATTCTTTGTTTGGCTGTTTCATTCATTGCCACATCCTCAGTGCCTAGAGCTGAGCCTCAGCCCCAAAGCTTCTTGAATGAAGGAGTAAATTATCCGTCAAAATGATCACAATTACATACTAAGGGGTCCCTGTTCCAAAGCCACTGACATTACTCTAGGTAGGGAAGACATTAAAAAAAATTTCCATATATAGGCATTTTCCCATTCTAGGGATATAGATATTTCCATTTATGGATGTTCTCAGTGAATTTCACTTAAACAAAATGAAAAGGAACTTGGAAGGAGAAATAGTACAGAATAAATTGATGTTAGACTCTTTGCTTGCTTTAAGGCATTGACCATCTGAAGTCAATGTACGGGCAGTATTTGATTATATACATATTACAAATTCACACCTATGCCAGTAGAACAAGATGCTGTCATGTGTGGCATTGAAGAGAAGCCTTCTAATTTAAAAAAGAAATCATTGAATTTGCAGATGCTAAGATTCTCGCTGTCAGAGTAATCTCTGAGATACACTTTGAGCTGAGGCAGAAAATCCAGAGAGGCCAGAAGAGCCACATAGCCACTTTTGAGAGTTTTATCTGTGACTTCACTTATCAAATTCCTTAAAGTGTCTAACAAAGAGGGCTCTGGTTTGCCCATCCTGAAATATGGTCATTAAGAGTAAATGATCCTTAGCATTCTCTTCCAGCTCGAGTCCCTTTGGTCACTGTTATTAAAGAAGGTAGGCTGTGGCACCTGGGTAGCTCAGTCAGTTTGGCGTCTGCCTTTGGCTCAGGCCCTGAGCCCAGGGTCCTGGGATCAAGTCCCACATCGGCCTCCCTGCTTCTCCCTCTCCCATTCTCCCTGCTTGTGTTCACTCTCTCTCTGTCAAATAAATAAATAAAAATCTTAAAAAAAAAAAGGTAGGCTATATTTGCTTAGGGGAAAACCTAGTGAAATATTAGAGATAAAGAGAAAATGATTAAAGGGTTGCAGAAAGGCAGTTGTGAGACAAATACAATGGAAATGTTATGTAGAAGAAAGGGGAAGTGTGAACATCTATTCCTTAATACATGTAGGGTTACCTATGAGAACCAGGGCCTCTCTCTTCTCCCACCCTCAAGGAGGAAGGGGTGCAAGAGGACGGAATGAGGTTCTCAGGCATCCTATGACTTTCCCTTCCAAAGGGAAAATGGATTGGCATCTCTCTGATGTGGACGTACTAGGTCCATTCTGCCTGGAAGCAGCAGATGGCATAGCTTGCTGAATACTCTAGGCTCCTCCTGGATTGGCCAGCCAGGATTTATGTGTATAATATACTTACGCCTGTGGCAGAGAAGACCATCAATTCAGACTGCGTTGCCAAATAACTTGCTAATTTGCCTGGCCGGTCTAGTACACAGTGTCATTATGGGACTCCCTCGACTGTCAAGTGTAGGCATATTATGCTGATTTTCTGGACTTGCACTGTCAAGAAGAAACTTGGGCATTCTGTGCCTTTTTTTTCCTTTTATAAAGTCATATTCAGACTTGAGCAATGGCTTGCCCCCTTTTAACTGGGGTATCTTCAAAGGCTTGGCCATTGGTAAATGCAAAGTCTGGTCCTCATATGCTTGCTTTCAGTTGCTGCAGCTCTGGAAAATTATAGCATGACTCTGAAAGACTGTTCACTTGATCTTTTTATACCCCTGCTCCTTATAACGTGAAAAGCCTTTGTAATAAAGAATAATTCTATTAATGAAGACGTCCACACTTCACCACCTAGACAAGTGACTTTCTGAAAAAGGTTTTGGCAGAAGAAATCAATCTCCATATGCCAGCGGCTCCTCCGGGACCCAAATCTGAGCATCATTAGTTAGCAGAAGCCTCTTGACTGTTCTTAATGATAATGGCGTACATACATCTGAACGATCATGAGCAAGAGAAGCACACCCCCTCCCCCAGAGAACCAAGTCTGGATGCAGAATGGCTCCAAGGACGATTGGGTACCCCCCATTTCTCACCTCTCTCTCCCCACTCTGGGCTGATACGAGCTCATATTAGTGTCAACAACATTCTGACCTGCATGGGTCCCCTAGGGTTTTATGCTGCATAACCTCACGTGTACATCCCGCTTGTCTCCTTCAAGATTTTGCAGCTCGACTTACACTCGCAGCGTGCGTGCTTGATTGCCTGTCTTTGGGAACCGGCTCTAGGAAGCCCTTTTGCTTCCAAAGCTGAACAAAATAAAGAATGGTCTCTTCCTTCTCATTCAAACATGAAGAACGTTTGCTTATGTGTGTGGGTGTAGAAGCAGCATTATAAGTATGAATTTAGGATTTTTAGGGTCTCTGAGTTAACTGCTATTAGAAGGAATATTCCCAGTTTCAGTAACTGTCTTGTGTGGACAGGTACTTCTGTGCCAGACATGCCTTCTCTGGAGGGTTCCAGAGAGAGCTGGGGGAATAGTAGCTGCACAGGGCTGTGGCCGTGGGCATCACGGGGCAGAGGATGGGAGTTCAGAGCACGTCTTCCCCTCCGATCTCAGTGCCTGCTTCCTCCGCGAGGGTCCTCTCAGAGGCTGTCCCTGCTCTGCACTGATAATAGGAGATGAAGCAGGCAGCATGGTTTAGGCTGGGGCTCTCAAAATATTTTCCTTGGGCCACTTCCATTGAACCAGCTGGAGCATCTGTTACAAACCAGATTGCTTTTGACCCAGACCATATGACTCAGCATATCTCTGGGTGGGGCCTGGGAACACCATTTCAAAGAGGGTTTTTTTCCTTTGTCTTTTTGGTACACAGATATTGGGAGCCATTGGCCTATGGGTGTACTTAACAGAGAAAAATTAATGTTCCCTTCATTTTTATTATTTTGACTCCCACTGTGTATAGATAATCAGATCCAACTAAAATTATGCTCTTTTTCACTTAGCAGGATATAAACATTTTGTAGAACATGAGTTTTCCAAGATGTCCCTAACCACGTCATTTCTTCCATGCCTGCTTCTAAGTTTGGTTATGCTTTTCCATCTTTCTGGAGCAATTGCTCAGCTTTTAAAATCCAATACTATTACTTTTTCTGCTATCAGCCACCTTGGCTGCCGTCAGGTGGCTCACCCAGGCTCCTAAGCGCTGCAATATTTCTGCTACTCTCGCCTGCGAATGAAGTGGGGATGGATTTGGCTGCACCTTCTGGCCCGGGTAGCTTCTTGGCATTAACAGGATTGCCTGTGTCCGGTCTTTGTGATTCCTGATAAAACTGCAGTAGTGGAGTAAGGATTGGATGGGTGTGTCATAATAAAAATGGCCACAAGTTCTTTCAGAGGTGGGGGATCTGTGTCCCTTCCTTCAAATGTGGACAGGCTTTCTCATCCTCTCTACGATTCCATGTGATGAGGCATCCTGCCCAGCTGCCAAGTCTAAGAGTATAGCTACTGTGGGCCTCCAGATCAGCTCAGCCCCAGCTGAAACCACAGAAGGACCCAGTCCAGGCCTCACAGAGCAGGTGAACAGCTCAGCCAAGCCCTGCCTGAATTCCAGGCCCACCAAATCATGAGATGATAAAAGGGTTATTGTGGTTTGTTCTTATTTTTATTTTTTTAAAGGGCTATTGTTTGGAAGCCACAAAAATTTGGGGACATTTGCTACGTGGGAATAGCTAACTAGGTGTATGTGTGTGTTGTGGGATTAACCCTGTTGCTACACTAACTTATTCTCATCAACACACGGAGTTGTTGTTTTTACATCTGGAGGGATTAAATTAGAAAACCAGCAGCAAATTGGTAACAATAACTCAATACAATAAAATGCCTGCATAATACTTACCAGAACATAAATTATGTGCCAACTAGGTAAACGTATGCTTTACCTAATGAACTCAGAGCAATTTAAGGATATTTCTTGATTTATAAAACCATGTACTTCCTGCTATTTAGGAGGGAAATGAATATAAATTGAGCTGAATATATAATGGGGGAAACAGGCATTGGAAATTAAACAGGTTGCTTAAATTGTCACCACAGTGGGTCAGTGGCATGGTCATCCATAAACTAGATCCCCTAGACCAGTGTCTTTCAAACTTCTTTGGTTGCAATTCACAGTAATAAACATTTTACCTGGACCTTGTATATATACATATCACCTCTGGAGCAAACTTCATGAAATCCTACTTACCCTCATTACATACAATGCTCTCTAATATATTTTATTCTATTTTCTTCTGAAAAATGCTGGCCAAACATACTGCATAAATTTCATGACCCAGTCATGGGTTACACACAACAATATGGACGACACTGGTCTATACACTGAGTTTCATGGGACCAGGGTGTCTGTCCTTTTCACCACTACGTACACAGGTGCTTAGAAATTTCGGTTGCATAGAGGATACTCAAGCATTTAATGAATAGTGAATTCCATGACTGTAGTTCCAATTTATTAAAATGGGTAGGATATTAATCACAGGTCAGGAAACCCGGTGTCGATTCTTGAATCATCGTATATCTTTAAGGAGTACCTCCTGTATCTTCTCATCTGTGAAATGGAACTTGTCATGTCTAGTACCCATGGAATAAAATGAGCCCACAAGTAAAGCTATTTTGAATAAAAGATAAAGAATTACAAATAATGGATTAATGTATTTGTTACTTCTATACTTTGAAATGCCTAGAGGTATCACATGAATACTTCTTCACCTTATTATTTTAATACCACTTCATTAATATAGATTAGAGGAAAAACTATTTTAAAAATGAGATCTTTTTTGAAGAAAAACATTTACTTAAAATTTCATCGAGTAACAAAATTGTTCTAAAACGTTGGGCTGGGTGGATGCTGACTTTGAAGTATTAATTAGGCCGCTAGCAGATCAGCATTCTGACGGGAAGCGGGGAAGCGTACGGAGGTACATTGGGATCAAAATACATTATTTTTGTGTAAATGGATATTTTTGAAATTCTGAAGAGAGACTCGTTTGGGTCAGGTGCCCTTGTTATTCCTTGAAGAATGTATTAATTCCTAGTATATATACATTAGGAAATGATGCCACTTCAAAATTACTGAGGTTTGCATGTATCAATGTCTGTGGAAGATTTAGGGACTTTGTTAAATTGCTTCAATAACAACCAGGAACTCTGAACTCTGAGAACAAAACGACTTTTGCTTGGAAGTAAATCTTGCAGCACAGCCTGGGGTAACTTTCCTATTGTTCTCCCGGTAAAGCCTACCTGGGACCTGACTTCCTGGGAACTTTCCCAGCTTGCAGGACGAGTGAATTGGCATCATACAGTAGTTTGATGCACTGCCTTTGAAACCAGACAAACTGACTCTAAATCCTGGTTCGGCCACTTTCAATATGCGGGATGACGGTTTCTTGATGTCCGGCATTGTGTGCATTGAATAAGATACAGCACACATGCACACGTGTGTGTAACCTTGAGCACCATGCCCGGCAGATGGAAATACTCAATTGAGGCTAGTTCCTGTTCGCTGCTCTTACCCCTGCTGTTTTTCTTTGTTATTGCCAGTTCTTGTCTGGACTAGTTAGCTGTTACAGTCAGGCTCTAGAAAAGAGATTTGTTTGCTCAAGAAATAAGCAGGTTTTTCTAAGGTCCAGGGAAAATTATTTTACAAGTTTTACCATGTCCTGGGACTCAGCCCTGGGGACACCTGGCAATTGCGGCTGGAAAGACAGTCACATCCCTATCTCCACCCGGGAGTGGCAGATACAGTGCAGTCCTGCATGTTTGCTTCCAGCCGGCAGGCTTGCCTTTGTTTGCTGGGGGAAGGGCAGCCGTGTTACATTTCATACTTTGTTGCAGAAACTGGGGCACTAATGTGATTGCTCACTCTGTGATGCTGAGCTATTTTGAGGCATCCTTTCTGATCGACTCGAGGCAAACTGGTGAAGTAGTCATTTGTCTCTGTCACTCCAGTCTTCCTTCCCCCTCCCGTGGCTTCGCCCCTCCTCCCCCCTCACCCTTCTGTCAGTGAATTTCTCCTGCTTCATACCACAGAGATGCTGAAAATGGCTTCAAAGGCTGTCCGTCCCTTTTAGGTACATTGTGCCTAAGAATTAAATGAATGATTCGCTAAGGGTAGTGTTTCAGATATTTGCAGGCCAGCAGGAGAGACCGCTGTGGACTGGGGGGGTTCCTCTGTTGTCCTGCACTTGACACTGTTTCTCAGCTGGCTCGCAGCTGAAAAGCATCGTGTCACTGAAGCAGGAAGGAGATGTATGCCAGCATTTTTCCAGGTGTGTTCCATGGGAACACATTAGCTGGCGTAACTGTGGTCGACTACATTTAAGAAACTGTAAATAACAGGTAAACAGGTTAGCTTGCTGTAGGGATTCTTAAGACTAAATGCTCACGTTCAAGGAGGCACTTTGAACTTCCAACGGGGTATTTAGGATGTGCCATTTTCCATCTTAGTCGTCTTTCCTTTTTAATTTTTCATGAAGCACCTTCATCTTCTCTGTGACATAGAACATCCTTTACAGAGCACCGGTAGTCCAACCCTCTAGGCCAATGAGTGAAGTAAGGCCGTGAATAGTAAAGTGAGGTGCTCACGGTTACCTCCTGAATTGAGTGCAGAGTCAGGACTAGGGAGTAGGTGCTCTGACTCCCAGGCATGGCCAGATACCTTAACGGCTGCTGCGAATTTAATGTTTGTCTACCCTGCTAAACTGTATGCACTGCCAACCCAGAATGACTCGTCCAGTGACCTCTGTCTCCCTAGCACCGAGCATGGCACCTGACATGCAGGGGTTGAACCAGGACTTAGAGTGAATTGAGATTGTTCACGGGGACGGACACTTGTTGTCCTTGCCTGTCTATTCCATGGCTTCCCCTCTGATCCTGCTCCCCACTCCGGTGCTGTTCGTGGCCGGGTCAGCACCAAGTTCCATACTTACACTGAGAATACGTGGTCCCAGTTCCGCTGACACTGAACCTGTTGAGGTGCAGTCTGTGTGTGACCACATTCTTCTGGGGCTGGAACAGGATGATGTGCACCTTGGGTGCAAACAGACAGCCCAGGACCACAAAGCCGCTTAGGCTAACGGAGATGCACATGGTTGTTGTCTGCACCTACGAGAAAAGTTAAATGCCCGGCTGTAAATTCAATCATGTGGCCTACTAAAAAGAGCACTGAAAAAAGACCAAACTGAGAAAAAAACAAAACAAAACCCAAATCACCCACAATTCTATTGTTAGTATAACCAAACTAATATAATAATTAAATGAGATCTTCTGAGCTTGGGAGGTTCATGGAAACATCACTGAAGATTTGTAAGCAAACACACGTGTGTCGGGTGCTCCTGAATGCTTGCCAAGACTTTACATGGATTTTCTGTTTGTTTTCTTCTATTTGTAGAAAGACGTTTCTGCAGAACCACCTAAGTCAGAATCCTAAATAGTAAAATATCAATATCAATATTCAGTGGTGAAGTGACCGGATTGCTGATGTTTTCAGTCAATCAGCTTGGCTTGTTTAAGGTTTACTGTAATCATGAACAAATTGGGGCCTTTACATTTTTCTCCGTCTCTCTTTTTTGCTGGGAATTCTGCCTATCAGCCATTGGTTCCCCTACTCGAAATCAGGGAACACTGTCACCTTTCTTCTGGGGTACGTGTCTTTATTTCATTGGCACCTCTCTGGAATTTTGATACCTCAGGTATGCACTGTTCAATTGTTTTGTTCTCTAGGCTTCCATATACCTGTTCTTGACAGAGGAATTTCACTTCCTCTTTGTTGTCCCTGAAAATACACCTGAGAACTAGGTTTTATCATATCTTTTTTCATTTGTTTGCTTTCACTCTTCAGCTTCACTGATCTCATCAACTGTCCTAACTTCAGCTCCCATACATTCTCTAGAAAATCCTAAATTAGCTTCTACATATTTTATTGCTTTCGGTACTGAAAATGGAAATTAATTACTTCTTCTATCAGTGTCTACTCAGAGTACCTATGGTAAATCCTAGGGTAATTTTAGATTTCTTTGTCCTCTTTCTCCAGGCAATGCTATTACCAGATAGCATAATCTCTCGTGCACTAAAGTGTCTGACCTTCTTCTCTCATCAAAGAAAGCTGAAGACTGAACAATTAACTGGAAAAGCCACATAACGTTAGGAGGCTGCGTTCTGTTTTTGACTAAAAAAAAAAAAAATCAGGTTATACTTGTAGCGTAATTCTTCAGACTCTGGGTTTACTTCACATGCTAAAAGCACAATCTGTCCTGTCTATTTTAAACCTCTTGTCCGTTTTAACTGTCCAACTTGGCCCCGCATTGCAGGCTCCTTTCCCTTTTGTTAACTGCTCAGAAAAGAGTCTACTATCTCATTTCATGATGTAAAAGCCTTGATAAATCATAACTGTGTTATTTATAGCAAGTCCAATTTCTGGCTTAGTTTGTTTTTTATTTTTACATAGATAAACAATATCAGAACTGTTTTCTTCCTTTACAACCGTACTCCTCCATCCTCAGCTTTGTGGAGCCAACAGGAAGGAGATCAGATATTATAGTGAGGGTAAGGCAAGTTCGAATGTGCCAGTTTTCAAGGAAACCTTTCCTAAAAACATGTCTTTCATGTTGAAGCTTCCCACACTGGAAGACATTACAAGGACAGGAGAGGCTTTAATGAGGGGGCTATGTTGGAAAAGCTGTGCTGTGAGTCGTAGACCCTTCCTCCCTGAAGGAAGGTTTTGCTTATCTCCTCACTAAAGGCCTAGAGAGGAGAGTTTCACTATGGCCATTCACAGAAGGTGTGAGGTTTTTCTGCGGGACGAGGATGCTCTGGCCTGGAGCCTGATTCCTGTCTTGGAAATCTAGAAGGTGAGAAGAGGCTAATTACTCTCTTGGCAGAGCTTGCTACTGTACGGAGGCTGTTCTTTACTGTAACAATTTATCAAACAAAGGCTACATGAGGCCATTCATGGACAAGATGGACCACATGAGAAAGAGCCATCATGGGTAGTCTTGGGCCCATGTGGAGGAGCTTGGAGTCCTTCCTAGAAAGATGCCGCTGGCGGAGGATAGCTGGGTGCCCTGGGACTGAGCATGGAGTCACAAGGGACAACTTAGAAGAATAGGATTTGCCAGCCAGCTCACTCAAGGACCAGCAGGAGAAAAGAAAGCAGCTGGAAAGTTCTGAAGATGGCATGAAAACAACCTTTAATCACCTTCCAGGTATGCTAAGGATGCGTGTTTAACAAACATCACGGAGATCATAAAACCACCAAGTTATGTAAAAACTGTCCTGCTTCTTCCTTATTACTTTTTAACCAGGGCTGAGAGGGAAACAGCAACTGGTGGACTGGGGAGTGTGAGCAAGGGGGAAAGAAAAGTCAGGCACTCCAGGCTCTCAGCCTCTGGGAGAAAATGAGGATTGATGTTAAGTCAAGGTATGGTTTTGAGAATTACCCAGGACTAGGCACTTTAATTTCCTAATAGAGACTGTTTTCCACGGAAAATGACTGTGGGACCATATCACCTAAGAGCACACATTCATGGGCCCACCAAGGTCGTGAGCGCTTTCATTCATCGCTCTATCCCAGCACCAGAATGGGGCCTCACATACAGCGAACGCTCAGGATTTGAATGTGCGCACCGGAATTTCCATCCAGGGCCAGGGGATCATTACTCCCGCCGAATACTACAGGGGCAATTGGCGTCAGAACTAAAGATGCGTGTTAGTCATCGCGTATGCAGCTTATTATTTAATCTATTTGTTTTAATTTGATACCTTTTAGTTTTCTTTACAAAGCCCAAGTAGTAGCCTCATGAACTCACTTGTCCAGTTCCTTTAATAAGTCACACCCCTGAGTCTGTATGTATCTATAATTCTTTGTTCTACCTCTTTGAGTCCACGCTGCTCTGCTTTCATTTTCCACAAACTCCCAGCACCATTTGACGTGGTTAATTACTGCCTTCTTTTTGGCTTCCTAGACATCCTTCCCTCACTGAAAGTTCCTTGTCTTAGTTTTCTTTGGTGGCTTTTTCACTTCTCCCTGATCTTTAAGTGTTGGGGGGTGTCCCAGACCTCAGTTTGGATTCTTGTTTCTTCATCATCTCATCGAGTTCCATGGCTTAAATATCTCCTATGTTGATGTTGTTCAGATATTTATTACTAGTTCCAACCTGTCTTCTGGGCTTCCAGACACATGTTCAACTGCTATCTTGGCATATTGTCTTGGATTTATAGTAGGCATATTGGGATATGTGAGCAAAACTGATCCCTTCCCCCAGGGTCTCCACTTGAGTAAGTGACATCAACTCCCACCTGATTGTGCAAGCCCCAAACCTGGCAGTCATCCTTGGTTTTGCCTTTTCTCTTACACCCACACATCCAGTCCAATAGCAAGTTCTGTTTGTTCTTTTGGAAGATAATTCTATATGGTGTCTTGTGTTTCTAACATGTCTTTCAAGCACAAGCCCTGACTGCCTTTCTTCTGGACTTTCTTTTCAGATATGACTATAGCAAAGAGACTTAGAAGACAGAGATAGTGCCTATTTGTGGAGCAAAGAGCCAGCATATCATCCATTACGAAAGGTTCAGGTTCCCTAAGCTCACAGTCCCTGCCCTGTAATGCTGCCACTGTCTGCGCGGTGGTCACGTGGCCCACTCTACACAGCCCATGGGCAGTGGACTCAGGGAACCAGAGCCAACGCTGGCCCTCTGGCTGCAGCTATTGCTTTGAGTCATAAAGTCTTTTTCGTCAGCACCAACAAAACCCTGGTAAGCTAACGTGTTACCTTCTAAGTAGAGTCAGATCTCAGATGATACAGTCTTTGACAGTTTTGGCAATGAGATCGGAATGGCTTTCTCAAAGAGGAAGTCTGAGGGCCTACGGGGCTGAATAACAAAATCTGAGAGAAGTCCGTGGGAATCAGTAGCAAGCATGTTGACCAAATTCTATGGCCAACCAGGCAGTAACGGTGCTCCACATTACTCCCTATTAATGATGAGGTGGATCTGAGGAGGGGCTAAGGGCTGAGTGACGGGAAGTAGGTCCAGAGCTGCTGGACCAGTGCTGTAATTGTTGCTAACTCTCCTCTAGGGGGTGGGGTGGATTCCCTCCCGAATCTGATCCAGGTCCTGGGTGGGCAGAAAGTTCGACTCCCTATCACATGAAAGTTGCGGAGACATGCACCGATATTGAGCATGAAAGGAGGGACCTTCAGAGAAGGCCGACACCAGGTGAATCATCTGCACTTTGGCTGATTCTCCTGGAAGCTGAGGGGGCCGGGTGCGTAAACCCTTGCTAAAGAAGAATGGCAACAGCTGGGCCCTGCTAGGGCTCATCCCTCGCTATAGTCTCTCATGCCAAATTTAGATCCATTCCAAGATGACAAGGTCTCTCAGTTTTTTGTAGCAAAACCTGGCAGCAAAAAAGGAGCTTTGGCTGTCTCTGCAGGATTTCCCTGAGACAGAAAAATGCTCTGGAAAATCATAGATGAGGCGCTGATTAGTATTTGGGTTCTTATTGACTTGGATTGGGTTTAAAATGCTGACAAAGGGGCCGCACTCAAGAATGAGTGAAAGTGACACAAAGAAATCTAGATAAATTCTTGTGATTGGCAGCAGCACCGGAAAGCTTCCCTGGCCCTTATGTTAAAACCGGGCAAGACTCTAAGAGATGTTATCACGATGAGACAGCACATGCCCTGGATTAAGATGGACTTTTTAAAAAAAGTCACTGCTGTGCTGGTCAAGACTGTGTTAGCCTAAGTGTACAAACCACTTGCCCCAGGCAGAAAGTTATCTGCTTCTGGCTTCTGAGTCAGGGAGTTCCCAAAGTTGAAATGAAGTGACAGTAATGATGATCTTGCCATGCCATTTAGGATTTGGGGGGTTCAGAAACACTGGACCTTTGTTCGGTTGAGCCAAGAGTAGCTGCTGCATGCTTAAAACTGAAAGCTAGTGTGCCTTACTAACTACCACGGAGTTATTCTCTTCCTCTGTGCTGCCTGATTCCTCCTTTACCCTTCACCCTGGTTTTAGCTGCTTTAAGGAGAGAGATACTTATGGATAGGACCAAAATCTCCCCATCCCCAAGGGTGACTGAAGTCCCATACACACGAGATCCTGGGAAACTTCTGGGAGGGAAAACCTCAAATTTTTATGCTCTCTTGGTTATAGACAACCAACTCACCATTCTCCCCAGACCCGCTAGGGGGAAGGCAGGGCTCGGCCCACAAGGAGGCAAGTGAGGCACTTGCTTGAGATGCAGATTTAAGGGGGCATCAAAAACTCCATAATTAAGAGAAATAACGTTTTCTTGCAGTGTTTTTTAAGAATAAAAATGAATGCTAAAAACTACGATGGGGCTGCCTGGGTAGCTCAGTCGGTTAAGCATCTGACTGTTGGATTTGGCTCAGGTCATGATCTCAGGGTCCTGAGACTGATCTTTGCATCAGGCTCCATGCTCAGCAGGGAGTCTGCTTAAGATTTTGTCCCTCTCCCTCTGTCCCTCCCCCCCCCCACGCATTCTCTCTCTCTCTCAAATAAATAAATAATTAAAAAATACCTATGATGAACACACTACCAACATTTTAAATAAGGATAGAGTCAGTAACAGTGCTGTGATAGGACATAATCAGTCTTAAGGCAGACACCGATCCTGTATTGAGGACTGCTTATACAACGGTCAGCGAGCCCACTTCGCATTGCCTAGTGAAACGGGGGCCTGGGGCACCCATATAAATGCTGCACTCTGGCTACAGCAGTGGCTGTGAGTAATAAGAGTCCTTTGTCTCTGAATCAGGAGTCTCGTGTCTTCCGCCAGCACCCTGGAAACCATGGCAGTTTAACCTGTTAGATTGCAAGGTGGATAAAAATCCTTGACAATGGATAAAAATCCATTTCCATTGTTAATATTCTACCATGTGATTGGAACACCTACCACAGCCACCTAACCAGTCTCCCCACTCCTGCCTTTGCCTTTAAGTCTGTGTCTTCAGCAACTTGATTTTTTTTTTTTTTGCCTAGATCATGTGAGATCATAAAATGTGAGATAATTAAACTTCTCTGCTTAAAACCTTTCAATGGTTTCTTTTTCCATATAGACCGAAATCTAAACTTTCTGCTATGGCCTGTAAAGTCCTACATGATTTAGCTTCCCTGCCCACCTTGCATATAAAATCACTCTTCCATCTACTCATTAAACTCTAGCCATATATACCTTTCTTTTCTAAGACTTTTTTTTTTTTTTTTTTTTTTTTTTTGCCTAGGGGTGTTCATACTTGCTGTTTCTTTTGACTAGCACATAGAATTCCCACGGCTAGCTCCTTCCCATCCTTCAGTAGAGTATTAGGAAATAGACACTAGCAGGGGTGACAGACGTGTTTTGAAGGAATTTGAGATCTATTTTTTTTTAAATCTTCAAAATAGTCAACATGGGTACATTGGAATGTCTTTGTAAGTATTTGAACCTTGTCAAAATTCCAGTCACCTCCAAAGGCTCTGCCTATTGTAGGCAAAGTGCCTCACCTGTGCCACACCCTATAAAATCCATCATCCAGATGCTCAGAGTCTAGAAGCATCTCTGCTACCTGTGAGCTTGCCAGGAACCCAGAAGCTGCGGCCACCTCTTTTCTTACTGGATCAGAATCTTTAGTCTAGCCAGGACCCAGATGAGCCCTCTGTACACTAGAGCTTGACGAGCTCTGTAGGGCTATCACCCCCCTTTCCTTCCGCCACAGCCCTTACACCACCTCATGAATTGCCCTGCATTTTCATGCATTCATTATTTCCTCTCCCTCCCTATCCTCCCCTCACTCCCACTAGCCTGTAAGTCATAAAAGTTATAAAAGATGTGTCTGTGTTGATAGCTATATCTGCAAGGCCCATAATAAGTGCTCACATATTTTTGGAAGACATGAATGAACAAACACTCAGTAATTACTATTAAATCCTTTATGGATAACTTTCCATCCAAACATGACCTGGTTTTTATTTGTACCATTTAAACTATGATTGGATCCCTGATGACTCAGTGTTTGATTCTTTCACTATCTTGTGATACAGAAGTAGATGGCCTGGATATTTCTCAAAGATCTTTGAATTTTTGGATTCTTACTCAGGTTCTTGCTTGCTGGGTCTTGGATGCTTGTAATTGCTTCAATTAGTTTTGCTTTTTCTAGGCTCCATTCTTTCAAACCCATCTGCCATATTAAGGATAGATAAGTTTGTGGTGTCATAGGAAAGGCATGGATTTGCGTAGGAAAAACTTGTCCTATTATTTCTTAACTGTGCCACCTGGGAAGTTAATTCTCCAAGTTTGTTTACTCACAGGGATACAAACATTTGCCTTTCAGGTGCTAATGAGGATAAGTGAACTCACATATGCAAAGTATCTAGCATAAGGGTGAGAGCTGATCAGTAAGAGTTAATTCCTATCTTTCCTTCTTACTTTTCATCATGTCACTTTTTGCCTGAGCCAAAAACCAACCAAAAGAAAATAAAAATTTAAAAATAGCAGGACCTCAGAACTCTTACTCATTATTTAAATGATTATTCAAATTCATTATTTAAATGAATTCCTCTGTTAAAATCTGACCAAGTGGCCAATTCCCCTTAGTTTCTCACTAGACTCCTCCCCACAACCCATTTTCTACTTGAGTAAAACCAGTATTCTGTGTTCTGCTTGGTTCATTCCTGTCTTGCCTCAAGAATATTCCCTATATGCCCTGTATTCTCTAAGCTCTGTAACTGCACTTTCCTACCAAGGTACAGTGCGAACTCCTCCTGCCTGAAGGAGTATTCCTGGAAAGACCATTCTTACTGATCCAACTCTTTTTTTCAAACCAGTAGGCATTTAAGAGCTTGTATCACCAATTTAATTATAAACTCTTCTGTGTTAATCTTGAATTCTTTCATGCTTGTTAATTTTTTCCCATCTGGGATATGAGCTTTTTGAAGACTAGAGTAGAGCTTTATATTTATTTATAATTCACAATGGGTGGCAAAGCACTGAGTCATATACCTTGTTGACTGTTTGATGGCCAAACTCCTACTAGCTGCCTGGAAATGGTTGGGTACTTTGCTAATACTGCTCATTCTATCTGAACCACCTGGTCTCCCGCTGGGAAATTTTAAATCTCATTCTTGTTCTGGAACTTCTAGAACAGTGGTCTCAAGTTCAAATGCTTATAGGTTCATGCATATGCATAAGTGAAGGGAGCCAATTGTGAGCATTCAGGGATTGGTAGTTGTGTGCTCTGTCTAGAGGCATAAACTCTAAGGTCTGGCTCAATGTCGCATGTAAGAATTTGAGTCCACATGTTTTACTTTGTTAAGAGAAACCAAGAATCTGCATATTTCTATAAAATTCCTCAATTTTCTGATTTTGACAAATATTTCAAAGAATTACAAAACAACGCATGCCAAACTGAAGACATCTGTGAGACAATAAGAGCATGTGATTCATTAGAGCAGTGGTTTTCAGTCTTGGCTGCAAATTAGTCACTTGGGGAGCTTTGAAAAATCCAGATGTCCAGGCCACAGCCCAGGCCAATTAAAAGAGAATCTTTGGGGCTGTGCTCCAGGTACCAATATTTTTTTTTCCAAAGCTACCCAGTTGATGGCACAGTTGAATTTGAAAACCAATGTGTTGGAGACTCCATTCTACCTTCTCATTTCTTTTGCGAAGTTAGGATTGGCATTATTTACAAGGAGTGAGGCCTCAGATGATTTCATTGTGCTTGGATGCCTTAATTAGCTTGGACCTGAAAATGCTCTGCAACCTCCGCCCTGTTTGCTTTAGGCCATGTGGTGAAACTGCTGGTACCGTCCCCTAATTCCATTGAGTCGGTGGATCTCCTATATTGCTCTCATGTGAAAGGAAAAAAAGTCATTTTTTGTCTTTTAGAAGTAAATGCTAATTCATTCAATAAAATTAAATCTTCATAATGCTATTTGTTTATTCTCAGTAGTATTTCTTGCTCTATTTTCTTGTTATCTTTTTGGAGAAAGAATAGTTTCAAATCATATATATCCAGAGTTAAATAATTAATATTGTAATTGGTTCAGTCGCCATACCCTAAATCATGTCTGCTGAAGCTAGCTTCCTAAGAACTGAAGTCCTTCCAGATCTGTAGGAACGGATGTGTACGTGTAGACAAAGGATGGAGATGGCAGCATTAAAATACGTTAGCTCTAGTTGCCCATCCTAATCCCCGCACTGTCATGGTTCTAATTCCCTTGTGGCTCATATGATATGAACTCTGATCTTGCAGATTCAGTTCTGATGTTTTCTCTACTGACACATTTTCAAAATGTTTTACAGGTGGTCGTAGCGTGCCAGATCATTACCCCAACCCTGAACTTAAGTTCTCTATTTTCCTTGCTCTTCCTTTAGTCTGTAGTTTGAGTCACATGGTTGCAAATCATTTAAAAGACAAGAAACACTGAGCTTTGCTAGTCTCTTGAGGCCATATTTTAAATAGCTTTCTCTTCTTTTTGAGCTGCAATATTCAAGATTTTGGTAATATAGGAATTGCTGGTAAACAGAAGATGTGGGGACTGTTACAGCCTATAAAAGCACTTTACTTTGTGAAATCATGGTGTAACAAGGAAACCTTATGCCTCTGGAAAACTTTATGACAACTTAAGAAATATGGAGAATAAAACCAGTTGCCTCAAGAGAAAAAAATTCTTATCCTCACTCCTTGGAAGATACTAAAATCAGAAATATAAATGCAAAAGTAACTGATGTCTCAAATTTGAACAATTTGAGAAATTATGATAGAATGACGAACTGTTTCTTTCAGAAGAAATGATAATTATACTTATTCCCAGAAATGTGAACTATGCATTACTAAAGACTTTATGAATAATGACTTAATTAGGTTACTTGGATATATACAGTAATATTTTTAACTAATTCAAGGATTTTACATATGTATGTATATATAATAAATATATACAGCATATATCTACAGGAACTAAAATTGTAGAACAAGTATAACAAATTAACATTATGTTTTAATCTGTTTTAGAGAAGTAATGATGCTTATTTGAAGCTTGGGTGAAAGTGTTTAGATCTGATATTGGCTTAATGTTGCAAGTCTCTTTTAATTTACAGATTAATCTGTGGCAGCCAGGTCCTTTGTGTCTTATTTGAAGTATTCTTACTAGGTTCTTAATGGTTTAATCCTTACCCTCTGGTGAATCACTTTCTAAATGTAATTAAAAGTTTTAGGTGGGTGCGTGAGTTACATTTTTCTCCTACTAGATTATAAATTGCTTGAATGACCATGTCTTTTACGTTTATTTTCCTTTCTGTGCCTAGCATGATGCTTTGCACATAGTACTCACTAATTAAGTGCTTTTAAAACGTATTGGATTAATTTTCATATATAATATGATGGTTCATCATGGCATTTACAGTTACCAATCTAATAACTGTGATGAAAGAAGTCTATTTTAAATCCTACATAACAAGATGTTGGCAGGATAAGGGAAGAAGGAAAAGAAGAAACCATTCAAAGACTTACTCTGTAATCACTTGACGTCACGTAAAATATAGGGAGGAAGGCCAGCCAGATGATGCATGTGGTGTACATGGTAAAACCAATGAACTTGGCTTCGTTGAAATTTTCTGGGCACTTCCGAGTTTTGAAGGCGTACACAGTGCATAAGATCACCAGGACCACATCGTAGGTCAGGGAGATCAACATGCTGGAATCTCTGACATTGCATTTTAAGATGACTGTTTCTCGCTTCTCCGGGAGGGTGTACCGCCGGGTGCCCGGAGCCTCCAGGATCAGCCACACGGACACCACCAGGATTTGCACCAGTATCAGACCCAGGCAGATGAAAACCTGAGAACTCGGGCTGATGAATTTGGGCCTCTGAGCGCCATTCTTTACCCCATCAAAGATGCGGGCGATGCAGTTTGTCTTGGTCAGCAGGGCCGAGTAACATACTGCGAAGGAGGTCCCCAGCCCTAGTCGGCGCAGAGCACAGATGACTGGTGATGGCCTCGCGATGAAGAAGAACGTCATGCAGTAGGACAGACCGACCCCAAACAACAGGATGTAGCAGAGCTCCCGGCCTGACGCTTTGACCAGGGGTGTGTTGTTGTGCTTGATAAAAACAGTCACAACTATGCAGGTACACAGGAAGCCCAGGCAGGCGATGGTCACTGGCCCAATGGCCCAGGCGTCTTCCCACTTGATATAGTCCTCGGGGAGGTTAAAGCAGCCAGACAGGTCTGCCGTGGGCCACTGCCCGAGGCCGCAGTCCATGCAGGTAAACTCGTCAGCCAGGTATTCATAGGGCTCACAGGGGATACAGATCCAGCAGCAGACATCCCCTGGTTGCATGTTCTTCATCTCATTGGGAGCACAGGGGTCACTGCACTGGGAAGTGGGGACTGAGTTCCGGGACCAGTGGATGGAGTCAACGTCCAGTGATAAGGTTTCTGCCCAGTGACCAACCTTCAAGTAGGAGTACTTGCCACCCACGTACTGGAAATTGAACACGTTGTATCGTCCCATTCCGTCTCCGAAAGTGTCAAACTTGACAATGCTATCCACACCTTTATTTGGGTTGAATGGAGCTGTGACATGTAAAGTGAAAGGAAAAAAAAGAACAGTGTTTAAGTATCTGAGGTGAGATCAATTACTTTATGTCCTAGTCCTAGCAAAACTGAGAAAAATAGCAAATAGGGATTCCAAGGCTGAAATAATTGACTACCATTGCTTTTACACATTAAAAGCTACTGGAGTACTCGTGCATTTATGAATTCATTCACTTAACATTTCCAAGCACCTCCTGTGAGCCAAGTGCTCGGGGAAATCATGAGCACAGTGCGGCGCCTGCCTTCGGAGGAGCTGCTTATGTAACAGGGAACTGGCAAACGTGGTCCCAGTCTCTGTGGTGTGCAAATACTCATTCCCTCAAAGAGTTCACAATGGGAACCGGGCAAAACTTTGTGTTTCATCCTTATGAACGTATTTATGGTGTATAGACACCAAAATGTTCAATGTTTTCATGAAAATATAAGATTAATAGGAAGAATTTTTCTCTTTCAAAATGAAGAAAAAGAATTTCATTGCAATTGTACGGTATGCTGCTTTTTTTAACCACTTTTTAAAACAAGTATAATTGATGTACAATGTTATATTAGCTTCTGGTGTACAACATAATGGTTCAGCAATTCTTTACGGTACTCGGTGCTCACAGCGATAATTATAGTCATCATCTGTCACCATACAATGTTATTATAGTATTATTGACTATGTTTCCTATGCTGTACTTTATACCTCCATGAATGAGTCACTTTATAATGGAAGTTTATACTTCTTAATCCCATTCTGTACCTTTAATCCCCATCCCCTCCCTCACCTCCCATCTGCAAACACCATTTTGTTCTCCGTATTTAAGAGTCTGGTTTTTGCTTTTTTAAAAACTTTTTTGTGTTTTAGATTCTATATACAAGTGGAATCATATGGTATTTGTCTTTTTCTGACTTATTTCATGTAGCATAATACCTTTGAGGTCATCAATGTTGTCACAAATGGCAAAATCTCATTTATTTATTTATTTATTTATTTATTTATTTATTTATTTATTCGTGGCTGAGAAATATTCCATTGGGATATACATGGTAAAACCAATGAACCCCAATACCCCACATCTTTCTTATCCATTCATCTATCAATGCACACTTAGGTGGCTGCCATATCTTCGCTACTGTGAATAAATAATGCTGCGGTAAACATAGGGGTTCATACATCTTTTCAAATTAGTGTTTTTGTTTTCTCTGGGTAAATACCCAAGTAGTGGAATAACTGGATCATATAGTATTTCTATTTGTAATTTTTTAAGGAACCTCCATAATGTTTTCTACAGTGGCCGCATATGGTATGCTTTTAAACAGTTCAGATGATTCAAAAGGGAAAAAATGGAAACCTACCCGTGCTCTATGTAGAATGCTCCTATTCGCATAAACACATGTGACCTAGATATCTTAGAGGCACCAACAGTACGTGGAAGCCAGATGACAGTGCACTGAAGTTTGTTCCTGACTGTACAGTGTCAGAAACCCCCTCTCTGTCTCACAGCTTGCTGCGAGGCTTCAGGAGGACCAGCTCTCTGAGCATCTATGTTTCCTGTCTTCCAGCTGTTTGTCCACCATGTTTCTCTTGCCAATGACTGCTGCCACTCTGATCACCCATTTTGATGCTACCAGCTTTCTTTTGTGTGCCTACTATTTCACACTGTCTGTTTTTATGCTTTCATTGGATGCAGAAGAAGAATGTTGCTGATAGCTACTGATGCATAGACAGACTCTACTAGTTAGGATAGGCTTGCCTGTGTCGGTAAGTAGACCCCAAATCGTTCAATAGCTCAACACAGTGGAAGTTTACTTCTCCCTCATGAGGCCATTTAAGGGCTGGGCTGGTGGGTGTCTCTCCTCCACATGGTGATTTGGGAACCCAGGTTCCTTTCATCTTGAGGCTGTGCCGATTTGCGGGGTCTCCTCCTCATCAGTATCCCTCCAGTGGAAGGAGAGAATGTGAAGCAGGTGTCCCCGCTTAAAAGGGTAAACCTAGAAGTGACACATGTTTCCATTCACATCGCGTTCAGTAGAAATCAGTTCCGGAGCCACACCCAATGTCAAGAGGGGCCAAGAAATGTAGCTTAGCTAATGTGCCCAGCTACAAACCTGCCGCAGGAGGAGAAAATGGAATTTGGAGGACACTGTGTTCTTACTCGGCAGGGATTTTCTGTCTTTGTTGCCTTCTCCCTGAACTCCATTCCACCTTCTCTGGGGCTCACGTTGTTCCAGCCAGTAGGGAAACATCTTACCCTTCTGGGTGAGATGCTTTATGAAGGAGAAGGGTCCCTCATTGAGTTACTCGGGTCCTTGGTGAAAGAAAGCTTCACGATTTACCAAGTAGCCCTCTCCTGCTTAGGGCTCATAGGTGCCCCTGAAGGCCTGCATTGGGTGGTTTCCCGTAATGTTTCAGACCACATATGAAGTCTGTTAGCAAGTGTGGTCCAATATGCCAAATTTATCCCTCATTTATGATTTTTCTCTTAATGATTTTGTTACCTCACTTGCAATTCAACTGTTTTTCTGGGTTTTGGTCTTTTATTTTTTTCCACTTCAACTTTACTAACTAACCTTTACCTAACTTTCTGCCACATTCCACGACCCCATCACATACGTTGGTTGTGTCCGTATTCTAGTTGTGAAGTGGCTTTGAGCTCATAGTGAGGCAGAGGGCTGTGGTAGATGAGGGCAGTTTGGGATGGTTTATATGTGATTCTCATCTCTATCTTTTAATAGTTAGCTAAATTAACCTTTCTGACTCCGTTCCTTAATCTGCAAATTATAAATGAAAATTACAAATAAAGTAATATAAAAATATAAAACGATCATTGTCCACTTATATGTAGCACTTGCAGATATGAAACTGTGTGATAATTAACTCTACGGTATTTGTTTTTTCTCTTGATCTCTTTCCACAGGGGTACGATCTATTCGCCATTGATACAGCTTTCAACTATGCTTTAATATCTGTCAGGACAAGTAAAAATAGGAGTTGAAAAACTTATTACTATATTTTTAGGAGTAGGACTCAGTATCAGAATTCTTATGTTATATAAAACTAACCTTGTTTAGTCGTGCTTATAAAAATGCACTAAATTTTTAGGGACTCCTTTTGTATGTTACTCCACTCATGTTACAAATCAGTGAAATATTGAATATTTTAACACAATTTACATCAAGTATAACAACCACAGATGTGTTATTAATTTGTTTACTCTCAACTATGCAATCACTCTCCACCAGTGTTCATTTGATGTTAGATTATTCTGTAAAAGATTCATAAAGAAATATATTTTACATTCTTAATTTAAATTCTTCATTATTTTCACAAATATAAGTTTTTAAAAATAATATATTTGGCAGATGATAAAAATGACTGCTTTGTGTGTTCTGAGCTGGAAAGTGTTACTGATAAGACTGTTGGCCTGTGAGCTAACAGTATAAACACTAGAGATAGAAAACATTGCTTTTACAAATCTTTTCTGGAAATGATCTAATATCATCAACTGGATATTGGGGGAGACTGTTTGCCTAGTTGAGGTTAACAGAATTAATAACACATCTGAAGTTCTTGCATTTGGTGTAAAATGTGTTAAAATATTCAAGGTTTCACTTATTTTTGATATATGAAAGGAGTCTCTAAAATTTTTAATGATTTGTTAAGCATAGAATAAAGAAACTGAGTTTGATGTTAACTTAGGAATTCTGATAGTGATTCCTACTCCTGAGACTGTAGTAACAACAGTTCAATTCCCATGTTTTTTCTCACTTGTTGGAAAATGTTGACTGTTAATACATTTTTAAAAATCATAAATAAGGACTTTAGCTCCTGCTTTTACAGAATGTTATTATTTTCATGAGGCTATTTTAAAGCAGATGGGTGGAATATATTAAGATTTTCATCAGTTTTTTCCTCCCTACCTTTTTATTTTGAAAAATTACAAACCTACCGAAATGATAAAAAAAAAGTACAATGGACACCACAGAATTGGGATCACCTAGAGTTAACTAATTGTTAATATTTTGTCATATCTGTTTTATCTGTCTCTATTTCTTTTTTGCTAATATATTTGCTATTAAAATTATTAAAAAATGAAATACCTATACTGGAGTATCTGTAGAGCAAGAGTTGGCAAGCTATAGCCCATGGGCTACATTCTGCCTCTTACCTATTTTGTAAATAAAGTTTTATTAGAACATGCCCATGCTCATTTGTTAGCATATTTTCTATGGCTGCTTACCTACCACACCCGTAGAGATGAATAGTTGCTCTAGAGATTGGATGGTCCCCAAATATTTACTATATGATGCATTTCATCAAAACCACATTAACTTTTACTCCATAAAGTTGACACATTTTACATCAAAATATATAGAGCAAAAGGAACCCATACACAGCAATTTGGTAGTAAAGTTAAATGCTTGTGTATCTGTTACCTGGAAATCACATCCTTATACATATACCCTAGAGAAATTCTTGCACATGTGTACCAGAAACATGTAGATGAATGGTATTAGGACAGTGCAAAGGGAAACACAAGTAGAAACAATTTCAATTTCCAAAAAATTTCCAAAAAATATTTCGTGTATTATTCACAATATCATACTGTTGTGAAATAAAACTAACAACAGCTATGGGAAAGAAGATGGATGTATGTTAGAAACAACATTGTGTGAGAAGACTTTATGATTCTACTTTTATAAACTTCTGAGATGAACTAAACTAAACATACCATTTGGGGATACATATGGAAATGATGAACTTTTAAGAAAAAGCAAATGAATGATAAAGACAAGATTCAGGATAATGAGTATCAGGTGAGAAGGAGGGGTATAGAAGGATGGGCCCAGGAAGAGTGCAGAGGTGGTTATCATTTTGTTATATTCTGTTTCTTGTTCAGATGAAGTGTTTCTGTGAATGATTATTTTATTGTTTCACTTCATAAATTGAACTAAGTGTATTCTTTGTATGATTTAGCATTTCAAAATAAAAATATTTAAAAATTAAAATGTGAGAATATGCTCTTCCAGGCACAATAAGATGTATTAATCTTGTCACTCAAGGGGACAAATGTCGCAAGTGTTTATTTCTCCTGATTATCACATTTGGGGACTGAGCATGTAGTTACAATCAATTGCTCCTGTTGCTGTAATGAATTACTAGGAGATGTGCTAAGATGTATTGGAAAATATAAATAACTTATATATACAATTTATAATCAGGGAAAGAACCACTCCATTTAAATGACATCAAACAATAAAAAACTCAGGATACACTTAACAAAATATGCGAAGGTGCAATTCACTTTAGATCCATTTTGGATCTAACCTCAAGAACTGTTAGATAATAAGTTTATGTTGCTTGAAGTGATTAAGTTTGTGATAATTTGTTCCAAAGGCAGTAGAAAACTCATGCACACATTAAATCTCTTCCGCATGTGTGCACCTGTTCTGTTACTGAGGCTCTAGAGAAGCCTCGTCACGCTGCTGGTGGGCAGGGAAATTGCTGTACCTCCAGCATGGGCCACCTGACAGATTTTCCAAATTATGAATGCATGTAACTTTGGCCCAGCATCTCCAAGTTGTGGGATGTATCCTACAGACATATTTGCATAGGTGTCAAATGATGTTTTCACAATGTTATTTAGTTCAGAACTGTTTATAATTGAAGAATATTGGAAATGACCAATAATGAGAACACTGAATACTACATAGCTATGAAAAGAAATGACTCGTTCTGTGTGCCACGCGTTATGGAGCTATAACAAATTTTTAAATGACACTGTTAGAAGTGAGAAAAGGCAGTACACATTCTATAACATTGAATGTGCTATCTTTTATGCAGATGGAAAAAATAGAAGAATCTCTTTTTTTTTATTATGTGCATAAAGGAACTCTGGAAGGATACTCAAGAAAGTGGTTACCGATGGGCAAGAAATCGGAAAAGAGCAGATGTATGACAAAGATGAGAGGGAAATTTTTATTCAATTCTTTCATAGACTTTTTGCATTTTGAGGCAGGTGAATGTGTTACCTATTTAAAATATAATAAAAAAAGGAAAACAGAAATCGACAACCAGTTTTACGCTTGAGTAAACTTCTAACCTGAGTGACTGAGACAAGCAGAACAAAGAAATTTCAAGTCCACGGAGGCAGCACAAGGAGCAAGAGCAAAGGCTTTAAAGCACGAATGTGCTCCGAGAGACAAGAGAAGATGCCACATCTATGAGTTCGGTGCAGTATCTTCTTAAAAAGGAACAATCAGAGAACAAGCATGAGCTTCTGGAAATGAAACAGCAGAACTGGAAATTCAATATTAGGATGAAAAGGTGTATTTGAGAAAACTCAAAGTTTGACAAAAATGCTGAGAAGGAAAGCAGAAAGAACAGGAAAACTAGAGAATGCTCTGTGGAATTTCAACATTCGATCAACAAGATTTCCAGAAAGAGAGAGAAAATAGAAGGGAGGACATTATCAAAAGAGTCAAAGTGAATAACTATGGAGAACGGACGTGGCTGGAAAAAGACAGAAGCAAGAGACAGTTGTTCTTTCTCATAAGCTAGTTGAATTCATGTAAAAATTATGTGCATGTGGGGTTTTTTTTGATAAAAATAAACTATGAAGTTAAAAAAGCATGAATAATTGAACAAGGTCAGGCACAACAGCTTGCAAAGTAACTTACAGAAATGATCTTGCAAATATTGTAACAAGTTCTTGATAAGAGGGTGGTGAACAAATAGTGTTTTTGGTGAAATTTTGTTGTTTTTAAAAAATATTTAATTTATTTGACAGAGAGAGAGGGAGAACAAGCAGGGGGAGCAGCAGAGGGAGATGGAGAAGCAGGTTCTCTGCTGTGCAGGGAGCCCAATGCAGGGCTCGATCCCAGAACCCTGGGATCATGACCTGAGCTGAAGGCAGACGCTTAACCGACTGAGCCACCAAGGCGCCCTGAAATTTTGTTTTTTAATACTGATTTACCTGGCACTAAATTTGTTTTGCTAAATATGCAGCAAAGTATGGTCTAGTGTCTGGATCATTTGAATACATAAAATACACAAAAGTACTTCAAATAAATGCATTATGAATTCTAAACAAAGATCCATTGTCAGCGAAGTGTTAGCTTGGAATGAAGAGTTGCTGTGTCTATACTCCAGTGACAAAGCCTGAAAGGAGAAGCTAGAAGAAAACAATGAACCATGTCTGTCAAATGTTCCACGGGAGAGAATAGTCCTGTTTCTGAGCTTGTTCCAAACATGCCCGGCCTGGGTATTGTGGGGCGCAGGGAGGAACACCAGGCTCTTTCTCAGGTGCTGCTGGAGTCACTTCAATGACAGAGCCCCTGGAAGCTCTAGGGCATTGATCTCATTGCCTTCCTGACGCATTTAGAGTTGCCTCTAAGTCAAATGGCTCACCTGGGAAATAAAGTCCAGTGAACTAGAATCGTGGAGATCAATTGCATGGTTCTTTGGCGTGAGGAGACTCTGGGGAGTTGCCTATTTCTAAAGTTGAATCTCACCAAGGGAGCAAACATCATTAGAAATCCATTTGTTGTTGCAATAGCATGAAAGAACCCAAATGAGAGGAGGGAAAAGGAACTGGGAGGATGGCAGAATTCTTCTGCGGAAAAATTTATAACCTCCAAAATCTAATTTCAAGCCCTTTCCCTATCTAGCTCCTCAAAATCAGGTCCCAACTTTTCAGAAGGAGCCTGACGTGGCCTGAAGTCGGGAGGATGACTTCTCAGTTCAGCTCATTATCCAATTAGTTTTGACCCCAGTTTTTAATGGATTTATTTGAGAAGTTTAGTGCCAACGTGACCAGCTCTCCTAAGGCCCATTTGGTAGAGATGAGGCAAGCCCGTGCCTTAAAAATATCATAGGTCAATGGCAGGAGACAATTAAATCAGTTCTTTATTTTTTCCTCTCAGACAGAAGTCCAATTAAGGTAAGACAATAATGTAGCTCTTAACAGGCTTTCAGTAATGAGAATATTACTGCCACGGCCTGGGTTCACATTCATAAATACTAATGAAGATTGCAAAAGCTACTAACGGCAACATGGCTCCAATTTACAACATTTTCCAGCCAGGCAATCACTGAGCTTTCAGTGAACTAAGTTGATGAATTGGAATAAAGACATAAATGAAAAGACAAAAATGGCATCTCCCTTGAAAGACCTTGTTAGAGGTCAAGAGGTAAAGAAATCAAAACCTTTGGCTAGAACAAACATTCGTTTACAAACATCGTGCAGCAGGCAGATAGGAAATAGAAAATACTGAGAATGAATTCTTGGTACCAGTAATTAATTTACCTACCGATTATAACAAAATTGCCGATGCATTTCTCATGGTTATTTATCGACAGAACCTAGCTGCTGGGGCAAAGCACCATCTAGATGTCTAAGGTGGTCAGTCTCACATAGGAATAATGCTTAGTAAGTACCCATAGTCCACAGTGAAAGTGAGTGTTCGAGAAAAGCTGAAAGAACATCATTTTTTGGGGGTGGGATGGTATTATGACTTTTGAAAAGGACTCTCTTAAGTTCTCCTGGAAAGTTAGTACAGCTAATGCTTCTAAAGCTTTATTACATATTATCCTGGCTTCCCTGACTCTCTTCTATGTATTACTGCTGAAGTTCTCAGCCTTCAAGACAGCTCAGGAAGGACCAATATACTCAGACTAAGAATGAAGAGTGGGGAGGGAAGGCACAACGAGTGGAAACTAGTGAGATGCCAGTCCCTTTCTCTCCCAATTCAGAGACCAGGCTCAGGATCAGCCTTGGCTGACTTGGTTACTTCAGCTGGACGTCTCAGGGTGGCCACCGAATCTTTGGTTAGGGATCCTCTTTGATGCGAGCTAGTGCTATTACCCCATTGTTTTCTACCCCCCTCCCCATGCCCACCCTCCCTGTTACATAATCTGCTGTTCTCACAGACCCTATGATGAAGGTTTAGGCTTTCTTAAACTTTTAAATGGACTGTATATATAGAAAAAATTGCAAAAATAAGTGAATTAGTACAATGTGAACATATGCATGTACTATCACGGCTGTTAAGAAATAGAGCATTGCCGGTCCCCTCGTTCCTATTTTTCTCCCCATAGGGAGCCACCATACCTTTTAGTACAGGAACTAGTTTTGTCTGATGTTAAACTTTATACTAATGCCATCATCAAGTATATATTGTTTTGTAACATTTTTGCTCAAAATTAAGTTTGGTGAGATTCATTCAAGTAGTGGCGAGAAGCTACAGTATTTTATTATATGGAGGTGCTACAATTTCCTTAGCCACGCTTCTGTGGATGGGCATTTCTTTTTTTCTTTTCACTACATCTTTAGCTTATATAAATAATGCTGTGTCTTTAACTGGGTTGTCCCAGAAGCAAACCCCAAGACTAGATATGAGTTCAAATAGTTGATGTGGGAGTTTGCAGGGGAGTAGAGAAGTGAGGTTTAGACAGAAAACAAATCTGACGGAGAGTGCATCGCTGAGTGCCTGTGGGTCTCTTTCTCACTGGGGTCCTCTGGGAAACAGCATCGATCGGCAGTAGAGACCTAATACTGCAGCTTACTCACTTGGGTGGGACAACTCTCGTTTGTCCTTGGTTGATAGCGGCTCCGGGGTGGTGGCTTCATGGCACTCTCGACCTGCTCTACGTGCAGCCAGAGAGCATGCTCCTGTGGCCTGGAAAGCTCCCTGGCAGATCACAGAGGCTTCTCCCGAGAAGCCGCTGGCATACGTGAGAGTAGTGAGTGCAAAGGTGATGTGGGCGAGTCACTGAGAGCATCTCCCACGTGCGGCTGTGACTAGTTCTGTATACACGGCACTTTGGTCATATGTGTGTATGGGAACAAGTGTATTTTGTACATACATGAACACAGTGGTGCAGTGGGTGTGTGGGTACAAGTGTATATACACATGTATATGTATACAGTGGTGAAGTATATGTGTACAAGCACACTTATGTGTGTGTGTGTATGGAGTAGGATAGTGTGTGTGTATATAGGTAAACAGTAATAAAGTATAGATAGATGTTTATGTATATAGTGATGAAGTATGTGTGCAAGGACATATATGTATGGATATGTACACAGCTGTAAATTGCACGTGGGGGCACAAGTGTATTTATGTACATGCGCACAGTAGTGAAGAATGGGGGTACAAAGTACATGTGTGTATGTGTATACAGTGGTGACAAGTAGTGTACAACTGCCTGTGTATATGGATATGCATACAGTAGTGAGTGTCTGTGTACAAGGGCTTATCTGTGTGGATATAGACACAGCAGTGAAATGCGTGTGTGCGTAAACGTGCGTACATGTATGATAAGCATGAAGTAGTGGAATAGCTATGTGTGTGAGCTCCCATGGCTTCACTTCCCTGACGTCGCTCACTCTGAATCTGAGCCATGCAGGTGGCAGTGCAGTGACACCTTGAACATCGTGCCATCAGGCTACTGACTCTCGCACTGCGCTGACACAGTGTCCTGTATGTTTAGCTTTAAAGGAATCGAGAACAACAAATTAGAGAGTAGCTGTTTCGTGTCCCTCTCTTGCCTTGATCCTGAGCCCCTCTGGGCCAACAACAATGTGTCGTCCATCTCTGTCCCCCGGTCACCTGAGGCAATGCTGGGCACATAGTGGGCCTTCACTGATTGTTTCCTAAACAGATGAGTACACTTATTAGACCGAAGAGCATCATCTTAGGAACTTAAAAAACACCTCAGCGTCTGAGCCGAATCAGAGACTGATGAAACACCAGTCTTAGGGAAAAGGGCCTTTGCACCTTTATTTTCACAGTTTACTCTATCACTTGGCCACCAAGGTTAAAAGCCTTGGGTCTAGGCCGTAGGTTCCCAGTCATGGGTGATTTTGCTCCCAGAACATATTTGGCAACATCTGAGGGATTTTTGGTGGTCAGGACTCAGGGCTGGCGCTGCTGCTGCCCCAGCGGGTAGAGGTCTTGGGGAGACGGGGCTGACTAGTCTACGGTGCACAGAACACACCCCCATGACCAAAGTTATCCAGCCATTAGTGTCAACGCCACCAAGATTGAGAAATCCTCATCAAGGGTAATACATGTTTGGATTTCTAGAGATTATCTGATCATGTCTCACTTCTTCATAAATGGAAAACCCCCATGCCAGTTTGATTCTTTATGGTGTTATGATATTGAGTTTCCTATTACCTGTTTTTTTTTCTCCCTACAGACAGTTCCAGCTCACATACTCCCTTCAATTCTCCTTCAAAGTCCTCCCCTTTCCACACACGATGATAGCTGCAACGAACGTCGTCCCCACCTCTACCAAAGACCCCATTTCTCACAGATCCCCACGGTTTGCCTTTCATCCCCTTTTGAGAAACTAGTCAGCCCAGCTGGATGTCTCCTTGTGGTCAGTCCCCTCCTGGGAGAGAAGCCAGCTCTTGCACGTAGCTGGGATAGGTGCCCCGCACTCTTTTGGAGCAGACTCAAAGCACATAGAATAGGTGTTAGTGGGGAGAACTAAGTAGAGTCTCTGGGGGAATTTTCTCCAATTTAATGTGATGTCCTTAGCACAAACCAAGCACCCAAGAACCCTGGGACTTTGCAACCCTCACCAAAGGTTTTCAATTGGGGAAAAGACATTGTGAATTCTGAGGACAAATTTAATCTGTCCTCATGTTTTTTTAATGTGACTACATCAAGTAGTAGGGCATAGATTAAAAAAAGGGGGGGAAGGCTTCTCCCCAAAGTAGGATGGAAGTACAAATCCATCCGTGACTTTTAAAAAGAGAAGGCGTATGTTCCCCGTTGTTTTGGCCTGCATCACTCCTCCCTTACTATGCAACAGGTCCGCTTGCGGCAGATTTCAGTGCAATGTGATAGGGACAGAAGGTGAAACTGGCTGAGAAAATCCCATTCAGAGGAGTTCTAGGAAGTCAGTAGTGCCAACTAAAAAAAACCCCACTTGAAAAATGGGAGCAGAGCTAATATTCTGAAGAACATAGTCACAGCAAGCATGCTTAATAAAACAAACTTTCCGTTTTTAAGCAAACAACATACTACTTTATATAAAAAGCAGAATAGCAGAAATTTTATTCTTCAAGGATGAACTTTTCAAAGATAAGCCCAGCAGCTTAGCACGAGGTAACTGAAATTTTCTACGGGGGAAGCAAATTAATTTCTCTTCTCCTGCCTTATGCATGCACGGACATGCGTGTGACTCTCTGTGTGGTATCATGTGAAAAGAATAGAAGGGAAAATAAATGACTTCTCCCAGCATGCAGGTCTATTGTTGGCCTGTCATGTTTTTCCTACGCTGCTGTAGCATACACAGCCTGTCTTCTGTCTGCACAGAGAGGGGCTGCATTTTGAACTACAAGATTTCAAGTCAAGTCATCAAGCGCATCCCTACATTGTTAAAAAAAATTCCAAACTCACATCTTCCTGAAAAGGTTTCCGTTCCACTGGAAATAATTAAGGTGGCAGATTTGAAAATAGTCACATTTTTCTCTTCAATTTGTGCCATAGTTTCTATTTTGAATTATTGTAAAAATAAGGATGCTAAGGGTATCATAAACCTGGTTATTTTGTTGCTTCTTAGAAAATATTCCTAGAAAGTGATCAACCTCATCATTCTAGCTCATACAAGTCTCATTGCTATTCCTCCAATTATGTTAAATTCATAAAGTAGATAAAATTAACTGGGTGATAGGTAAACATATTTCTTTAAACATAATAATTACATAGATATAATTATATATGGGACATACTGATATAACATACAGATATATTTATAACATATATCTTAATATGTTAATTATATATTACATATACTATATAATTGTTATGCTCAAGGGATATATTAGTATTCTATCACCAAGTTAACTTTATCTATTATAAAATCTATATATAAGTTTTCTTGCTTGTGTTCCCACATTTCCCATACGGTGTTTTTACTGAAAAACCTGGGGATAAGGCATTGTTCACCTCCAGGACTTCACCCAAAGTTGTCTTGAAATCACTGGAGACAATGAGGGTGTTTTCATATCAGCATCCTAGGAGGTGTGCAATGTGAAGTAAACAAAAGAACTGTGGGGGTCTTCTACTTCCTTTTTTCCTTCCTCCTTTTCTCCAGCATACTTTCTTGTTCCCAATACCCAAGCTTCCCATGCAGCCCTAAGCAAAACCAATTCTCATCGCAGTTCTAGATTCTGTTGATGTTAAGCCTTTCAGGGATATTCATACTGAAAGAGATTATCAAAGGACAATGTGAAAGGCCACCATGGAGTGATTAGGGATAATGGAATATGCTCTCTCGGGGGAGAAAAAAGTTTGGCCAGAAGGTTTGTGCAGCTTTCCTAAAATAACACCATTTGGGGAAAGGGGAACAATTCTGTTCTTGGAGTATGTTTTAGTGTCAGCCCTAAGAAAAGGGAATTTCCCTTCTTTCCCATAGTATTTTTCTCCTCCGTGGAGAACACTGACAGTATCACCATAATTAAAAGAGACAGGCAGATGCTCTTCTGCTTCCTGTAACCTAGTGACAGAAGGGCCAAGAACACCGCCATGTTCACGCCCACCGTGCACGGCAGTCTCCAGGAGGCACAGAGGGGGTGGCACTTGCCTGGCGGTGCTGACCCTCCCCCAGGCTCTCTGGGCCACCTGCGACAGGTGGGGAGGAAGACTTGCCATTTGCTATTCATACAAATGGATATTTGGATTAGTAGGCTTGGAATCTGCTCTAATGATCCAGCCACTTGGACAGGGCTTGTAGGAAACCAGAGCCTTTTTGCCCTCTGGCTTTTGCCCAGGATTCTAGCCATAATATCAGAAAAGTCTTCTGTGAAGGGGGACAGAGGGAGGGGAGATCAGGTACTTGCTTAGTTATTAACAAAAACTGAAATTAATTTCCTCTTGGTGATCCATCATTATGTGTTTAGAACCCAGGAGAAGAAAAGGAGAAAGCAGGATTTGGCACTAAATCTGTGCTAAAGCCCTGAATTACCTGCAACCCCCACCCCCCAAAGCTAACCACCTGCTTTCCCTGTTAGTTCCTTTATTTTTTTTAAGATTTTATTTATTTATTTATTTATTTGACAGAGAGAGAGAGAGAACCAGCGAGAGAGGGAACACAAGCAGGGGAAGTGGGAGACGAAGAAGCAGGCTCATAGCGGAGGAGCCTGATGTGGGGCTCGATCCCAGAACGCCGGGATCACGCCCTGAGCCAAAGGCAGATGCTTAACGACTGTGCCACCCAGGCGCCCCTCCCTGTTAGTTCTAACTTATAATATGTCTTAAAGAAAAGGGCAGAGAGCAGTAAAGAGGGAAAGGAAAATGAATCTCAGTTGAAAAATAATCTAATGGCAGCATTCAAATATCAACTGTTTGTTTTCTTTCAAACTGGAGTTGCAGGGCGTGTGTGCCAGAGCTGCGGGAGAAAAGGCAGGAACGGAGCAGAAAAAAAGAGAGAGAGGAAAAGAGGAAACTGAGAGGATGGGAAGGGTGGTGTGTGTTCTGTCTGATCCTTCTTTGCCTGAAACTGGATGCTGATGGCTCCTTCTATCCCAATTCTGGTTCTCATGACCACTTGCACAATATGAACCCCACCTCCGGTGATGTCTAGCATATATGGAGAGCTCTATCTGAGGAGGCCAGTAGTATTCCTGCGGACTGTTGGGATAGGCTCCTGGGTGGTTTTCTGTACCCAGTCTCTCCACTTTGGTTTTCTGGTTCCTCTTAAAATGTCTTTAAGGCACCACAACCACCAGTGCCCCGTCACCCCACTGCATGAAGGCCTAAATGGCTTTCCTGTTGCATCTAGCAGAATTGACTGAATTTTTTGTTTGCTTGTTCTTTTTAGGGTAAAAATAAATGTTCAAAGAAAAAAATAAGTTCCGTGATCAAATAAACTGGATTAACAAAGCTAAACAGGTTTCATTCCTGAATGTGGTATTTAGCTCCTTGAGCATCTAATTTGTGAGTCTGTTTGAAAGTCATCCAGAAATTTGTAGGATGTGTAGCCTTTCCCTACATTTCGAACTACCAAGTTTTATTTTAATGTGGTCACTTTACTAAAGGAGCCTACCATCTTGCGTACTGGTGTGTCTTGGAACCACACCCCACAGAATCAAGCATCTGCATGAATTCCTGGGTCCTGCACCGTGCCCCCTCCCCATCCCTCTTGTGTTGTCCCTTCAGAATCCACAAGGAAACCGCACTGCCCGCCTCCTCTGGCCATATGCGCCCTGTCCTTTTCCACCTGCTTCACTCAGATTTGCTCCTCGTGCTCCCTGTGCCCCTTCCTCCCAGGAATGCCTGTGAGAATGTCCACGCTCAGTAAGGCCAGCACAAATCCTGCATCTCCTGCCCTTTGCTGCCTCCTGGCTGATAGCGTCATTCCTCTCTGGGATCCCATGTATCATGTTCCTTTTCTTTGGCGCTCACAACCTGTCTCACATAATTTTTTTTCCATATCTCTCTTCCATTTCTCTATTTTATTATCACTAAGTGAGCCCCTCAAAGGCAGAAAGCGAACTTTACTGTCTTTCACATAGGAATGGTGAGCTGCCACCTATAGGCTACGTCCAGCCTGAGAAATAGGTCTTATTTGTCCTCCACTGTATTTCCAAAATATCTGAATTTGTGTCTCTTCTTAAGACATCGAGATGAAAAATTCAGATTTACTTCTTGAAACACAGGAAGACGTGATGACCCTGGGCCTTTGTGGAGCAACAGACGTGCTGGCAGGAATCCCAGCCTGCCTGCTTCCTCCTGGCGCTGACCAGCCCGCTGATGATATACTTGCCTTTCCACCCCAGCGACCGTGTCTAATACAGAGTAGGTTCTTGAAAAACAGGTGTTTTAAGCCAAGAGTAATTACGTCACAAATCTCAAAGGACAGGGGAAAAAATCCCACTAGTTAGAAAGAAAATCACAGATTTTTAAATTTGATTTTCTTTTCAAAATGAGCAGAGGGAGAATGAATTAAGGAGGTGTGCTGGTGGAAAACACACATTCACAAGAGGTGTTTGGTTGTAAGTGAACGCTCTCTCTGGGGTCGCAGAGCCCATGTGCACATCTCCGGAAGCGTATGCGTCACCCTCACTAAGCTGCTGCTTTGCTCCGCCCGGCAGTTTCACCTGGGCTGGGCTGGGCCATGCATCACTTTTCCCTGCAGTCTAACTGACAGCTTGTGTTGGAATCTGTCTCATTGCTTACTGGTTACGTCACTGGTGCGCGTTTCAGCAACCGTAGGATTCCTGGGAGCACTGTGTGGAGAGCGCTTAGCACAGTGTCCAGCACAGAGAGTGCTGCATGACTCTGGGCTTAAGAGAGCGCCGTCTGGTAGGTAGTGGATAAATGTTTGTTGAATGAATACATGAGCGACCGCACTAATGTGCACCATTGTGTAGTCAATGTGCGGCCAGCCGGCTGGCCTTTAGCCTCGGTTAAATGGCTTAGGTTTGTTCAAAGAATCATCGCAAGAACCTCAGCACATACACCCATGTAGAAAGCTAGAGGTGGTGGAGAAATGTCAGACTTTGTCTGTAGGATGGAATGTTGGCTATGGAAATTAGGAAGAAAGAACCCCTGACTTTGGCCCTCTGCACATTTAGGGACGTTTTTGTTGGAGGGCGGGCACTGGGGGATGTTGAGGTGGCAGGATACTGGAAGGCTGGAAGCCTTTGCTTTGGAAGGTCTATTCTGGTCTGTAGAAGCAGGGGCCTGCTTTCCTTCCCAGGTCTTTTCTCTCGGAGAACCTATACCATTTGTGATGACGGGGATTTTTTCTTACTAATTGTTATCACCTTAGTACCTAGCATTTAACAAATGTGTGCTGGGGCAATGGTTAAAGGAATCAGAAGAAGAATGAATAATTTAAGGCAGAAAGCAAGGAACCTCCCCAAACATCAGCTGATACGTATAAACACGGAAAGTAATAGTGTATTATTGCACGGCACAGTGAGTATGGTCACACCATTCTGAAGGGCCCTGGTATATTTGCGGCTAATACTTCAAGGCTTTTGTGTGAAAACCTAAAACTGTCTGCTTGAGGAAGGTACTCAACACATACTACCTGCTGAATTTATTTGGAAAAACCTAATTTAATGTATTCTTTTCTGTTATCTATTTTAAAATAACGACTTTGAAACAAGGGCGTACCTTCTCACCTCTCTTCCCGAGCCCCGGGGCGAGCACCTGCGGGAAGTCGGAGCGGCCCCGCCCTGCTGCGCGCGCAGGTCTGCTCCGAGGCGGCCATGACAAGTCACGCCCCTGGCTCGCTCTCGGCGGAAGATCCCCACGCTCGAGTTTTGACCTCTCAGCCTTCTTTTTCCACGACATTCAACGCCCTTTCCCTATGATATGAGCCAGACTCCTTCTCCGCATCAAAACTTACCCACAGAAAGGGGTGTGAGTATTGGGTATGGAGACCGGGGTATAAATTTAAATCACTATGAGAATTTGCTCGCGGGTTTGTTTGGTAAAACTCTGCAATCATACTGTGGAAAACGAAAGCTTTGTTCTGGTGAATGGAACGGAACGCGGTCCCCTGGGCCCAAGTGGTTGTTGGAAGGGTGGGAGGAATGCACTCAAGGGCAGCAGAGAGGCTTCGTCCTCTCCAGGTTCACCAGGAATTGGGCAGAGGTCATCCCACTTCTCCGCCTTCTAGTCCCTTTTATTTGGGTTGCAGGGTACATTCTGTGGAGTGTGGAATGGCCAGGGTTTTTCTTTTTCTTTCTGTTTTGTTTTGGTTTTTTTTTGTTTTTTTTTTTACCTTTGTTTTGTTTTCGACTATTTTCACGCGAGCGAGGGCTTCCCACTTCAGAACTAATGACCGACGACCCTGGAAGGAGGCGGAGACGGTGTGTGATTCGGGCATTCACGGGTTAGAACATTACACATCTTGGATCAAAGGCCTCTGAGGAATTGCACCGCCGAAATCGCGCTTTAGAGGCGAGTCCATTCTTCGGGTGCTGATCACAGCCTCGCGCTGTGTCCGCGCCCCTGAGCCTGCTGGGCAGCATGACATTAGCTTCAGCTCAGCCTCTCCGGCCCTGATTGTTGCCGCCACAATGGTCAGTGTTCCATGCTTTTCTTCAATCGGTTTCAAAATTGTCCCTGGAGCATTTCTTTTGTTGGCTTTAGGGTGTGCGATTGTCCTTCTTAAATGCACTATGTGGTAACTCGTTTGAAACACAAGCAGTAACATTTTGAAGGTAGCAATCGGAATGAATATAAAGTCTTTTTTTCAAAGCTTCTCTTGATAATGTATGATTAGAGAAGGAAGACATTTGCAAAAACTTTGTTGCAAGAATAAAGGGGAAAGGTGAAAAACTGATCCCCCCCCTTAGATTTGCTGCTTCCCACACATGCATAAAGACATACAATGACAGCTATTACTTTCTTTTTTATTTTCATCCTATGAATTCAGGAAATGGCACAGGCATCTCTGGCTGTGATAATTGCCGTGTGAAGTGAAGTGTTCTTTCTAGTGGAGGAGTTGGAGCTGTGGGAGCGGGCTGTGCAGGCATCCATTTCACGAGCGGACACTTCTTACAGTGAGGAGGTCCGGGACAGGTGCTTCAGGTCACCGTGTGATGGCGGGGGAACAGCCTCAGCCTTCTTTGCCCAGTGCCCGTCGGAGGTCTGATCAGTGAGATAGGGATTTGGTGGCCGGAAGAGAAGTTTTTGGTACACAGCGTGCATCTGCCTGCCTAGGAAGTTGACCCACATTATACAGCACTGCTGGATCAGAACTTCCTCTTTTATCGCTAATCGTAGTAATTAGTTTCTGGACTTTTAGGTGCTGCTGGGAAGTGACTAAGGCTGCAGGCATCTGCTGGGTATTGAGCCATTTGGTATGCACGCACCTTCTTTTGCTGAATAATAAACACCCTTGCTCTACTCCACTGGATACCTTCTCAACACTTCCTTCTTATAATCATATAAGGAAGGAATCCTAAACTGTATTTTATGATTACTGCTACACACGCATCTATTTGAGTAATGCTTTGTATCCAGCTTTGAGCTTTACATACATCACCTCATTTAATTTAACCTGATAACGTGAGTCCTCAGTGACGTTCAGCAGATGCGCAGACTGAGCATGATAGAGGTTGCGTCACATGACTAAGTGAAAGTCTCAGAAGCAAACACAGGTGTGCATGAGTCCAGCACTTGGGTTTCTAACTATGGCCAATTCTATCCTACTCTGAGTCCTGGATCCAGTCTGTTTTGCATATCTGTTCATGGTGCTTCCATAAGCACTGAGTGTATCTGCCATAGTCATTTTCACGCACTGCTTTGGTTGTCTTGAAGGCAGAAACTATGTCTTATTCATTCTCAATATTTAGCACAGTAAGAGGTGCATAGTAAGCATTTCAGGGATTGCTCACTGAATGAATGATGAGGATTGACACCCGGGGCTGGTCTTCGAGGCTAAGTAAATAAACATGTTCATGGTATGATTTGGGGATTTCTATAAATGGGTCATTTGAGAAAGAATTCTTTTCTTTTCTTTTCCTTTCTTTTCTTTCTTTCTTTCTTTTTTTTTTTTCTGTCACCATTGAAAGCAGTGATCCAGACTGAAAGGAATGCCCTGGTCTGCAATACGAGATAACGCCCAAGGAGACAGGCCTAGGGGACATGTATGGGAATGACCTGCATGGTCTACTTCAGCAGATCCAAACTCCCTGCCTGGCTCTAGGCTGCATACCAGATAGTTCCTTTTGTGGTATCAGTGCTTAGATAAATTTACCGTTAATTGCTGTGAGCATCTCATTTATTGATAACTTCGAGACCATGTTTGTGAGTTCTAATTATGAATAATTTAAAAATTGCCATCATTTTATTTAGGATAAAGGAAGAGGTTGAGAAACTTTAGAAGGCCCCAGATTCTCTTCATCTTCTCAGAGTCGCACATATGAATTCTCTTATTTCAATAGCAGCTCCACGAGGTGAGTTCCCTTACTATTTCATTTTCTAAAGCAGCTCAGAAAGACTGTGTTGTACTTCCTGAGATTTTTCAGCCTGGGAAATGATTTCCCAGACCTTAGCTGAGAAAAATCCTCTGCCCCACAATTTCTTCTCCACAGTGCAACAGGAACAATCTTCCTAAAATCACATTTGCTAGGTCTAAACCTTTCAGTGGGCTTTTGCCTTCATGAAAAATAGTTCAAACTCTTTAGCTGGAGATGAGATGCTTTTGACAATGTGATTCATTTACCTCCCTAACAAATGCTTAGCTACTACGCCCTTGTACCCTTTCCTTCTCCCCAACACTTGTCACCACCACTCCTGTCCCCACACCAGCCTCTCAAGCTCTATGTTCCATGCGTACCAAACAATTTTCCATTCCCTGAAAGTTCCATGTTATTTGCCTGTGTTCCTTTGCATCTGTCATACCCTTTGCCTGGGTTCCTCTTTACTAATTCTTATTTATGGCTGAAGACATGTATAATTTTGCTGACCTCCTAAAATTAGAATAAGTGACACTCTTTTGTATCCTTTTAGTATTTGATCCTAACCTCAACTCATTCATTTATCTAGCACCTAGGCTAAAAGCATCAACAACACACCCATGATCCTTGTCTCCATGGAGGTTATTCTAGTGGGCTACAAACAAACAAAGTAACTTCGAATAGTGCTAAGCACCGTGATGAAAACTAAAAGAAGGTGATAGTATAGAGAACGATGAGTCATGGCAGTTGGGAGGATTCTTCAGATAGGGTGACTGAGACAGGCTCCTTTAAGGAAGTACTATTTTAGTGGAGCTTTAAGATAAGAAGGAACCAGGCATTCGAGGTTCTGGAGGAAGAATATTCTACACTGAAAGAGCAGAAAAGAGAATATCTAAGGTTGGAATGTGCTTGGGAGTGACTGATGGACAGAGAGAGAGCCAGTGTAGTTCATGCAAAGAGAATAAGGGGAAAGCGGTGCAAGATATAAAGTTGGAGCGGGCAAGTAGGGGACTGGATCCTAGGAGGATCATGGGGACTCTGGTAATGTGTTCAGATTCTATTCTGTCATCAATGAAAAGTGTTCAGAGAGTGTTCCATATTAGGGACTTGATCCGATGACTGCAAAGAGAGGATCGGTAAGATGGGGCCCTGGGGCACCGCAATATTTAGAGTTTGGACACAGAAGGAGGAGGAGAAAGCATGCCAGGGAGCCTGAGAAAGAAGGGCCTGTGAGCAAGGAGAAAGAGGGCATGGGATTGGGGAAGGCAAAGAATGGTGTTGTGAATGGGAATAGAAGCCATAGAAGCCTAAAGAGGAATGGAAGTTAATGGTCCATTGTATCCAAAGTGGATTCACTTTGTCACACTGCATTATAATCACCTCTTTATTCCTATGTATTCTCACAGAGATTCTAAGTTCCTAAAGGTAGAGATAGATACCTTTCGATAGGCCCAGGACCTAACACATAGTAGGTGCTTTGTAAGTATGTTCCGAATGGATAAATGAATACCAAAGCCTAACAGGATGACAGCTGAACTCTGAGAAGGCTTAGCAAATCCAGGAAGTATCTGCTGTTCTTTGCTCTGACCTCCAGCCCAAGTTGTATTTTAAATTTTCTGTAATAGTTAACATAAAAAGCGATCAGAAACAGGACCCAAACAGTGTATTGAATAATATTCATTAAAAAATGATGGACAGCATGACAGAGTAGTGAATCCACGAGGGAGCCGAGAAGAATGAGCTATATTTTGAGTTAATTTTGTATTCATAAATAAGATTGGAATTGTAGCTCTGCTTTGATTCACCTCATTGAAAGTGAAAGGGGAGAACGGAGTATTTCCCCACAGGAAATCTAAAACTGAATATAGCATAGATGGTAATGGCCTTATTGCTTCACTTTCAATAATGTATCATTTTATAATTTAATAACAATCCTAGGGAGATACATTAGAAGGGACACATAAAGCATTTAGGGTTCCTTGGAGAAAGCTATTCATAATTTTGAAATTATTGTAATAATTGTTGGATAATGAGGAAGCTTAAAGCCATATCTGATCTACATCTTGACGAGCTTCATTTCCTCTGAGCTCTACCTATATTCTTAAATTGGGGAAAAGACTTTTTTTTTTTTTTTTCTTCTTTCTGTTTTACTGTTCTCAGAACACCTGTTTTTCCCTCAGATCTTCTTCATCCTGTTTCTAAATATTGGAGTAATTCAGGATTCTGTTCTGTGTCTTTTTCTCTTTCTCTCTACATCTATTCCCTAAGTGATATTTACTTATTTCCTGTCAGTTTAAATATGCCAAAAATTCCCAAATTTATCTCTAATTAGGAAAAGGGCTCTGAAAAACAGACGATCAAATCCTACTGCTTCCTAGGCTGTATTTTCTTGAAAGTAGGAATAGATATCTGTTTCATTCATCAGCGTGTCAGAAAGTGCTTGACACTTGGTAAGCTTCAGAAAATGTTTGTCGAAAAGCTGTAATAAGGATGTGATGGGGCAGCATACTGTTTTTGGTTTGCCCAGATAATTATGGACAGTTTCCACCTTTGCTAGAATGCCATCTGCCAAATCCTGCTTCTCACTCAATACTCAATTCAAACACTGCCTTCTGCATGAAACGGTGTATCTTCTCAGCTAGACCTGACTTAGCTCCCTTCTAGCTACTCCTGAAACTTTACCAGACCTTTATTTTTAAGTTGAGGTCTGACATAATAGATTAGTTTCAGGTGTACAATGTCATGATTCCATATTTCTATGTATGGCATCGTGATCACAACAGTAAATCCAGTTAGCACCTGTATCTGACCTTTCTTCTGGTACTTAGCCATGGATGAATTAATGCATGAATAATAAAATGGAATCACGTCAACTCTGAACATATTTATGATGAAAACCTGAGTCTTTCTCCTCCCTGCTCCAGTCTGGGATCTTTACACTACACTGGATCGTTTCAACCTTTCCCTTTTGTTCTTCTCTAACATGAGTTGGCAGGTGGTACAGACTGAAAGGGGGTTTCTGTTTGTGAGGAGACTTGACTACCTATGAATAGAGAGACGTGTTATCCTGATTCGCCCAGGACGGTCCTGGTCTGTGCTGTTGTTCTGATGTGATTATTTATAATGCTCCCTTTCACTCTGAGCGGTGCCTGTGGTGAACGATAAGTAGATGTTCACTCAACTTATAAGGGTGTAGAAAAGCACAGCCCTTGACAAATTTCAAAGTACTTTGTGTTCAGGAAAAAGAGAGACAGAGAGAGAGAAAGAGAGAAAAGTAATATGAAATTGTGTAATAATTTCCCCAGAATCTGCATTTGCATATGGTGGTGGAAACTTGGCTGTCCTTATTTCCTTTTACATAAGGGGGGGGGGGCTGTTTATTTTCTTGGGATCAATTTTGTTTACTATACACTGTAATCTCACACTTGGGTAAAGAACATAGCTCAAAATTAAACATAACAACCAAAGGTTATCTCTAAGGGGTGTTAAAAAAGTTGTCACAGGAGGCCATTGGCATTTGGATACAGCTTAGAGATGGCACACAGCTGAGTTCCCATATACATCTCAGCTCCCTAATTGGTTTTGTCCTCATGAGATTTCTAAAGTATTTTCTTAATATGAGGGCCAGCTCCTAAAAGTATATACATGTTCTGTCCAGCAGATGGTGCGTTTGCAGCAAATTGCTCTTTTCTCCACCTCCCCTGCCCCCACCCCTAGGAACTTAACCACCACGTTTCTGCCAGAACCTGCCATATTCAGGGTGACATATGATGCTGTTAAAATAAAATATAAAGGTTAGAGAAAGATCAGTAATAAGTCCTAAATTGAACATAGATTTCAAAAAACCACCTCTAAAAGAGTCTAGAAATTAATAGTCCATAATATGATGAAAAACCCCAGCTGACATCAAAGGAACCTCTTGCCTTCTTTTTAAAGAATTCTGTTTAATGCATAATTCACTGAGCCCATGAAACATTCTGGGAAACTTTTGGATGGATATCAGCCTTTTAATTCAAAATTATGCACTCTGGGAAATGGCTGGCGCTGAAGGTGGCAAGCCTACTAGGTAATTTACACCAGCAATCAAACTGCAATTACAAAGGAGATTAAAACGTGACTTTAAACAGCCTAACTCCACACTCAGGGCTAGTAGCTGTTTGGTAAACATCGAAAGGGAGCCTGTAATTAAAAATTCCGACCCTCTTTAAGCTTTCTTTAGGGTGCTACTATGAAATCTGAAGGGAAAGGGGAGAAATGAAAGCTTCATTTTAAGCAGTCTTGGGAGGGTGGCTTATATCTTCAAGAGGGTGCATTTCTTCTGATATTGTCTATCCCATCCGCTACTAGTTAGTTGTTTCTTGAAGCTGGTGTTACCCTTGTTTTTTTAAGAATAACTTGAAAGTTCTTCAAATCCGGAGACTGAATGTAGAGGGGGTGAGAACATTCAGACGGCAACAGCGACACAGCCATATAATTTGAGGTGCTGACTCCAAGACATGGGCTTTATAAAGAAATGGTGTCATCTGTGAATGTCTTGATTATGCTTACATGGTTTATAGTCTCTTTTCCCCTGAGGAGATTTAAAAAGCCATCTGGTCTGGATGTGTGGGGAAGCCCAAGGTGGAGGGCTGGGCAAAATGATGTAGTGTGGAAGATGATCTTAGTGGTGCCTATTCCTGCAGACCCCATCTCCAAGCCCATTTCTTTAGGATCTTGCCCTTAGCAGCACACATGCTTAACCAGGGTTTTAGCTGAGAAAGTGCCATGTCGCTTGGGAGGTCATGAATTGGCAGGGCATTTTCCTCCCTAGAGGGATGAAGTTAACATGATGGGGGCTGGCCACTAGGACACATCCATATACATCTTACCTAACATCTGAAACTCTAATACGGACCAAGGTGTGTCCCGTTCACCAACATTATCTGTGTGGCATTATACACTTTCAGAGCTTAACTGACACTTTGTTAACATCTTTGATTTCAATAAAGCCAACATGCTACAGGGACCCCAAATGAATGGTCACTCCAATGTTAGCAATGCTTTAAAAATGAGGTTGATTAGAATTCAATTACTGTTATCTGAACCCTGAGGTAAGTAAGTGATTAAATGATGAGGATGTATAGGCCTCATTTGAAAGACATTTAACTGCTTCCTTGTAGGAACTTGACTCTAAGCAGATTGAGAGATTAAGATATTTTGGATGATGCCCAAGATGTCTCATTTCTAAGGACCCATGAAGCTGGAAAAGCGTTCAGAGACTCAGAAACATAATTAATTACCGACTTAGGCCCTTAGAGACAGGAACTGCTTCAAGCCCGATATGGGCCTTTTATCTAGTTAATTAGTTTTATGGGGAGAGTTTTGCACATTTAGCAGATGAGTATAGATTTTATTACTTGAAACACAATACAATTTATTTTTATGTTGTACTTTTAAATTAGGGGGAAAAGGAAAATAATGTTAGAACTCTGAAATAACTCAAGAAGTTCTGATAATAATGAGGTTCACTATGATGAGGCTTCATTCTCTCAATCAAATTATATCTCCAAAGGAAAATAAAAATTTAAGTATAATGTCCTCTAAATAGACCAATTTATTCAAGATAAGGGGCTTTTGATGTTACTCAGTATAGTTGTTCATTATCTAGAGCAAACTGGTTCTCAGTATATGGCTGAACGAGGCTCCAAAAAGGTGTTCATAAATCCCTTTGGTCCTAAATCCAAAGTGACTGAGGGAGGTTTATACACAATCCCATCATTTTCACTAAACAATGGTAAATGGTAAAATGGACATATTATTCTCTTTCCAAATGGATCAATTTTTACACATGAAAAATATGCCGGGAGGCAACTGCCCTAGAGGTTCCCTGCAAATGCTGTGAGGGATTTCTCAGCAGCTATATTCCCCTCCACAACTGTGATGCCCACTTTGATTCCATTTAGAATTCAAACAGGCTTTAAAACCCCTGAGTCACCTGTGGCTGGGAACACAAGTTTCCACAGTAAGACTTTTAAGGTGAGTCAATTTCAAGTTCTTGATTGTGATTCTAACAGAGTTTGGAATTAACACAAAGCCAGTAGGCATCAGAGGTAAATACCAATTCTGTAGCCCCCCACTCCAAAGTTGACCGTCTTTTCTGGGTTGCTTTTTGTTCTCCTGATGCACAAATATATCAGCACAAGTACATAAGATTGTGCCAAGTTTTGAGTCACACTCTGTCACTGAGAATCCATGGGATTCTCCCAAGCTTAACCTGACGTGTGCATTGCAAAATTGGTCACTTTTCTACACTGAAAAAATTATTTCAGCCTCTGTTCTTTTATAATCATATGTATCTTCTTATTAGTAACTTGAATCATTCTCACTACTTTTTAACCTGTCAAAATAGGGTAATTTCCATACCAACAGTTCAAATGAACAAGCTGCACTGTTTGTGGACACAATGACCACAGCAGATTGCTCACACCCTCATTTGGTTGCAGCAGAGTGAGTACAATTTTTTATTCTAGACTGTAACTTTCCTAGTCAGAATAAAAATTAGTAAGTTTAAAGTCAGTAAGTAGGGGGACGCCTGGGTGGCTCAGTCGGTTAAGCGTCTGCCTTTGGCTCAGGTCATGATCCTAGGGTCTTGGGATCGAGTCCTGCATCAGGCTTCCTCCTCAGTGTGGGGGGAGCCTGCTTCTCCCTCTCCCTCTGCTGCTCCCCCTGCTTGTGCTCTCTCTCTCTCTATGACAAATAAATAAATAAAATCTTAAAAAAAAAATAAAATCAGTAAGTAGAGAAGCTTGTATTATATAATACCTATTTTATATATATATATATATACACACACACACACTATATATAAATGACATATCAGTAGATAATTATATACCTATTATATAAACTTTCTATTACATAGATAGAAATATGCCTCTGATTTCCTCATCCAGCAAATGAGTATAAGGGACGGAAGAGGGGGAAGGGAAGCAGACTATTAGATGGATGTCAGGGTTCCCAACACCTCCTGCGTTCAATCACAGCAACTCCATTTTTATCTGTTTTAAATATTGTATTTCTTAATAGTGTTTAAGAAATAATTATGCTAATTTTTTTAAAAAGCTCGAAAACTTTGGCTAGGTAATCTTGAAGGTTCCTTCCCATTTTGCCCAAATGACCACTTAGTGAGATCTTTGGAAACCACTCAGTGTATGGGGTCAGTCAGATGTGAGGTAGCATCAAGGACATAGTTCAACATTTAAGGGTATTTGCCATGGAGGCATCAGATAGGTAAAACTGTGTCATCCAAACTGCTGAATCTCTACTCATCTACCTTCATAGGTCCCTGGAGGTGACACTTCCTGGAGAGTGAGTGGGGACATTGCAAGAAGGAAAAATCAAATACCAAGGACAGAGAAACAAAATAGTTCATTGAGTAATTTAATTTCTTTTATTGGTTCTTTTAGGACTAGGCTAAAAATGGCTTAAAGGTCAAAAGTTGGTTCTTTATATTAGCAATCTGAAAAAAAAATTTGAAAAGACATAAAGCTAAATGGTTTTTCCTGGCCCTTCAGCAGATTTACTGTTGTCCCTTATCATGAACTTCTCCTCTAATGATGGCTTATGAAGCAATTGGATGGCACCTCGTGTGCTATAAACAAAAATTTATGGTTGAAATCAGTTGGTGTCAGTTCCTGCCTTCCTTTGCCTACTTCTTACCTGATGTTCCCCTTATGGTGAAATTCACACAAAAATAGATGTTCTGGGCCATTTTATTATGAGATCCAAACAAACAGGAACAATGACACACTGGCCAGTGTCGATTAAAGATGCTCCCACAAGACAAGAAACAGAATTGACTACATGAAATTTTGATGAAGTGGGAAAACTGACCCATTGTTTTAGTGGTACTAAAAAATTAAAAAAAAATTGTTCTGTAGTGATTTTATGAAAGCAGATGGAAGCTTATTCCAATGGGTGTATTTCTATGTGATGTGATGTGGGGTGTGTGTGTGTGTGTGTGAGAGAGAGAGAGAAATTAGTGTTTTAATTAATTTTTTTCTAAAAAAGAAGGTTCCTTCAAGGCAAATTCTATTCTTTGATCTCTGACATAACTGAGGCCCAGAAAGCTTGGGTAACTTGCTCAAGGCTTCAGGGCTAGTTAATGTCACAACTTGGGGGCAAACCCTATATTCCCTGATTTTTTGCTCAGTGTATTTCATTTATATCACAATACTTGGTTTTATGCAAGTTATCTTCAATTAGAGTTACTTTCTATGACAAAGTCATTAAGCTAAGATTGGCTTCAGGAAAGAAGACATTTCCAAATTTATGGAGGGAGTATTTTCAGACAATACATTATGTGAGTGGTTTCCAATTTGGAGGACCCAGGTAAGATTACCTTGTCATTCTTGGTGAAGTAGAACCAGAATCTGAAACTGCTGAGGAAACAGAATATATCAATATTGTTTTTCTTCATAATAAAAGCAGTAACTATTCACAAATTTCTAGCAGAATGCCATTTTTTTTCCATTTCACTTCACACCCATGTTATTCTTGAGAACAAAATTTGTGCTTGCCAGGTTATGAAACGTTAATGATGACCACATTCATAAGGGGTCTCAATATTTTCTTTCTTAAGCACCATTAAGCAGAAGTTTCTAGCCTCTTGACCTTTTGACAAGGGATGAGACTGAGTAAACCACTACAGGCCAAATCTATGCAATTTTCCCTAGAATAGAAAATCCAAGGTCATCACAAACCAAAGAACAGGAGCTCCCACACTCAGATGAGAAGGCACTGCCTCTAATTTTGGGATCTGTAACATGCCTTCCATATTAAACTTACACAAGTATTTACCTGATTTTAAAATGATTTATTTTTTCAGTTGCTGTTAAGAGGCCTTTCTTGGCCTACTCCTTCCCTCCTCGCACTCCCTAGGTGGAAACTGCATTACTTTCAACAATGATTAATAAGCCCAGTTTGTTTGCAAATGATATAAAACTCAAATGAGATGCTGTATGTACATGTATATTTTTAAATGTGAAGTAGCAAACAAGTGATTTTATTGCCCTAATACTTCTGTTATAGCTCTTTAGGCATCCTGCTTCATGTTATTGTTTCAAGATATATGCTTGTCTCTCCCAGATTAGCAGTGAGGGTAATGAGCACATCTTTCTCTTTGTCTTCTTTCTAGTCTCTAACATAAGAAAGATGCTTCAGTATTGTTGCAGAAATGACTTAATACTTTGATCAATGAAGCCCATACATGATGGTCCTATCATGAATAATAAATATTATGGGGATAGAAGTAGGCCACTTTGCATCACTATTATGCACAGGAAGTGGAAGAGGCCAAAACAACTTGTGGATTGCTTGACGTTGCACAATTAGATTAGGGGTTCTGTGCTGTGGGGAAGACAGGTGTAGAGAGAAGAATATCCTATTATCACCCTGACATTCGGGGCTAAGCAAACATCACTCAGTGATTTTTTTTTTCTTCTTTGTGTAGGTAGGATCAACAATGGTATGGTAGGAAGTCCGGATAGAGAGTGTACAAATTTCTACAGAATCACACAGTGACTTTGGTAAGTTCTTTTGTCCAGTCTTGCGGTGGAGTATAAAAATTACAACTGAATATGAAAAGTAAATTCGTTGGTGCCTAGCTGCTAACGTACAATAGACAGAACTGATTTGGGTTCTAGTTGAATACCTTGGAAATTTTAACAAAAGGCTTACTCTTCAGAAATTAAAATGTCTTAGATTCCTCAGTATTTATAGAAGATATGTATTAGGATGTCAACACTGACAGGCTTTCTTTATTAGCTTTTTCAATGTGTAACCATAATTTTAAAATGTGCCCTATTCTAAATCTTTGCTATTGCTCCTGTCACTTCTCTTGTGGAGCTTCCTGTGGCTTCTAACCCAACTCACAGTAAAATCCCACGTTGTGACAAGGTCCTCCAGGTTCTGGACACCACCACCTCCCTAACCTAACTTCCTCCACCTCCGTATCTGCTAAGTCCCTCCAGCCACCCTAGCTTCTTTGCTTTCCCTCAAACACATCAAGTAGGCTCTCATCTCAGGCCTCCTTATTCCCTTTCTGGGGATGTTCTTATATTTCCACATGGCCTGTACCCTTACTTCCTTTAGGGCTCTGGTCATATGTCAAATTATCAGTGAAGTTTTCCCTGACCACATTCTATAGGACAGTAACACTCTATCTGCCCCCCACCCCCCCCAACACACTTACATGGGACTCCCTAATTTACTTGCCTTGCTTTATATTTCTCTGTGGCATGTATCACCCTGTGACATGCTATGGATTTACTAGTTTATTTATGGAACAGAAGCTCTGCAAGGGAAGGGACTTTGTTAAGTTTCACTGCTTAATTCCTAGGGTCTGGGGTTGGCACCGATGTAGATAAGGTCAGCAGTAAATAATGACTACAGGAAATTTACCTGGTTCTTCAAAGTCCACTTCTGATCCTATTTCTTTCAGGAAGTCTCAGGGTGAGTGGAATGTGGATTACCATCCTCTTTACACCCAGAAATTATAATCTTTCCAGAAGCAAGAACACTTTAGTCATATGAAAGATAAGGGCAAAAATACCGTATCTGCTAGTTCTATTTGGCAAGCAACAGATCTGTTGTGTTTCTAAAATATTAAGAGATGAGTCTTGGAGGAGCTGTGGGATTTGCCCCAAGCCACAGAGCCATGTAGTGGCAAATTGAAAACGCAGATGAATTTTGCTGATTCAGAGTCTCTTGCTCTGCTTAGTGTCAATATTCTGTCAGGGCTCCAACAACAAATATAATCAGACTGGTTTTGCCTCCAGTAATATTTTTCTGCTTTATTAGACAGGTATCATTACCTGCCTGTTACACTGGAAGTTGAGGGGACATATCACTGGATAATGATCAAAGGACATGAATTCTAATCCAGGGGGGTTCTTTTTCTTTGACCTTGAGCGAGTGACTACCTGTCCCATTATCCATTTTCTCATCAATAAAATAATAAACAATAACATCTACTCCACTGAGTACAGAGGGCTGTGGTAAGGGTCTAGTCATAGTGTGTTTAAAAGTGTTTTTAAAATGATAAAATGCTAGTTGATCTACATCTTCACAATTATTATTAAGATTCTAGAATTCTGATTTTTGGGCAGCGTCTTCATTGTAGCTTCTTGACTGTGTGAGCTCTTATGATGGCCCATCAAACCTGAGGGACAAGAAAGTAAACTCCCTGCCACATTGTGGCTCAAGATATGGTTAAAAGGGATGAGCCTGCACACTCAGGGAATAGTATTAATTAATTCAGTCCTTGGTCTAGTAGTTTAGATGGCTAAATGTAAAAGGTAGATGCCAGCAAAGTCGAATGGAAAGCTCTTGTTTTCTTCTGTTGTCAATTAATTGATCTTACTTCACTTCTCCAGCTGTCTGCCACAATATTTTAAAGGAAACTGTGATATAATGTTCTGAAGAAAAATAAAACCATGTAAACGTTCCTTTTCCTTTTTTGCATTGTTTAGCTGGTGCATTAATTCAGCAGCAAAAGACCCTTGCCAGGCAAAAAGCAGAAAAAGAACTTAATAAATTTCCATACTGAAAAGGGAGGAATTAAGGGGGGGTCTTCCACAGGATAAATTCATAGGGAGAATCTAGGTAGGCAAAAGCAGCGAAGAAAGCCATCTCTGGAAACTGGCACTCTGGGTTTTCTTTTAGAAACATTTTATTTATATTTTTTCTGTTTAAAATATTTCTGGAACTGACACAGAGTTCTTGATGAATAAAAATGAAGGGGATATAAATAACTGCATTATCCAAAGACTTGCTTTTGATTATTAAGAAATGATAAATTTTCTTTGTTTTCTACTTTTATTAAAATTGAGATAATCAAGGTTTAGGGTTTTATTAGACCAGGAGCATTTTAGGGACAGAGAAGAACGTTTTAAGAACTCCAAGAAGCTGGTAGAGTGCTACCATGTGATTATTGGTGACTGGATAGCTTACAAACAAAACTTTGTGGTAGAAAATTCTTCAGAAATTCTAATTTATGAAAGTATCAGTGGTATTCTTAAGTTATTTTTTACAAAGAAAACTTGATTTGTTATGGGTACTATAAAACAAATTACCACCATGACCCAACAATATGAACACAATGAGAAAAACCTACCAATACACCAGACAAACCCACAAAATTACTAGGGTGTTGGATGGAAATTCTGGAAGAGTTTCAGACCCACTATTTTTCCTCTTTCTTTCATTATTTTACTTTTAATTAAGTATGGAGGTTTGTAATTAGAATGAGAGAATGGGATGACAGAAAAAATGTAGTCTTAATATTTAAGACACATTGACCTGTAGCCTGATTACTTTTCTTTTTTTTTCCAATTTGCTTCTTGGAGATAACAGTATGATATTACAAATATTGATCTACTACAGTTTGATGCTCTCAGAGGAAGGAGTGAAGGATATAATTAGAGGCTTTCACTATGAGTCATTCTTTATTGAATATATCATTATAGCAGTTAACAAAAGAGTTAACAAATTCCTTTTGAATAATGAACATTTTGGGGCAACTGTTTATTACTACCACAACTGCACATAGTAAGTTGAGCCAAATGATGATGGGACTATACCCTTGTTCTAGCTACAAACTTATTTTTTCTCCTTAAGAAGCAATTGTGGAAAACAGTGCTCATGAAACAGACAGCTTTGGGTTGTCTTTGGAGGCTACTTAGCTTTGCAAACTTGAGAAAGTCATTAAAGTCCGTTGAGCCTCAATGAAATTAAAATACAGGGAATAATATCTGCTTACCTGACAGGACTTTTGTAAGAATTAATGAATGAAGTATATAAAATGGTTATTGTCAATCAGGTAGCAATCAATAAATTCTAATTTCTTTTTCTTTTTTTCCCCTTTCTCACCTTAGAACTTTCTTCATTGGTTTTAGCTGAAGTTCAGGGAAAAGATGATAGGCTAGTGACCATAAACAATGTGATTTTGGAAAATTTTATATATTCTTATATAAGAGGACTGGAAACGTATATTTTCAGATTTAATCTAAAAAATCAGATCAACGCTTTACTGTTTCAGTTTAATTTTAGTTTCCAAAAGAGCTCTGCACTTTAATACAGGTTAAACAGAAAGAAAACATTTGAAAATTTATGATTATGCCTGTGTAGCATGATCTCTTCACCTGGAAAATCTTTTTCTCCCTCCCTCCTTCTTAACAAATCTTACTCATATCCAGTGTTACATCTTTTAGGAAGTTGTTCCTGACTCCCTGCTCACTGCTGATCCCTCTTTACATACCAGACCCTTTCAAGATGCCCAAGATGAACCCTGGAGTGTAAAAGCTATCTTCTCATATTGCTTGTATTAACTGTGCAGCTACTTATGGGCAGAAAGAACTTATTTACTCATTTTTTTCTCATCCTTTGTAAGATCTGACACTAATTCACATTGAATACTAAAAATTCTTTGAAAAGTGCATAAATCCTCTCCATATTTTAAAAAAATTTTCTCCAGAAGCACTAGGAATCCCCAATTCTGTTTGTGCTCTACCATGAAGAAAAAATTATGTAAGAAGTTCACAAAGGTCAAATATGAGACTTATAGCTAGCCAACTGAGTTACTTCAGGAAAACAATGTACAGTCTTGTCTCAAAAATGAATCTACGTAACCTAGACTAATGGTTCTCAAACTAATCTTCACTTGGGTTCTATACCTGACAAATTCATTCTACAACTAAAATAGAAATAATCATGTTTTCTGAATTGGTTGACTACTTAAAGTCACATTCAATTGCCTTAATTTTTCCTATGATATTTCAAAAACTTTTGTTAACTTGCTGCACATCTGCTAGGAGGAATGAATGAATGGACAAGTAGTCAGTTAATATTAATGGCCAATAGGAGACAAACAATCATAAAGGAATTACACTATACTCATCAGGACTCTTGGTTGTAAGAATAAAACCAGAGGGCAGTCTTTAAAGAAAGTGACATAGGAAGATCCTGAATTCCCCTCTTCCCATGGACACACTAAATTTACAGCTACACATGGAGCATTTCCCTCTAAACAAATCCAGAAATCAGCCTAATGATGTCTATACATTAGGCAAACAAAAAAATACCCACGTTGAAATGGATAAGAAAGGCTGAGACGCACTCTTGCCATAAACCCCACCCCTAGCACAGCACCACACAGTCAGGAGGGAACCCCCAACTCCCAGCTTCTCCCAGACGAGTAAAGGTTTGGACACAACATGTAGCATCCCAACTTTTAAGACTCCCACCTGAGGGAGGGACTCCCCAAACACCTACCTCTGAAAGCCAACAGGGCCTGTATCAACAAAATCCCCAGGACTACAGCAAACACAGAAGCGTTATTAATGGACAGCACTCACTGTAGCTGTACTCCAGGGTTTGGGGCAGAGGGAACAGACAGAAAACATCCATCACCCAGTTACTCCTTGGAAGGGGCCTAACTACATTCAATAAATAAATAAAATCAGAAATAAAAGAGGAAACATTAAAACCGACACCACACAAATACAGAGGACCATAAGACGCTACTATGAACAGTTACATGCCAACAAACTGAACAACCTAGAAGAATTAAATTTCCTGAAACATAGAACTTACCAAGACAGAATCATGAAGAAATAGAAAAATCTTAACAGACCCATTATTAGTAAGGAGATTGAGTCAGTAATCAGAAACATCCCAACAAATGAAAAGTCCATGACCAGACAGCTTCACTGGTGAATTCTACCAACATTAAAGGAGAGTTAATACCATTATTCTTAAGTTCTTCCAAAATAGAGGAAGAGGAACACTTCCAAACTCATTTTATGAAGCCAGAATTACCTTGATACCAAAATCGGGCAAGGACACACAAGAAAAGAAAATTGCAGACCAATATCCCTGATGAACACAGATGCAAAAATCTTCAACAAGATATTAGCAAACCAAACTCAATAGTGCATTAAAAGGATCATACATCACAATCAAGTGGGATTTATTCCAGGGATGCAAGGATGCCTCAGCATCTGCAAATCAATCAATGTGATACACCACATTAACAAAATAAAGGATAAAAATCATAGGATCATCTTAATAGATGCAGGAAAAAAATGCATTTGACAAAATTCAACATCCTTTTGTAATAAAAATTCTCAGTAAACTGGGTATAGAGGTAAATGCCTCAACATAATAAAGGCCATGCCTAACAAGTCCACAGCTAACACCATACTCAGTGGTGAAAAACTGAAAGTTTTTCCTCTAAGATCAGGAACAAGAGAATGATGGCTTTTATTCAGTATACTACTTGAAGTCCTAGTCAGAGTAATTAGGAGAGAAAGGGAAATAAAAGGGATCTAAATTGGAAAGGAAGAAGTAAAACTGTCTCCATACGCAGATGACATGATATTATATATAGAAAATCCTAAAAGCTCCACCAAAAAACTTAAAACTAATTTAAAAATTCAGTAAAATTACAGGATACAAAATCAGTATACAAAATCAACAGTGTTTCTATGCACTAGCAAAGATCTATCAGAGAAGTTAAGAAAACAGTCCCATCTACAACAGCATCAAAAAGAATAAAATGCATAGAAATAAATTTAACCAAAGACGAAAAGAATCTGTACACTAAAAACTATAAGCTGTTCATGGAAGAAACTGAAGAAGACACCAGTAAATGGAAAGGTATTTTGGGCTCGTGGATTAAAAGAATTAATATCGTTAAAATGTCCACACTACCTGAAGTGATCTACAGATTCAGTGCAATCCCTATTAAAATTCCCATGGCATTTTTCACAGAAATAGAGAAAAGAATTAAATTTGTACAGAACCACACAAGACTCCAAATAGCCAAAGCAATGTTGAGAAAGGTACAAAGCTGGAGGTATCACATTCTAATTTCCAATTATATTACAAAGCTACAGTAATTAGAACAGTGTGGTACTGGCATAAAATCACACACATAGATCAGTGGAATAGAATAGAGAGTCCAGAAATAAGCCATGTACATATGGTTAATTAATTTATGGCAAAGGAAGCAAGAATATACAATGGGAAAAGGATATTCTCTTTAATAAATGGAGTTGGGAAAACTGGGCAAACCTCATGCAAAAGAATGAAACTGGACCCTTATTTTACACCATACATAAAAATCAAATTGAAATAAATGAAGGCTTGAATATAAGACCTGATACCATAAAACTCGTAGAACAAAACCTAGGGAGTAAGCTCCTTGGCCTCAGTCATGGTAATGATTTTTTTGAGTTTGACACCAAAAGCAAAGGCAACAAAAGCAAAAATAAACAAGTGAAGCTACATCAAATGAGAAAGTTTTTGCACAGTAAAGAAAACCATCAACAAAACGAAAAGGCAACCCATGGAATGGGAGAAAATATTTGCCGGCTATCTATGTGATAAAGGATTAATATCTAAAATATATTAAGAGCTCACACAACTCAATGGCAACAGACAATCCAATTAAAAATGGGCAAAGTAACTGAATAAATACTTTTCCAAAGAAGATATTAAAATAGCCAACCAGTACATGAAAAGATGCTCAGCATCACTCATCATGAAGAAGATGAAAATCAAAGCCACAAGGAGCTAGAACCACACACCTGTTAGAATGACTGTCATCAAACAGAAAAGACGGAACAAGTGTCAGCAAGGATATGGAGAAAAGGTAATTCTTGCATGCTGTTGGTAGGAATGTAAACTGATACAGCTACTATGACAAACAATACGGAGGTTTCTCACAAAATTAAAAAAAACAAGCTACCATATTATCCAGCCATCCCACTTCTGGATATATTTCCAAGGAAAATGAAAACAGGATATTGAGAAGATATCTACATTCCCACTTTCATTACAGCATTATTTACAATAGCCAAGATATGCAAACCACTAAATTATCAACAGATGAAGGGATAAATAAGATATAGTATATATTATTCAGCCATGAGAAAGAAGGAAATCGTGCCATTTGTGACAACATGGATGACCTTGGAGACATTATGCTAAATGAAGTAAGTCAGAGAAGGACAAATACTGTATGATATCACATATACGTGAACTCTAAAAAAGCTGAACTCATAGAAGCAGATTATAGAGGTTGTTTACCAGGGGCTAGGGGATTGGGGAAGATGTTGGTCAAAGAATATAAACTTCTAGTTGTAAGATAAATAAATTCTGGGGACCTAATGTATAGCGTGGTGATTATAGTTAATATTGTATTATATGCTTGAAAGTTGCTAAGAGAGTAGTTTTTAAATGTTCTCACCACAAAAAAGTAATGGTAATCCTGTGATGGGATGGAGGTGTCAGCTAATGCTGTGGTGGTTATCATTCTTCAATGAATAAATACCAAATCAACACGTTGTAGGCCTTACACTTACAAAATGTTATATGTTGATTTTATCTCAATAAAGCTGGAAGAAAATTTTTAAAAAATTAAAAAATAAAAATATATTAATGATCAGTCATAGAATGTCTAATCATATTTGGTTCAGCGGTTCAGTGTGTGTATGAACATAATTTTGTATTTGAGATATTATTTTGGAAATGTATAAGTCAACTCTGTGCTAGTAAAATTGTTTATAATTCTTTTATGGAATTAAGTTTCTGAATATTCTGAAATGTTACTTAGTAGTGTAATTTCTGGGGACTCAGCCACCTTATCAAAATCTAATTTATCCCAGACAGTGGGATGAACCCTTTAACCATCACAGTTTTGGAATGAACTAAATACAAATGTGGGCTTATACTACCCCTGGTATAATGATAGGGGTTTGGAGAAAAAATGTGATGGATGACTATGTAATCTTTCCTAGAGATATCACAGAGAGTGACTAACAATACTGTGGACACCTGTTGAACATTTACAGTAAGAGGGAGGTGAGAACAGTGACCAGGCATTGAGTTCTTTAGCTTTCCTCCTCAGTGCCTGCTCCTCAGGATGCAACCTCACATCCTTAATCTTCAGAAGGTGTGCTCACTCTCGGGTGTTAGGACAGTTTTGCTAGGTTCCTAGGAAGGTTTACCAAACCCAACTCTGGGAAGGATCCCCCATAATCTCCTGCTTCATTTGATGGCAATGTAATCTTTTAAAATGTGCACAGAAAAGTCCTCTATTTCAGTATATGATTGCCATCAGGAGCAGAAATTTTTTTCTGAATCCATTGGAAACACTTCCTTTATCTATTTTGGCTCCCCAGTGTTCTGTTGAAGACGAGTAGTAGCACAAAGGTAGATGAAGTAGAAAAACACGTGTTTCCAATTCAACTGAGTTTAGAAACCTTGAAAGACCAGGTTATTGTGGGATAACACCAGGTGTCCCAAAGGTCAAGAACATAGGCTAAACTTATTTTTAAACTACATGTTAGCTATAGTGTTAGAAAATGCTCAGAATATTTTCCTCAATCTCCAGACACCTTTGTAAGTGATATTCCTAAAAATATACCACAGTGTCCAAAAAGCCTGGAAACATCTAGAAGATAGTATATTTATTATACTTTTTTCTGATTAGCAAGGTGGTAGAATTCATTTCTTTCATACTTTATGAGGGATGATTACTTTTTTCTGCTTCGTAGACAGGATGGCTTTTCAAATGAATCATAAGGATTATGAAATAACAACAACAACAGCAACAACTATATGATAAGAATAATAAGCAGCAGCAGCAGAAGGCTCAGGCCAAAGTGGAAAATGAGGTTTTCTAGAGACTCCTGTTCTCCACTGTGTGACCTTAAAATGAGAATCATTTCTCAAGCTTCTAAGACACCAAAGCACAGATGTGCAGTGCATAAACAAATAAGTAACCACATTAGTGGTGTCCTTCGGGGGTTTAAATCTTATTCCTGTGACCCCAGGAAGCTGACCAGAGAGAATAGGAAAGAAAGAAATACAGGATATTTATCTTTACATTTTGGAAATGCTTTTGATCAGCAGAGCTGGAACAAGTTTCTGTGCTTTTGTGGGAACTACAAATGTTCCAGGGGAGGAAGCAAGATCAAGAGCAGTTTGCTCTTTCAGGGACTTCAAAGCCCATTCATCTAAAGATGTGGCCATTACCATTTTGGCTTCCTCGCTGTGCCTTGGATGGCCCTGTACTTTTCAAGAGGAGATTCTTGCTGGGTTCGGGCCAGCTCAAACATATTCCTTGGAGTGCAGTGTTCCAGAAAATCTGCCCTTCCTGGCCTGTGCTCTGTGATTACAGTCTGAACCAGGAGTGATCCTTGGACCTACTGGATGAGTCAGACGCAAAGGTGAATGGGACAGTGATGCTGGACTGCTCATTTTCTGCCTCTGCTCCTCTTCCAGGTGTGGAGAATTGTAAACATAAGAACAGGCTGCACCATCCCTCCCCCCACCCCCAGGCTCTGGGCTCTGATCTCAGCAGTCTGTCCCCTTGTTGAGACCAAGAGATGAGTGTGTTTCACCTTCCCACCCCCACATCCCCCAAAAAAAAGAAAAAAGGAAAAAAACAAGCAACCAACCAAATGAGCAACAGCAACAAAAGCTGTCATCGCTGTGTGTCCTATTAGGACCACAAGTCCAGCATAAGAGTTGTCCTCTTCACCTTTAAGTCAAACCTTGGGAGTGAGATTTGTTCAGTGAGTTGGAGGTTTCTTCTGGGCCTAAGTTAAGACACAATAATTTTCCAACTCAAAACAAAAACTGTATTCCAAACAGAACACAACGACTAGGGCAAGACCCTAATACCGCAAGCCCTGATCGTCCTGCTTCTAGAGTGGCCGCAGAAAGCAGGGACTGCCACTGTACTGTTCACTGTTGTGTCCCCAGGTCCCAGCATGAAGTCTGAACACATCTGTGGCATGAATGACTACATCAGGACCTTGGTGTCGCCCATTTCATTATGTGATCTTGGATACATTTCCTATTGTGTCAAGTTCTCAATTTCTCCCTTCTCAAACATTCTAGCCCACCCACCCCTGCGACTCACACAGAGGAATGCTGTGAGTGTTATCTCCAAGAGATTGCCTCCTCGATAGCGAATGTGTCCGGGAGCACCCCTGGCAGTATGTTCAGTAAGTGGGAGCTCTTCCTTTTCTCTTTTGAATTGGGTGTACTCTGGTTACCACATCACTCTGACAGTTAAGTTCACTTTTATGTGCTTCAGTAAGTGAGGATAATAATGCTGACATCCTGAATTTCCACCTCTGTCAAGTGAGGAATAGGGGCAAGTTCATCTTTGAGGAAGGCCTTTTGTCACTCTATGATTTTATTCTCCTCCACTTTCTGGAATTGGTCTCAGATGAAAAGTGAGAGAGATTGCATTGTACTGTGAACACACAGCAGTCACAGTGATATTGCATTTCTGTGGATGTTTAATGGCCCTATTTCCTCTCTTTCTAACTCGGTAGTTTAAGCTTTCTTTTTACATGATAAGCACATGGAATTTCATTCAAAGTCATTTTGAAAAGTCAAATGACAACAAACATAATTCACATTTAAATATTTCTTTCAGAATTCTGGATGACATGGCTCTTTCAGATGGAAATCACTTTACTAACAACAAAAAAGCTTTGAAAAAAATTTTTTTAATATCCTAAAGTTTAGATTCTAAGGCTCAGCTTCCAAAGTGTGGGTGTTTTATGAACCACCTCAGCTCCAACTAATTGGGAAAGTGGCCCAGGAGCATTAAAGGAATCATAAGAAGGAGCCCAGAAAGAAAGGTATTTCAGACTTATTTATTGACTGTCTTTCATTCCTTCAATCCCATTAAGATCTAAGGTATGTCAGAAATGATGTTAGGTATTTGGGATCAAAGACCTCAATGTCCCAGGGTCCTTGGTGACACCCAAAAGCAGCCCTGGACCTGGTGACTGGATTTCAGTCTCTGTTCCTGCCACTAACCAGATGATGACATTGGACAAATTATTGTGAGTTTTGGGGCTTCATCTATAAAACAGGAATGTATAAGAGATCCATGACGAATGCCGTTAGGTTTTAAATTTATCTCAAATAAAAATGATAGAACATAACTAAAGGACAGTGCTTAGGTAAAAGCAAGCCATTCTAGAAGTCATATCCTTTTCTTTGTTGGAACTCATTTGTTAGAGAACACAGTATATACATTAAATTTTCAAAAAAAGAATATTATAAATCTATTGATTATTTTTCTCATTCCTTATTCCTTCAGTAAACATTTATGTAATGCACTCTCTGTACCAGAAACTGTGTTGGGTCTTTGAGATCAGAGATGAAACATATGTTCTCTGCCTTGAAAAAGCTCACAGTGTAGTAATGGAGACAGAGAAGGAAATATGAATTTGGGTGTCAAATGATATTCATAATCAACAAATATTTACTGAGCATGCATTATACTTTAGCAATGTCAGTGAAAAAATTGGTAACAATTTCTGTTTTCATTGTGTTTATATTCAAGTGTGAAGATCAAACAACGGAGAATAAACATGAAAATAAAAGAGATGGTGTGAGAGAAAAATGAAAAAATCATGGTGTATAAAAGAAGTAGAGCAGCTTAGAAAGAAATGGGGATGCTTGTGATGGGGTGGGGGCAGTGAATTACAATTTCCAGAAGGATTTCCTGGTGGGCCTCAGAAAAGCTAACATTGACATAAAGGCTTGAAGAAAGTAGGGGAATTGACTAGCCACAGGAATATATGGGGATAGGGCATTACAGGCAGAGAGAGCTGCCAGTGGAAAATGCCCTGAGTTTGGAAACAAGGGTGGCTGGAGTGAAGGGAAGAAGATGGGGAGTGAAAGGTGATGACAGGAGAGCAAGAGGGACAGGGAGGGGGTGGATCGGGGAAGACATCTGTAGGGCATTGCAAGGATTTTTTTGACTTTTACTGTTGGATGAAATGGGGGAAATCCCTAAGAGGTTGTGAGCAGAAGAGTGACTTGCTTTGATTTAAGTTTTAAAAGGGCATCCTGGCTGCCGTGAGAATGGGTTGTGGAGGCTGGGATGGAGGGGGGGCAAGAGTGAATCAATTAGGAGGCTCTTGTAGAAATGTAGCTAGAGATGTTGGTGGCTTGGACCAGGGTGGTAACAGTGGAGACCGAGTAAGTGAAGATACTGGATAGGGTGGATGGGGATGGGGTAAGGGGTTCTAGGTGGAGGAAACAGACATACACATTACATGTACATTTCATGTACAGAGGATACAAAGACAAATATAAAAGTATGATGTGCTTGGGGAGCTGTAAGTAGTCTTTATGGAAGGAAGAGTGAATGTGGGGCGCACAGCAAGAGGTAGAGAGTGGTTAGATCCTATGCCAGAAGAGCTAGCTCACTCTTCTGAAGAATCTCTAAGAAAGCATAGTTTTGCAAAATCTCTTTTGTAAAAGGAATATCAAACTGGGTTAACTTCAAGGATACTCATGTTGGCCAGTGCTGGAACTAGCTAGTAGGAATGTACCGAGGAACCAAAGAGTATTTTAATTTATGTAGTTAAAATTCTCAGGAGGCTTAGCTCTTCCATTCTGAAGTGAGTAGAGCCCTTTGGAGGCTGGCTGCAACTATCCTTTGTCAGAAGGATCTCAGTGTAAATGCACTGAGTACAAGCAGATGGCTGGAAGAGGACTTTTTCAATCCAGTTGAACAAAAATTGTTTGCTGTTTACTATTGTGCTTATTAGTCCCTTGTGTCAATATTCAAGTTAGAAAAACAGAGATACTATTTCAGAAAAAAATGTAAAACAAAATCTGCTTTTCAACAGATAACCAGGTTAGCCTTATTTTAAGAATGTACATATTTAACTCCTTTAGCATCTCAGTGTCCTCCCATAGTAAGATACTTTTTCGTCCAATTCCCACATTACTAAGCATTGTGGCACTGATGGTTGGTCTAAGTTCCCTGTCTTCTCTGTAGTTTCCACCTGTTTTTCACCCTTCTACTCTCTTCAGAGGTGGAGAATGATTGGTAATGTTGAACAAATTGAGAAGGCTAAAATAGCACTTTGTGGTCAAATTTACAAAGCTGAACCAAATTGTAGAATCAAAGTTAGTAATTGAACAAGACAATTATTTATCCAAATAATGGCCTTATTTCTTCACTTTTCTTTGCCATTTAAGACTCTGTCTGGGAAATGAAAGAAAATATTTTGGTTACATAAAACACCTTGCAAGGGTTCCCTGAAATCTAAGAGCTCCCTTAATAGTAGCTGCTGATGACAGATTTGTGTATTTGCATACTGAGGAGTGAGGGATGGATTAGAATAAGATTAATGAATACATGTGGTGAATAAAGATAAATAATAACCCCAAGGGTAGTGGGAAGAGGGTAGGGAGGGTGCTTACTTATTTATCTTTAAGACTTAAATGCATTGTAGATGCTATTTACAGATACCTGTGAAATTCATTTATATTTAGAACAAAGATATTCTTTTTTACTGATTCTGTGGTCCATTCTTATTTTCTGGAGATGTCAGTGGAAACTGATCTGAGATTTTGAGATAGATGATTCGATATTATATATAAAATATGTATTTATTATTTCTATATGGAATGCACCTATGGGAACACAGGGCACAGAAAGAGTTTAAGCTTTACCACTTATACACAATCATTCCAGTGGTAAGGATATCTAGTAGATGAATAGGAGAAAATATTGACATAACTGATTTCCACTACTTTTGGCTCCCTCTGGGTGGAAAGAGGAAAAGATGTGCAAAATGCAGACTGGTAATTTTTGTGCTTATTTTCAAGGCTGGTTTAGGAATTAGAATTTTGGAATAGGAACCAACGGTCATAAGTCCTACCAGTGATTTTTCAGGTCATTTGATTTCCGAATGATCATCTGTAGAGGAGATGTGAGAACTGCCACTTTTCCGATAACAGTATGATTTGAGTATACAAACTTTCATGTCTTCGGGGAGAAACCAATTGAAACAGACTGCGTAGATTAGAATGATGCCCTAATGGTATGGGAGATGATTATTAGCAATTTAGGCAAGTGAAAGCATTTTATCATGGTAATATTTCTGACATCAAGTTTTTTTTTTGAGCCCTATAATGTTACTTACCATTTATGACTTGGGTAAAGCTGAAGTCCTCAGAACCAGCACCTTAATGCACTGGTGTCACATGCACCTTCATAGAGAATGCAAAGCTAAACATTTTGTGCTTTTTATGCTAGTAATGCATGGAAGTGCAATGCTATCTTTAGAAATACTTTACCATATTTAGAACCAAATGAAAAGGAAACAGAAGCCACTTCAGATACACCTTTGCCTATTCACTGCTTTATTGGAGTGACTTCCATCTGCCTTCAGTTTGTTTATACTCAGGCTCTCAGAAAAAGTTTCATTTCATAACATCATTTGAGAAAATCTACAACTCAATGCCGACATGGAAATGTTTCTGTATAGCAGAAGAAATCAACTCAAATGCCTGGAAATCACCATGGTCTGAATATTTTTCCCTTTTTGCCCCTAATTAAGCTCTGGGAAAACAGCGACTTTTTTCTCTCACCCACTGTGAAAGTTATGAGATTCTTTTGCTCAAATCACCCACAAGGAAGGCTTGGAAGTTCATGTTCCTTAGAGAGTTGCCAATTCTGCTAAAGAAGATTAAATGCCCATATCACAAGTGTCATACCCCACAGCTAACAAGAAAGAGAGCAAATGTAGCGTAGCCAACATGTAGGCAGCTACCACAGATCAGCCTAGCCTAGGGAGCCTTTCGATTTCATGTAGTGTATCAACCAAGATATTCACTCAAAAATAAGTAAGAACATCACAGCCATCATATCGCATCTTGGCATATTTAACAGTCTGAACCCTTTTTTGTGGGTCTGAAACCAAGATTTCTGGGTTAGGGACAGAGATATTTGATTCCTGTTTGATTCCACCTGTTTACCCCACAGAAGATGAGTAAAGGCTCCTTGCTTACCTGTGAAGTTGATTTTCAGCAAATAGTCCTTGTACAACTTCTTCCCGTCCAGGATCTTCATAGCATCGCAAAGCTTGGTGGTATTGGGACAGAGGGTGCGCTGCATTTTGTGCAGGGCGTGAGCCATGGCATACACGGCGTTCACCACAAACATGATCTTGGATTCTTGCTCGTAGTTGCTGCTGTCGATGGCCAGGTGCTTGTCGCACGCGCGCCGGTGGTTCCGCTTGTTCTGGAGGCTGCACTGGAACTTCTGCTCCCAGAAGTCCCGGAACCAGGGGTTCCGGTGGTTGTTGTAGGGGTTGAGGCTCTGGAAGTAGCGGTCGAACTGGCGGACGGGGTGCGAGGCCAGCTCCAGTGTGATGGCGCCGTAGGCCACATGCTCGCTGCCCTTGACGATGCTCTCCTGCGCTCCCCAGCCGTCGCTGGCCACCCAGGTGAAGGAGGCGTTGGCACGGCTGGCGGCAGCGATGAGCTCGCGTGAGTCGTCGCTGCGCATGAAGAGCACGACGACGCGAGCATTGGGCTTCTGCAGTAGCTCGCGGATCACGCTGTCGTAGGACTTGCGGATGTTGGAGCGACCCACCTTCTCTGCGGTGGCGATGCAGATGTTGCGCTGGCGGGCTTCCTGCTCGAAGGCCTCGATCCCCGTCTCCCCGTAGTCGCCCTCCGAGGCCACGGTGGACACGTAGGTCCAGTTGAAGAAACGCAAGATCTCGGCCATGGCTTTGGCCTGGTAGAAGTCGGGGGGCACGGTTCTGGCAAAGTAGTCATAGCGCGACTTGTCGCTGAGTTTGGCGCTGGTGGACGCGTAGCTTATCTGAGGGATCTGGAAAAGCCTTAGCAGGTTTGCCACCTGGGCGGGGGGGGGGGGAGGGAGGAAGGGAGAAGAACTTGTTTTAGAAACCTGGAGGTAAACGGACATGGAAAATGAATAGTACCAGACTGTTTACCCAGCTCCCTTTTCACCTCTAGACCTCTGAGGTTTTCTTAGCACTTTTCCAGACACTTCCCTGGATGCTGTATTTTGGATATGAGGGAGCAGGTTTCGAGCAGGTAGTTTATGCTTTCGGAAAGGGCATTAGTAGAGAAATGAGAAGGGCAGTCCTTCCTGTCTCCCAGACTTTACGCTAGTCCCCCGACTATGCTCAGTCCTGTTTAGGTGTTTTCCGTGTGGTTGTTTTAAGTTTCTGGAGTCCTGCTATAGCTCAGTCAGGCGATGCACTACAGGGAATTGGCCAAACTAGTTTTTAGACAACTTGGCTGCGGTTGCATAGAGAGAGCCTGGGTGTTGTCTGATTCTCACTTCCCCCTCTTTTGCTAAAAATGGCAATCTCTGAAAGAGTTTAATTTGGGAACCTTATGCCACATGGACAGTCCAAATTAGACATTTATTATCTAGGTTAAGAAAAAAAAAATCAATTCTTTTTGGTCCACTCCAAATTTTAGGCACACGCTTTTCTAAACTTCTGAAAAGCTTGACCAATATTTTCTTTGCTTTCTTTTCCTTTTAAAATGTTGTTTCTGTTAGGGCTGTGTGAAAAGAAAGCATGCAAATGCTATTCTTATGGCATTTTTTTATTAAAAAGCAAATAAGGAAGTATTAAAGACCTTATCAAGAAAAAACCATCTACTTCAAAATTTTAAAGCTTGAATAAAGAATGTAAATTTGTTATACTTCACCTATCAGCAATATTTCACTGTTTTTCTTTATTGCAGAGTAAAAAAGAAAGTGACACTAGCTTATCAAGGACCATTTTATGCATTGAGTATTTGCATAAATATATATCTTAAAATATCTACACACATTGTATGTATACCAAATAATAAGTTTGCTTTAATTTTTCCTTAATACTTCACATCTTCTGAAACCTTCTATCTCTATACTGCAGCTAAGTTATGTAATATACTAATTGTACTTTAATCAGAAAAAACACTGAATATTCTGATATACTCTATGAGTACTTTGAAATTTTCCTTCTGGAAATTGTGGTTTCAGGTTTACATTTGACATGTAGGAAGCACAGCTTGAAATAGGCAGCTGTTAGCAAAGAGCACAAGTAACATAAAACAACTGACATCTGAGTCCCGATTAATCATCATTTCATCTGGCAAAGGAAACCAACAGCCAAGTTCATACACAGCCACACAGCATGTTTTTGGAGATCTGGCCTGCTATTAAAACCAACACTTGATATAGCCCAGAGCTATTAAAAATGTTTTCTGTATCTTTTCAAATCCTGGTACCTCTCCCTTAACTACAAATAGAACAGCTAGAAAATCTGGCACTTGTCATGCAAACAAAGCAAATTTAAGACCCAAATCTTTCTTGCATTTGGTAAAAAAAAATTTTTTTTAAATATCCTAGGATATGGATGAATTTGGGGGAGTAGAGGTAAGTGGCTGGGTGGCTGGAGGCTGAAGGCTAGTATGCCATTTATTTCTTCTTTCATCAGGACCAGGAGACCATGAACAAAATGGCCTACACTGATTCATTTGGACATAGGAGTATCGCTTGTTTACTCACCCTGATAGATGTGGGACTAAGCAAGTACTGTCACTACTTCTAGACTGATTATCTGGCTTCCTACAGATATATGTACCATGGTGGCAGACGGGCAATAAGAGAGAGCCATGTCTGTGCATAGGCTTGGCTTGGTAATGGTGTTTCCGGGTAGCATTGGAGAAGCTGTCTCCTCTTGATGCTACAGTTTATTCTCATCTTCAAGTTACATTCATCAAGACCTTAACCCCTCAGGGAGGCAAGGAATGAAAGGACCTGAAAAATGCCCAGAGATATTATTTTCTGGCAGCGAGGAGCCAAGTGAAAGGATCCTAAGCTGCCAAAACTTTCTTCTCCCAGAGGGGTACAAGTAATGAAAAGCTGCTTAAGAAAAGAGTTCTTGTCTGTTGACTGATAGGATCCTGTGGCTTCATGTCTACTTCTTCAGGATGTCTGAAAACAATTTTCAGACAAGGCAGGCTGTTCAATAGAAGGAACTATGCATAGAATAATGGATGTGGAAAAGATTCGCTGCACTGGGAAGGGCCACGATGAGCTATAGCACGTTGGGGAGGGTGGCAGGCTAGAATAAAACTGCGATTATTACAATTATTATAATTATTCATAGCTTGTGACTATGAATCTGAAGGGTGAAGCTCAGAAAGACATCCAGATGGGAAGAATAGGGCAGAAAGACAGAAGCGATGTTGCGGCATACACCATGGATTGTCTAGCTGTTGTTAGTAGGAGCTTTCTTACTAACGTAAAACTTGAAACTAGGGTTGGGGAAAATCCAGATAGTTGTCAGCTGGATGTTTCCTATCTCATTTGTCTCAAAACTGGGCATCTGAGGCATTCCTGACTTGCTTTACTGGCCATATGGTTTCTCTGAGAAAGCATGAAGGAATAAGGGGACCTCCTACACTGGACATCATTTTAAAAGTAAAAGAAGAACCATTGTAGGATGGGGAAGTAATGTGAAATTTTGGAAGAAAGTTATTCAATTATATTATTAGCAGGAGTGGAGGAAGGAAAACCAAGATCAAGTTATATGTGCTTTAGCAAAAAATGGTTTAAAAGTAGAGGTACACTTCTCATGGACAGAGACTCTAAAAAGGTACATAGTTTAAGAGAAATAGAACTATTTCAACAAAACAGAAAAGACAAGATCTCCAAAGAACCCACTGGGTTGCTAGCCTGCATGGGGGCATTTGAGTGATAATAGAACTAGGGACAAGGGATGGGTGCTAGAGGTATGCCGGGTCCTTGGGCATCCCCATGGACAGCACAAAAGATGGGAATGAACCTGTGAGAAGTAGCAAGACTAAAGCACAGAATGTGAAGATGGAGCAAAATGATTGTTTTTGCTGTTTTGTGTTTAAATTATGTTTCAGCAGAAGACTTGGTTAGAAGGGAGAATCATTGGTTGGGGAAGGTGGTTCCAGAAGGTGAAAGAAAAGACCTTGTCCAGTCCCTCTCGCTTCTTCCCTCTCTCCAGTGAGAATGTGTCCTAACCTGGAGATGGTAATACAATTATATGAAAACGTTATCTCACATCAATGTGGGAGAGAAGACCAAACAAAAACCCATAATCATATTATTTGAGTTTGCTCCCAGTTCTGAGTTCTGGAAGAAATAGTAGATTCACCTATGGAATCACCATCAGAAATTTTTGAGAAATCAATAATGGGAAGATTGTCAGAGGGTTGAAAAGAAAGGAAGAAGGGCAAAATCAGGAAATATAAATTAAGAGTGAATAAATCAATAAGTAGAATGCATTTTGGTAGTTCTCTAGAATAGAGTTTTTTATTAGAGAACATGTAAGTGCTTAGAAAGGCACAGCACCGATTCACTAAGAATGAATTTCACTAGAGAACATCTCAGCATTAGTTGAACTATTTAGGGAATAATAAGTAGCCCTGGAGGACTATGACTTCCACAAGGCATCAGTGACATTACTTGGACCCTTGTGGAAAAGGGAAAATGATAGGAATTAGATGAGAAAGTTGAATATATTCTAAGAGAACAGTTTGAAACAAAGTCTGTATGAGGTGGTCAAGTAAGGTTAAATTTGTATCAGTGACTTTGGAAAAAAAATGTAAATAAGCTATAAGATCTTTACATTTTAGAACTGGAAGGAACCATGAAGATGATCTAAGCCTTTTGTTTTATAGGTGAGGGAACTGAAGCTCACAGGGTGAAGTGACTTTCCAGAATTTACACAACCAATAAATGGAAAAGCTAAGATGAGAGCCCAATCTCTTGATTTCCCCTGAAGGACTAGACTCTCTCGCTGGCAATAGGGTGATATGAACATAGAGAGGGATGTAAATTTCTGGATTTAAGTTAAAATGACAAAAATGAACAAGGAAGAAGAAAACTAGGGGGGAAATGAGGTTACAAATGCAAAGTTGAGTGTTGGCAGTTCAGCACCAGAAATCCAAGGGGAGCTAAAATCAAAGGCGGATGATTGAGGGGTTTACTCCCTTTAGATACCAGCTCACAATTCTTCAAAAACAAACAGATAGATGAACTATCCCATAGTCCGTGTTTTCTGAGTTACTGTTTGCAGACTACCCTTTTTGGGAAGCCTTTTAAAGATCCCTCATATTTTTAATAGTCCTAATATTTTTGTGCCAGCTAGCATTCTAGCTGTTGTAGATGTATTATCTGCTTTGATTCTCGTAACAATCTATGCAGTAGATACTACCATTAGCCTGTTGTATGGATTGAGGAACTGAGGCACAGAGTGCCTCAGGATCTTGCTAAAGAGCCAAAGGTGATAGGATTTGGCACTGCGCTCACCTTCCCAGACTCAATCCATTCTGCAATCCAGGCTCTCAACCTCTGCCATATGTGATTCTTCTCACTACACTATGGCAATGATATATTTCAAGTTATAACATGTTTGTCTTTTTTTAAATTTCTGATGGCAAAAACTCCTTGATTTGAAGGCCATGAGTAATCACTCCTTGTTAGCAAAAGTATATATATTTTTTTCATTTTTCAGTCTGTATTTTGCAGTGGCTCTGTGAGCATTTGTTTTCTGATTGACCATCTTCAGAGATAACAGCAGTTGTCTGAGAATCCACTGGGAAATTTTAACTGTGAGGTTGAAAGCTTCAAGCTATAAATATCATGATCATGTTTGGCTTCATGATTTATGTGAGAAATACAATGACCTTATGGCAGAGCCTGTTATTTCCTAGGGCTGGAGAGGCTGCACACAGATTTAACAGAACACTTTTCCCCATGTAGCATGTATTATAGTTTGATACTCAGTGTTCACACACCTTGGAGCATCCATTTTCTGGGTGGTTTGAATTTATGCAGGACTAGCCATTGCCGGGGTTTCATTGTAACCTGTCAAGTCATAAATATATTATTGACCCTGTTGGCTTGAGGAGAAACATTTAGGATGCTGGGCTTGGCCAGGTACTATTATGGACTTTAGCAGATGACATGGTCTAAAATTAAGATTTCTTGTATTCTCATTTTTGTAGTTGCAAGCTGGAGTTATTTAGGATGGGCATCGCCCATTGGCAATAGTTGTCCAACAAACCAATGTTACATGTTGTGAACATCTGCCACCATTTTTCCACTCTTGTCCCCTCTGGAGGAGCTCGGTTGCATGTAGTTTCCCCACTGTGTTACGTTCTGGGTCTATGCATACAGTGTACAGTATATGATGTTCTCAAATCTGCACGCCTTTGCACACACTGTTCCTCCTGCTTAAAATGACCTTTACCACTTATCTGCTCAGGGAATCCATTCAAGGGCCCCTTCTCTGGGAAACCTTTCTTGATGACTCACCTCGAGCTGAGTTGTGTGCATTATCTGAGACTCTTGCTCTCCTTTATGTATTTTCCTCATGGTACTTACCAAAGTATAGTAGTGATTTCTTTTCGCTAATTCCTCTACTGAAATGAGAACTCTTAAGGACAGGGGATGTGTATTGTTAATTTCTGTTTCCTCAGTGCCTTGCAGAGTGTAGAGATGCCTCATAATGTTTGTCAAATGAATGAATTGATGAATGAGTGGGTAGTTTGCTGCTCTCCCATAGAAAAGATTTTTTTCTATTACGAGGATACATTGTGGGAAAAAAAATAGCTGGCCGCCAGCAGGCAATGTAAAGATACTCTTAAACACCATCGATAAACAATTTGCTGTGCAATTGGATCTTGCACTAATTATATTCAATATTCCACTAAAATGAGATGACGCATAAGACATGGAATTGGCCTAGACATTTAGGAATCTGAAGCAAAGGATTTCATACTATTAAAACTGATTTCTTCAAATTATCTGTGTCACTAACTAGGAGTATACAAAAGAAAGTCAATAGGATAACAACTGCATCTGGCCTTTGAACCAATTCCTTTTGGGCTAGAAAACTTTTATTCAAGGAAAACAAACTAAGGGCCTCATCCATGAAACCTTAGTTCTCGAACAACATATACCTAAAGTAGAAGTCATAAAAATGTATATGAACTAATAGTGAGGTCTGCTAGTAAGGTAAGGTTTTTTTGGAGACAAATGCAACCTGTACAAGATACATAAGCAGCCAAACCCTCAGAGCTGTCATCACTTGCTCACTGATTCTTTCTTGGGACTGTCTAAAACTTTACCTTTACAATAATCAATGGCTGATTGTGGATGGACGTTACTATAGGCATCAAAACCATCCTTATGCACTGTTGGGAATTTTGAGTTAAAGACCAATTTGTTTGGGAGTTTTACTTCTCCTGACTTTTTTTTTTTTTTTTTTTTAAAGCAAGTCAGGGAGACTCTTCTTTTTAGGATTCCAGGTGTCACGCTTCATTTCAATGACGTTCTGGTCATGAAAGCGAAAGAGTATGTACTATGGGAAAGAGCTCAGGTAGTCTGTTCTTTGATGTTGTGAGAAGGGAATATGAATTGGAAATTTCAGGCCCCTGTGAGCCTGCACATCAGTCCTGTGGTCACCCTTCCCATCCAGGGTATCTACAATGTACCCTCGTCAAACATTAGCTTTGTGCCTTCTGTGTTGGCACAATGCCAAATATTTTTTTTTTTCAACAGAAGACAAAAAAGGGTGTGCACGTTTAGAGTCTAGTGGAAATAGATTTCCCACTCAAGTGATTGTCCATTCACAAGGGTGCTTTTCAGCACTTTCATTGTCGTTGGCTTCTAAGGCTGTGCTAATAATACATTAAAGGGAATGACAATGACTAATTTTTATGTGGACCTGTACTTACCTACAAGAGTTCCAGATGGTGAGCGGCATCAAATGCTTACTCTCCAAGAAAAGTGCTGTCTATAGCACTGAAGTATATACATTTGAAGAACAACTCCCTGCGGCTGTCCTGGGAATTAGAGGACTCAATAATAGCCTCCACGGGTTTGCCTTTGCAGTCTTTGCTTTCCACCTATCTCTCTGGGGCTGTTTTCTAAGCATAAGTCTATAACTTTAATTGTTTTATCACACGTGCAATGCTGAAAGCTTTGTTTCATTCTTTTAATTACATGATTATATATAAACCTGGAAGAGAAACAGTGAGTGCTGCACTTTGAACCATCTGCTGCCTCATAACACATGTTATTACATAAAGCAGGTTCTAAAAGTTGTGATGGTAGGAGACCTCAGGACCCTTCTATTCCGAATGATAAAGTTGCACTGTTAGCTGTACAAAATCCCGGATTGGCTTGTATTTTAAACTGCAACTGGAGGAGGTATAGCGTTGAGAAACTGCCTGAGGAATTCAAGCTGTTCACATCACATGAGTTATCTGCCCATAAAGGATGCCAATCATATTGTTATTGTGGAAAGGATTAGTCATTTCTTTTTTTTTTTTTTTGGACCACACTACCTGCAGCACATCTGGGAACATTTTGCATGAAAACAGTTGACTGCAGCCCATGTCTGAAGGCCAGAGATTAATCTGGATTTAGGAAATCACATAATAGAGTGTAGTAAATGCCAGTTTACTCAGTATAATCTGCAAAAATCACTCTTACATGCTGTGGCCCCAAAACACACTATTCAAAGACTCATATTGCCTTTCCTGTTCAACAGCATGACTCAGTCCCCATGATTCTGTATAGACAGTCCAGACAAAGGATTCCTTATTCATGGCAAAAACTTAGAAAAATGGCTTGAAGTTAACTTGATTTCTGTCCCGACCTCTCCTGAAATCACTGCACTCAACACCTGTGGTTTGCAACCCACACAGTAATACACTTTTCATTTTCTTCATTTGTGACAAAGGGATTTATGAATAGAAAGGTTGTCCATTTTGACATTCTCGTAGCTGAAATGATATGTAGACCACATAGGATCCCTTGAATCACATTTTTTCCAGGAGGTCAGCATTATAAGACATGTCAGGTTTCTCATCATGACAGTGCCACTCTGCATTGGGCAAGTGTCCACCTTGTTCCCTTACTAACAGGGTGCTCTCTCAGGAATAACTTTGTTTCCACTCTGTCTTAGCAAGCACTTAGAAGAAGAACCAGAAGGCATTTGCTTACGGAATCCAGCAGCCTCGACTTTTGCTTCCTTTTTCCTCCATGAGTTTATTCTCAAGAGAAATCATGGAACCAAATTCATTTGGGTTCCAGTCACTGACTGTGGGATCAAAAGGTCTATGTCAGATCTGGTCCAGAGTATATTAATGCTTGCCAGCCACACCTGCCAAAGCCTGGTTCCCAGGAAGACCTGACACCAACAGACCTGTTAGAAGCATGTCCTTTAGTATCTTGAGTATTGATTTTTGACAATGCCTGCTGAGGATCTAACAGAGCCACAGGTTGTACTAAAGCATATTTTTTGTGACCCTGAAGTCACTTGTATAACAACCACATGACAAATACAGCCTTATCAACAAGAAAGGCATTTCTACCCTTGTTGGTAGTTAACCAAAGGCCAAAAGTTGTTGGTATGCTTGAGGGGAGTTGAGGACTATAGCCTAATTAAAAAAAAAAAAAAAAGAAGCAGCAGCTTAATATTTACTTCTAAGGTCCTGGGGCAATAATTTAGGGCAGAAGGTTCTATACCATATTATGTGTAGCAAATAGAGCTGTGTTATCTATGGTTTCCCTGTTACCTGTTCATTCCTTCAATAGCGCTGTCAGGGATGGAAGCAAATAGTGTAGTGGTTCAGCGCACAGGGTTGGCATCAAACAAGCCAACATTTGGAACCCCAGTTCCTTTCCTCATGGGTAGTGTGAACTTAGGCAAATTATTTTAACTCCTTGAGCTTCAGTTCCCTCATCTGTAGAAGGAAATAATCACAGTCCCTCACTTGAGAAGTTATGTGAGGATGTAGTGATAACACACATCAAGTACTTAATTCACTGACTGGTACTCAGTAAAGGCTCAAAAAATGATAGAGATGCTGATAATGTCTCACTCAGCAGTTATTCATCCAGCAAACTTTGATCAATGCTAGTGGTCCCAGGCAGTATCCTAAAATTTACGTCTTTCTATGATGAGTAATGTACTACTATCTTCCACAAAATTATAGTCTGGTACAAGACAAAGAAACATAACCAAGGATTAAAATGTTGAGGTATGTGTGTACAAACTGTTACAAAACACAGGTGAAGGAGCAACTCATGGTGCTCAGTTGTGTCATGGCAGGCTCCCATGGAGAGGAAACATTTAGCCTTGATCTTGAAGGATCAGTGAAACTTTGCCAGACAGAGAAAGAGAAAAGGAAGTTTTTAGGTAGGTGGAAGAATATGAAGACAGAGAAGGGTATTGTTTTAATAGTGTAATAGTACAGTTCAGTATTGTCGGGGCAACCAGTGCTTTGCGAGATTTAGTAGAAGATAAAGAAGAATAGAGGGACTGTGGCAAGACTGCTAAATGTTTTATACGCTATGCTAATGATTTTGGACTTTATTCTTTAAAAGATAAAAAACTATTAAAAATTTTAATTCAGGGAATGGCATGATCAAAGTTGTGTTTTAAAAAGGCCATAGTGGATGATATCCAACTCAAAAAGAAAGAGTCAGGGAAGGATGGTGAGATGGACAAATCACTCATTCCAACCTTGGCTGTGAGTTCATGTAATCCCAGTAATGATGACTAAATTCGTACTAGAAATATGAAGATTGGAGGTATAAAGAAAAGTTTGAGTCCACTGAAAACTGTTTTATTTGGTTGGTAATAATTACTCAAATACTTATGTCCTGTTTGTTATCCTGTTCGTGTCATTACGGGTCACTTGAATCCTTGGAAGGAAGCAGGTCATAAGTAATATTGGTTGTTGGACAGTATAGAAAGGCTGAAGAACTTTCAAATCCCTGGAAGCATCTCGGAAAAGTGAACATAAAGAATTTCTTGAACGTGGAAATGAAAACCGAGAGTGAGTTAAATAGCCATTGGTAGCAGTTAAAATTTGCTGGATGGCATCAACCTGTGTTTATTGTTGCATTTCTTTAAATCTGGTTCTCAGTGATATTCCTTACAACTATTGTGTCAGCATAGGTAATCTGTGCTTAATACAAACATACAGTTTTCACTTCTATGGAAAGTTACTTTTTTATAGAAAAATTCGGAACACATTGTAGATTATGTCTTCAATCACATCTGTTTTCCACATTGGGAAAGCTTAAGTGCCTGGTTTGTGTTCTGTGGGGCCTCACTGTGAACCTGATGGCAGCTACCCAAACCAGAGGCACAGTGCCTGGGAGAAACCAGCTCGTCCCTGGGATGCATGCCCTGCACATTCAACCCTATTAAGTGATGGCAAATGTTTCAAGATGCTTTGCCATTCTGACCACTTGGCAAGGAAATCTGGTCTATATTTGGAATATAATTTTTTAAAGTGTTGCTTCTATTGTATTCTCCCCTGTGTTGCCAGTTCCCTCTGTTGGAAGGTAAAGTCAGAGCTGGCAAGAATCAAGACTTTGTCACTAGTAACAGAGGGATTTCCATAATATACCAGGTGGTGATGTCAAAAATAGCAACACCACAATTTTAGTGTCCAAAGTCCCACTGATATACTGCCTGGAGTATCAACGTTTGCTTAGAGTTTAACTGCAAGTGTTTTTGGAACACTATTCTTAGATTTCCAAAGTCCATTAATTAGAAAAATGCTCCGTAAGTTTTCAACTGCATTTTTTCATAGACCAGTAAAAGCACTTCCACTACATTAAATCAATGAAATTTCATTATTATAAACTGCTAAGTGTTGGCTCCTTCCATGTTGAAATACTGAGCCTTATATATATTGATCCATTTAAAAGGCACATGTTTAATGGTATTTGAAAAGAGAACTTTGTGTTGTTAAAGCAAAATCATATCTCAGATTTAGCTAAAGGAGTCCTATTTCAATTAGCTTGCTTATTCATCTATCTCATAGTATAAAACACTTGCTGATACTTCAGGAATGTCTGCATTCCTTGCTTGTCATCCTATGACCTCCATCATAGGCATGTGGCTGCAATAGAAGCCGGTTCTCAGCCATGGGCCATTCTTTTGCCCAGTGGACGGTGGTCCTGATGGCACTTGTTTCTCACAAGAGTAGTTTCCAAATAAACACATGACAGAAGGGGAATTAATTAAGGAGTAAATTAACCCTAAAGCAAAAGGGAAAAACAGTGCATCTTAGATAATTACCTCTGATGAGAAATTTCTATGATGTCACAATGTTAACAAAAGCATTTTAGAACTGCTGTTGCCTCCTTCCCTATGATAAAGTCCTTGAACATCATTGTCCTTTTTTTGCAGAGCGGAAACAGGAACAATGAGGGGAGGTTTCAAAACAATCAGCTTTGTGAGATTACTTTAGAATGAAAAGTCTGGAAAGGAAATAAATAAAAAGATTCTATCTGAGATAACTTTTGGGTTGGAGTTTTCTGAAGCTTAGGCTGTGTGTGGGGATGATCAGGATAGCAGTGTGGGAGGCAGGCTACGGGGATCCTAATGTTGATTCTGCTACTTGCAGAATGGTAGAGACTTGAACTTGGTATCTGACTTTTATGACCCTCAGTTCCCCCCAAGAATTGTTTCTCTTGAACTGGAGATGTTAAAAGTTAAAAAACAAAAAACAAAAAACAACCAAACAACTAACAGATGATTATAATATGTATTAAAATCTAAAGTGTTAAATGCTCATTATGTGTGAAACACTGTTTTTTGTGGGCTTTATGTATTTTATGTATTTTCTCATTCATTTAATTCATACAATAAGCCAGTAAAATATCTCCATCTTAGACATGAGGAAAGAGGCAATGAAGGCTTAAATAAATCCTCATCAGTCCACATGCAGAATTTTAAATCAGTGAGCTAAATTTTTCAAGAAAGGCATGCTAAAAATGTGTAGTTGTAGCGTATCTGTGCTATGATCACTGTAGCTGCAATCTTAAACTTACTAAATGCAACTCTCACCTTTACTTTTCTGGTGAAAGACACACTAAACATGGATTCATAAATGGCTCTCTAAAGCTGTCACTCTGCTTTTCTTGAGGACAGGATGATATTTCCTTCTCTTCTGCGTTAGCTATGCTCGCAGTATGTGACCTACTTGGCGCTGTGATGACTCTGTGCATGGGGAGACTGTGTAGAACTAGATTGGAGTATGGGCGAGGTCCTGACAGTATCTGGAATGGCCCTGGATGCCCAGCTTCTAAGGAAGAATGAAGTCAAACCCCTAGATCTGCTTTCAAATCAAGGCATCTTTCATGGCACATGTGTGGGCAGTGGAAGAGGGGAGAGTGGAGGGAGACTTTAGTCCCACATGCTCACTTTGCTGCATCATTTTTCTTTTGCATCAAACCCAGGTTTTCTACTGTCGGAAAATGCTTATTTTGAACTATGAACATTTAGACTGATCTACAATAAGGTCATAGCCATGACCCCCCCAATCCAAGATTTGTTTAGGGATTTTCAACCTTCTGGACATGTAGTACGTTATCATCCGTTAATTCATTCAATTCATTAAAAAACAAAACAAAACATTTATTCTCAGCCTGGTAGAGGCATTATCCTAAGTGCCATCAGTACAAAGGCAAAAGGATGTGTTTCCTACACTCAGGTGTCTTATAGTTTGGTGGAAGAAAAGATATGCAAATAAACAATTATACTTAATAAGATAGTAGCAGGGGGGTGTGTTTATGTAGTGGGAACTTGGGGAAGGTTTCTCAAGAAGGGTAGGGTTGGAACTGAGAACCGAAGATAGGTAGGGTTTGGCAAGGCCTACAAATAGCTAAAGAACATTACATTGCAGGTAGAAGAAACACTGTGTTCTCTCTTTCATGAAAGAATGTGCAGATGGTATCTGGGAGACTATGAGAAAGTGACTTTCCAGGGAGACTTCAGAGGCAGGCTTTATGTTTACACTGATCTGAATGTCTTTTTCCTGTTCATATCCATTCCTTCCTGCTCATTCTGTTATTCTCGCTAGTCTCCAAGTGCTTATGATGTCAAGTGATCCTCGGATCCTTTTCTCATCCCTGTTTTATGTATGGATTTGATATTTCCTAATTTGCTTATCCAGGCCTCAGGGCTCATAAGATGTCTATTTTTAAATTTTATTTTATATTCTGTCTGCTCCACATTGCCCAGACTCTACACAACAGTGTTCTTGATGTTCCTGAAATATAAATGCTTAATAGATGCTTATTTTCTGATGAAAAATGATTTTATGAGAGCCCTGGTTGTAATATGTAGGTAATTGAGATGCTCGATTCACCAAATTCATAAAAATACTATAATCAAGTGAAATAACAACTGGCTGGGTTTCCTCAAAGTGATCCTGACAGAAAAGAGCCTGTTACTTATTTTGCTTTGTTTTAGGTACTACTTCCCTTGTTATCCCTTACATCCCAATAGTAGAGTATTTTGCTTGTGTAACCTGTAATTATAAAATTAAGAAATGCCCTTAAATGCCATATAGTTCAAATACCAATATGTTGCTTCATTCTCCTAAAAAATGGGCCAGTTTTGCTTGAATAACTCTAGTGACAGAGGACTCACTTCCTCATACCCCCTGCCCTTTCATTTCTAGGACATCTCCCTTATGTTGGCCCAAAATGCACCTTGTTCTAGGTCAGTGATTGCCAGTGGGGAAGGGCCATAACTTTGTGATTTGGCAAAGCATGGACGCATTTTTGGATGTCACAACTTCACAACTTGAGGTGCAGCTGGCATCCAGTGTAGTGGGTGGGGGCCAGTGATGCTGTTAACTCTCTTACAAAGCACAGGGGCAGCTCTGGCCCAATACTGCCAACGCTGAGAAACGGCTCTAGATTCACCTTGTTTACCCATGGAAAAAGTATAAAGTTTTCCATCCAGCAATCTGCCTTATACTTGGGCCCAGTTAACTGCATGAAGGCTATTGTACCTCCAAGTCCTTTGACTATTTTTCTAATGCTCTTACAATAAGACCAGCAATTCATGTGTGACTCTTCCCAAAGCATTTCAATGTAAAGGAGGGAAGCATTGAGGGAGGGCAGGACTTCGTACAAATTGACTCGTGGTGGGCCACGTTCACACTGTGGACTTGGGTGGAGGAATAATAGAATGGTGTCTTGATGTGCTGTGCCCCTTGCCCCATCTAGATCAAATCTGTGAAACTTACTGCACAGGATTTAGCCTAAGGTGTTATTCTTGTCAGAGACATGATACGAGGAATGCATGTCCAAATCCATGTCATGATAAACAAGAATGCTATAATAACCCTCTCCCAGGGTAAGAGAGGTCCTAGGATGTGGATATTGCTAAAAATTCTGTTAAAGCATCTGACCATCCCAGGCATGAGAAAGAGGTAGTGAGATCCTCTCAAGGCTCCCTTCTGCCCTTTCTATGTGCTCACCTTGTAGATGCCATTAACCCATGTCGCCATTTGTTGCAAGGTCACTTTCACACTCAGGGACACAAATGGGTCAACTTACACATGTCATTTCAGTTAAAATGTGCTCCAGGTTGGCAAGAAAGACTGCAAAAATGATACAGCCTCTGAAAAGGAGTGAGGAACATTTTTTGGAAGGATTCAAGGGACATTTTTGAATGGACAATTGAGGAGCTCTCTAACTACAGTCTGTTTAAAAAGGCGCAAGCATAAGCAATGCTTCAAATTAAGTACCATGTAAACAATCGCCCAGCTAAAAGCAACCAACCTGATCCTCTTCTTGAATAAATACTGTTTTCCCTCGAAGTGGGTGGATTGCAGGGTTATAGAGAAGAGCAGAGTCATCGTAAAAATGCTTTGAAAAGAAGCTGATTCACCAGAGGGGGCGAATAGACCCCATGTATGCTTGCTAATAAAGAAGGATTTTTGATACTAGCTTTCATTGATTATCCAGTTAAGAAATCAATACTGTTGTTTTATAAAAAGGACAACCACAGAGTAGTTTGCACTACTTAATAGGAACGTTGGGAAAATAATTATTAAGGTCTTCGTCCATGGTGATACAGCTTAACTCAGCAGATCATTAAGAATTTCCCCTTTCAGGCAGTTTTCACTCTCTGCAAACAATGCCTGTTGTATGAGCTAGCCCAGCAGGGGGCACTTCCTCTGCTGACTTCCGGAGAGTTCTTTTCCAGTAGTGAGGAGATAATGAAAGAAGAGGAAGCTGGCGAGAAAGCATCTCCTGGAGCAGTCCCACCAATACGACAATCTAGACTCACACGGGGAGATTATTATCATTCTCTGAAATGCTCTCTCTCACCAGGCAATTTTGTGACAGAAAACTCTGTGCTCTGGTTTGGGACTGGGCACTACAATTAGATGATAGAATTTTTAACTGTGGTGGATTCGTGTTAGTACATTTCTCCTATAGCACCACCCTCTTTTTTCCCTCTGCTCTGTTCAAGCAAAGATACTTTCCAGTAAATATTCAGGAAGTCAGAAGTAGTTAAAAATGGACTTGGCAGTGTTGATTGATGTGAACGAATCTTTGTGGCCACCAGCTACATGCTGTCACCACAGTTCCCAGACACTGGGGTCTATGATGAGATTCAGTCCAGGAGCAGTAGGTGAGTGTGAGGGGTACCCTCAAAAAGCCACTCTCCTAAAATGTTTTCTTCATTACTGTACAAGAGTGCTTTCAGTTCACCATTAGAAATGTATCGCTTTGGATTGCCTTTGATTATTTGTTTTAGAATTCTTATTAAAAGGTTTGTTTCAAATATATAATACACTTTAATTCTTAGCTCTATAGCTAAGAGCCCCCTAAGACCTCTCTTCATTCACGATATCTAGCTGAAAGCAAGGGCCTATGGGGAAGGGTCCCTTGCAAGGCTGTCTGGAGGCCAGTGTGTAGACACATAGCTCCACCTCCTAGCTCACCTTGGCCAGGACCAGTGTGTGGTCTAGTCAGAGCCTGAGCACTCAGGACACCAGGAGGTGTCCCATGGAGGAGGGAGTGAAGCCCTCTCTGTACTTCCTCTCCAGCTTACGCCGTTACATATGTCAAGGCCTTTTCCTCTGACGTACAGACATTTGCCACCATATTCTTTTTTTTTTTAAAGATTTTATTTATTTATTTGACAGAGATAGAGACAGCCAGCGAGAGAGGGAACACAAGCAGGGGGAGTGGGAGAGGAAGAAGCAGGCTCATAGCAGAGGAGCCTAATGTGGGGCTCGATCCCATAATGCCGGGATCACGCCCTGAGCCGAAGGCAGACGCTAAACGACTGTGCCACCCAGGTGCCCCTGCCACCATATTCTAATTGGCCTCCAGCATCTCATTCATACTGTGGCCCATGTAGCCTTTCTCCAATGCGACTGTCATTCTGTCAGTCTTACTCAAAACCTTTCAAAACATCGTTTCTGACCTTGTGAGCCACATAAACATATTCTGAATTGTAGTTACTGTTATTTCATAGGAGTATTGTACCTGGAGCCAGATTTTAAGTTCCTTGAGGCCAAGGCTGTGTTCTCTTACTTTAGTGGTCTTTCTACCCTTGTCACAGTGCAGGACACACAGAGGGGGATATATACAGATTGACCTGCTATTGAAGTACATGGGGCTCCAACAATGGTTTGGCCACTGGGAGGGTTGTGCAGTTGGTCTGAGGTATGGCTTTTCCACTGACTTTTCCTATCATTGTGGGAACATAATAGTTACCATGGTTTGAGTCTGTTAATGTTTTGGTGAGGCATTTCCCACAGATCCTCTCAATTTATCATCTCAAAAACTTGTCAAGATAGATGCTATTTTGCTTATTTTACAGGTAAGCTAGTAAATGATGGAGTTGGAATTAAAACCCGAGTCTTTCTGGTGCCAAAATCGATATCCTTTTCATCATAGCATGATACTTTTGGTTTCCTTATTTATTCTATGGAGGCAGAAACCCTGTCAGAATTTGTGACTTTATGGTGATGTTGACCAGATAAATGAAATAATAAGCCTGGTCCTTTGATGATTAAGAAGTGGCTTCTTCCCTCGTGAACTTGTACAGGATTTTAATAGCCCAGATCTTTTTGTCCTAAAACAATCTGCCCTTTTTTGAGGAGTACATAGGTAGTCAATGAGTAAAATTAAATTTAAAAAAATCTATGTGCCTGGCACAGTTTGTTAATTACTTTGGATAAATAGGTATTTACACATCTGCTGTAGAATGTCATTTACTGCACTGGGAGAAACTAAGGTCAGAAAAACATGGGGCGCCTGGGTGGCTCAGTCGTTAAGCGTCTGCCTTAGACCCAGGGCGTGATCCCAGGGTCCTGGGATCGAGCCCAGCATCAGGCTCCCTGCTCTGCTGGGAGCCTGCTTCTTCCTCTCCCACTCCCCCTGCTGTCTCTCTCACTGGCTGTCTCTCTCTCTGTCAAATAAATAAATAAAATCTTAAAAAAAAAAAAAGAGAAAGAAAAACATATGTAATCCCTTACCAGTGGTAATACCGGGTTTAACATAAATATTTATAAAATGATTGGCACTCATCTGGTGAAATTATTATTAAAAGATGACAGATACATATTTTTAATTCTCTCTTCTCAAATAGCAAATCCCTTCTCTCCTGATCCAAATATAGAAATAGTGGCAAAATTAACATAATATGCTTTGAGATGTGCAATATTTTCTATCCACCTAATGAAGTCAAAGGGGGTTTACGAAAAACCAATTATCCTAATTACTCGTAATATGAGGGTGTTGTTCTGAAGAAGGAAAGAAATTTGAAGTACCTCATTTAGAACAGCACAGAATTTTAAATGCAAGGAATCTGGGAGATAGAAGTAAGGTTATTCCAGTGCAAATAGAGCCAATTTCAGTGGTTTGTGACGTATAAAGACAACATGAATGTAATTTGACTTCCTTTAGTGCTTGTGGCTTTGATTGTAGTAATTTGGTAGGAGGCAAAGTACATGACTTAGAATCATGGACTTTTATTACTGTGACAAAAAATGTTGAACTGCAACTAACATATAGAAATCATATGGGACAGTTGAAAGAGCACAAAAGTAGGCAAGATCTGAGTTCCAGTTCTTGAACTACCTACCAATGGGTGTTTTCATGAAACCAGTCTTCCTGGGGCTTGGGAAAGTGACAGGGTTGAGTTAGACAATTTCTCAGCTCTTTTCTGTCTCTCAAATTCTGTGACCCTGTAAGGGAGCATTGCTAGAGTTTGAATAATATGCTCCTTCTTTTCCCAACAAAATTATGAGAACCAGTTATCAGCTTTCTCTTTTATTTAAATTGTGTGCCAAATTGTTCCTTTTATTCCTTTATGGTAGTAATTCCGTGGCTTTTCTGTGTACGTTTTCATATTTACATCATGAGAAATTGTTGACGATTTATCTCTGAACAAAATGACACCTTAGTAAAAATTAGTTTTAAAAAATAGAGTTTAGATGTTATTTCTTCTTCTTCTTCTTCTTCTTCTTCTTCTTCTTCTTCTTCTTCTTCTTCTTCTTCTTCTTCTCCTTCTTTTTTTTAAAGATTTTATTTATTTATTTGACAGAGAGACAGCCAGCGAGAGAGGGAACACAGGCAGGGGGAGTGGGAGAGGAAGAAGCAGGCTCCCAGCAGAGGAGCCTGATGTGGGGCTTGATCCCAGAACGCTAGGATCACGCCCTGAGCCGAAGGCAGACGCTTAACGACTGAGCCACCCAGGCACCCCAGATGTTATTTCTTCTTGTGACTGTTGTATTGATGGCTTTAGATCCTCACACCACCTTATCCCTACATCCTTGGTGATGTAACTTTGCAGCACTTATCCTGTGGGTAGGACACATTTCTCTGCTCCTGATACTGGGCTGAGCCCTGTCCATTGCTTTGGCTAATGGGCTGCTAGCAGATGCGACACAAGCAGAAGCCTGGAAGGGATCCTTGCAGTGAAGTTTGCATTCCCTTGCACCTCTGCCATGTCTCTGAGAAAAACTCGTTTGGGCTAGCCCACTGATTCCAGGTGGAGAATAAGGAACAACCTGGAGTAGAGCCACCCACAACTGAACCCAGCCTCGATCAGCTCACTCCAGCTAATCTTCAAAATTATAAACTATAATAATAAATAATTGTTGTTTTAAGTCATTAAATTTTGGGGTAGTTTGTTATGCTACAGTTGTTACCTGATACGCTTCTAAACAATTTTCATTGCTAGAGAAATCTTCCTTTTGCAAACCTGTCTTATCAAATACCCGTAGAGGTCTTCAATTATATTGTTAATATCATCCATTAATGAAATCATTAGAATATTTTCTCTTTGTTTCCCCGGGACATAAAACCAAAGAGTCATAACATTTTAGCAATAGCACTGGCCAGTCTTACCTGTATGGAAACACTGCTGTATGAGCCGCCAATGACCCCTGCAATGAGCAGTGGGATATTTTCTTGAATGGCATAGGATCCATCAGGACACATATACTCAGCTTCATCCACTTTAGTCAAGGATGCCCTGACAAATTCCAGTGATTGCTCTAATGCATAGGTATCCCTTGAGCATGTATCCAAAATGTGTACACCCAGCTTCACTCCTGGCAGCAAGTAATTGTCCTTGTTGATTTCATCAATAGCAAACAACATGGCTTCCAGGCGTTGGATCCCTCGGTCTTCATTGATTCGCCCACATTCTTCAGTTCCAGTTCCTTTTTCATTAATAGGAAACAGACCCCCTAAAACAAGGTCACCTTCGATTTTAATCTCCCTCCTCAAAAAGTTATGGTCCCCTAAAGAGAGTAAAAATCCCTTTGAAAACAAAGCTAACGTAAGAACTTGGAGTCTTGTCAACATCTTCATGAATCCAGTTTCTGTACCTCTGGGAGGTATCAATGGATGAAGCCAATGTTGCCCGCTAGTCCTCCTCTCTCATTTCCAAACTGGATCTGTGGCCTGTCCTTCAAATAAGGGAGGAACAGACTAACAGAGCCTGTCACCAAATTCCTAAAGAGATAAAAATTATATGAACAAAAATGGTAAAGAAAACAACAGTGATTACTTGGATGGCCCCCATTCAGACCTTTGAAGGGATCATGACTCAAGGTACCATTTAGCAAACACATACTGCACCACTGCACCAGGCACTCTCCCACAGATACCCTCACCCAGTCCTTACACCACGTGTGACACAGAGCTCAGTGCTTCCATTTCCCAGAAAAGGATCCAGAGGACTAAAGAGGTAAAGTGACTTGACAGAGTGTACCTAGAATGGAGGTAGTGTTTAGACTCTGGTTTTCCTAATGCCAGGTTCAGTACTCCATCTCCTCAGTCACTGACTTTGCTATTGGTAGGACAGTAACTTGGGTATGAGTCTTGATCCCTTCCTTTCCAGCTCCATTTATAGACCACCCCTCTTTATTCACTCTTTTCTTTGTATTTGGGGATGCAACAAAACACAATGGGAACTCTTTCATAGTTTCTTCATTTCTACCACCACATTCCTGTCCTCCCTTCATTCCAGATACTTTCAGCCCACTGCAATCAAGATTCTGCCTTCACTGCTCTAAAAAAAAAAGAAAAAAAAAAGTGCTCTGGATAAAGCTACTACTGATCTACTATTTTCTAAATCCACTAACCCTATTGTAGTCCTCATTTTACTTGACCTTCATTGAAATTCTGACTCCTTGCTATCTGTTCCAACTTCCTAGGTTTCTGTTCTCTTCTACATCTCAGATTCCATTGTTGAAGCCCTCCTCCCCACCCCCACTCCTGTAGGTCATCTAGTTTCATGGTTTCAACTATCGCTGAAATGACTCCTAGGTTAGCTGCCTCTTAAAGCTCTGCCTATACATCCCTCTGACACCTCAAGGTCTCTAGCTTATAACTTCTCCCTTATCTCTGTGAATGGATCTTTTCTGTATCCAGGTTCTCAAGCCAGAAACCTGCAAGCTGGAGCCCTTCCCGCTAAACTCCTTCCCATACTTAATTAGCCACGAAGTGCTATAAAGTCTACCTGTTGAACATCTTTCAAAGCCACCTACTAGTTTATAACCCTGCTGTGCTAGGCCCTTGTTATCACTAACAGGACATAACAGTAGATTCCTGTAGAGCTGCTGCAGGCCCTAAAAGCACGTTTTTGGTGAGTTAGGAAAAGATAACCTTCCTCAAGTACCAAATTTTCAGATTTGTTATTGTATAGCCTGTACTACAGATGCTGAGTAAAGCCCAATTGCTGATCGCTGCCTCCTCCAGCCAGTGCAGGCAATGCCCGATGTGGCCCTCACATTTAGAGGAGTATAGTGCTTACTAGTGTGGGGGTTTGCACAGTCGGTTGTAATTTAGGACAGTTCCACAAATCAAGCTTCCTTTTACAAAAAGCCTAGAACATATGCACCTTCGAGGAATCAGACAAAGCCCTGCTATGAGGATCATGTTTTTGACAATAGGTTGGGGTGTTCCCGGGGAGCTTTCCAGAATCTTGATGTGGAGTAGCCCGGTTGCATGCACACAAACCAATGGACCTACTGTTGTACTCCTTGCCACCCAGCTCCCTAGCACTAGAGCAAACACTGGCCAGCGCCCTCGCTCAGCCTGTTCACTGCCCTTCTCCCCAGATGAGGTAAGCTTACTATTTTTAGAATCGGGTGGAGAAGTGACAGCAGAGCTTCCTGGAGCATTCTCCTGACAGGGTACAGGTGCCTGTCCCTGTGTGTGGTTTGGTGTGCCAGTCTGCTCTCCTGCTTTTGTGCATGATTATGTGGGGTTTTATGAAGGAGGGGCTCTCCTGGCTGCATCTCAACGTAGGATGTCTGAAAGCCACACCACCTGTGTACTGTCAGATAGGTTAGCAAGTTTTAATCACCTGAATGGTGTCCCATTGGAGGAAGTACTTGAATAATGCATAATCTTAATTGCTGTTCAGAACAGCCCATCTCCTGTCAATCTGTACTGACTTCCTTTTGCTTCTAGATTGAAGAATTGACTTCTTCATAGTCTATGATCTTGTCCCTGGCTGGCTCTCAAGTCTCACTGCTCACCAGGCCCATCAGTTCCATCCCACCTCTGCCTTCACATCTTATGCTCCAGCTGTTCCCGAACCATGTTTATCTGAGAGGAAATCTAGAATGTCGATGGCCTCTTGGTTCTGCTCATGTTTTTCCCTTTGCCGCAGATACCCTTCTATATCCATTCGTCTAGTAAACACCCACTTATCACTTAAGACTCAACAGTCACCACTAGGAAAGGCCAAGACTTTTTTCCTATCTTCCCCCGTCAAATTGTTTACTTCCTGCTTTATATTCCTATTGTAGCTAGTTCCAGAAATGTTTGCTGTTGCTGTAATAATTCTTCCTTGTTTCCTTGTCTGCTCATTGGGAATAAATAAAATAGCACATCATTGAGGATTTTTAAGGTATGAAGAAAAAAAAATCAAATCTCAACAAAAAAAGTAGAGACAGGAACTAGTCCAGTATGTACTTCAACATTTTTGACATTTCTCCCTTCTCACGTTAGCAGTGCCCTTTAAAGCCCGGCTTTCCACATGCTTTCTGTTGCTTTCGCGTGGAGCAAGTGATGGGTTGTTTTTTTGAGACACACGAGTCATCCAGTCATCCGGGTTTTGTTTTGTTTATTTAGGTGTGAGCCTCAGCAATGACAACAGCAGTCATTGGAATGCTAAGTGTTAGCCCAGAGCCTCTCTGGGAGATCTGCCACAGGGCACCAGAAAGTCTAATAATAATAATTTTTTAAAAAGTTGATACAGTGGTAGGTTTTTTTGTTTGTTTGTTTCATATCAATTTCTAGTCTCTCTTTGATCTTTATGTGCAGTTCCCTTTGAAGCAAAACTGCCATGGAAGGCAAAAGACACTGTGATTGTTATCGTTAATGATAAAGCCGCAGAAATTGCTCTATAAAATAATTGTTTTATGGGCCTAATAAAAGAGAATAGCTAATTAAAAGGAGGTCATCAACACAATCTTACCATGTATCTATGGAAAAAAATGTAGATATATTTTGAATCGGAAGGAAGTTTGCTCAAATAATAAAGATGACCTTATAGTTAATGGAAAACTTATTCTTCTCTTAAGAAAATGCTCTTCACCAAAGCAGACTTGAAAGGGAACATCACATTCCACTGAAAGTCCTAATACATATCAGTCTACTTGTTTCACAGGTAGGGGCTGTGTTTTATTTAATTTTGTGTATCCAGGGCCTGGCATAGTGTCTGCTTGCAATCCAGAAGGTATTCAACAAATATTTCTTGAAGGAATAGAGACATCCATGGCTGTTATATTTGCAGATGACTCTACTATTTTAGTCATGGCACAGTAAAAGGAAACTAAAGTAGAGAAAGGGGTTATTTTATTTCATCACCTACGTAATCATCCCAAGGGCTCTTATCCTATTATGCTCTCTGATGGTAGGACTGCTAACAGGTAGAACTAGAGGAATTACTCTGTAAAGATTCTGGGGAGCAATGCTACCTTAGTATTTGGGAGTTGCTGCTGACGTGGGTCCCTATAAAGCCAGGAGAGATATGGCCTCAGATTGACCTACATTTACTTAAGTGAAAGCTTCAGTCAGGAGAATACTAAATTAGGAACATGCATTTTATCCTATTTCAAAGCATCGGAGATGTATCCACTCATCAAATATTTATTGAACACCTACTATGTGTGCGCTAGGCCGTGAGCTGGCTATGCAGAATATAAGCTTTAATTGCAAACAAATAGACATTATCTCTGCTGTCAAATGACATTCTAAATGCTCAGGTATTTTTATTTACAAAGTGATGGAAAGCTATTCATCTCTGTTTCTACCAACTGTCTCTGTTATTCATGAAAATCTTAAAAATAAGTTTACCATGGGTTTCCTTTAAGGTGGTAATTGTTATTAAGTGCTTGACTCAAAAAGCAATCCATAACATATTACATATATTATATATGGTTAAAAATTAGATATACAGATCTTAAAAACAAGTTGACTGACAATGTTATGTAAAATATTTTTCCTTTAAGCCCTCTGACAAGGCCTCTTTGTGTAACATTTAATGTAGTCTTAGAGAATTACAAATTAAAAATCAATTAGAGTAATGTTTAAATACATGGCCTTAATATTTTCTTATTTACCTTTTCCTTAAAGCAAAATTTAAAATGATTAGGACCATAGGGCCATGAATAATTTAAAAACACTTAGCGTTATTTAAAATGAAGCCCTAAGAGCTAAAAGAACAGGAAATTAAAATTTAACATTGAAAAATAGACAAACATGCTTAATTTAATGCAACTGTTTATCTCTGAGTAACAGTTTATCGGATTGTGGGAAAGGGCACCAACCATTTCTTTTCAGGTTCCTTTCATTATAAATCAGCCAGCAGCACATTCCCCAGATAAACAGGCTCCCTACTGTAGCCACATTCATATGCAGCTGGAGAACAGCAGCTCTGCAGTCAAAGTTCTCTGTTCAGGGATGATGAGTGATCTGTCAACTATAAACAAGCATGCGTAGCCCTCTCTGTAGGTAACCTGCTCACCAATGTTTTATTAATCGGTGCATTAATAGAATCTCAGAGGTTTGCTGTGAATATAACCCCTGGAATATGTGGGCAAGAAGCATTCCTATACTCTGCATATGCTAATATGTATTTTCCTTCCTCTCTTGACTTTGCCCAGGGACACGGTGTCTAAAACGAAATCCAGTGTGACTCAGTGAGTAAGTAGTTTATTCAGGGGAGATATAAGGCCAGCCCCCATGCCCACTTTCTCCTAAAAAGAAACCCTTAAGTTGCTGAAGGGCTTTGAGTGTTGAAAGCCTTGCACATTCGACATATCTGGAGAAAATTTAGGGTTAGTGATATTGTGTGAAATTTGATTGCACCTTTGGTTATAAAATTTTCAGCTGCCAGAATTACGGGTAATAAAAGACATGGCCTTTGTCCTTGAACTGACATTTTCAATTGGGTAAACAGAGCCTGTATCTTACATTTTTAATAGCAGGATATATCATGTACAATTCTAATTCCTTTACTTTTACTAGGCAACAAAAGTATTTTTTGCCCAGAGGCCTTTAAGAAATCATTATGAATAGCTGACTATTTAAAATCCAATCATTTTTGGCAAATCTAGCTTAAAACTTCTAGCTTGAGTTACTCCAACTATAAGGTGGTCTATTTCCATTTGCTGAATTCCTGTATAGTTTGTGCTATGTTTGTCATAATGATCATATTTTGTTTTATATTTATTTGTTTAGTTTTTTTTAATTGAAATTTAGCAATTAGAAGTTGTTCCTTCTTTTTTCCTCATTAGATTATAAGCTATTGGATATCAAGAACAGTGCATTAGATGTCTCTCATAGTGCCTCACATGTATAGTTGTCAAATGCTGGTTAAATGATAAATTCCAAGTAGCATGTAAGTTTTTGAGAGATTGGTCAGAGGATTGGAAAAATAATTTGGAGATTTCCTGCAGAGAATGAAGAAGATAGCTGAAAAGACCAATTTTCTTTCCTTTTTTTTTCCCCCACAATGTGACTTTATAATAGGTCAAGATTCAACTTTGGCGCTTAGAGAAACTTGACCCAAATAGCTCTCAATCTTCCTTTGACTTTGAATTGCTGATTTTTAAGGAAAAGGATATAGAGTAAAACTAGAAAAATTGAGAGCACTTGGAGAAATTTGAAAGGTTAGGACATACATGGGTGTGAAGAATGAAGAATGAAAAACAACACAGGACGTGTAGGTCAGGTTCCATAATGCATGAATGACAAGGTGGAAAAGTGGAGGCCAGGCCTATGTATTCAGATTTGAAGTTACAGAGTAAAGTTCTGCTTTTTCTCAACTGTTTCTAGTTTGAGGAAGTTTGAGATACCACAATATATATAAAATTTCACATAACCAGAAACTTAGGTCAAGTGGTGGAAATAAATCGACCAGAATTTCCTGTGATCCTGTTTTATTCACAGTGAAGACAAAGGAAGCCCCCAAGCTCTAGGTGGCTATCTGGAAGAGGAAGATGCTTCCAGTTGTGACGATGGAGCCAGAAAGAGATGTTGATGATGCCAAAAGGAGAAACACCCACTTCACTAGTGGGACTTTAACCCTCTGCCCCCTGCAAAAAATCACATATAATATTTCCTTTATCCTCTGAATTTAGAAAAGAGTGTCTTTATGAGGCAGGCAAACAGATTTACAATTGTGCTAAACTTTAATCCTTAGGGTAATTGCTGGTAATTTACTTCCGATCAATAATATAAACTTGGTTCATTCAATATAGAGTATATGATAGATTTAGTCACGTTCCATCAAAATAAATCTTTACTGTTCTAAACACCAAACTGCACAGTATTTTCCTGTGTGTGTGTGTGTGTTGCCATTTGAGTTGTTTTTTCATCCTTAGGTTTCGTAACCTCCTTATAAATCCTTGAAATTGGAACCTCCCCAAATTCCCTGCAGTCCACCTTTGTCCTTTTCCTCTTAGAAGCTGCCAAGTCTAATAGAAGTCACAGGTTTGTCTACATGAACAGAGAGTATAGAAACTGGGTTTGTCAAAAAGCTTTCCCTCTAGCTCTGGACAAAAAGGAGAAGAAATGGAGAAATATTTTTCATGGGAGAAAATTTTTACTTTGGTCATGTGATTTATCAGCTGGTTGTTATTTGTAATGTTCTGTGTGTATATAGTCCTTTCTCTTGAAAATGTCAAAGTATTTTGCACAATGAATTAACTTTTACTGCTTCCTGATGAGAAAAAATTACATCTATTGCGGGGGGGGGGGGGGAATTTGTAATGCAAATTGTTCAAGGTAATGGTGAGAAGTAAATATAGAAGTAGGACCTAAAGAAGTTTTTTTTTTTAATCGTTATTGCCCAATAACATCTTTCAAAAGAGAATACATGTCAATGCCTATCATACTGTTTCCCCCAAAATATCACACCCATCTCTAAAATTTTCCTCAGTAGGTAAATGATAAAATGTCTGAAACACCACCATCTTTGCCTAGTGCCAAAGTAGTTGTTACAATACCTATAGATGGCTTCTGCTTCTGGCCAGTCTTAGTAATTGGTATTAAATCTTCCCTCCAGCAGAAAATAGCTATGAACCTGGACAAAACATATAAGGCAAGCTATGACCCTTGAGAGAAAGAAACACATGAGAGAAACTCCATGATTACTGTATGAATTTCCCAACATTCTACATGGGAGCACCTTTTTGCCCTGGGGCAGTGACAGTATTGTTGGCTTTAAGAGGCAGAGATTAGAGTTCTTGGCTTCTGAAGTGATGGCAGTTTGTAGGGTAGAGAGCTGCACAGAGATGGTGAGCATAAGAACTATGTGGTGCAAAGGCTGGTCGTGTTATATACAGAGTGAGATTCAGTGAAGACTGGCAGAGATCACCTGCCTGCAAGAAGTTTGAGAGGTAAATGTCAATATCAGAGGTCATGCATATCAGAAAATTAATGAAGTTCTAACCCAGCTCCAGTGGAGAAACCATACCAAACGTTATTGTACTTTGAATTAAATTCCCAGAAAGGCCAAGCTCAGGAATGAGTGACATGTCACAGGACTACATCTAAAATAGACCTGCCCTAATGAGACTAAAACTAAGTCTAACAAAACCAAGATTATCCACCAGTTATTTAATTGCCTGCTAAGCAAAAACTCAAAACTCTTAAAGGAAGATGATATAATTTAGACTGCCTTCAGTATAATTCCACATTAACCAGTATACAATAAAAAATTGTTTGATATATAAGAAAACAGGAAAATGTGACCCAGAGTAAAGAGAGAAAGCATTCAATAGAAATAGGCCCTGAAATGATTCACCTCTTGAAATTAGCAGACAAGACATTTAAGTAGACTATTACAAATATGTTCAAAGATTTAAATATATGAATAAATAGATGAGAAATTTCATGAGAGAATGGAAAGTTATAAAAAAACACAAATACTAGAACTCAAAAGTACAATATTTAAATATAAAATTTGTGTGAGGGGGCACAATAAATTGGAGATAGCAAAATAGTAAAAACAAAAAATGAAAAAAAAAAAACAAAAAAAACCCTTGAAGGCAGATGAAAAGAAATTATCCAATCTGAGCAGAGAGAGAAGACACTGAAAAAATTTGACCAAAGCTTCAGTGTTCACTTAGACAATATTAAGTTGTCTAGTACACATGCAATTTGAGTTTACAAAACCAAGGGACTCAGCCAACCCTAAGCAGGATAAATACAAATAAAACTATACTCTAGGCAAATCATAGCCAAATTGTTAAAACCAAAGATAAAGGGAAAACTTTGAAAACAGAGTAAAATAGCACATATGTGCAGAGTAACAATATGAATGAGGGCTCACTTTTCATCAAAATCACTGGTGGCCATAATCCAGTGGGATGACATCTTTAAAGTTCTAGGGGAGAAACTGGCCAGGCATCCCCAAATTCTATTTCCAGTTAAAATATGCTTCAAGAAGGAAGGTGAAATACAGATTTTTCAGGCAACTAAAAGTGAGAGATTTCATTGCCAGCAGACTTAAAATATGAGAAATGTTAAAGGAATAACTTCAAAGAGGAAATGACACCAGATGGAAATTCAAATGTATAGGAAGGAAAGAAGAGCACCAGAAATGGTAAATGTATGGGTTAATGTAGAAGAATATCCATTAAGTCTAGCTACCAGGTATTGTTAGAATGAGTTCATGAAAACTATATCTGTTACAAATAAAAAATGGTAAGAAAATATGGGTTCCACTACCATTTTGTCTATTATAGTTTGATTTTATTTCTCTCTGTGTATATGTTTGCATTTATCCTAGATCCTATTAGCTGAAAGCCTTTTCAGACCTTTTAGAGTCCTCCTGCTAAAAGAACAATCTCATAATTCAAAGGCCATGCTTCTGAAAGTAAGATAGGTAATAGCCAATAACATATGCTTTATGATATAACTGCTAATAGATTCAATGAAGGATGAAACCCAACTGGTATACACTGGTACAGCCATACTAGTTGTTAAAATATTAAAATACTTCCATCTGATTGGTGAACAGGAAATCCACTAAGCCCTCTGAATCAGTTGCTCTGATTCCTCTTCTGGTGTATCTCCATCACTTTTCCCACTTTTCTCATGATCCAGCAATAAAAGTGTTAAATTCTGGCACAGGAGGATCTTTAGGTTCCAGCGTCGAAGGTATGGTTGCTGTCCGTTTTCATAACACGGTGCTAGTTGTTAAATGTTTTGAATATCATTCCTGAATTGACTTGCTGAATAAAATGTTGGGAAATTTGGGGAAAGTTTCAGTTTTAAGCAAAATTCTCATTAACTAGAACAAAACTGGATTTTCCCTTGTAGTTTGACTGATTAGCATCTATTTGTAATTTTTTTCTAGAAACTGTATGCAAGTTTTCTTGGGGAACTAACACATATGTTCATAAGGTAGGGTTAATCCATTCCTGGCTTGATAGGTGGCTTGTGATACATATGACGAACCAGAATGTGCTATGTGTCTCTGGCCACAGCAATTGGTTCCGGGATGACTCTGTGACCAAATCATTGCCAACTAGGGTTAATCTGAGAATACTTTTTAGAACCATCAGGAGAAAAGCATCCTCTTTCTGTTAGAGTGACTTAGAGAAGTGGATATAAGCCCAGAGCTGTTGGCAGCCATATTACCACCATGAGTCAGGAGCCTGAGTTGCAAAGCCAGGAGACAGAGAAATAGTGAAACCTGACAATATTATCTGTGCTATTTAATCCAGCTAAGATTTCCCAGTTATGTGAGAGAGCAGATTCCTCTTTTTGCTTAAGTCAGTTTGAAATCTCTTTTGTCACTAAATGATTCCTGAATAAAACCTCTCTTCTTTTCTCATTCCTTTCCCATTAAAGATATTCTAAAATTTATTGAGCACCCACTATCTGCCAGAAACTGTGATTAGTGTTTTATGTAGATTATTTTATTTAATCCTGCAATTTTCCTTCTACTCAGGTATGCCCTTTTATAGATGGCCTGATTCTGTCCAGAATCACAGATGGGCCCAGGTTTTATGATGGTTCCTGTTGTGTTACCCCATCTATGAATGGGTTTTCCTAGAAATGCAACTACTCTAGTCATCCCTTCTTTCATACTTTTATCAGGATTCCCATTTTCTCAAAACTTACTTATGACAAGTGAAGTCATTTGATATATCAAGCTGTCAGTTTTCAGCACATGAATGCAAGTTAGTTTGTTAACCATTTAGGGATGGTCAAATTTTCAATGGGCCAAAATATTGGCTTAAGGAAAGAGAAACATTTTAAATCATAGAATTTTAGATACCTCAGTGTACATATAATGCAATATGAGGGCCTACTTGGTGTTCAAGTTACAGCACATATGAACTCCATACTCAAATAGAAACAACTTGTACATATCACCCACTGTGAAATTGTGGACTTCAAATAATGCTTCCCTTATCGAATACACAATTCAATGCCAGGCAATGAAATGCCATTGACAAGTTATCTCCACTGTAATGGAGTTCTCTGGTCACTGATGTGATTTAAAAGACATTTTTCCAGTTCTTCTTTGTTGAAAAATTTTAGAGGAAATTATTGGTGGGCTTTAGTTGGCTGGTGTGAGCTCTCAAGGGCCAATTATACATATTTCTTCCCAATTCCATGTGTCAGTGATATCACTTTGGTAGCTTCAAATTAGCATGTTGGGAGTATTGCAGAAATCAGCAAACATTAACAATCAGTTTCTCCTCACAGATCCTACAGATCAGGTACTTAAACATTTACCAGTACACCACTGGTGGTATATTTAGCAATATGGCCTTAAAATTTATTCCTAGAGAATCCAATAGGAAAAGCATGGGAAAGCAATATCGCAAAATGCCTTCTACAGTCAGGGTTTTTCTACCTGCAGATCACAAGCTATTCTTGTGTCATGAAATACATTAGTGACTGGCAGTGAGCATTTTAAAAGGAAATAGAAGAATTATAGAAAATACCAAAACACTGATCCAAGGCATGCAGTAAGGCTGAGTATTATCTTCTAAAAGTTTTTTTTGGTGTGTATGAGTGTATGTCTTGGGTTACAATGTAAAATAATTTCTTACTGGCTCATGGCCAAAAAAACAGTTGAAAGCCATCGTTTAACAATGTGGGCTCTATAGTCAAACACATATTTGAATCTCTAATGTCAGCATATGACCACCTTCCTGTTCCTCGTTTTACATACATGTGAAATGGAGATAATGGTAGTACCTACCTCATGGGCTTGTTTATAGGATTAAATGAAATGGTACAAAACATTAGCTCAATAACTATTAGCTACTGTTAAAATTTTTGGTAATTGAGGATAATTTGCCGTTGGCTCCAGTGCAGTTGGGGGGTATTCTGGACTCTCCATGTAGCCACCTAGAGTCCAAAGCCAGTGTTGTTTCAGGACTGGATCACTTTAATTGTCTAGTCTTTATTTCCTCAATTAGTGATCAGAACCACCTGGTGGTCATTCTCTATTATGCTGACTTTTGCTTGGCAGATGTTTAGGAGTGATCTTGGAAGAATCACTGGCTGGCTGAACGATGCACGGTGGGACCTAAAGGTGGGACCTAAAGGTGGGACCTACTCGATGTCCGGTAAATTCTGGATTGTTTGGCGTTTACGGGTGCCAGAGACCATAAAATACCAGGAGAAAATGGAAAGTGATCTCCTAAGAAAAAGGTGCAAGGTGCTCATAGCAAATTGATTCATTCCCTCTGCCCTGAAAAACATGTTTTCATCCCTTGATGCTCCCTTGATCCTTTCCTGTCAGACTGAGTTTTATTGAGAGAGGGCTGGACACCTCTTGTTCTGAGTCCGTCTGAACTAGGACGTTAACTGACTTGCATACCGAGACCAGAATGTTTATGATTCTGCCCACGAATGGTCTTAATTTTCATTATCTAAAGCATCAGAGCCTCAGGTACAAAGGGTTTGTGCCCTCGTGGTGGTAATGCTTATTAGTCTTTCAATTCCCTGGCAACTGTTCATGCCTGTGCCAACAAGTCCGGGCTGCCTTGTGCCCTTTTCTCAGGTCCTTGCATGCTCTTCATGGAGAACCAATCCCTCTGTCTCAGTACACATCTAAATGTGGGGAGCTCCTAACACAAAGCTGTAACTGGAGGCTTACAGATTATCAACCAGCAGGACCAACGTGTCTCTTGTGGGGCTTGAACTTTTAAACTGGTTCTGACTTTATCTGTGTTTTACAAAAGACCAAGTAGAACACAAAACCCTCCTCTAACACAGCCTCAAGGCGTGGCTTCCTTTTCTTGTGTTACACCCAAGTTACCAGCGTGAAATTATGGCACTATGCTATTACACAAAGGCCCATTTCCCCAGGCAAGAAAGGGGTGGCGTGAGACACAAAGGAGCGCACACTATGTCAATCTGCTTGTATAAAAGTCAAAACCAAGCAAACGTAATCCTGGTGTTAGAAGTCAGGATGGATTTCACTCTTGGGGATCTGGGAAGTTAGTGCCTGGAAGGAAGCATGAGAGCCCTTCTCTAGTGCTGATAACTTCCTGTTTATTGATCTGGGCTCTTGTTTCATGGGGGGTATTGTGTGTGGAAATTCATCAAGCTGCACTGTTAACGACAGATGCATGTTTCTGTCTGTATATTACACTTCAGTGAAAATTTAAAATGAAAAAGCAAGGCTAAAGTGAAAAAGAACGCCTAGAGCAGCTGAGTATTTTTTTTTATTTTTATGGTTTTGTATGACAAATTGGCCACAGGGGCAATGACATAAACTTGCAACTGTGGGTTTATTGATGACACTGGCCCTCATGAGAGAATCCCTTACTGCCTGGGGAGAGGCCCTGGTGTACAATGAGGGGCTTTACTTCATAGTGAGTGAGTGTTGGCCATGCAGAGGCCTCCTTCTCATTATAACTGGAGGCTAGCCACTGTGTTCTCCTTCCTGTATGTCGGCAGAAATCAGAAATCAGCGTGCCATCAGCCAGTACACCAGTCACCTTCAGCCTGACGATGGTATCGGTGATTTACCAGCTCAGGTTAGGTGGCAACAGGGGTTATGAACTCCAATCAGAGGAACCCATTCTGAGGTGGGGCAAGTGCTGCTTTCACAGTGTGAATTCTGAAAAGTGGATGGAATTAATCCTGGACTTTGTTATGTTCCAGTGTTCAAGAAATTCAGCTCAGTAATTTCTTAAAAATCATTTGCTGAATCTATGACATGTCAGGCCCTCTGATAGGTTCTAAGGATGCAAGAATGAGCGGGACAGCATCCTTGTTACATTCAAGAAAGTATGGTTTCTGAGGACCATGATAGCCATTAAAAGCTAAATGTGCAATGTCACCCAAACTAATGTTGGCAGAGCACTCCAGTGTGCCAGAGCTGGTAAGGACCAAAAGATGCGTCTTCTCATTGCCATGATTGTTTGTCTCTACCACAGATTGAGCTGGATTATCATGTAAAGTTAGGATGACAAACTATCAGGGCAGAGTTCCAAGGGCAGAGGATACTACTGTCCTTTCCAGATATCGTTAATTTTTTAGTGTGTCCATCCTGCCCTCTGTGGGCCAGGTGTCATTTCAGACAACTGGGAAACTGATGCCAACCATCAGTTATTATGTGAGAGCACATAAGCAGGCATCTGCTTCTAGTATCTTCCTGATGCTCCATATTTCTGCTCACAATGGAGTCTCATTTAAAAAGGTCACAAAAATTGTATAGAAAGTTGATTTTAATTATTTTTCTATTCTAATCTTTTAGGTGCACATGATTTTCTTGAAACTCAAGCTTTCTTCCTATCCTGGTTGCTGGTTTTTGTTTTTGTTTTTGTTTTTCGTTTTTTTTTGTTCCGGGTGCTGCTTTGATCACAGTAGCTCCAAGCTTGGTTTTCCTTTCCCTGCTACCACTGTTGGATAGTGTCCATTTCCTCTGGGGTTTGGTTCTGCCCGCTCTAGCCCTCATGTGCTTAATTTCACACAGCTATCTTCTCTCCAACCATCCTATTCGAGATATTGCTCTAAACTCGTATGCCTTACTTGTGGCCACTTGAACAGTTTCAAATATCACTTGTGTCACTCAATTTAGTTTTAGCACCACCAATGTCCAGCCCTTTACCTGTTTGCTTCTCTCTCTTTTACGGCCCATTTTCTTTAGCCCCCAGAAAACACTAAGATAATATTTCATGCTTTTCCTTTGCATTCTTAACTCAGATATTTTTCCAAATCTGGACAAATTAATTCAGTGTTTTAGCTCACGGGACTCATAAAGTCAGCATCATTTGAATTGTCCAGGTTCCATTCTTCTAGAGAACACTTGTATTACACGTCTGGTCATAGTCCATATTTCAAAAGCATGCCATTGGTCGTAAACTGTGGTACACGCTACCTGGCAAGCTTTGTACAGTTACCATAGCTACACTTGTGAGTACCAGCAGATCAGTGTTGGTTACTATCATCCTTCCTTGCGATGGATAATGTGTTGCCAGGCAACACATAGCAGGTATGCAAAAAAATACTTATTAACTAAGTAAATGATTATTTTTCTCCTTTGTGTTACACTTTACAAGACCTCCTAGTTTTCTTTTTCACCAGATACTTCCTTCCTGGGTGGAAAAAGTCATTAATAGTTTTTTAATTCATCCTCATTTACATATACATACTCATTTACTTCTCCAGATCTTCTGTTGTAAGGGAATGAGTAAAACTGGCTTAGGGGCAAACTTAACGACTGCTTGCTCAGGACCCCTGTCACTCAGTAGTGGAAAAGATCTGTCTGATTACCAGTTTTTTGGCCCTCGTTTTATAACCCCCTGCTCTTAAGGATCGTGTCCTAACATCCCAGGGGATTCTGAAAGGCACCTGAGAAGAGCATGATGTGGACATCACTTGCAGTGGCTCTCTGGGGTTTCGCTTGTCTGGAACATGTGTGTTTGCTAACCTTAAATTCCTACAGTATTATGGCCTCAAAAGTATCTTGTCTCAAGTCTATACATGGTCCGGTTCAGTTTCAGGAGACCCTTTCCTCTAGGCCATGACCCTTGGAAATGATCCTAACCATGGAGGGGACCTTTGGACATTAATTTGTTTCTACATCTGGCATCTATTAGTCTTCTCATCAGGGCCATCTTCGGAGCCAACTCCAGAGCCAACTCCATCCACCGTCCAGATGTTTCTTTAACTTGTGGCTTAGCACAAGACATTTACACCTTGCTGTTTAACATACGTATGGAGTAATAACCTTGGGGAATTTTGAAAGCCCCAAACGGCAATTGCTGTGAAATTGTAGGCAAAATGGTCCCGGTGGTATGGCTGCTGAACTAGCCAAGCATCCCCCGCCACAGCCTACCAGTGACCTATTTCACAATGGGAGGGCTGCCACTTGATAGGATCTGTGGCGGGACACACAGATGTTGCCCAAAGGATGACACTCAGAGGAAAATGGAGTACCCAGGGGAAAGCAGATTTTCTTTCAAAACATTATTTCTTCATTAGGTGGAAAACTTGTAGTGATAGTAAGAATTAGAAAATCAGAATTTTAGTTAAATTTTAGTTATGTATTTTAGTGAAAACTGCCTAAAGAATGAGCATATGGATTTCCTTCAATATTACTGATGTTGCAGACATTTTACACAAAATTCTTTGAATGTTGGCATCTGAGCATGTTAAATGGTGTTTGCATGTGGACCAAAACAAATGTTTAACCATTTGCCGTCTCACACTCTTCCAGAATGCATACTGGAGCTGTGGAGACTTGGCGTATGGAAATCAAGAACGATGCCACTATCTTTGTCATGGGTGAGACAAAAGGACAAGATTAGGGTTCTTTTAAGGGTTTTGAGCTGATTTTATGACAACTAGAGAACAATGGACAGTGGCCTAATTCTATGAGAAATTTCACATTTCTTCATGCTGTAGTCCCACTGCCCCTTTCTCCAAATGGCCATTGTTCTCTGCATCACAATGAGATGTGTGTACTTGTTTTTAAAATCTGAGTATTAGTAGGTTATAAAATATTTTAGTAGGAAAGCCTTAGAAATCATGGAGACTGACCCTTGATCTTCTCAATTTTCATATGAAGAATCTGAGTTCTATGGTGTAAGGAGATCCCTCTTTCAGAGTCTGTTTTTTTTTTTTTTTTAAAGATTTGTTTATTTATTTATAGAAAGAGAGCACAGGGTGGGGGGCAGAGAAGCAGAGAGAGAGGAAGAGAGACTGTCAAGTAGACTCTATGCTAAGTGGGGAGACTGATGCAGGGCTCGATCTCACGACCCTGAGACCACGACCTGAGCTGAAACCAAGAGTGGGTCACTTAACTGACTATGCCACCCAGACGCCCCTGAAGTCTGGCTTTAAAACTTGGGTAAGGACCCCTGCCCTGAATAAAATCTTGTCTGTATGTGGTACATATTTGGGAACGTGTGGATGTGACATACTGAGCAAGGTTCTTCAAATATGTTCTTCCAGATAGAGAGACCTGTTACTTTTCCCCAAAATGATTTGGAATTCTTGCTGACAGATTTCTTCCATTAGAAAATCATGTTGCTTCCCAAAGGGACAGTTAGTTTAAAAGAAAGGGGAGGGATATTGGTGTGGGTGAGCCAAGGCAGAGAAGGAGGTATTCTTTTGTTTAATCACAGGGATCCATGGCAGCCAGTTGTAGAAAACAAAGCACGTACTGGCCACATGCTGCTGCTCTGAGAACAATGGTGTAAAAGGGAAAGGTTAAAACAAAAGCAAAAAGCAAAATAATAGGTGTATTCGCAGGCTGTCTCCTGCCAGGTGAAGAAAAAAGAAAGGGCAGGCAGCTACTTCACTATACCGAGCTTTTGCAAAAGGACGAGTCAACCACAGGGCGACAGGAGAAACAACAGTGGAGAGGGGCGCGCTCCAGAGCGCAGAGCGCTAACTGCTCCCGCCACCAGTGTTCGCTGTGGGCTGTGCTGTTCAGTGGGCTGTGAAATCACAATTAACGGAGCAAGGGTTTTGTAAGTGAGCCGGAGCTGCTCCAAATGACATCCTGCTATTAGCTGCTTTTAGAACAACCACATGGAACAACTCCATGTTTATCGGACTGTGACAGGATCTTGAAGAAATCATTAATAAAAACAGTTGATGATAGTTACCCTCACTGTGTTGGTATTTGAGATCGTTACCACTTAGGATGTGAGCGGGGGGGGGGGGGGGGGGACACAGAAGTGAGAAACGGGTAGAGCTGAGCTGGCAGCCGGAGAGGATGATACCAAAATATTCCAGCCAAGTCTTGCTGAGGTTTTTATTTATCTCTTTTGGACTTGTGTTGAGGTTATACTTGCGCTCTGTGAAATGTGCTCGAGGCCGAAACTCTTCAGTACCTAATGCTGTGGACAAATGAGAGCATCCAGAGAACACACCTCTAAGGAGAAAAGAGGCTTTGATTTATGTAGAAGACTGAGGATATTAAATATCACGATTGCCCATGGAAAAGCCTTTTTATGAGATAAAATGGGCTCCCAGAAAATAGGTCTGAAATAGAGAAAAATAAATCTCCTGTCGATTTTCTTTTAAAATAATAGCTTTGAAATCCTTATTACCCCCTAGATATTAGAGGGTGCATTACCATTTCTGTTTTGATACATGTTAGGGAGGGTTTAGAAGCTGTAAGAGAGACCACGTTTTATGGATGAGACATGGTTTGTTGCATGTACTGAAACTTAGTGAACCTTGTGTGGCGGCTAACTTTTCACTGCCTGGCTCAAGGGTGACCTGCTTAAATTTTTCTCAAGATAATTGGATGTGTAATGGAATCGTGGACACTTCTATGTGGAAGTGAACTTATAAAATGTCTCTTCCAGCTCCTCTGAGGGCTCAGAGCAGTGAGTGGTCTTGTCCACCTTATTAAATCACTTGAAATCGGAGCCAGAACTGGAACTGAGTTTATGATTCTGAAGTCCTCTCTGAGAGTGTTCTCTGCATTGAAAGGTGTCGGTGGTCTTTGCTGCACTCTGTCTGCAAGATCAGCACAGAGTCGACGTTAGAATCTGAAGCCGTTACGGGGCGCTTGGCTCTTTTTAATTTTTGTCAGGCCAAAGTTGCATGATGTCTGCCAACACTGTTATTCAAATAAGCTGACTCCAAGTGGGCTGCTTCATCCAAGAATCACTAAAAGTACCACTGGATCTTTGTCCCATATTCTTTTTGAGTAAAGCGATAGAAGCCCTGTGAAATCAGCTTTCCTGATTTTGGCGTTAGCAAATACAGCAGGCGAGGAATTCATCCTGGCTTAGAAGGTGAAACAAAGGCGAGGAAGGCCAGGGCTGGCTGCTGGTGAACTATGTGGCCTTGGACAGTCTCTTGAGTTTTCATTTTCCAATCTGTAGAACAAAGGGGTTGGACTGAATGATTTCTAAGGTATACTTTGACTCGCACATTTTTTTTCATCCTCAATTTAATGTGGACAATTATTTCTGGAATTCTAGCAGCCTATTTCTTTACAACACTTCACACTCCTCCCCAATCCAGCACGCATTTCTATTGAAGTCATTACAAAAATATCTGTTTTTCTGTCCATGGCTGAGCCTCTACTAGTCATATATCTGGTGGGTTTCCCAAGGGTAGGGTTACAGTAAGCCCAGCCTGCCATTCTCTCGTTTGTCCGCCCCCCTTCCCCCAAAGATGGAACATAAATGAATTGGTCATAAATTAAAGATTAGAGAACGAAGTGAGAAAATATTAGAAAAATGTGCTTAGGAACTCGATACTATTGAAAAGTATTTAACATCTGATGCGTACCTGGAAGAAACTTTGTATTGTTGGCAAAGGGAGAAGAAAAGAATGAGAGGGGAGGAAAGGAAAAAGAAAAATACTTATTGAGGGCCTACTTTGCTTTAACTATGAGTAGACGCACCCATCTCGTTCTCCTTTGGCCCTCTCCATCATTCATTCATTTAAATAATATTACTCAGTGCACTTGCAGGCTAGGTACTCAAGACTCAGAGGTGAGTGGGACAGATGGAGTCTTTGTCCTCAGTGAGCTCACTTAATCAGGTAGATATTTTATCTTCAACTTTACACAAAAGAAGTTCCTTTCCTTTTGTAAAAGTAGAGATGTCTTTCAGAAACCCTGGGAATGGCATCCTTCTTTTAAAAATTCCTCCTAGCCATGGGTGTCCAAAAATTGAGTAGGCATCCATTTTACTGTAATGATGAGATAGCAAATTTTGTCCACAGACTTTTCACTCCAATGGTCCAATTTCTTAGTTTCCTAAGTTCTCGGTGGGCAGCCCTGCAGGAAGGCATTCCTGTCATGCTGGAATTGAAGGCATAGCGAGGCTGTGTGACTTCTCCAAGGTTGCAGAGTGAGGTGGCAGTAAGCCCTGGATCCGAGGTGGCTGCAGGTGTCTGGGAAAGATTTCTGGTTAATATTGTTTTCACCTTCCTGATTGTTTCGTCAGATTTTCTGGTGTCCAAGTATCCCGGTTTGGAGGGTGATATTCTAAACCCAGGTCTGCCTTCTCCAAGGTGGGCCAAAGGCTAAAATGAGAGTGGCCTTTTTCTATCCTTGGGCCAATGCCCCATTCTGCCCCAGCAGCAGGGCTGTGAATAATTAGATAAAGCGTACCTCCCACTACCCTCAGGGGCTTTGGGCACACCTGCCAAGTCAAATACACTTTATCTCAGTCAAGCATTGCCTGCCCCTCTGCTGTGGCCAAACGCCCAGACATTTTGCGGTTGTTTAACAAAGCCAACTGGAGAAGAAAATGACCCAAATGCCAGCACTGGGAGAGTTATGAGATAGAAGGGAAATTTCCATAAGGTAAAATACGCAAATGAGAGAACCTGGTTTTCTTTCTTATCATAAATCAGCTATTTATCACACTGGGACATGAAATGCCAAGACAGGCAGTGCACCCAGATTTGGCCACAGCAAAGACAACCTATACGGGTACTTGAGCAGGAGACCCAGGGCCTGGGCATGAGGAATAAAGCAGGGCCCGTTTCTGCTTCTGCTGGTCTCCAATGCATACATTTCCAAGAGCGCTTTCCTTGTATCTTTTGTAAGGCATATCATATTCAGTGACGTAGAGAATCTATCTCTGCGCTTGTTTTGGGCACCAGACTGGAGTTCCTAGCAGTTCCTTAGGAGCATATTCACGCCCTCATTCAGCTGTTCCTGCACTGGAATGTTGACTCGAGTAGAAGTTAGCACCTCACCTCTGAGATGCTGGTGCTCGTCTACACCCTTGGGCTGCAGATACGGGAGCAGGAGGTTGGGAGCTTCCCTGGCTCCCTCCCTCATTGGAACCCTTGGCAAGTGGTTTGTAGGGGGTCCTTCGCTACTTCCGCTTCTGGGCCTCATACTCCTGTGGGAAAAACCTCCTCTTGGTGAGTCTAGCAGTGGGAAGTTCTTCATGATCCCCATTGCAGAGTAGCATTAACGAGATAGCCCTCTGCAATTTTTTCAGGGTGCCACAACGTCTGGGACTCAATATGACAGGAGGCTGCTACAGAGGGCAAGAGTTTCTGGCACCACTGTCTGCTACTGCACTCCTTGATGAAAAGCATTAGCATTTCCTAATGTGGTGCTTGTGTCACTCTAAGCCACCAACATCCTCTTAGTGGTGTATGTCCGTGTGTGTGTGAGTTGTGCTCGGGGGAGTGCAGTGTCCGTAACGGCGGGCAAGGGGCTTTTTGTCACGGACTCACAGGGAGAGAGGCTAAACTGGGGCTCTAACATTGCCAAGAAGCTTTAAGATCTTAAATTCTTCTTTGTGTCTCAGTTTTCTCATCTGTAAGATAATGCTAATAGCGCCTACCTTGCAATGTTGTTTGTGAATTTAAGTGAGATAATGCTTGTGGATGTACTCTGTAATAATTTTAAAAAAAAGTTACTGTGTAATATCTTATGAGCAATATCTCAGCCGGCTCTCTTCTTGAGGATATGGAAGTGGTTTGGGTCAGACTTGAAATATATTAGTGCATTAGTGTATATATGATAAATTTGGAAGAGGTGCTACAACTCCCTTCTAGCCCACAGAAGTCCTGGTTTCCAGCCCCACACTAGGCCTGCAATCCTACTGCTAGATTTATTCTTTATACCCACAAATCTCTTATTAGAATATAAATTCTACTGGCAAGAGTAGTATTACAAACTTTTTTGCAATCAATAGAGGACATTTTAGATGCCTGGGAGTGAATAGTTGCTATAGAAGTTCTAAAAACTAGCATTATCAGCCTTCTGATTTGTCCCTGGACATTAGGATAAGGTGGGGTCAAGGTTGCAGATTGAATTTCAGAATAAGAACACTATATGCAGCTTCAAGGAAGAAGAAATATGGAGTGTGAACACTGTTTCTGATAGGAAGGGAATAAGGAAGGACCATAAAGTCTCTACAAATTCTCCCCTAATTTATTGTGGTTTTCTTTGGGTTCTTCAGAGAATATGCTTTCCTGAGTCACTTCGGGATGTCTGTGTGTGGATAAGGGAAGGCCATATTACAGATAGTTGTATCATGGGATATAGCTTCTGCCTTTCCAATATCTCTTAAAAGGTTCTTCTTCTAAGCCTAAAGCAGAGAGTTTTATTTGGAATTTTCTTTTCCTTTCATTTTCCAGTTACCTGACATTAAAACAGATGGAGCTTCATTACTACATTATTTATCTTTTTGCATAAAATGTCACTTTCATCTTCAAAATGATGGAGCCATCACTGACATGACCTGACATGGTCATAAGCATGACGTAGTGAGAGAAATCCTTGCTTTGTAGGCAGACAGACTTGGGCTTTAATCATGGCTCAGTGAACTACAAGCTATTTGACTTTGGTCCAGTTGTTTAATATTTCTGTGCTTGGGTTTCCTCCTCTGTCAAGGGGAACCGTAATACTGGCCTGTGATTCGTTCCTATGTTGTTCCTATAAGATAATACATTTGAAATGTCTGGCATATGGGATACCCCAAAGTGCTCCCATTGTCTTCCTTTTGAAATGTACAGCTATAGAGATGGTAAGAAGTCACAGAGAAGAACTAGAATTGAGTTCTCCAGGTCTATAAAACACGTCCGTCCCCTAAAGAGCTTTACAAAGCTCACCTTTATTCACAATGTACATCTCTCACTGGGGTGGAATTCAGTAAGTCCTTAACTCAAAGAAATCTTTACTCAAAACCCTTCAATGGCTCAATTTCCTACTCAGCATATCTAAACTCCTCAAGTTCTTTTATCATCTCCCATACTGCTCCTCTCCAGCCATTTTTGGTCTCTCCTCCACTATTCTCTGTCATAATCTTCTGTTTTACTCGTTGGGATGGCAGATTTTATTTTCCACAACTATTTCTGGTCCCCTACGCTCTTCCAGAACTGGGCCACTCTCTCCTCAAGAGTTGGGGGCTACTGTCCCTCCCCTTGAACCTTGGCAGGATTTGGTGAGTTCCTCACGAGGAGAACGAAGCAGAAGCTGCTGTGTGACCTAGTGACGCTGGGCTGTGAGAAGTGATAAGGCTTCTTGCTCCTGCTGCTTTCTCTTTCCAGGGATGCTCAGCTTTAGAGCCCAGACACCTTGGAGGGAGCAGCTACATGGCCACATGTAGAGGTCATGTGGCAGAGTTCTAGCTGGTAGCACTCAGTCGAGGTCCTAGCAGACATCCAGTATCAACCACCAGACATTTGTGAACAAATATTTAGGTGATTGCAGCCCCCAGTCTTGAGCTTCCCCAGATATAATTTATGGAGAAATGAGTTGTCTCCACCAAGCTCTGTGTAAATTGCAGATTCATGAGAAAAATGAACGTCATTTTCAGCCATTCAGTTTTGGGGTGGCTTGGTACTCAGTAGGAGATCACCAGAACAACTAAGGAGTACTGCTTCTTATTTATGTTTGGAGTTTTTTTGTGAAATAAAAGTCATATCTTCTCTATCCTTTATTTACAGGACAAACCAACCCTGGGCATATAGCATATATGGTAAAAATGGTCTTCAGCGATCATCTAATCCAGCAACTTACAAACCACTACAGAGCTGTATTTTTTTCAAAATAGATATCCTGGGCCCTATTTCTTGTGGTTCTGAAGAAAAAGATCTGGGGTGGTACCCAAAAATATCATTGAAAGACTTCTATTAAGTCTCCAGATTTGGAAACCACGGATACCACTTACCCTTCTAAACTTAAAGATGCAGAAATAGGTCCAGAGGCAGGAATGAATTTATCTTAGGTAGCAAAGTGTGAGCAGAGCTGAAACTGGAACTTAATTCTACTGTCTCTCCCACTGGTTCATCTTCTAAAACACCTTTCTTCAAAGATAATTCAACATACCTGGGTGGGAACATTCACTTACTGCCTGTACCACCTGTCCTGCACAATAACTCAAGAGTACATTTATCTCTGCTCCATAATGCAGACTATTTTTTCAAATGAATGAAATATTTCCATGCTTTCACAAGGTCTGGGTGGAAAGGGCTCTGGAAAACCCTGCAGGAGGGGAAACGGTGGGTTAGAGATGACCGCTTTCTCTTTGCCTGACTGCTAAGGTCAGTCCACACATATACATATGTTTCCTCCTTCATGTACCTGCAAAGGTTGAATTAGACGTGGGCTGTACAGTTAATCTGTACATTTCCAGCCGACATGCTCACAGTGTGCTAAAGAATAGAGTGCCACAGGGAAAAATGGATGAGGTGAAAATCATTTCCGTCGCTCTGGGAGGAACATGACAGATCAATCAAGGCACGTTCTGGATGAATGAAGTCAGTGAGTTGGAAGTCCTTGCAAAAGACTTCTTTCTGCTGTTCCAAGTCTTCAGCCAGTTATGACTGATTTTTGAAATGACCCAAGTATTTTTAAGAGTCTTTCTCGCTTCCCCAAAATCACCTCTCAGCCTATTTCTGCCATAAATTCATTTTAAAATTTTGAATTATTTCTTGATATTTCCTTGTGATCTTTTTAAAAAGTTCAGCTGATTTTGGGGTTACAAACTTTCTTCTGAAACTTGATTTTGAATAGGCAGAGAAGTCTTTTTATTTTTGTTCTTATTTTATGTTTTTTACTGGCAACAGAACTTGCTGCTTGAAAAAATTATCAAAAAATCTTGCTTTTTAAATGGACTTGGTTGCCATTTTTTTTTTTTTTTCTTTTAGAGAGAGAGGGAGCATGGGCCTGCAGGGGGGTGGCAAAGGGAGAGGGAGGGAGAGAATCCTAAGGGGGCTCTGCGCTGAGTTCAGAGACTGCAGTGGGGCTCGATCTCATGACCTGAGCCAAAATCAAGAGTCCAATGCGTAACCAAGTGAACCACCCAGGTGCCCCTTGTTGCCATTTTTGAACCAAGAGAATATGGCCATGGGATATTTTGTCTTATCTTCTGCTCTCCAGTTTCGATTTTCCAGGTTGAGAGAGCATGAGTTATTCCTAGAATTAGTTAACCTAAAGGCAGGTTATATTGACTTGTTCCTCGTCAAAATGAAAGCTGGTTGGATGAAATGGTCATTAGACCTCATTAACCACCCTTCCTGTTATTCCCTTCATAGTTGGGAAATTTTCATGCGCCTGCCCACCCGCAATTCCCCAGTTTGTGAAGTTTCTCTTTTATATTTGGTTTGTTATTTTTCCTAATTTATATTTGGTTGCTTTCCCTCCTAATTTGTAAATTTTCTCATTTCCATTTGGATTGCTTAAATCTGATTATCCCTGTGGGCATTTCCTTGAGGTGTGGGTGTTTTGTTTTTGGTGTTAATTTGTACTTTTAATAATCATAGCTAATATTGTTGAATGCTTACAATTTTGTTGCTTACATTTCATGATACAAGCATTATTTTGTTTAATCCTCATACTATCCTGGTGAAATAGATGATACTATTATTCCCATTTTAGTGATGAGGAAGCCGGAGAAAAGAATGAGGATCTGTACCTTGTCAAACAACACAAACTGGTAGAAAGGGCTTAATCATTTACAATTGTGTCCTAGGTAATAAACTGAGCTTTTCTGTATTCTGTTTGTGCTTTTGGCCCTAATTTTACTTTAGTTAAGGTTTAAAAGGGGTATTCAGGTTGTCTTAATTCAGTAGTTACCAAACTTGAGCATGAATCACCTGGAGGGGCTCCTTAAGCCACAGACTGCCAGGCTCCACCCACAGAGTTTCAATTTAAGGAGATCCCGCCAGAGCTTCACAGTCCGAAGTCGGGGGTTTTCAATAGGTTTCCAGCTAGTAGTGTGGGTGCTGTTGGTCCTGGATGGCTCTCTGAGAGCTGCTGCTTTTGTTCACTCCCTGCAGGTAAAGTTAAGATGCTTCCTATCTCATTCCATCCAAATGTGGCAAGTTAATAGATATTATCAAAATTATCTCTCTTTTTTTGCCTCCTAGAAGTAGAATTATACATGATTTACGATTTTTAACTTTTTTAAAAGAGATTTTGTTTATTTATTTTTTTACTTGACAGAGAGAGAGCGTAAGCAGAGGCAGCCGGCAGGCAGATGGAGAGGGAGAAGCAAGCTTGATCATGACCTGAGCCGAAGTCAGATGCTTAACCGACTGAGCCACCCAGGTGCCCCTCTTTTAACTTTCTAAAGGCTGCTGTGGTGTCAGCTTCAGACTAAAGCTGTTTCTTCAAGTTTCAGTGACGCCTTTGGCTGAATGGTAGCACAAACTCAGAGGCCTGGAAGTACTGATCCCATGCCTTGTGGTTGGGCGCCCCAATCGGCAGCTCATCATGTTTAGGGACCTATCTGATCCTAATGGTTCAGGAACTACAGGTGGCAACTGTGTAGGCTGGGCCGTTTTCTTGCTCTTTCGTTACGGCCCTTAGTTATAGTGGACATATATGGGTAGTGTGGGTCTGATTTCACTAGATAGTGATAATTTACGAAAGTCTTTCTATTCTTTGTATTCATTGAATACACTGACTGTTGTATGTTGACTCTTCCTTGACTGTTTTCCCTGTTGGTAGTTTTTATGACTTTTAAAAATTTTTGGCTGATTTAGTCTGTTGATAGAACCTTGAATTAATGTAGGTTAAATGATTTATTATGTGAAATGCTCCAGAAAGTTCTACAAGGAGCAGAGAGATGAAAGGGTCCTGGGAATTTCGACTACATGGTGTACAGGTGGGAAGAGCAACATTGGTCTGAGAGGTGGGTAAAGGTGCCCAAATGGCGTCTCAGAATGAAAAGGCCCAGGTCTCCCTCCCTGAGGAACATGACTGCCCTGCACCTACAACTGTGCCATCTGATAAAGCTGGGGTCCGGAAATGGTGATAGGATTTAAACTGTTGGCACATTTTGTAAATCTGTGGAACTGCATGGTATCCTAGGCTACTCGTTGACCATGAATCATGGAATTAGAAGGCATTAGAGTTGGCAAGTTCAAAAACTTTCCAATGCACGTCAGTGCCTACTGTATTAGGAGACTGGATTCAGAGGGAAAATGCTTGTTTTTTTTTTTTTATGTTTATAAAGGATGTCATCTTGGGTGAATCATTTAACTTCTCTGAGTGTTGGTTTCCTCATCTGTAAAATGTGGAAAAGAACATCTGCTTCACAGGCAAGGTGGGGAGATCAAATATGCTGAGATAATGTGTTGAAGAGCAGAAGGTCTGGCTTTATATCTGACTTTCAAGTTCTGTCATGTGAGACTCGGGATTAATTTGGCTTTCTACCACATGTCCTAAAAAGTGACCTCTGCCGCCATCAGACTAGTTTCCTCACATGAGTATGCCATTCTTTTCTCCTTGACTTTGCTCGAAAGCACCCGTGCATTCTCCTTGGCTGAAATCTGTGGCTTTGGCACCTCCCAATGTACTTGTATTATGTGTTCTTTCTGGGAGCAGCAGAGTCAGACGAGGAAGGATAATGATTAAGGATAGAGAGTGCGTGTGAATCACTTAATCCCTGCTTCCCGACCCTCTGCTTTCTGGGTGCTGAGCCTCACAAAGATGGAAATATGAGGCTCCTTCCTGCCCTTATCTCTTGGCCATTCAACCAGGGAGGCTAAACTTCACTGCCATGCCGTTGCCTCCAGAATGTTCCCAGCAGAGCGAAACTTTGAAATCTGGGAAATGCTCTGGTGTCAAATCTGACAAAGCAGCATCTAAGTGGTGCAGAAGACGTGCCCCACAGATTTCATATAGAACTAAGTGGGGCATGCTGAATTCGTAATGAGAGTGTTTATCCTTCTCGTCTGCTAGCTGGAGAGCGATAGATCAGCCACCGCTGACTGTTTGATTATAGATTTGCCATTTTATTTCATCTTCTTTGCCTCTATAGTTGCTTTAAAGATCATATTTATTTGGTACTATGGCCTGCCACTGCAAGCGCTGTTTGTAAAAAAAAAGCTGCCCCTTGGTAAATCTCTGCAGCTCACTGTGTCCCAAGTGGAGTCGTCATAAAGAATATTATTACTAAATTTTTCTCAGATCTATTTTTTGAAGGGGAACAAAGGAAGCTATAGTAGATTGAAGGTCCTATTGAGAAAGGAGTTGTTTGCTATGCTTGCTAATTGTAACAAATGGAGCCCTTCATTACATGCCTGGCAATGTGTTACATACATGCTCATTGACTTACTGTTTGCAACAAATCTCTAAGGTAGGTTTTATTAGTGAAGTAGCCAGTGTTCAGAGAGGTTCAGTAAATGGCAGAGGAGCACAGAATTGGAAACTCAGACTTCAGGTCTGAGGCTTGTTCTGTATCTTGTTGTGTCCTTGGGCAAGTGATTCAGGCTCTAATACCGTCCATGAAATCTCCAAGTGTGGCTGTGAAGGTTAACTACGATAATGCATGGGAAGTGCTAAGCTCTGGCTTGGTTCTTAGAAAGCAGTTACTAAACATGAGCTATTACCAATAAAAGGCACAGTCAGGATTCAGATCTGGGGCTTTCCCTCTCCTAAGTCCATCCTCTCAAGCCCAAGGCTTTGCTTGTTTCTGTTTCCATGCTAAATGAAAATCTTATCTAGCAGGTGAGTGTGGCTATTTATTTATGAACCACAGCAATTACCATTTTTGAAATGGAATCGAATGGTCGGTATTATTTGGGGCCCTAGTAACAGTGTTTAGGACTTCTGTTAAAGTAGTAAAGGTAAGTACTATTTTTCTGATTTGCCTATCAGGAGGATTTCTTGAGATAGGATTCAATTTTAAAGAAACTCACATATGCAAATCTCGGCTTACAAAAGAAAACAATATGGGACAGTAGAGTAGTGGGAGAGTTCTCCATATTTAGTTCCTCCTCTTCTTGAGTGCATGACAACAAGATCTTCTATCCCAGCCTCGTGTGACTCAATTCAGCTGATGGGAAATGAGTGGAATATGGCTTATGTAAACCTCCCCATGGGATAGACTCCATGCTCTTTTCCCTTCCTGGCTGAACTGAAAACAAACATGGGACCTTGGAAGCCACATGCAGAAGATGGAGAGCCACATAAGAAAAGTACCTGGGTCTCTTTTGATCGTGAGTGGGGGATACCACCTGTCCATGTGGAATTTACTTGAGGAAAACAGAACTTTGTTGTGTGTTAGGACATGATCACTTTTGGGATTTGTTTGTTACATCACACCAGTGTTTCACGGACTCTGGCAGCTATGACAGTCAGATTGACCTTTAGTTGAAGAAGAACTCTTTGCCTTCTTCCCCTTCTGATGAGTTAGGGTTCACCTCCTGCCTGCAAGTAGAATGAACCAGCACATGGCCCCTGGAGATAACCCTGACACCCTCTTCGTCCTTTGCCTACCTGCCAGCCCACGAGGATCTTCACATACTTCCCATAAGTTTCTATCAGCCTTTGCCCCCCACTCTTGGGCTCTTTGGTGTCATGTAAGTGTTTTTCTGTATCAAATATCTTATTCTATATCTCTTAGTACAATTCACAAAATTTGAAACTTAATTTAGCTCACAGCAGCTTCAGACATGGTGGGAAAAGTAAGCTGGGAAGAACTGGGGGTTAGTTCTGTTTCACTGCTTAATGACCATGTAGCTTTGGGCAGGCCTACATTTCTCTAAAACTCCATTCCTCCTCTGTAAATGTGGTTAATCCCTGTGCTGCTTTGCTTGCTGAGATGCTTTGAGGATGTACATGTGGTTTATGAGAGTGTTTTGAAGAAATTTTAAAGTGTTCGGCAAGGCATTATAACTATTTGTTTAAAATATGAATATACACATCAGAGTCTTTAGAGTAAAATGGTAACTGTAGTGCCATTACAAGAGGTTTCTTTTTCTTTGTAAAAGGCAGTGTGCTGTATTAACACAAACAGATAAGCTGTTTTATTTGAATCTCACATTCCATTGCTTACTAGTTGGATGAACTAGTAATTCGTGGAATTGGCCACTCTAGGACTCAGTTTCCTTTTCTGAAGATTTTGGATAATAACGCCTACTTTGCCGAGTGTTGTCAGACCAAATGAGGGCCTGCAAAATAGGCACTGAAAAATATAAAAATCTGTGTATCTGAAAGATTTGCTACAGGTCAGATCTTTCTAGTGTTGATAACTATTTGCATGTGTGTTAGCAAATACTCAACCACAGAGATTAGGGAGAAGACCAACTTGATACTGAAAAGTTAGAGGTTGCCATCAATTGAACGTCAGAGGAAGCATCTTTGAAAGTACAATGCCAATCAGTGGGGTATTTTTTGTCTGACTCAGGCAATTTCTAGTTATGTGGGATGTCTGTAAGGATAACTGTTTTGCATAGAGAGTTTCCTTGTACTGAGGAGTGGAGTCACGTACAGCCGGGTATATTTACTGTTGACTGAATATTGAAGGCTAAAGGAGAGTCAGGATAACCACAGGGGCAGCTGGTTGCTCTTTCCCATTCCAGCTATTTTAACATCGTTTCTCTTCAAACTTCTGTGGTCCCTTGCAGATCCCTTGACTATCAGGTGGAAACTTTTATCTAGTTTCATATGCAAATAAAGAAAGTCTGTCCTCCCTGCTCCATTTACACAGTCCCCTCCAATCATTTGAACAAAACGTGGGGGACCATTACTGATGGTAACTGATAAACTTTCACATACTTTAAGTTGGAGAAAAGTGTTCACGGTATTCACATAGTATTCTTCACTAGGGATGGTGGGGGAAAACAAATCTGAATGTGTGTATAAGAGAATAGTGGCTTCATTTGAGCCGGTGTGGGGTGGGGGAGAAGTGGGGGCTGTGGGAGTAGAAACACTGAGAAGAATGGTAGGTGAGGAGAAGATAGAGAAGAAAAGGAGGAGAGAATGATGAGAATTTTACCAGGTATCCCAAGCTAGAAGGGAATAGAAATACATCTGTCCATGTGTCTGTGAAGGACGTTGGTGTTGTCAGAGGGCTTTGTTCTGGAATGAAGCTGCCTGCAGAGAGATTTCCTGTGACGTTTATGGGAATATGAAGTTCTTTTTCTTTACAAGTAAATATTTGAGTTATCTAACCCTAAAATGTCTGTGAAGAGATTTATGGCTTATGACTAATTCCATGTTATTGATGGGCAGAAATAGAAGAGAGAAATGGAATCCAAAAGTAATCTCCAAATTTCATTTTAACCTATAGTTTCAAATGGCAGAATTGTTAACAAGCAGCAGAACTGATGGATTTAGTGCTGCCTCCTACCTGTCTGGCACATCTCCCAGAAAAGGAACTAATTCAGTAACGAAAAGGCCCAAATCAGTAAGCAATAGGGACGGTGGAGGGATCAAAGGCCTTAGCAATATGCATGCTCTAGATTTCATGCTGAACTGACTTTTAACTCCTCTTTGTATCCTTCTTGGACAATCGGTAGTTAGTGACAAAGCATTTTCTTGCTATCTCAGGAGTAGATAAGGCCCCATTTATCCTACTAAATACTATAGGGCGTCCCCAGTCTGGAATTCTTTTCCACTTTCTTCGGCTACTTTTTAAAATAACTGCTTGGCCTCAGCAAACTTGGATTACACTATTTCCCTGCTTCATCTTTGCTTAATTAGAAATCTCTTTTTCTTAGTCTTTAGAAGTCCTTCTATTTCTTGAATATCCAAGTCAACTCCTTCCTTCTCCATGAGGCCCTCTTAAAATCCAATGTTTGTCAACTCCTACATTTTAGATGTTGGGTGTCCTCTTTAACTTTGGAAGGGATGGGCCACCCATAGGCTCAGTCCTGCCTGGTCCTTCCAGGAAGGAAGAATGACAAAAGCCTCACGTCCATCATTTTCTGGATTTAAGGTCTGTTGTCTTTTTTCCGTAGGCTAGAAATCCAGAGTTCTGGGGAATGAGCTCCCGATTCTCAGCCTTTGCTCTCTCCCCATCACTCCAATCCTAGGTACTCTCCATTATATATTCTGCTGTCTCCCTTTTACTGCCAAACATTGCCATTTCGTTCTAAAATCAGATCCCAAAGCTATCGTTGGAGTCCACAAAACTTTTGTAAATCATGCTAGCCCCCTGCTTTTGCAAGGTGTAGTGACAAATGTTACTTCAGTGAAGTAACTATTCTGTGAAAATGAATGGTCACCCAGGATGGGTCTTTCATCTTTCTTCAAGTGGCACTTAATTCCTAATAACCATCTACCACCTACTCCTCCCACCACCTGTGTGACCATTGAAAATTTACTGAGTTTTTTTAAGCTTTACATTATGCATGTGGAAATTGGCGGAGTAGTTAATGCCTCCTTCACAGAACTCTTGTGAGGATGAAATGAGTTAATTCTTGGGGCTTTGCCTTTCACACAGTAAATACTCAAAAATATTAGCTATTATTCTTAAGGTTCTTAATGTCATTATTGATATCCCATATCTGTTGAACTGTAGTCTCTGAATTAAAATCATCTGCTTGATTCACACCTGAACTTGGCATCATGCTCTTTGGACATTACCAAATGACTCTTTAGCCAGATTCATTTCCCTAGACCTCATTGCAATCTGGCTTAGAGTTTCCTCTCCTCTGACTTGAATCTGCCTCCTACATCAGTATGCTTGAGTCCTGACATTATAGGACTTGGATATATCTGTTCTTTAGACACTTAGTACACCTGGTTCTAAGACTTATTTCTTCATTTTTTTCCCCTTCTCTGCTGACTGTAGGCTCCTTATAGTCAATTACATTCTTTTGTCTCCTAATACACCTAATATGTGCGAGACCCTTGGTATATATATTTTGTACAATTGAAAGATTGTCCCTACAGAATATAATACACATCTTAAAATTTAACCCTTCAATACTTGAAGTCAGCGTGGCTATTAGAAGCAAGGGTTTATGTTTCTAATTCCATGTTCATTGAGTGTTTAAAAATTGCCAATCCTCACTACCTCAAGAAAATGCAGTTAAACTAAATTTAACAAATACATATTGATGACCTACTATAGGTTGGCCATTGTATTAAACTTTGGTGATACCAAATAAAAAACAGACTCAGTAATTCCCCTGGCCATACAAGATAAAAAGGAATAAACATATGGATTCTAACTCTAAGATGTATCCACTCAGTTGCAAAGTCAGTCATTTAATAGCTCTTTGAATGTGTAGTATATTCCTAATGAGGAAATTGAATAATTCCTGGAACAAGGCACAGAAATTCACCTTCAAGGTGCTGATATTCTAGTATACATGATACTGTTACCACTAAGGTTTTCAAACCTATTTTCTGCAAATTCAAAAAGCCTATGAAATAGGTATAGCAAGCCCAACTAAACTATGTTTTCAGATGAGCAAATTAAGAATTTAGAGAGATTGAGTGACTTGTTCAAAATCCTACAATTAGTAAATAGCACAGTTAGGATTTAGACAAATCTCTATAGCAACAAATAATCGGATGGCATATCAGGTTAAATCATGTAAAACTGGCATTTTTGTTAATCAAAACTGGCTGAATATTACTGCATGGAGTTCCAATATAAACATGGTCTATAGTTAGACAAGGAAAGAATCATGGAGAAAGTAGAATTTAATGTACACATTGAAAAACTGATAAAATTTTCTTGGGAGAGGGCAATCAAATATTAAAGAGTGAATAAGGTATTTGGCAGAAATTGTCAAAGCTTACCAGAAGGAAATTAGAATGGATTCTTTGCTAAACGAGGGATAAAAATGTGGGAATACTGGGTCCAGATTGTGGAGAGTTCTGAAAAGAAAGCCTAACAAAATCTGCATTGTGTTTGGTAGCTCCTGGAGAGACTTTCTTGTACTGGAATAACAACACAAAAGCCACGAGGCAGGAAGAATGTTGAGGTGAATGCACACACGTGTGAACATCCTTATGCAAACATATCAACTAGATCAGTGTAAAGAGACACTGGGGTGGGGAGTTTGTCAGGAAGCAAGTTCAGCATTTCTAGGAAGAGTTAATGTTGGAAAGGATGTAATGGAAGGCAAGGATATAATTGAGAGTCATTTCGCGGCAATGATCGAAAGAACTTGGTAATTGATTTTGTGTAGTGAGTAGGGAGCGAGAAGAATCAAAGATGATTGCTAGGATTCAAACCCAGGTGACTAAAAGAAAGGTAGAATTACCAATAGGAAGTGGAAAGTTAGGAGGAAGAGCTTGTTTGGGGAAGGAAAGATGACATGATGAGTTTAGTTTTGGGATTTGAGCAGCTGGTATTTAATCAGAGAGGTATGTGGGAGGTAGCTGGGACTATGGGTTATGGTTCAATAGAGTTTGATAATGGAGTCAAGCTTCTAGAGGTAATGACCGAAACCATGGCATGGGATGAGTTAATTGAGACAGATGACATTGTATGGGATAGCAGTCAAGGATAGAAACTGAAGAATGCCAAGATGTGAAGAAAGCACAGTCGGGCTAGGAGACGAGGAGGAATGCTCAGAAAAGTGTCATCATAGAAGTAAGTTGGTAAGATCTAGTGATGACTGACCCTATCAAATTGTCTTAGCAGATTCAGTGAAGATAAGGGCAGAGAAAAGGCCATTTTGTGAGTATTTGACAATTAGGATGCCATATGTGACTCTGAAAGGTTTTTTTTTTTTTTTCTTTTTTTTTTTTCGTATAGTAGTTCTGGTGAAAGACAGAACGCTAAGGTTTAGAGAATAAAAGATGAAAAAGTCAACACAGGGAGTGTAGGTTGCTATGCAAGGTGTCTGTTTTTAAGACCTAGGAATCAAACTTTTGGAAGAATGTTGCTCTGGCTAGTACTTATTACTTAATTATTTTTAAAGTTATTTTTAGAGTATTTCTTCATATGCATATTTGAAAGTTCAAGAAACATTCAAGGTTCTGTCCTTCCTGTCAAATCTGGCAGAAATTAGATGGGGGTTTATAAAGTTTTTAAGGGGAGAGCTTAATGCAGTTGTTCTTATATGATCAAAGCAATGAGAGAACTGTAATGAGACAGATATTTTTCCCCATATGGCTTGTGGGGTTATTTCTGCTGTCTGACATTAGCTTTTAACAAATAACTTGATCAGATTCTGATAGATAGAAAAGTTTTATGCATGTATTTTGAAATTAGACTTTTGAAGTTTTATACATGTATATATGAAATTACAGTTTTCCTTTACAACCAAGAGAACAGCTGTAAGTGGATTGCTCCTTTGCTAATGAGAAAGAATAAAGTTAACAATTTACAAATCTTAGCTTTTCTCCATGTCAGAGAAGAATGTGTTTAGAATCAGAAGCAGAAAGCAACATTTTGTTCAAAACCCTTTCTTTCTTCCTTTCCTTTCCTTTCCTTTCCTTTCCTTTCCTTTCCTTTCCTTTCCTTTCCTTTCCTTTTTTTGCCATTAATAGGATAGGGTCATTTCTGTACTGAACAATATGTAGCACAAGGATACTTTCTAGAAAAATGTAGATGAATCTAGAGTAAAAAATAATACTGATGACACACATTTATGCCAAGCACTATTCTAAGGATGTTAGATTAAATTGATTAACTCACTTCATCCTTCTGACATCCATGAGCAGTAAAATCTGTAATTATCATTGCATAGATGAAGAAACTGAGATATTGCAATGGGAAGAGATTGCTTTGCTAGAAGTCAGTAGAGTTGGGATTTGAACCCAGCAATCCAGTTGAGGAATAGAAGTTCTTAATTATGACACTATGCTACTTGTAAAGGCCATCTGCATTCTTCAGCTAAGAATGATCTCGTAACAGGAAGCTAACCAGAAGTAATTTTGGATGACTGCATCTGGATTCACTCTTGGGAAGGTGAAATCAGAGCAGATAAAAGAATGCTACTTTCTTTGGGAATAAATTGACTATGGTGGGTGCAAACCCCTTATGTTAGAAGGTACTTTTTTTTTATACTACGAAAAGATAGCATATCAATAAAAATTCCTTTGGAAGTGAAAGAATTGTCTCTCTTTGGGCTCTGTGTATTCTGACAACCCCTATAATTGTGTATCTCCACCCCTGCATTGCACTGTGGGAAGCTCGGACTTAATCGCGTTTAGTTTACCAGTTTCATTGCCTACTCATTAGCTAAATGATAAAATTCCAACCAATAGAACAGATGTGGGCATGGATGCCCCGCTTTGTGGTGGCAAATGAAGGGCAGTAAACATGTTGGGAAAGTCACACCTGAGCACTTGGAAGTGATCAGACAAGTGAAAGCCTGCTGAGAGGAGGAAGAAGATATTGTGAAGCATTGCCAGCCTAGGGGTCGGCAGAGTGCCCGAGGCAGGACTTAGAAGACTTCATCCTGATAACTGACTTGCCTACTTTAACTCATTGCTGACTTGACTGCCCCCACTACCTGGGGAAGAAGGGGACAAGTCTCAGAATGCTAATTGCGCAAATTCGTAAGACAGTCAAGTTTATTCAAACTCTCTGGAAGTAGTTTGAAAAAATGGTGGATCGAAACTGCGATTAGTGGAAATAGGTTTGACTTTCATGAATGTTTTTATCCACAATCCATGGGAACTGCCTCTGTCAGTACACTCCCTCCTTGATAGTCCACGGGGTTTGCAGAAGGCAGAGGAACTGCTCATGCTCCTACTGGGTGCATACTCTGGTCTTAATTCTAAGTTCTTAGGGAGCAGAGGAGAAGTCTTGGAGCCTGCTGTGGTACAGTGTCTATTGTAGGGGTCTTGGTAGAGCATGGCAATAAAGGTACTTAGAAACTACATGAAGGGGTATTCACAGGGGGGAAATGGTCTTTTTTGAGCCATTATATATTGTCTTCAGGATATAATATGTGTTTTTGAGATGTGACACATTATCATTCTAAGTATTACACATCACAGGTTCACAAAGCTTTTCCATAAAGGGCTAGATGGTATATATTCTAGGTTTTGCAGGTCAAATGGTTTCTCTTTTCTAAGGATTTTTTTTACTTTACAGAGAGAGAGAGACAGCACGAGAGAGCGAGCGGCGGGGAGGGGGAGAGGGAGAGAAACTCAAGCAGACTCTGTGCTGAGCACAGAGCCTAACACGGGGCTTGATCTCCTGACCCTGAGATCATGACCTGAGCTGAAATCAAGAGTCAAACACTTACCCGACTTAGTCACCTACCTACCTGATCATATGGTTTCTATTGCAACAACTCAGCTCTGCAGTGGAAGTGTAAAAGCAGTCATGGGTAACACAAAAACAAATGGGTGCATCCATGTTCAAATAAAACTTTAGATACAAAAACAGGTGGTGGGCCAGATTTGGTCTACAGGCCAAAGTTCGAAGACTCCTCGCTGAGTTCCTGCACACTTACACTCCCAGACAAGTACATACAGGGTCCAAAAAAAACAGTAACTGCTCATTGCATCTTTTTTTTCTTAAATTATTTCTTATTTTGATCAGACTTCTGACCTGACTGCAGATTCTTACATATATATATTAAACATCTGTTTGGTCAGTGCTAAAGGTTTCAAGCATTGTGCTAAAAATGCAGGAATAAGGAGGAAAATGTAGGTTTTTTCCCTCAAGGGCCTCGCTAGCTGCTAAGGAAGATAGGTAAATACAGATAAATGGAAACACACTATATTAGGTGCTGTGACAGCTTTATGTTAATAGGCTGAGGGATTCACAGAGAACCAGTAACTAACTCCTCCTTCTGAGGAAGAATTGCCTGAAAGGCGTCCGCAAGGGCTAGTGAGATTTCAGAATTAGTCAGAGAAAGAAGAGGGTGGAACATATGTGAATGGGCAGGGGGGTGGGGGGCGGGAATTCTGGAAGAGGAGGTAAAGCTAGGGACCAGACCATAACAGACTTCTACGTCTTTCTAGAGGCTTTTTGCTGTGAGAGAGTTTTGTTTGGTTAAAAAGACATGTCTTCTATTAAAACCTTCTACAAAATTTCCTGCGAATCTATTTGTGTCTTTCTTGTGCTATATCACCTTCTGCCTTGTGTTATAATTGTTTTTGCACTTGTCTTCCTCATGCCTATTTTATTTAATTTTCCTGGAAAATAGGACTCTGACTTACTCAAATTTGTATTCTCTCCTATCTGTATGTTAATCTCCTGGCTGGGTCTTGAGACCTTGTTTACTACTTAAATTTAATTTCCACTCAGGTTTTTGCTCCCTGTGCCTCAATCCTGGCTGCAACTTTGAAGTGAACATCTCATCCATTTCAGTTTTGCTTCTTATTCCCAATACTCTGATCTGGCCCCTGACACATAGTTATGAGTCTAGAATGATGGCTATGGACCAATTCAGTTAAGAGGAATGGTATAAGAGAAAATTACTGTATCAATATGCAGTAGATTCCTAGGTTATATGCACAGAAAATGCAAGCACTTAACTGGAGCAGGAATTCTGATATTGGGTTTGAAAGGGTGCTTAGTGCTTTCATTTTCAATTATGTGCTTGAAAAGTAACTTACTTGAGATGAGGAAGGAGAACAGAAAGTAATACTTTCTGAATTATGTTCATTATGGTTCCAGGTAGCTGAAATACACTGTGAAATGTCCAACTGGGGGAAATATGGAGGAAAAGGTGGGTGATGGTGAATTACATTCCGACATGAAACTGAAGAGGAAAGGAAGCTGTGTAAGAACACATAGCATGAAGTTGAATTTGTGCAACGTTATTGAGCAGCAATTCTGTACCATACACTGTAGCGTAACCCCAATCTAGGAACTGGAGGATACTCAGAGATAGAGGAGGATACTCTTGTAATCAAGGAGCTTGGGTGTAACTCCCCCCCCCGCCAATGAGGATGCTCATGAGAAGCAGTGGCCTTTTGTTCTGGAAAAACATCTTCATGACCCAAAGGGTCCCTTGGCTGAAGAAGATGATAGCTTTCTGCCCTCTTGGTGAGGGCTTCTGTGAATATACTTAGTCATGCTCGTGAACTAGGAACTGCCAGAGTGTCCTTAGAGTAGGAGACAGATTAAACAATGACCTCTGGAGGACCCTGGTCTGAGTTTTTGGTAGGCAAGGGTAGAGTGGCAGATGTCACAATAGCATGACTCTTGGATAGGTTTCTAGCCCACAAGGAGAAGAGAAATAACTATTGTTTGCCTACTGAAGCAGACTTTATTTTCCAAAGATGGCTGTCCTGCATGTTTTTGTACAATGAGACTTGGCTACTGTCTAACTGATTAGTGGAGTCTGATTCCCCTGCCCTTGAGTACAGGAGGGCTTGTTGGAATCAATAGGATGTGGAAGAAATGATGCTGCATGATCTTTGAAGCTAGCCCATGAAAGGAGAAGCAGTGTCTGCCCAACTCACTCCAACTTGTGCGTAGAGCCCTGAGGTCCCACGTCAGAAGACTGACTACCATGAGGCAGCCATGCCCTTGACACACTCCTGACACACAGAATCCATGGCATAGTATAATAGTGGTTGTTTTATGCCACTCAACTTGGGGTGATTTGTTACACAGCAATATTAACTAGAATACCTACACTATGTTCGACAATGTGCTTACGGTTTTACATGCATTATTTCACTTAATCCTCAATCCAATCCTTAAAGGTGAATTCTGTTACCTCAGGTTCCTAGATAAGAAAATAAGTATGGAGAGAAGTTAGGAAGCTCACCCAAAGTTATGGCTATTAAGTGGAAGAACTAGGATTCACATCAAGGTCTAGCCAATTCTAATGACTGTAACTTTTGGTAATGATAAAGAGTGTTCCCAGTCCAAATATAGGAATCCCCGGATAAATGCCAATGTCCAGACTCCATCTTAATTCCACTGAATTACTTAGAACCAACACCTCAGGAGTCTGTCTTTTTTAATCAATAGAAAAGTTTGGTAATACTATTACATGGCACCACATCAACTGAACTAAATTCTCTAAATAATACTGCTGTCTTTGTGAGGCCTCTGTGGAAGACCACACCCAGCATAGTGCTGGGTGGAGAGGAAATGCTCACCAAGTGAGTGCTAAACTGAACTGGCTTTTCCAAAGAGTGTCTTCCATGAACCATCACCAGAGACATTAACTAGGATAGTGCAAGAAACACAGACTCTTAGGTCCCATCTCAGGCCCATTGAATCAGAATCTGCATTTTTAACAATATCCTCAGGTGTTTCAAATGCACATTAGATTTGAGGAACATTGATTTAACCGATTCTGGTCCTCATTTAGGAAAACTTCCCAGCAATGGGAGAGTGGGGCTGTTTGCCACTGTGTGCTCCAATGTGTTGCTGTGAAGAAACTTTTGAATAATTCCAGGAAAATGATTTTGCAACATGGAGGTTGTGTTTTCAAGGAAGTCTTTTTGGAAACTATAGAGCTAGATGATATGAGCTCTGAAACCTTGTGGTTACATTCTGTGCTAATGAAAGCTCAATTCTGCTATGAGTGCCTTGCCTGGAAAATATTTCCTTACTGTTTCCCAGACATTCCTACATCCTGAGCAATCTCAGGAAGAGAGCAGTTTTACATATGCAGGGTTTGTAAAAGGAATCAACAACCATTCTGCTTTGTTTTCAGGCAGGGCCAGAGGCATCTGTTTAATCTGTTGATCTGTATATCCTCTTGATACCATCAGATCATATGCACATGACCTACCCATTCCCGTGAAATGGTGACTGAAGCACTTCTTCAAGGAAGTCTAGGACAAACTGTATTTTCTTAGATTTACCTCATTTATAATTAACGAGCCTGCTGTGCTGCTCTATAATTATAAACACACGTGATTTAAAATCCATTTGTTGCCACACACCTTGCCTTTCACACAAATCTTGGGTCACGCATTAGTCAGGAGAGTTGCACAGACTAGTGTAGCTCCATTTAATCTATGCCTCCCCAGGTTCACATGCATGTGAAGGCACAGCGGGGCAACAAGGCTAAGACTATAGCTGGGGGAGGGGAAGAGAAATCCTTAGAGTCCTCAGAATTTTCCTTGTTGAATTAAATGACATTTTGTAATCACCTTTATCAAGTAAGTGTCTTTGATCAAGTACCCTTCATCAAAGAACTGCCCTTGGGCTCAGCCACCAAAGAGCGCCACAACATGTCTTCACAACAGCATGCTTGTTGTGTGTGTGTGTGTGTGTGTGTGTGTGTGTGTGTATATATATATATCACATAGATATCAATTTAGTTATATATGTCATATAGAAATATAGATACAAAAATATATTTTAAAATATACTAAATATATTAACAATAATATATTAATATATTTAATTATATTATATACTTATATATAAATTATATGTTAATATATTAATATAATAATAAAAATATATTTAAAAATATAGATAAAATATATAGTTATATATCATATATCATATAGAAATATATATCATATAGATATCAATTTAGTTATATTATAAAAATATATTATTTATTTATTTACTCCTTTAGTAAGAAGTCCAGTGAATGACAATTCCTCTCTATTTTGGTAATAAAACCCTATGTTTAGCAACTTTTCTTAGCATCCGTTCAACTCCCTTTTAAGGTTAGCTCTAAGAAAGGAATGCATACTTAAGCCCATGTTTTTCTTCTGCTGTCAGTACAAATGGGGTTCAGCCAGCCGCCATTCCTTGTGTAGTATTTGCTTGTGTACTGGAAGAAGATCCTCCCTCTCAGTCTTGACTTCTCTAAATTTGTGAATTCCAATTTCATTTCCCTTTTTATCACTGGTGTCATTTTCTTACTTTTTAAATATCAGTATGACTATCATCTGCACCTTACTCCTCTTTATTTTGTTTATATAAATGTCCAACTTAATAGAAGATTAAGAACCCTACTGCATAGGGTTCTGCGGATATTGAGAACAATAAAACAATTCTCTGGGATTTGTTGAACATACACAATTTCTGTATTATCTGTAAATGTTTATTGCTATTAAGAAAAAAGGACTTGTATCAGGTACCTAATCAAATTTCGTTATGGGGATAGTATTAACAGTTACCTTATTTGGGGCTATTAGGACTGCACTAAGCAAGATCAACTCTAGGTCATTTTTTTGAAATGGGAAAATAGCATTGTCAAAGAAATATATTGAATTAGGATCAGAAGTCCTAACTCTAATTAGTGAGCTCTGTGACCTTAGAATTAATACACTGAAACTTCCAGAAAGTACCTCCTAACGCAGGCAGTGTCAACAGAATTTCAATATGAGCCTTCTGCTCTTGGGGTGTTGTGCTGAGGAGCCACTTTACTAGCATCATGGACAAGCTGGAGCCTGCCCTGGGGGCAGGGATTCCCTCCTCCCCATCCCTCCTTGTAGCCACACAGAAAGTCCCTGACATGGATCAGGCACTCACTAACGCAGCTGAAAAAAAAGTAAGGAATTCACTAACTAGACAGTGGTAAGTCTGGTGACTAGAACATATGAGTTCATGCAGAGGCTGCATGATGAATACAGGCTCTAATTGAATCTCTACATAATAAAGAGGAATCTTTCTCACATATGCTAGATCGTAGAAAACATTTTTTAAAAATATATATTTCTGAGGACAACCCAAGATACAATGAATCAAAATTGTAGATGGTGGGGAAGGGAAGGGGCTTTGAATTTTTATTTTTAAGAAGCATCTTTGAGGGTTCCCATGACCAAATGAGTATGGGATACAATGATAATGAGAACTATGCCTTATCTTAAAGGATCCTTCCCACTTCCAGTTTTTATGTTTGAAGACCCTTTTTTTTTTCCCCCCTCAGGGGCCCAGTTACCCACAAGGAGGGGTCTTGACTTGCTCAACTTTAAGATCCCTGCTAATTCTAATGTTTCAAAAGTCCATGTTTCTCCTGGTGTCATACGTGCTTCCCAGTGTATCCCTTCCCCATGGTGCTCAGTAACCTCACACTGCAATGCAGCAGTTCATGACTTCCTCCATGGTACTGACCAGCTGGATCTGTTCTTGCTGAAGGGTCTTTTCCAACATTGGTCGAGCCTTTCTCTTTGGGTTCACAGTGTATCTGTTCTGCATGTCATCTCCTTGACAAGGTAACAGGTACACTTAAAGAGTTATGAAGGTCTTTACAGGGAAGGCTGAAACACACATCTGTTGGTAGGCATTCAATCTCTTGGCCCACTGGTAGAGAAAGATAATGGTTCCTCTCAAATCTAATGCTGTAATACAGTGTTGTGCTCAAACCTAAATGTGTATTTCATGCTTGGTTTCAGGTTTAATCCAGTGGCCTCTGCTTAAGATCTGAATTACCAAACTGGAGTTCTAGAAAAAGATAAATTATGAAATAAAAAGTTATTTTTTATAAAGGAGGATACATGTTATATAGAAGTATGTAGATATTATTTGATCAGATAGCTTTTTCATTTGTGTCAGGGAAGGGCAGAAATTTCCAGGTTTTTAGGGGTCAAATGAAAGCCTCCTAGATTTTTCCCTTACTTGGTATTTCATCCAACAGGCCATGAGGAAGAAATTAAAAACTCATCAATAAACCAGCATGAAGGCTGAGATGCTGGAAGCTTTCATCTGTTAAATACTATGCTCGTGTATAACCCCTTTTGAACTCTTCTTCTGCTCAGTAGATTAATTTGCTACCCATTTGGTCCTGAGCAATAGGGATTCTTGGGAGGACAGCTGTCTATATGGCCAATGAATGTGAATGTGAATGCGTAAGCAAGGTGCATGGCTGTGACCCAGACAGCAGATACGGTAGAACATTAGCTTCCCATTGGGGCCTGAGAAAAGCAAAGTCTTGACCAAACTACCTAAATCAGCCCCTTCTCTATTCCTAAAACCTTGCTTATTTTTGCCTATTGTTTACCTGATTCTGTCTGCCACAAAGTAAATGCTAAAAGGCAGTGTTTTGCTCACTTGCATGTCTCCAGTATTGAAAACCGAGCTTGCCACATAGTAGGTGCTCAATAAATACTTGTTGAATGAAACAATGAACAAGGGAATACTTTCACAGAAGTCCTATTGTGTGGATATACCATTTTAGGAATTGAGTATCGGTGATATACACTGTGATGCACTTTGCCAGTTCCTATTTGGTTGGCCACAGTGCTTAGCTCTGCTGTGGCTCTGTCTGGCAGAGTACACATTGAGGAGGGGATAGGTAGATGTGGAGGGACTCGACTCTGTCACACATCTCAGGGCATGGCCAGGGTGTCCAGACTTTGACCCCTCCAACTTTCTCTTCTTTCTCCGTATTCTCTACCAGTATGCTTGCATGTGTTGTACATTATCTGTTGTCTAGTTTACTCTCATCTCCTCCCATGACCTCACTTGCTATGTCTATTCCAACTTCCATTCATCTTCTGATGCCTGAAGCTGCTCTAACCACCTGTTCCACGGCACCCTCATTTTGGTGTCTCACTGGCCCCTCCAATGCAACATGCTGCATATGGTATTCTTGCTCTTGCTCCTTTCCAAATGAATTCAGAAATGTTCCTGATACCATCTTGCCAGACAGCCAGTGCCATTTAGAGCTTAAAAACAGCAGTTCCTTATTTCTGGTCTCACTTAGAGAATACAGGTAAGCTTTAGCTTTTCTGTCAATACAACAATTTTGACAAATGAAAGAGGTTTAGAATTGTAAGTCTCTTTCGTTAATGATTATTATGATTTCCTGTATTTAATATAAGATGCCAAGTCCTTGAAGGGTCAAGTGAATTGCCCTTGGTCTCAAAGTAATTAATAGCATTTATGCTTCTGGCACCCAGGTGTCTTGGTTCCTAGCTCTCTGCTGGTTTCTCTATACCTGCTCTCTACTGCATAGACTTGCCTTTACAGAGGTGGGTAGTGGCTGTGGGAGAATGTTGGAACAACTGTTTTCAACACCAGTGTGGTTGAAAACAATACCCCTGTCTTCTCCCAGCAAACCAGCAATTAGTCTCAACTGTTTGAAAACAGAACTATTTCTAGGAGAAATGATGTTTGAGATGAACCAACACTCCTGCATCTCTTTGGTCAAATACTCCCTTCATCTCTTTGTTCTCTACTCTTCTCTCTCCTCCTCTCTCTCCTGGACTCTGTCCTTCTCTCTCTCTCTCTCTCTCTCTCTCTCTCTCTCTCTCTCTCTCTCACACACACACACACACACACACACACACACACATTCCTCATGTATCCTTCTTATTCAAAGGGTCAGACAATAGTAAATCTGAAAGTAAACAGTACCCTGTTTATTTTCCAGTGTTGATTTAACTGACTAGGTCTTTACATTCAAATCTTAGGTGGTGGTTAGTTAAAATAAATTGTGATGTGAAATTCATGCATGGATGAGAATGCTTGCTTTACAACACCAAGATAAATGCCAGACTGAAATGACGACTTAAGGTCAGGTAGGCTGAAGCATGTAAATGGTAGCAGATTTCCGTCTCTAGTTGTACTTTAAAAAACCTGCTAATAAGGCATATATAAAGCTTAAAATGTCACACTCAGCAATGAAGACATTAATTTTGCTTATACAACACTATTCACACTCGTAGGATTTCTGACAGTTTCAGGAACCCAGGAGAATTGAGAGGTCTCCAGAAAATGAATGCACATCAATAAAACCCCCTTAGAGAGGGATTTTTTTTTAAAGATGATCCCAACTTCTAGCTGATTTCTACTTACAGTAACTGACAATGAAGATGGTATATGCAATGCTTTATAATGACTTTTTGATGTTTACTTCCTGTTCTGAATATTCCCTTTGTGCTTTTGAAATCAATAGTGCTGCAGAGTTTTACCTGCTCTTCACTGTTTCAAAAGCCCTTCGCTCAGTGCTCATGTTTTCACACAGAGGAAAGTAAGCCTGCCCAACCCTTATTTCCATGTCTTCCAGAAACACAGCGGATTTCCCACTGCTCTAGTTTACTCTTAGACAGTGAAGCATTTAAACAAGGCTAACCATATACTAGTATCCTCATCATTTCCGGAGAAACTGATGTTTTTTTTTATTGTTCATAATACTTTAAATAAACAATAAATGCTTCAAATATCTTGATAAGAGTTTCATAAATTTATATCACTGATGTAAAGCAAAGGTTCTCCTTTGTAAGAAGAGATGGATGAAACAGAGTGAACAGAAGAATGAAACAAATGGTAGTCACTTGCTGATTGTTATTCTGCTATCTGTGTCTGTCAGCTTGTAGGGAGTAAGTGCCATCATGAATTTAAATAAAAGTCATTGCTCACACATACTTGAATAGAAGTAAGAGGGAACGGTTTGGTGTATTTCACTGTGGGGACATGGCATTTAAAAGCAATCAAGTTCATTTCTTTGACAGTAACATCTCTTTCTGATCAAAACCGAAATGAATCCTCTCTGTTCGGTGGTGGGTACAAGACTTCATAGGGTGTTAGCACAGTCCAGTTAAAAGAGAACCGACTTAAGAACTAAGCAGGCGATGTACTCTGTAATAACACTAAGAGTGAGTTTTTATTTTGCACGTATTATGTATTTGAATAGGTATTGACTCTTTGAATCTTCATTATCATCTGATGTCTGTCCTAGTTGATGCATTTTACAGATGAGGAAACAGAGGTAGTAAATAATCAGCCATGGGACACACAGTTAATAAGTGGGGGAGCCAGAATGGGAACCCATGTAGACAAACTCCAGAGTTCTATATCCTGCTGTCTTCACTGGAAAAATGTATCTTTATAAATCTGGAATAATCACTCATCCCTTCAACAGTTGTGGGGATGCTAAAGGTGAAACAAAGGGTTTCATTTTTCCTCGCTGAGGATAGCTCACTCTCTCCTTACAAGGAAATTGGAGATTGCTTTTCCTAATTGCTTTATGCAAATGTAAGCCTAATATCAGGCAAATAAACAAGGAGGAACTTTTTTTTTTTTTTGCATACAGCATCTGGAACAGTGGCCAACTGGGTTACATCACAGAGAGATTCTCTTCCTTGCTTTCATCTGACTCACCTGTGCAGATGCCCACGCACGTGCTCACTCCTGCTGGGTAGTAGATACCTTTTAGCACTTTGTGGGCAAGGACGTTGGTAAAACCCTGGGCTCTAGAATCAGACAAAACTGGGTTTAAATCTCATCTTTTTCATATAGTAGGTCTTTGATTTGGACGAATTTCTGAGTACTTCTCAGTCCGAGTTTTCTCACAGTAGCATCCAAACTAAGGGTTGCTTTGAAGATTAAGTAAAATAATGCATATGATATATTTAGAAATGTAACTACTTAGTAAATATTCTCTATTCTATTTCTCTTCTCTCTTTCCTTCTTCCTCTTTCCCTTCTCTTTCTCATACCCCACCACTTAACTGCTCTTTTCTTCACCTCTTATGATCAAAGAAGGTCCAGTGTTATGACCATAAATCTGGATATCCATTCTGACTGTGACGGAGTTTCTCTGTGACTTTGGAAATGTATTTGAGAGTTTCTATATCCATTTATCCAGTTGTCAAATGGTATTGGTATTCCTCATCTGCACGCAAAGAGAGTATGTTATAAGTTGATCCAGAGCTTTGAAGATGAAAATTGCCGTGTAACTGCTTGCTACTATAATTTATTAATCTGTGCTTTGAATGAATTCTTTTTGAAGATGAAATCACCACTGCTTTCGTATATTTTCTCTTTTCCTTATAATCTCGCTGGCTTTCCCATTGTCACACCCCATCTCACCCCTACTTTTGAGGCCTTTTATGTTTAAATGCCATTGCAAGGCGACAAATCAAAATTTATGCTTTGTATTCTAAACTTATGTGAGTTGGCCTTTTACAATAAGCTGGCATTTTGGAATTAGGCTTGAGATATTAGATTTGCATTTATGAATCACGGGTTAAGGTAGATGTAGTCTGGGAGGCTATCTATGTGAATTTTCATCTGGAGAGTCCACTCTCTAGATCAGAAACAATTGATTCATTCATTCATTACATAAACGATTATTAGTCATCCATTCTGTGCTAGCCACTGTGTAAGGTGCTGAGGATAGATGATCTGGAAATAGGTCTGGAAATAGATCTATAAGGAGCCTACAGCCTGGCAGGAAGATGGACTTGTGTAGTTGATAATAAGAGACATTTACTGAGTACCTACTCTTCATGCTGGGCACCTTACTTCGAGTGCCTCATTGAGCTCTCACAAGTAGCAGGTAAGAAAGCAGAGGTTCAGAGAGGTAAAGTAATGTGCCTGTGATCTGAGTCGGTAAGTGGTGGAGTAGGAGGCAGATCCAAATCTGTCTGATGTTAAAATCCCTCTTTGCACTGTTTTCCACTGCTTCTTAACAGTATTTGTGATACTGTTGCGTAAGTACAAGAAAGGTAACCAAGGGATGATACTAGTGTGCGAGAATTTAACAGCAGCTGTTTGCCATTTATATCTAGCCTTGATGGTGACCCCTCCACTTCCTCATGTGGGTGACTGACATTCATAGAATGACACTTGCTAGAAGGTGGAGATATGCTAGAGCCCTTCTGTTTGAATCAATTATCTCTGACCAATACAATCATCAGGGTCTCAGCAGAGGGAAACGTATTAACAGTAATAAACCTAAATCAAGAGAGAATTATAGGAATGGGGCAGGGAGCGGGTATTTTGATGCAAGAATTGTTTTTATGGTAACAATAAAGTGGTAAAATGGTAGTCAGGAATTTATAATCATTTTGAAGTAGAACCTTAGCTTAAATAGGACTCTCTTTTTAAGAAAATTTCCCTTCTCGAAAGAGAAAACAGTATTCTTTATTATCATAGCCCATAGCCTGGCAGACGGTTGTCATTCAACATATATTTGTTTCCTGAAAAATTAATGAATGTCTGTAGCAGCAAAAACGTATTCCTGAAACATGCCTACGTGCAATGTCTATGCTGATCCTATACTGTTGGGGAATTTGGAGGTACTTTGAGAATAGCTGTGTAGACAGGAAGATGAACCTTACTAAATTTCCAAATGAATGCAAAGATTGCAAACTTACATAAATGTATTTGATTTAGTAGGTTAATTACTTAGCAGTGTGTAGTGGTTAAAAAGACGTGCTCTGAGCTACGATTTTATGGGTTCAAGTCCTGGCTCTTTTATTAACTGGGTGACTGGACAAGTACTTAACCTAAGTCACTTTATCCACCTTGTAAGATGGAAATACTAGTCCTATCTTCCTCATGTGGTCAAATGAAAGAATGCATGCACACCAAAAGGTCCACTATTGTTGTTGTCGTCGTTGTTATTGAAGCTGGCTATCAAAGTAGCCACTGAGGCAAGGTTTTCACAGCGCAGGGAGAAATGTGTAGTAACGTCAGAGAGGAAATTGGGTCATTCCTGATTCTCTGAGAGGCAGAGGCCAACATGGGATTAGATGAGCAAGAATTTTATTAGGGGAAATACCTATGTGGAAGAATGGGGAGATAGCTGGACAAAGTGGGGGAGACTGATGAAACTCATAACTATTTAATCTGCAGTGAAAGGGAGAAGGAAGAGCTGTTGGGTGGATGTGCCCTTGATTGTGGTATGATGGAGGAAGGCTCCACAAGGCTGTCCAGGAGTCTTGGAGTCAAAGTGGCTATCAGAGGACTTTTGTGTCTTCCAGGAATGGACTTGCCTTGGTATTCCTGTCACAATTAATTATGGGCTGGTAGACCTCCATCTGGCACAAAATAAACTCTGCCTTATGTTTAACTCAAACTTGTGTTTGGGGAGCAGAAATTTATCTTAACCACCTTTGTATTTCCCACACCCTCCAGCATGGTAGTTCTATATACAAGGAAAATGTCCAGATAGTGAATTAATGAACTAATTTCTGTGGTGGCAATGAGAATGGGCCTTGCAAACTTCCAAAAACAGAGAATGTAATTGACCAAGCTCCCCAACTACTGGGTCCAGGACTAAAAGCTGCACATGCACTGAAGCTATGCTTCCCAGAGCTCTTACGGGCCATAACTGCAGAGTTAGAAGATGTAAGTGGATTATATTACTTACATTTTTAATTGGTTGCATTTACACAAAGGAAAAATGAAAATATAAGTAAATTAAATAGCCAGGGTAATAAAAGAAGATAGAAGCTACATTTGCAGCTTGTTCTTAATTATAAACAAATGGGCTCTTTTTTTTTTTTTTTTTAAAGATTTTATTTATTTATTCGACAGCGATAGAGACAGCCAGTGAGAGAGGGAACACAAGCAGGGGGAGTGGGAGAGGAAGAAGCGGGCTCACAGCTGAGGAGCCCGATGTGGGGCTCGATCCCATAACGCCGGGATCACGCCCTGAGCTGAAGGCAGACGCTCAACCGCTGTGCCACCCAGGTGCCCCAACAAATGGGCTCTTGATTATTGTAGGACTATGAGTACAAGGTCATAATCCAAACCGGCTTTGAGATAAAAGAAAATGGGCATTTTAAATTGCAAGATAATATGAAATACGAAATTCTACTTCTAATAGCAAGATACTGACGTTGGTTGCTCAAGTAGGTTATTTCCATTGCTTGTCTATGCAGTTAATCTCAGTGGGGACAAATGTTTTCCCGAAGCCATGCAAAGATAATTCACACTGCTTGTGTGTTCTCCTCCCACTCTTGTCTCCTCATCTCCATCAAGTCTTAGAATATCCTTTCTGACATGAATATATCAGTTATAGACATTTATGGTAAAACTCAATATGTGTCCTAATTTTAAAATTCTCAGCACTTTTAGATCTATACAGTTGATTTTATTTTGGTATCAACTGGTAAAATGTCATTTCAAGGTCTAAAGTGACTCCCCAGGACATTGGAAGACTTTTCCAATAGACAGTTTTGAGCTGATTACAATCTGAGGTGTCTTCCTTTGGTGGGAGATCGGTGGAGAGGTGGCTTTGTTTGGCTCACTAGTGATGGTTCCTCTGGGCTGGGGCTGGTGGAAGGGGTATTTCTCACTTGAGGCTGAGATGTTGAAATTAAAGGGCCATATTAAAGCTGACAAGCAAATAGGAAAATGGAGAGTGAAAATCACATGGGGTACCAGACTGAGGCCCAGAAGCAGTTTTTCATGGATCAGTGGTTAGGTGATCTGAGAGCAATTATGAAGAAGTGGGTTCTGATATCACTGCAGATATCTGAGGTGAGCTGCCGGTGTAGTATGCCTGACTTAGGGGGGTAGAGTTGCTCCTCACAGTTACAGGGACTGGAAAGAAGGCAGAGAACTGGAGTGGCTGAGAACCCTCAGAATGTCAGGGACCGAAAGGACTAGGACCCAGGGTTTAGAACTGTGAGTGCAGTGCCAAACTTAAGCCTCATTGCTACTTGTATGTACTCTAACTGTAGCCCCTGGGAATCAAAGTGTGGGGTGGCTTTGACTATAAATATAGGACATTGACTATATCATTTAGGTAATAATTCAGGTGTTGAAGCAAAATAACCTCTTACTTTTTTTTAAAGCTAAAAATTAAGGTATTTTCTTCAGTGGTAGGGTGTGTGTGTGCATGTGTGTGATACAGAGGGAGAGAGAGCACAAGCACCCTTTGAGCTACTTAGCTAATTGTCAAGGTACTCTGCTATACTTTGCTTATCTGGAGTCAAAGGCTTTAACAAAGATGATCAGTATTTTAATCTCTAAAGGTATGCTCAGACTAGATTCTATACAGTCTCCATTATATTCGGGTCAGGAGACCTCCTTAATGATGAATAATTAGGAGTTATGCCCTCATTACCTTAAAACTGATTTGTTTCTGGAAGAATTTCTTTAGCTCTATTCTTCCAATAGTGGACTGGACAAGCTCTTGCTTAGTACTGAGGGGAAATGTGTTTAAATCCAACTCTGCGTTGGATTAGTTGGTGTGCTGTCCCTCTAATCCTCTGCCAGATGTCTATCCCCAGCTGGCAAAGCTCTCCGCCTCCCTTTCAGTGGTGATTGTCAACGCTGAGCTTCCTGCCAGCAGGAGCTGGTCTCTCCTCAATGGAGAGCAACATGCCCTCCATCAGCATTTAGATTCTTATGTGAAGACATTCATGGATAAAACTCCCCACTGCTTCTCATCTGCCTACTGTTCTTGGAATTTCCCAGACATATCCTGAACTGTTAGGCTTCTGTGTGGCCACTGTAGGCTGTGGGCTTGGGGAGATTGGTGCTACAAGCCTGAGAGGACACTGGGCATGGAGCCTGAATGTTTACAGACCCTGTTCCCATAGATCTTCAAGTGTCAAGATGGGGTTTACAGTGCTTGGCATGTGGTCCAGGGAGTGCATGAGAAAAGGGCCTGTGGGTTGAATGTTTTCCTTTCTTGGTAGCCACAGAGTGCCATGGTTAACGGTATAGGCTCTAAAGCCAGAGAGCCTGGGTGAGAATCCCAGCTCTAAAAGCTCCTTGCACTAGGCTAGATTCATTAGTGTGGAGTCTCTTGGTGACATTGAGCTGATTATATAACCTCTGTGTACTACACTCTTCTCATTTGCAAAGTAGAAAAAAGCGATACCACCTATTTCAGGGGGTTCCTGTGAAAATTAAATGAGCTAACATTTGTAAAGTGCTTGCAACAGTGCCTGGCTCTTGGTGAATATTACATAATTGTTGATTAAATTAACTAAGTTCATATCTCTCAGGTTTAGTGAATGAAAACAAATCTAAATTACTAGAGATTATGAAAGTATTCTGCTTGAGTACTAGAAAGTAGTATCTCTAGTTACCACTTACTGCTTACAGTGATCTCAATAGTAAGCCAAACATTTCAGGTAATCATGATGAAAATATATGTAATACTGGCACGGGCCAGGCACAATTCCAAGCTGCTTTACCTATTTTGCTCTTTGGTTCCTCACAATCACCCAGGCAGGATTACGTATTTGCCATTATTTTTATACTCCCCATTGAACTGATGAGAAGGCTGAGGCAGGATGTTGGTTAAATGGCCTGCCCCAGACCCCACAGCTAGAATAGAACAAAATTTTGAATCCAAGTAGAATGGCTCCAGCATCTGTGCTCTTAATCACAATAGACACTGCCTCTCATGGAACCCCCTCCTTAATTTATCCCAGCAATCTTGTGAGGAGGCATTAGCATTACCCTCATTTTCTAGAGGCTGATACTAAGACTTGACAGGTAAAGCCAGTTGCTCGTTTACATATGGCATGTCACTGAGGGAATACTTGGATTCAACATAATCTGCTATAAAAACAGTGAATAAAATCGAGATAAAGCAAGAAAATTGGACAGGATTGAGTGTACCAAAGGGAAAGAGGTAGGAAGAGGAAGAGGAGGAGGAAGAGATGGTGGGGGAGGATAATAGAACAGAATCTTTATCAGTGTTGTTCTGGGGAATTCAAGACGTGGAACTTGTATCATATGTTCAAGGACCTTCCAGAAAAATGTATTTATAAAAACTTACCAAGATATGATTTCTGTATTTAGCTACTCTTGCTAAAGTGAAATTCTTTTCAGTGTCTGCTTTTAATCTCCTAAATCACTGTTACAGCTCTAATTCTGTCTTCTAGGGAAATGTATTTCCTCAAAGAACATTTTAGAAAGCAGCAAAGATATGTTCAATGTTACAATGTTCAGTGAAAAAATCTGAGTGCAAAATTGTATGACAACTTCTAGGTAGAAATATTCAGCCGTATGGACAAATCCCTGGAAGGGAATACAAAATAATGAAAAGACTTGTTCTGCTAAGGTGGTAAAATTGTGATTTACATAATGGCTTTCTTCAAATATTGCTTTTATTGGATAATTTGAGAAGATAATTTAAAAAATTAGCCCATATTAATAATATTGTTCTATGGTCAGTGTTGCTAGTTTAAGAGCATACTTCTGGAGTTCTAGAGTAATCTCTAATTTCTCCTTCATGTAACTACTGTCCACCTGACTTGGAAATTCTAGATGGAATTTTGTTGATAGAGGTAACAATGAGTTATGAAGGAGGAGTTCTGTGGACTTTAAACTTTAAGGAATATCCTAGCACTATATTGTGCCTTCATCTTGAGGGTTAAAAGAATTTTTTTCAAAATGTAAAAATGTTAGAATTGAAAATGTTCTAACAATTCAATATTTGTAAATTATGTCTCTCACTAATTTTTATTTTATCTTTAAAATGAGAAATGTAATGTATAAAATTTTTGTCCATTAGTACATGGTTCTGAATAAGAAAAAAGGGTAAGTTTTATCTGCTGAAGCAGCTTACCTTCAGGTGGGCTGAAGTCCAATGCAGCATTGATGGCAGTTTGCCACTCGTATGTCTGCTTTAGTCTTTTTTAGACTCACCTTCCCGTTTTACATTTTAATAAACTTCACCAGCATAATCTTGCTGTGTGATCTTTACAAATAGTATTAAAATGTCATGGTTTAGAGACAAGTTTTTCCAAAGAAGAGAGATGAGATTTATCAGATAACATTTATGTCTTGTATGCCTGGCAGTCCAAGATGATTAGAGACCCTCGGGAATAAAAATTGACAAAAAAATTTGACAAACTAATTTCTACTTATTTCATTTTTTCCTCTTTTTCTTTTGTTGTCAACATTTTGTCCAAACAAGTACTTCTCAATACATGCAAAGCAAGGGAAAGACCCTGGTGTTTCTTTTATTGCCAGATTTGATGGTATGAGTATATGCAAATGGGTCAATATGGTTTTTTTTTTTTTTAAGTTTTTGTTTTTGTTTTTTTTTTTAACTTGAAGACTTTTGTCTTCTTTCATACAACTTGGTGTATAGATGACTGGGACCATGCTTCCTTAGCTTCCTCTTTGAACAAAATGACCTTTAGATTTTCGAATCACTTAACCACTGTGAAGAATCTGTCTCAAAGATGGGAAACAGACGACTCTCTCAGTTCTCCAATGAAGGAACCTATATGTTAGTGCCAATCTACCAGCATTGCACTTCTTTGAGTTGTAATGAAAGTCATTCCTTGTATTTCACTTTAATGGGAAAACAAATGGTCCAAAGATTGAAAAATAAATGACATTGAAAGAAAAAGGCAAGGCAATTTTACAAAAGAAGGAAAAAAGAAGGAATGAGGAGAGCAGTTGCTGGGAATATCTCATTAGAAAGTTGTATAACGTTCAGTGATATTTTAGCCTTGCCTACCAGATTTCATATTTATACCAAAATATAATCTGTGTTATACAGAAATCCCCTTATTAAATCTCTTTTTGATTTCAGAAAAATGGCTGCATAAATGGACGGGTGAAATGTACATGATCAGGAAATAGATCCTATGTCAGGTTAGCCTAACAATATAGTCAATATTATTCTCAAGATTAAAGGAATTGATTCATAGTTAACATTGGTTAGCATGTCATTAATTTACAGATTTTGGGACACTTGAGGTTTCTCTAAACCCTAAACCTTTGAGAATATAGAGAAAAGGAAACTATATTAATGGATGTTTGATACAGTCTGAACTGAATGAGGAAAGGTAATCTCTAAAGAAATTTCAAAGAAACAGGAGAAAAGAATGTTAATTTCCATGTAAATGTATTCAGAAGTCTAGGCTTTTCAGTCTTCCAAGGTGTAAGAATTAATTACCAGTTTTAAGGAGCAAAATTTATTCATGGTAAGAGCTATAGCAATCAGAATCCTTTAGGTGTAAAATTCTTGAAATTAATATGGAGCTGATTAAAGTTGAGTAAGTCACCATCCGTTGCTTTTTGTATTGCAAACTTCCAAACATTTGATGCTTCCTTTTGGCATGTTTGTAAACAGTATTTACAGTTTGCCATCTATATTTGGAGTTACAAAGGAAGAAATTAAATGTGTTGTCATTCATCTTAAAAACACATCTGAAAGGATGATTTCTTTTTGTGACCCAATATTATGTTCTAAATCTTTAAAGAACTATTCAGGTGGTAATGGAACAATATCAGTGTTAATATCATTGATGATTATGTCAACTCAAAGGCCTCATCAAAATTTAGGAACAATTTATTCCCCTTTTCTTACATCTATAAAAAAAGATGCTTAGTTTAAAACTGTCTTCTTAAAACCAATGAAGAAGTGAGAAAAGCAGTAGTACCTTTATTAATAGGCAGTATGAACATACTTGGTCGTGTTGTTGAAGGGGGGCTATTGTGCAGAATTGGAGTGAGGTCAGAGCTGAGAGGCTAAGGGAGTGCATAATATTGGCAATCACCACCTACGTCAGAGTTAGATAGTTTAAAATCAACAGGGAGGGAGAGAATAATGGGATTTAACAGGTATATGCATAGAGGTAAATCAGGTCAACTTCAGTGTTTTTTGGTAGGGGGTATGTGGCACATTTTACACCAGTCTCAAAGCTTCAGTTTATTTTAAAGGTCTTAGAGCATACATGCCTTTGGTCCCTTAGGGCACGTTAATACTAGAAAACCCCTTTTAAAGAGGTATAAACACATTTTAGTATTTGATTTTCTTCTTCAGTTAGTGGTATGACGATGCAGTCATGTGTTGCAGTGGAACACATTAAATGGAACTGTGATTTTCTGACTCTGCCATCAACTTTTCATGTGTTTCCTGATGAGTCATTCCACTTGGCTGAGTCAAAGTTTAATCAAAGAGAAATTGGGATGAATCAATGAATGTACATTCCTAGAGAACAAAGTGAAAATTTCCCTCTTTTGGCAGTTGGAATATAGGATAGGGCATTAGATAAGCCCAACTGGTATTTCACTCATTGTAGCAAAGATGGAAAGCAGGCAGATGGTCTTGCCTTTCTTAAATGGGTCTTTCCTTAAAGGCCTCTTTTCTCTTAAAGGGGTAGGTGGCTACCTATTCCAAGATAAGTCTACAGTTTGAGGTAAGACCACTCAAACATTTCTTGTGTGAGAGGAGATCTGAGACTTAATAAGAGGCAGGTGAAAAGGGAAAGAGGCGAGGCATTTGGAAATCATCTTTGTAGGTTGAGTTTTGAGCCAAGCTGAGCAAGCTTGAGGTAACTGCTTCAACCTGAATCTCCCCAATGGCTGGACCTTTCCTGGTTACACATCCATATGAATTTTGCATCAAGGTCTTGGACACCGACACATTCTTACTTGTTTCAGTGACTTTCAAATGCAGGCTCCTCTTCCAGGACACTTATTCACCATTCCCTCTCTCCTGTCTGCTTGGTCTCTTTGCTCCATTATCTGAGATGGAATTTCAAGAGTGTTCTCTCCAAGAAGGACCTCAGAATAAGTTGAAATTTCATGGAACTTTGACACAGCAACTTAAGACAGAGGATTTTCTCCCCCTTCTCTGAGGAAGTGGAGTATGGGGAGATGAGTGGTGAGTGGGATATCGTGAAGAGGTCCTAAACAAACAAAAGCTTTCCCTGCCTCTAGGTAGAGTTTCTGAAGAATGATTTGAAGATTGGTGCTTTGACACAGAGTTAGATTTGATGAATACAAAAACGAAATTAAATTTTATAAAATCATTAACGTCAGGAAGGCTCAGATTCCAGAAATATCATAAGACATTATGTGGGAAAAAGGAAAACTGTATTTTGTCTCATTGTGAAGGTTTCCAGTGAGAAAAAAAAAAACATAGGTAATCATTATGATGGATCCCCAAAATAGAAAAACAAAGTTCATCTCTGGATTATTTGTTCAACTAAAGAGAGTTTATATAGCTTGTGGGAAATCATCTTCTAGGAGATTGTTGTGTTTTATGTTTGTTCTGTTTCATTTTTTCCTCCTCAAAAGTAACTCTGATGTCTCAACTGTTAGCTACTTTTTGACACATAGACTCACTGCTGAACTTAGGATTGCATCATTTCTATTTGTTTAGGGAAATGTATTGAGGTGCTAGAACTATAAGGTACCCAAGTGTTTGCTAGGGCCAAAATGCTATGTTCAGAAAAAAAAAAAAAGTAAAGAAAAGGTAAGATAAAAATGGAGAGTGTTCTGTTTACTCTTGTCTGGTCTTTTCATTTTACAGTGTTAAAGGGGTTGAATTTTGTGAAAAATAACAACAAAAGAATGATAATTGAATTCCTCAGGGGGTCTAATGCTGAGCTTGAGTTGGTGGTTCTGATCTTTATCAGAACCTCATTGGAATATGGATCCTACAAGGAGAAGCGTAATTCTAGAGTTTTAGATTCTTAAAAATGTGATAACCTGGCGTCTTCTACATTTCCATTGGAAATGTTACTATTTCCAAATAAACGTGGAAAACTTGCTTGTTGGGGGCATCTACTGGGTGCATCTACGGGTAGGCAGCTGCTTATAAAACCTGACTTAATAACAGTTTTCTTCCAGTTGGGTACATGGTACTCTGTCCCCAGAAGAGTGTATACCACAGGAGCAGTTGGAGACGGAGCAATGCAGGCCTAGCCAGCCAGTTGGATCAACCCTTAGGATCCTGGGAGATATAAATGTCCCAGCCAAGGAGTGAAGCACAGGATCGAGACAATTCCCCAGACAATTTAGGAATTTGGCTTTTTCTTTTCTATTGTTATATTGACCTCACACTTACTTGCCTCAGGTAGGCTTACTATCTTCTATTTTAGTAGACTAAGGACTGTAAGAAGGGTTTTTCTCGAAGACCTAGGTGTAGTTCTGTCAAATACTTCCTAGCTGTGTGATCTCAGACAAAGCCCTGACTGTCTCTGCTCTTCACTATCCTCATTAGTATAATGAAGTGAGGATTGATTCCATGTGCTTACCTCACAGCATTGCTGTGAAGGTCCAAAGTGACAATCATAAGTATAGGACAGCCTGTGCAAATAGGAGATCAGGTCAATTTTGTGTAAAATGCCACATTCCTTTTAATTCAGAAAGCCCACAGTAGTCTCAGCTTTAGGCAATAGACCCTCAAAATGGCTTTTCTTTATTATATAACCTCACAGATGTATAGGTTTTTGTTTCCTCTAAGAAATTTGGGTTTTTTTGGGGGGGAGTCCAAAATTTGCAGGTCAGTGAATAAATTGGAGAAATTATGGTTGCATATCTTTCCCAGTTTGAATAAACTGGATTTAGCAAACAGCGCAATAACAAAATAGTTGGGCAAGATATGAATGATTGAAAATGAGTTAATTTAAAAACAAAGGAATGGGGTGCCTCAGTGGCTCAGTCATTTAAGCATCTGTCTTGATTTTGGCTCAGGTCACAATCTGAGAGCCCGGGTCGGGCTCTGAGTTCAGTGGGGAGAGTGCCGGAGAGTCTCTCTCCTCTCCTCTGCCCCTTCGTCTTCTTTTGTGTGTGCTCTCTCTTTCTCTCTAATAAATAAATAAGTCTTTAACAAAATAAAATAAAAACAAAGGAAACATACGACATAGACTATTAAGAGAAACAGTCTTAGCAATAGTTTGCAATAAAATTACACCTAAACTGTGTGAATTTGGAAATAAGATTATAGGCTCCAGAAATGAGGGTTCTTCAACTTTTTTGTTATTAGTATGTTGATCAGTTGGATTCATCTTATTTTATAGAAAAGAATTTACCCTTTAATTTTAATCTCTGGATTTTGTGTTCAAGGCCTTTAAACTCATTCTTGTAAATCATTTCTCAAAGTGTCTTTTACCCAGTAGATTAGTACATTGTTGTGCTGGTGATTATAATATTCTAGTTAATAGTTACCATGTATGACAATGAAATAATAAGAATATAATAAAATGGATTTGAATTGGACATTGTCCATGTTGCTCTGATTGTATTTAATTTCCTACTTGGTGTCAGTTTCTTGTGATGAAAACATGTTACTGAAAATCTGTTTCCCAATCAGTTCTGGGTAACAGAGTTCAATTATTGTTTGAGTAGTGGTAAAACCTTGCAAATTTGGATTGTATCTGTGATTACCAAAATTCAAAAGTATAGAATATTTAAATTTAAGTGCAGTTCCATTGCATTTCTGATAACTTCAGTTTATCTCAAGTTGAAATCCTCTGTTCTAAATTAGTAAAGGATACATTAATGGCACTTATGTTTTTAACTGAAGTTGAATGCATTTGAGTCTGTGTATCTCAGAACATTAGTGTTTACTTCTGTCCAGCCACTAAGAAGGACATATGACAACAGAAACCATTTCTTCAGAGTGACCCCAGTCACACTGCATTATTCTAGAAATGTCTCGTGCTCTCTGGACAACATCAGGCAAATGCTCCTCATATCACACAGCTCTCCACTTTGTAGCTTCCTTAATTGCATTCGGTGTCAAGATATTGGGACATAAATAAAATCGCTGTCTGGCTTCACTAAATAGTGTGAGGCAATTTGTGCTCAGGCCGAGCAAGGTAGAAAACACTTGCTAAGGCAGCTTCAGGGTTGTTAATTAAAACACGGCGCAAATTTGAAGAACTGAAGTTGTGGTTAGTAGTTGGGGACTGACGTGTGACTTCCCCGAGAATTTGGAAATAAGATTATAGGCTCTAGCTTCACTTGACAAATTAAGGATCAGAACAGGATCTCTGGCACTAACCTTCAGCAGGGTTATGAAGGGATTCTGCAGAGCAGTGGGAAAGTTCCTTTTCTAAATTCCTTTAGTTTTAACTAACTCTCTGAGTTTAGATTTCGTCCTATTCAAATTATTTTCTGCTTGTGAATTGGCTTCCTGATGAGGTCTGTGTAAAAGCAGCAGTTGGGCTACTTGTGCAGAAGTAGGTACTCAGATACTCCTGTCTCGAAGACCATTGTTTCTTCTTGCAAACTAATAAACTGACGTTCTGACTTCTATACCTCAGTTTCACCAGCTTGGTTAAAGGAAACCCCACTTGTAGATGGACAGCTGTCATGGTGTCAGACGTATTGGTGGGATCTTTGCCGGCCTCTGAACTGTGGTAAGTTGACCACGTTCGTGAAGGGCATTCTGCAAAGGCTGCTCTCCTAACCACTCATCGACTGGAGATCTCAGCACAGCAGATGGTCCTTGAGGCCTCTCGAAAATTAACATTGGATCAGATCAAACTTTTCCCACCTCCAAGCAGTGATGGTGTTAATAATGATGAGTGTGATGCCTCCTTCCTCCTTCCCCTTTGCTCCTTCCTTCTTGGAAATGCCAGTTCTCCTCATCTCATGACATAGAACTTTTTCTCTACACTGACATGTTCCCTTGGCCAAATTCCTCCAAAACCATTTTGTTAAAATTTGGCTGAACTAGACCTCATACTGAAATCTGTTGGCTTTCTATTTCAGCAAGGGATAGAATATATAATTGACATTCATGTTTAAAAAATAACTTTTTTCTAATAAGTAAAATGTGCTCAAATTTTGGAAAAAAGGGAAAAGAAAAAGAAAAAAAGTTTCTAGTAATACCACCTGTAGGTACTCCGTGCTTTTTTAAAAAAAAACAAAAACGTGTTTGCTTCACATCACTAGTATTAAATCGGATGGCTCCTATCAGTATGCTTTCATTCAGGGGGAGACACGATGTTAACAAGAGAGACAGTGTTTTAGGAATATCTATTAAGAGTATTAGTTACTAAACCAATAGATTGAATGGCCCAAGAACCATCCCGAGTCAAGTTCAGGCTGGACACATCATGCCTACATACAGGGAGATAACTGAAGATTTAAGCTGAATAAGTATTGTTTCTAATTATCCTGGGTAAGCTAGTAGGGTTCAGTCTCCACTAATTAAGTGAACGAAGAAAAAATTCCATTTGTTCTATTAAGGTAGCTGATGTGATTTGAGTGAATTCTCTCTTTCTGAATTTTATTTTCCCCTCATTAAGAAACAGGCCATAGTTTAAGGGTCACTTTGCAGAAGCGGTCTAATGGGTTTTTCCCAGTATTTCTCTTTTATGGTTAAATGTTCACTTTTGACTTGAAAAATCTCTGGGTTTCTGTATGTGATTTAAGATCTTCAGAGCCTTGTGAAGAATTCATTAGTGCCCGCTCTCTGGGTAATGGCCTCAGCACATTGATGTAACTGAGCCGCTTCCTAGTAAAGAAACTTAGCTTTGGAGGGGCTGAGTTTTCTGAGCCTCAAATCAAGATGTGGGTTAGCAAGGAAGGCAGGGCAGAATGTGACATCAGACTGTCTTACGACACTCAGGAGACCAGGAAGCTGTAAATACGGGCCCCTCTGGCTCTGCTTTGGAGGTGTTCCCAAAGGCTTTTGGGGTTTGCATGGGTAACCAGTCTTGTTCTCTGTCTGAATCTGGTATTAATATTACACTTCAGTAGTATTTTGCTATCGTGGCCAGCTTTTGAATAGAAAATTGTACTTGAAAAATGGACATGTGTGCTTTCAGGGTTCCCAGTAAAAAAATTTTTTTAAAAATTAAGTTTCAGACAAGGAGTGTCCATGCCAGATAAGAGCCGTGGAAGGGGAGGGGACTTATTTCTAAAATTCCTCTGAAAGGGTGCTTTGAGAGACTCTTTGGTCTCAAACAGTTAATAGTAGATTGTGGGGTAGGCCTAACAGGTCTTTGCCATAGAAACGTGTTCATGCTTGGTTCAGAGAGGAGGGGCCATGGAAGCCTTGGAAAATCCCCTCATTCAACTGGTTCTTCAAATTATGGAAATATTTGCTATTATAAAAAATGGGTGGAGAACAGGATATTGTAGTAAAATGAGTGTTTAGATTTAATTCTCTGCCATGGGATGGATACATTCTTAGCTCAGGCTTAGTTTTTTATTTAACATCTGTAAGACTGGTCAAGTTACTGGAATCCTCTGAGCTTTGGATTCCCCATCTGTAAAATGGTGGTAGTAACACTACCCTATAGTACTATGAGAATTAATGAGAGACTTAGATAGCTGCACTAATGAACAGAGTTTGGATCAGTTGTCCTGCTTTACTGTCCCCAGACATTTCCTAAACCAGAAATGAGAGGTGGTGGGCATTTGAGAAGACCTTTGTAATTCTGTGGATGGACTTATTGGCTCTTTGAGAAGAGTGAGTACCATGTAATGCACTGTGTATAGTCTGTGAAAGCGAGCTTACCAAGGGATTTTAAGTTTTTAGTAGGGAAATCATTTCAAATTTTAAGTAGTATTATTACCTCCATCTTGTGACTTTAAAATACAAATCAAGAATAATCCTGAATTAATGTAAACATTTCTTAAGTTATCTTCCTTTTAAGATGAATTCTGAACTTAAATTTTTAGAATGATTGATCATATGGAAAAAAACACAAGTTAAAAAAGAACGTTCTCTCATTTCCTCAGCCTCCTCTCAAGCCTGAAGAAGGGCTTTCCATCATCTGACAGCTTAGCTCTCAGCTCCTCCTGGTAGCTAAGCTTCTCTGAGAACTGACCTGTACTTAGTTACATAAATTCTTTCTGTCCTTTGCTAATTCATAGTTGCTTCTTGAATCAAGCTGGTCTTTCTCTTGGTTGTGCCTACAAACTGTGTCTGTCTTTATCTTTGGATTTTTAAAGGCTTAATCCTACACTGTGAATGTCCTTACTTATCTTGACTTAATTCAAGATGTTCTCAACTTTCACACCCCTCGTACGTGAGCATACCATTACATTAATTTGGATATATAGCTTTAATATTTTCCTCTCTCCTTCCTTCCTATCCATTTTTTCCTTCCCTTTCTTTCTCTCTGTATAGATTTCCTTAGGAATAGTTTTTTTTTACAGGTGAGTATAGATCAAGGGCTTCATTCTTTAAAAACCTCCCTTGAAAGAAATGAAAGAAACAGGGATTTTTTTTTACCTCTGATTTCCCCACTGGGATGGGGACCTAAGAGTAAGGGAGAGAAAATGGGATAGAGGCAAAAGATCCAGAATAGTACAGTGGTTAAGATAACGGGCTTTTGCATCATGTCATCTAGGGCTGGAATCCTGGTCTTAGTCTCCTTATCAATAAAATGGGTTTCATCAAAGCTTCCGTCATAACGAGTGTGAGCAAGTTGTCTAATTCAGTGCCTGGCACAGATGAGGAGCTATTTAAATGTCAATTGTGGTTGTGGTTGTTGTCATCACTGTTAATATATAAGGGCCCAAAGCAAGGGATGCACTTTAATTTAATTAATTAATTTATTTTTATTTTTTAATTATATTATGATGCACTTTAATTTTATAAGTCAGATGAGCTGTCAACAGCAGAGACATGCACTGAAACAGATGACCATGAATTTGGTGCCTTACAACTGCACACAGTGCTGGGGGAAATGAGTATGATGGGGCTAAAATCCAGGTGTTGGTAGGGCTGTGTTCCTTTCTGGAGGCCCTGGGGGGAAAACCATTAGCTTATTTTTTCTAGTTGCTAGAGGCTTCTGGCATTCCCTGGTTTATGGTTGTATCATTTCAATCTCTGTTCAAATTGTCAAATTTCTTTATCTTACAAAGTCTATTTTACAGGGACCCCTGGAATTGCATTAGACCCACCTGGAAAATAAAGGATAATCGCTCCATTGGAGTCCTAATTTAATCACATCTGCAAAGTCTCTTTGGCCGTGTATAGTGACATTCACAAGTTCTGGGGATCAGGATGTGGGCATTGTGGTGGAGGGAGTTGGGGCTGGGGATTATTCAGACAAACTGAGTATTTGGTGCAAGAGAAGCAATAGAAGGCTAGGTGACTTGCCATTGAAGCAGAAGAGCAACCAATGTTGATAGAATTAGTTAATCACCTTTGACTGATAGCCCAGTAAAGTTCCATTCCAACAGGTCTATTTGTTTTTAAGTAGAAGTTAAGGAAATAGATATTTTTCTAGGCAAATTGTAGTATGAAGAGCTTTATCCATTGTGGGTGGTATCACTCTTCTCTGAGGAGTTTCTTTGTTGTTTTTCTACAACTTGATGAGGCCCTATGCTTCTTTTTCACGGTACCTGTCTTAGACTCAGATATTGTGTGTTCTGGGGGAAGAGAAATGTGTTTTTTCCCCTTTATCTCTTATTACCAATACAGTTTATATTTGGAATCTCAGAGTTGCTGTATTATCATTGCTATTTAAACATCAACTGATGTAAATAGGAATAGATGTTCTCACCACACAAGTTGTATCAGTCTCATGCTTCCTTTACCACAGAGTCAGTCATACTTCAATGAAAATAATTTCAAGGAAGGAAAATGTTTGTGATTTTCTAGCTTAGATTCAAGTAGTTTGAGTTACCAATAGGAAGCGTAGATACCCATATTGCTGTTTAAAGAAAAGGTGAACAACTATTCATAAAGACCTCAGTTTGCTCAGTGTGCGACATACTGACAGGCACACAGCCAGCATGGAAATAGATACTTGCAGGTAGGTTGATAAAGACTAGATGGTAAATGAATAGAATCAATTGAGCAGGCAAACAGAAAGGAAAAGCAGGAGGAGGTGAGAAAGAAAACCCAATGAATTTCTAAATCCAAGAAGTACATACAGTATGGTCTAGACAGTAATTATGGAGACGTGCAGATGACTGTCAGTTGGGTCTATCTGGTAAAGGTACAAAAGAGGGAATGGGAATTAATCAGCCCTTCCAGATGCTAAATCAAGAGAGAAAAACAGTGTGTTCCAAGGGGGGAAAACTACAAGACAAAGGCAGAAGATCAGGAAAATGTATGTTCATAGAATAATAGGCAGATGACCTTGTGTCAAGTAGAGAGTTAATGAAGGAAATCATGGGAGGTTAAGGCTGCAAAGTCAGACAGTTGTAGCCAAATACCGTGCAGAACATCAATACTGAACATGTCAGCCTGCTGCATCCTCTTCCCCACCCCTGCTTTATTGATTATTTTTAATTCAAGGATAATTAACACACACTGTTATATTAGTTTCAGGTGTACAATATAATGATTCAACAATTTCATAAAGTTAGCACTCATCCTGATGTGTCCTCTTAATCCCCGTCACCTATTTCCCCCATCCCCCCACCCACCTCCCCTCTGGCAGCCACTAGTTTGTTCTCTGTAGTTAAGAGGAGGACTGTCCTTTGCACACCTGCTAAGGCTGGTAAATGATCTAGATTATCTGTTAATACTCCCATGTTTCTGTTGTGAAACCTTGCTGTTGTATTACAGCAAGCAAAGGATAGTTCATGATTTGAAACCGTGTCACAGCTGATGTCAAAGGTCAGCTTTCCTTCCTTGAATATGTCCCCTTCACAGAGTGAGTGACTAACTCCACCCGTGGCACATGAAGTTGCTGGTCAGTAGCAGCAGGGCTGGTATCTAGGTCTCTGTGTCCCATGCTCTAGATCAAGACCCTTCTCTAAATCATTTTTATTTTGTTGGGCTGTAAATTCTGAGTTTTCTTATATTTAATATAATTCTATCTAGTAGCAATATTTGATTCCATTGTTTTTAATTGTAAAAATTGCCTGTGCTGCTTGAGGGCAGGGCCTGGGTCATATGTTGTCTGTCCTTTGTACCCTTTTCAGAGTTTAGCACGGTGTCACCATATTAAACGTAAGAAATATATTCAGAACAGAACGAAATGGAAAGATCTTAATTCCAGGCCTTATGTAATTTTAATTTTCAGAATTGAAACAAAATCTGCTCATGCAGCTATCAAATCAGTTATTCTCTTTTATAATGAACACCTTTCCAAAATCTTTCATCTATTTTTAGGGGAAAGGAAATGGATCGTTTCCCATGACAACTTCTCTATTTTTAATCCACCACCAAGTTCATTGTCTTTTTTGTCTACAGTTCATTGAACTTGAGTTGGGGGGAAAAGGGGACAAATAAATCAGCAAGGTTAATTGAAGCACATTTATGGACTCCTTTATCTTAGGTGATTTGTCCAGGATTCAAGCAAATGAATACTTTAAAGGATTTGATAAGCGTTGGTACAAACCATGATTGCAAATGCTCTCTGATTGCTGTAATTAACTTTGTAGCCATGAAAGGGAACTCTTGATCTTCCTTCACTACTGAACACAAGTGCTCTGAAAAGAATTAACATGAAGGCGGCTTGTGAACAAACATAACATGGGAGAAAGTGAAGGCACTAGTTAATTTCCCCTTCAGTCCATAGATGACCAGCCATTGTGCAGCTCAGTGAACAATAAGTACGTTTTTGAAATTAGTGATTTTTCCTGAGGAAAACGGCAGAACCTGAAGAATGACCTAACTTTCATAGCCAAATTTTAAAAAGTCACTTCTTAAAATCAGGTGTTTAAAAATAAACGTACCATGCATCAGTATTGAATACTTTTACATAACTCCCTCATGTCATGTGTTGTCATTTTTTTCTCTTTTCTCTTTCAACAATAAGAGAAGGCAAAATTGGGCTCACTTTTGTTTCCCCTTGCGATTTTTGAGGTTGGTAGCAAAACAGAATTTTATGCAGAGGGACTAATGTTCAAGGATGAGTTTGTATTTCATTGCTGAATTACTTGGTTAGTTGTTGTTTGAGATAAATCCCATTTTTATTTACAAAAACAGCATGCCTCTAAGTGAGAGAAATAACTGATGTCAATCCAAATCGGGAATTAATTTCTCTCCAACAATCCTTATTGGTTTAGCGACTTTTATTATCATTCAGTTGTCTTCTATAACTGCGTGTGAATGAAAACCCTGGAATTCCAAGTGGGGGAGTGATTTATGAACTTAATACAGAACTACCTACGTGAAGCAGTGGAGTTGTAGTGCAGTGGAGATTATCTTTCATTTCCGGTGGAATGACTTGAAAATAGGCTATGCAGTTATTAAGTGACGTGTTCTTTAAGTTCAAAGCTCAGCTGTGGTGAAAGGACTCGGGGGACATAGTGTTTATTTCTTGGGGCTGCCAGGTCCAGCATGATACTCTATAAAGAGTAAGTGCTCAAAAAATACTCCTGCAATGAATTGATTATTTATAACCATCTAGTTCTCTTCCTGGGCCTCTTTTTTCCTGAGACCATCCATCTGCTACCTATGGGGTCATGCCACAGGGGATACACCAGGATACTTGGCCATGGTTGTGAAGAACTTCAGGATTTCTTTTTCTTTTTATTTTATTTTATTTATTTATTTGAGAGAGAGAGTACATGCGCTCTCAGGAGAAGGAGCAGAGGGAGAGGGACGAGCAAACTCTGCACTGACTGAGCACGGAGCCCAATATAGGGCTCCATCCCACGACCCTGAGATCCTGACCTAAGCCTGAGCGGAAACCAAGAGTCTTCAGCTTAGCCTACTGGTGCCCCAAACTTCAGGAATTCTTAATGCAGTTATATGTGATCTCAAGAAGTTCCTACTCTAAGAGCATGTGTTAATTTCTGTTAGTGAGCTCTTACGTTCATGGTGATGAAGCCCTTGTTTCTCATTAGAATTTAGAATATGGTCTTCTCATCTAAGAGCTGGTCCTGATGAATTTGGCAGCTATAACCCTGCCTTGCTTCTTTCAGTCACCCAGCTTCACTGAGTTCTTCTGCTGAATCCTAGCTACGTGTCTGTGTTTCTGCAACCCACAGGAGGAGCTCTTCATGTGCAAGTGTCCCTATTTGAATGCCTATCTCCTGCGTGTATATTGGGGTAGGTGGGGGTGGGAGGAGCAAAGAGCAATGTGAAGTGCATGGACTAATGGAGGTTCTGCCACTTACTAGTTGCACGTAACTTTTACCTCTTGGAGCCTTGGTCTCCGTATTTCAAAATAGGTGTTAGATGACTCACCTCAAAGGGTTTTGATGTGAATCTATGAGGTAACACAGAAAAAGTCCCTGGTGCAGTGCCTTACATAGAACAAGCTCTCAAAGAATGGCAGTGGTCTACCCCTCAAATTATCCTGAACCTATATCCACCCCCCTATGATAGCCATTATTAAGTGATTACTGGGTAGTTTTTCCTGATGACAAAAGCCCCACCTGTCTGCATTCGCTCATATTTTCAGCCTCTGAGGGCTACCTTGATTTCTGCCATTTCATTGTGGATCCCTTTAGTCTCTGGAACCTAACCAAATGCACTCTCCCCACCTTCAAAGAACAAAGCTTTCAGTCCTTCCGACATCTGCTTTACTACTGCTTTCTGAAATTACTTTATTTATTGCTATTTTTTGTCTTTTACAAAATAAGAAGCTATGTCTTAAAATTTTTTCTGAGATCATGCTATTTAGTATCTGTCCATACTTCAATCATTATTAAAAAAAAATGAGTGCATATTATGTACCAGGCATTATTACAAGTGTCTGAGATGCCATGAAAAGTAAAATAAACAAAAATTCCTTAATATTCTAATAAAAGATTGACTATAAACAAATAGTTCCATAACAAAATATTATTACATGATATCATGATAAGCTCTATGAAGAAACATTAGAAAGGGATGAGATGGAGAGACATGGCAGGTGTGTGTGTGTGTGTGTGTGTGTGTGTGCGTGCACACACACACACTTGATGATGTGAAGGCTCAAGGTATTGCTAAATCTCTTGTAGGGACAGTACACGGAGAAAAGCAAGAGCAGAGGGTCTGAAGAAAGTGTGTTTGAACAACAACAGGGTCGGTGAGGTAGGCTTATAGTGGCAGAAGAGGAGAACGGAAAGAGATGCTGTCACAGAGGTAGTGACAGGCCTGATGATGTCGACTCTGCAATCTATTGGAGGAAATTTGTATTTTATTCTAAGATGAAAATTTTAAAATAGTGTGGGATAGAACCTGATTTTATGCTTGTTGAGAAAGCTTACAAACTTGAAAACAAGGCTAAAAGATGGCCATGTGTGCTTTCATTGCTATAAAGCAGCCAAGGGGTCCTGTCAAGGATGATTGAATTCCCTAGGGGCGCGTAACTTTGACATTCTCTTCGCTATTGTTTAGGGTCCAGATTCTGTGAAATTACATGTTAACTTGTAGATTTTGGGGTTTTTTGGACCTGCAAGTGATTTCTGACTGGTGGAAAAGATAACTCCAGAGTTATAGTTACATTGCCTATAGGACATTAACCCATTTGTCTCTAAATCAGCAAGTGGATTTCAGTATGCCTTTCCCATACACCATATTTCTCCCATTAGCTGTGGACCAGCTTCGGAATCCTTCTGGTTCCGTCATTAATTGGTTAAAAGTCTCTGAGAGGTATTTATGCTCCATTTGCTATGAGAATTACGAGTTTAGCCTTTTGAAAATTGTATGCTTTAATGCACTAATAAAGCTCCCTGTTGAGTGGAAAGAGTGAAGGTTTGGGGAGAGTTGGGCTGTTGAGTGGAGAAAGTAAAAGTTTGGGGGGAAACTGTCAAGAGCGGAAGCAGAAGGCAGCTGAAGAGGGTGCAGGGGACCGGGCAACTGGAATGGGCACAGTGGGGTGTAATGATGAAAGTGAGAGGACAACACGTTGGGTTTTACATTTTGATTTGAGGGTAAGGACAAGACAAGCTGACGAATGGGTGTGAGCTGTGAGATAAGGAGAGGAAACTGGGATTTTCTTCTGGGTGGCTGGAAAGTGGTGGTAGAGAAAGAGCAGATTTTGGGGGGGATTAAGAAATCCATTTTGGATCTTTTAATATGAATCTATCTGTATGTCTTTGACAAATTTCCTTATGATGACGATGTCTACACCCATATTTTTGCAATAGGCAAATCTTAGTTTTAAACAAATGTTCATAATTGTGTTGATTTTCTTTATACATATAAACACATATATTCTATCCATTTGGTGTTGAAGTGTGTATGTGTATGTATGTGTAAACACATATACACATATGCATACACATAGATACAGTATTTGGTGCAATTTCCCATGGGATTGCTTATAATATTCCCGTTCTCCTAAATTATAAAGTTCAGGTTTGAGTATCAGCAAAGTTCAATTACTCCATGAACTAAAACTCTGACTTTAAGAATCTTTACTCTGTAATGTTACAACTGGTTACTCAGCTGACAGAAAATTGCTTTAAAAAGAAAACGCCAATTCCTTAATCTTACTGAGCCTTATTTCCTGTAGGAGATAAAGATTTCTGTGTTACCTATTTCAATTTATGTACGTGATGATCTAATAAGATGAACGGTAGTGTTGAAACTGAAAGCACTAAAGATATACAGATTATTCTAATGTATTACTATTTGGAGATAACTGCTGAAAATCCTTGTTCTTGAGCCTCTCAGTGAGGTTGACTCTGTCTGTCTATCTATCTATCTATCTATCTATCTATCTATCTATCTATCAAGATTTATTTACTTACTTGAGAGAGAAAATGAGAATGAGAGCAGAAGCAGAGGGAGAGGGACAAGCAGACTCTATACTGAGTGCAGAGCCTAATGGGGGGCTCTATCCCACAACCCAGAGTCCCATGCCCAACCAACTGACCCACCCAGGTGCCCCTATCCTTTTAAATTGCAAGATGCCCTACCAGTACTGGTTCCTTTCTTTTGGTTGATTTTTCTGTTTCTGTGGCACTTACAAACTTATATCACTTTTCTGGTTTTTTTTTTTTCCAGGTATTATGTTTATTATTTATCTTCCCTCACTACAGTTCAAGCTACCTGAGTATAGGGATCTTTGTCTCTTTTATTTACTGAGGTATGCTAGTGCCTCCAACACACAGTAAATGCTCAATGATTTGATGCCTACATGAATAAATGAATGAGTCTTTGTGCAATAAGGGGATTGCTTTATGATCTTAATCAGTAGAACATAAAAAGAATTTAATTTGGCTACATATGATTTAGAATAATTATTTACATATTTAATTTACATATTTACATAATGATTTACTGTCTTTTTCTTAGGCCAATGTTAAAATTATATTTAATGTCCTAAACATATAATGTTCAAAATCTAAGTATCCTCAACTATGCTTGGTGAATAAGGAGCCAGTTGCTTATTAGATATGTCATTTAATCTTGAGAAAATGATTTAACAGCTGTTTTCCTCTGTCTGTAAAATGGGATCAATAAAGATGTATATATAATACACACACACACACACACACACACACACACACACACGTACGCACAATGGAATATTACTCAGCCATCAAAAAGGATGAAATCTTACCATTTATATCAACATGGATGGAACTGGAGGGTATTATGCTGAGTGAATTAAGTCAATCAGAGAAAGACAATTATATGGTTTCACTCATGTGGAATATAAGACATACTACAGTGGATCATTGGGGTAGGGAGGGAAAACTGAATGGGAAGAAATCAGAGAGGGAGAAAAACCATGAGAGACTCTTAACTATAGGAAACAAACTGAGGGTTGCTGGAGGGGAAGTGGGTGGGGTGATGGGGTAACTGGGTGATGAGCATTAAGGAGGGCACGTGATGGGATGACTACTGGATGTTATATGTAACTGATGAGTTACTGAACTGTACATCTGAAACTAAATGATGTACTATGTGTGGGCTAGTTGAATTTAAATTAAAAAATGGGATTAATAATAATACCTACTTCATAGGGTAGTTAAAGAATTGAGCAAACCAGTATATGAAAGACTGTAGAATAGTGTTCTGGCGCATAGTAAATACTCAATTAATATAATAATAATTATTATGTGAATTAGTAGTTTGTTGTACTGGAGGATATAACCACTATCTAAATCCATGAAAATTACATATTAAGGAATTTGGCAAAATGGATATAAAAACAAACAACTCACATAATGTACCCCAGCATGAAATTCTATTTAAAATATACCCATAATCAAGAAAAAAATGACAGAAATTTCTGTATTTAAGAAAAGCAACTTACACATTAGAGTGGTTTTTGAGTTAATATTTTACTTTCTTCCCTGCCTCTAGCTGATCGATTTTTGAGAGTAAAGGATTTTTGAAAGAATTTGTCCTCTTTTTGATGTTCATTTCTTTCCCACCTTTTGTTTCACAGCTCTCAGATGGGAGAGGAAATGAAAATGCTAAAATTCGTGAAGTTTGAAGGACTAGAAAAGACAGTAATGATCCAACAAGATGGAGATGAGAATAATGTTGAGCAAAAAATACTGGAGATGAGAATAATGTTGAGCAAAAACTGCCTTCCCTGGGAAGTTTGATCTTAATATAACTTCAGAACCCTACAGTTTTTCTGGGAGGCAGTTTCCCCCTTTTTCAAAGAGAAATGAAGAAAACTCCCATCCAAATATATGCTGATAGGCAAATAAAGTAGACTTTTCCAAGATGCAGTTCTTCGAATTTGTGTGTACCTCCCACATCCTTTACACATTTCAATACAAATGGTTCATATATATTAGGTTTATTCTTTCAGCTTTGTTTTTATCCTTTTCCTTATTGTTTAATCCCTTTTCTGGAGCAAAGGTGGAGTCAGTTCCTGGGAGAGTTTTAACATTCTTTCTCTGCTCTTTAAAAATTTGAGATACCCAACCAAAGCCGCCTTTGTTTGAGATCAGGGTAAAACACATATCTAAGGGAAGGAAAGGGTCAAGTCTTTGGAAATTCCCAAAATGATTTTTCATCCTACACAAGCAAATGAAAGTCTTTAATCTTCCCTCTCAAGCCTCCTCATTCTTTTTTTTTTTTTTTAAAGATTTTATTTATTTATTTGACAGAGGTAGAGACAGCCAGCATGAGAGGGAACACAAGCAGGGGGAGTGGAAGAGGAAGAAGCAGGCTTCCAACGGAGGAGCCTGATGTGGGGCTCGATCCCAGAACTCTGGGATCACGCCCTGAGCCGAAGGCAGACGCTTAATGACTGAGCCACCCAGGTACCCCAAGCCTCCTCATTCTTAAATTCAATATTAATGAGTAATATTCTAAACTTACCATTTCCAACATAGGGCTCTTTTTTCCCACTCTGCAAAGTAGTCTTTTCTCCTCTTTTCCCCACCTCTAGCCTTTTCAATTCCAGAAAATGGTACCATGATTTACCTGGATGCTCAAGGCAGAAGCGTATGGGTTCATCCTGCTTTGCTCCCTTTTCCCCAACACCCACCCCCTTTTGTAATATACCAGTGAGGTTGTGGGAATCTACCCACAAAATGTGGACTTTGACACTGTCTACTTTGTTCAGTTTTTGTAGGGGTGACTCACTCCAGTCCACTCTTTCTACTTAGGAGGGGTGCTCTGTTCCCACAGGCCACCTTTCAGTTCTGTGGCACTCTGATTCCTTTCCTGACTTGAGGGAGGCTTGATTCCTTTTCCTGAGCACTCTCTGCTCTTGTTATTTATGTGTCGACCCCGCAGCGATGGCCTCTATGACCCACCAATAGAAAACAGGTATAAATTTTTTAAAATTTATAAGCAAAAAAATGAGGGATTTTGTTTTTTTAAAAAAACCTAGTTGGCCAACGACAGAAAAAAGCTACATAAGCTTAAGTTTCAGATTTCCTCACTTCTGTTGAAAAGCCCAGTCCATCAGGAGACCTTCATTGATGAATTCTCACTGCTATTATTTTTTTAAATCAGAATATTTCTTTGATTTCCAAAATTACATTGTAGCTATTCGCTGACTTTCTGGCCACTATCTTATACCTTCTTCAAAATCTATTTGTATGATACCACATCTGTGAGAAATCTTTTCTCTAAATAACAGCAAAATACTAACATCATGCTCCCCCAGGAGAGCTACTTTGATCCCAAACTTTCACAGTAATGTGGTAAGCAACTGTATTCTTGAGGGGGAAAAGAAAAGAATAACTTATTCCTTTTTCCATTATAAATTTATCCTTAGGCTCTTATAATTCGTGGTTAATTTTTCTGCTACATTTCATTAGTGTGTGCAATCTTATAATAGGATAACAATCTGGAATGGGACTAATTTAGAATAAATGAATTACCTGTTTTATTGGTACTTACCCCCCTTTTTTATTTAATCTAAGAAGATTCACAGTTTGTGGTAAGATTCTATGGGGTGTAGCTGAAATGTACTCCAGTAGGGATGAGGATACTAGATAGGACTCAGACTTATTTCCTAAGAATTCATCATGGTTTTGGGTAAATACATAAACAGAGTTTATTAATCAAGAATCTATCTTGGGGCATCAGAGCCTTGGAAAGACTGACTTAGAACTTTCTTTTTATTCCTGAACACTTTGTGAACATAGAAGATCTCATTTTAAATGAAAAAAACTATGTTTTTTTTCCAGTTTTATTGAGAAAAACTATCCTTTTTAAAAGTTATAACATATATATATATATTACAGAGTACTCAACAGTGGTTGGGTGTAATATTCTATAAGCCAAAGTAGGTCAAGTTAGCTAATAATGTTCTTCTAAGCTTCCACATGCTTAAATGATCTCTTGTGTGCTTATTTTTATTAGTAACTGAAATAAGTGGGTTAAACTGCTCCCTATGATTGTGGATTTGTATATTACATTAGCTCTGCCAACTTTTGCCTTATATAATTGAAATTTATGCTATTAGGTATCACAAATTTATGATTTTATAACTTCCTATGAACTTGACTTTTTTATTACTTTGAAATACACATCTTTATATCTTGTAATTCTACTTAAGATCTGTTTTGTCCCAAAATAACTCAGCTATATAATTTTTTTGTTAATATTTATGTAGTAGATCTATTTTCATCATTTTATTTTCAAACTACATGTCCATACATTTTAAGTGTTTCTTTTGTAATTAGAGTATGTCTGCATTTTGTTTTGTATTTGTGTGGCAAATTTTATATTTCGATTAGAGAGCTGAGTTCATTTACATTAAATATAATCTCAACTTATCTCTTTTAAGTGTACCATTTAGCTATCCCTGCTATTTATCCTATGGTTTATTCTTTAATTCTCCTTTTTTCTAGCTTCCTTTGGATTCCTCAATTCTTCATTGATTATTATTATTCCATGTTAAAATTCCTCCAAGATTTTAATTTTTACATTCTTTTCTTAATCTTGTAATGGTTACATTATTGATTACAATATACTTTTTCTGTTTCCTGAATATGTAAAACACAGCCATTTAATTCTATTTCTCTCCTTTTTTAAAATTTATTTTTTTAAAAAGATTTTATTCATTTTAGAGAGAGAAGGAGAGTGCGTGTACATACAAGCAGGGGGAGAAACAGAAAGAGAGGGAGAGAGAGAATCTGAAGCAGACTCCTCGTTCAGAGGGGAGCGTGGAGGTGGGGGGGCTTGATCTCAGGTCTCTGAGATCATGATCTGATCAGAGGCTAAGACTCCAAAGCTTATCCGACTGACCCAGCCAGGCAACCCTCCATTTCTCTCCTTTTGTGCTAATTTTGCCACATATTTAACTAATACAAACTTCTACATATTTATTTTTTTTATTTATGTTCCAGAAGACATTGTGTATTTTTGTTTTAATAGTCAATATTCATTTATTTTTTACCCATAAATGCATCTTTGCTTTTGCCCTTTTCCCTGAAGTTTGTGTTTCTATTCGATCTTTACCCTTCAGTCTGAAGAAGTCCCTTTAATATTTCTTGCTTGCAAAAAAAAAAAAAAAAAACCCTTTCACCTTTCAGTTTTGAAAAAAATATCTTTGGGGTGTCTGAGTGGCTCAGCTGGTTGAGTGTCTGCCTTTGGCTCAGGTCATGATCTCAGGGTCTTGGGATCGAGCCCCATGTCAGGCTCCCTGCTCAGCCGGGAGTCTGCTTCTCCTTCTGCTTACCTCTCTGCTTAATTGCACTCTCTCTCTGTGTCAAATAAATAAATAAATAAAATCCTAAAAAAAAATCTTCATCGTTCCTTAGTTCTTTTTTTCTTTTTTTGAAAAAATATTTGAGGGGTACAGAATTCTGGGTTAGCACTATTTTTTCTTTCAGCACTTTAAATACATCAGTTCATGGTCTTCATGTTTCTACATTTTTCTTTTGGAGTTAGCTGTAAATCTTAATTTTAGCTTTTTTTAATGATAGATAATATGTACCCCAGCCCCACTCTAGGTACCTCTTAAACATTCTCTTTGTTTTGGTTTTTACTAGTGTTATTATAATATTCCTAAGTGTGGCTTTATTCATATTTACCCTGCTTAGTGTTTATATAACTTTTTGAATCTTAAATATATGAAATTAGACATTTACCATTAATTTTGGAAAATTCCTGGCCAGTACTTTACAAATATTTATATTATACTATTCTGTCTCTTATCCTCCAAGTACTGTGATTACATGTATGTTAGACCTTTTCATTGAATCCTGTATTTCCCTTAGACTTTTTTCTTGGATTTTCTATCCTTTTTCCCTTACAGGTATCAATTTGGGCACTTTTTACTATCATGTCTTTAATTCACTAAATTAAATTATCTGTTCTATTTCTAATCGGTTATCAAACACAACACCAAATTCTTTTTTTTTTTTAAAGCATGCCTTTTTATTTTTTATTTTTTTTTTATTTTTTAAAGATTTTTTATTTTATTTATTTATTTGACAGAGATAGAGACAGCCAGCGAGAGAGGGAACACAAGCAGGGGGAGTGGGCGAGGAAGAAGCAGGCTCATAGCAGAGGAGCCTGACATGGGGCTCGATCCCACAACGCCGGGATCACGCCCTGAGCCGAAGGCAGACGCTTAACCGCTGTGCCACCCAGGCGCCCCCACAACACCAAATTCTTAATTTCAGTTTTTGTATTTTGATTTTGTATTTTAATTTCAATTTTGTATTTTAATTTCAATTCTTGTATTTGTAGAGTGGCCATTTTAAAATCGCAGTCAGATAACTAATATCTGAAACACCTGAACATCTCTTCCTACTCCTTGTGTTTCTTTTGGTATCTGGTGACTTTGTTCTGTTTTTCTCAAGCCTTGTATGTTTTGAATGAACACTGAATGTGATATACATCAAGTTATGTATCAAGTTTTCTTCTGCCTGTCAGATATGTTGGCAGTGGGTTGTGTTGATTTCTTAGATGGTTGCTTTGTTAGGGCCAGATGATATTGTTTTTAAAATTTTTATTTTTAGTAACCTCTGCACCCAAAGTGGGGCTAGAACTCAGGACCCTAAGATCAAGAGTTTAAGGTCCTCTGACTGAGCCAACCAGGTGCCCCAGTGCTAGACCCTATCTTACTACTCTCAAGTGAGGTTTTAGGGGGTCTTAACTAAAAGCTTGACATATTAACCAAAGGGCTCTAAGTGGGAGGCATGTAACACACTAATCTCTGTTTTTGCATCATGAGACATCTCTGTAATATCTGTTCTACCCTTTAGCCCCTAACTGTTGCTTTATTTCTTTAAGTGATTTCCTATGTACAACTTAAGAAAAATTTAAAGCCGTATTTTGGGGCTTTCCCTTCTTTCTTAGGTTCTGCCCCTTAACTTCCAGCTTCTCTAGCAGCCCTAAACTCTGTCTGACCTTTGCCTCTTAAGTGAAGCAAGACCCCCTTCTTCCTGATGGAGCTCTATTCTCCCTTGCTAATGCAAACTGGAGACAGTCTACGGAAAAAAATACCCACTTGAAGTACTTACTGTTCTGCCTAGAAGGATTGTATCTCCTCAATTTGCTGCTTGCTTAATCCTCAGGGACCTCAGACAGCTGGTTTTTATTTTTTGTCCAGGATTTTAATTATTTATAGTGTGAGGTTGGTCTGACATAATTACCCTATCTTGCTCATTATTGAAACTGAGTGTTATTATTTTTAAGCTACATGTTAAGCATTCATTATTTGCCAGGTATGGTGCTTAGGGATTTAATTGTATTATCTCATTTAATCCTCATACTAGTCTTTGAAGTAGTTATTCTCACTTTTATAGACAAAGGAATTTAGGAAGGATAATTAACTAGGCCAGATCACACAGCAAGCTGTGTATCCGGACCTGTCTGATACAGAGGGGGGCGGGGGAAGAGGAGGGGATCAGGGCTGTTTTCAGACCCTTACAAGGAACACCAGGGCTTGCTTTACTGTTTTTCTGACTGACGATACCTTATCTCTGTAGACTTAACTTACTTCTGGTTTGAAACTGTCCCCTATAATCTTTACTGGTAGTTGGAAACAATAGCAAGAAAACAAGAAAACCAGGTGTGCTATGTTCTCAAAGCTTTATTTAAAAACACTTCTGAGGGAACAATCTATGTCATCCCAACTGTCTTTGCTGCCTTAATTGGTACTTGGAGAAATCTCCAGAAAATTGGTAACTTTGAATATAAAAGAAAACACTAACTACCAAAATCTGAATAGATGTATAGGAAATAAGTGCCAGGGACTGGAAGCATTTTTTACCCCTTGAATCCTCTTACCACCTCTCCAAGCCTGGTTATATTGTCATTACTATTGAACAGCTGAGAAACCAAGGCCTGGAGAGAGAGCTAATAAATTGTCCAGTGTCACAAAACTACCAAGTGGAAGAGGTGGGACTTAAAACCTGCCTGGCTCCTTAACTCTATTGTACAGAAATACAAATACTCAGCAAAATCTCAGTTAACTTGAATTCCTAATGAATAGAATGTTACTGATAATTGATTCTCTCATGAGGTTAAGCGCTATGGCCACATTTTCTATGTTAATACTAGTTAGAAATTCCACTGAAAGAAATGAGTCCACTTCATAATACATTTCTCAGATAATACTAAGTAGAGAGTGGTAGCTGGAGGATAAATTTTCTAAAAAATATAAGTAAAATTTAGAAGAAAAAGCGAAATGATCAATGTGGAAAAATGCTAACTATTTAGGTTGTAAGCCTTACAAGAATTACAAAATTTCAGAAAAACATTATTAGAAACATAGACTAGACTGGCTGCTATGTGACCTTTAATTCATTTATTCACTCATTCTGCAGGCATTTGTTTATTACAGGCTGTGCATGAAAAGAAAAGTGTTATTGAATATTTACCAAGTGGCTTCAGAAATATTATCACACTTAATACTCAAGACAGCCCTCTGTGGAGTATCTTATTGACATTTTCACAGGAAACTGTGGCTTTGGTGGGCATTAATAATGTGCGCATTGCCAGGAAGCTGATGGCTGTGCACATGGCAGAGGTGGACCTTGAGCCCAGCACTGAATGACTGTAAGAACAAGGCTGTAATGTTGTGGGGTGCTGGTCCTGGCATTGGGAATGCAGGGTAGCACTCTCATGGAGGGGTGGGGCCACAGAGAGCTTTACAGTTGAGTAGACGAGATAAGACAACAACAAATAGAAATCTAATAGTAAAAACGGTGGTGAGTCCTATCATAATTGAGATGCATATTTAGGTCTTCAAAGGAGGGAGAGATCGCTTCCAGTTGGGCTAATTAAAGAAAACATCTGAAAAAAAGTGGTTAAGTAAAGATCTAAAGGATACCATTTAAACTATAAATCAGAATCATGGGTTCCTACAACAGCCACTGCTGTGTCGCTTCTGCGTTTGAGATGGAAGCGGTTATTCTCTCCTCTGAGCTCTTAGGCACTTACCTGAAAAATATTTTTTAAAGGTACCTGTCACTTTCTATCTTGTGCAATCATGATTAAATATGCGCATGCTTTTTTAATGGCCTCCTTCACGGCAGAGGCTTATTCCTCAGGTGGATCCCCACAGTGTCTGGCACGATGCCTGGGACATAGCAGGTGCTTTTCAAAACCCCCTCTCCCTTGGTGTCAATGACATCATGCCATCTTGGCTATCTTCCCATCTCTTTGAACTCTCCTCAGCCTCCTTAAGTGAGAAGGTCATATCCTCAGTGCTCAGTCTCCTGGTGTCTACCTCTCACACAGAACCTATTGAAGGACTTAATGTAGTCCCACTACTTCAGTGATAGCCCATGCACTAATGCCTCCCAAATCAATAGGGATCTCTTGCAAGCTCTGGATTAGTTTGTACGACTGCCCGGCGAGTATCTCCATCTGTGCATCCCTCAGGCACTTGTATGTCAACATGTCTCAAACCGAAATCTTCCCTTCCTCTAGACCTCTGTCTGAATCTTCCTGCATGGGCCACCTCAGTGAATGTTAGGGCAAAACCAGCCGGGCATCTTAAGTCACTTGATGCTTTCCTCTTCTCCTTTTTCCTGCTTATCTACATGGGCTTGGTCATGAAGTTCCTTCATGGCTGAGGAGATACTTCTTTAATTTCTTGTTCACCTAAATCTCCATGGCCATTGTCTGAGGTCAAACACCGTCATTTCTCATCTAGACTACTGATGAGCCTCCCTGACATGAGGCTTGATCTCTTGTGATCCATTTTCCCTAACTGCTGTCTAGAATGATTTTTAAATGCATATCTGAAAATGCCCTCTTCTTCAATATCTTGACTTTTTTTTTTTTTTTAGATTTTGTTTATTTATTTGACAGAGAGAGAAAGAGGGCACAGGCAGGGGGAGCAGCAGGCAGAGCGAAAGGAGAAGCACGCTCCCTGCGAAGCAAGGAGCCCATTGTGGGGTTTGATCCCAGAACCCTGGGATCATGACCTGAGCTGAAGGCAAACACTTAACTGACTGAGTCACCCAGGTGCCCCAATATCTTGACTTTCTGGTGCCTTTAAGATAAAGAACTGAACCCCTCAGCATGGCAAATAGGGCCAAACATTCTTCACTTTATCCATTGCTTGACTCTGCTTCAAACCAAAGGCCTCCTTATGCTTCCCTGCTCCTTGGTGCACTAGTTCTTCATTCCTCCCGGAATATTGACTTTTCCTCTATCTTTGGCCAACACGGCCTTCACAAATAAGCTTTATAACCACATCCTTCAAGAAGCTTTCATGACATATCCTACAGTCTTGATTTGTTATCCCCACTCTTTGCTGGGATAGCACTCTAAACTTACCTCTATTTTAGTTCTCAACACACTGGAGCCTAATTTTTTACTTAACTATTCTCTTTTCCTCACTATGAGTATTTTGAGGGAAGGAACCTTGTTTTCTATCTTTGTACCATAATGACCAGCTCATTCTCTGGCACATGCAGGAGCTCAGTAAGCAGTTGCCGAATGAATGGATACAGAATGCTTGATGAGCAACTAAAAATATAGTCTGAGAACAAAGATTTCACCCCTTTTAATGTGGAAATTGAACCTGGTTCAGTTTTGGGGCGTGCTGCATGATTTTCTACTTTATGGCACTATGGCTTCGATTTCCTAATGCTCACCACTGCTCCACCAGAATTCCCCCAGAACAAAAAATAATGCAAGTGTAAACTCAAATACAGTGCAAAACCAAGGATAATAAGCAGATTTTCCCTTAAGTATGCACTAACCTAAATCCAACAGTCATTACTTTGTCATTTATTTTATCTTATTAGGTACATAGTCTCGCAACCCCCACAAGCTGTGGATTATTTAATATTGTGATGGCATTCACATGAAATAGAAATGCTGTGATTATGACCTGCATTCAATTTTAGTTCTGTTATAGTTTTGCTTCTTTGTTATACCAGATACTAATATATATGAGCTATCTATAGATAGGTAGATAAACAGATGTATAGTTGTACAAATGTAGCAGAAGTAAATATAATGCATATAGCGATAAATGTATCTCTATCAATCTATGTTATATTTTGCTCTGAAAATGTACTAGTCAAATGTAAGAATTATTTTACTACTCAGTGTGGTCATCAAAAAAAAATTTTTTTTCAAAGACACTGGTCTCCCATTTTCCAATTAACGAACTAGCCACTGAAACTCTGAGCTCATTGGCGTGCAGCATAAACTTGAGGTGGTGTCACCGATGTGCAGAGCTTGCTTTGTCAGTACCTGCGATTCTTCACTTCTGACATGGGGGTGTGAACATTACACAACACCCACGTAGCCCAAGAACTCCTTTTCTCAGGAATACAACCTAAGTTTATGCTTCTAAATGGGTTATTTAATGCTTTGAAATGTAGGGCTGGTTCTAGATTTGTCAGTGTTTCTATGCTGGTGGAAATTATGGGGGTAAAATAGGAGTATGAAGATGGGAGAGGGTTCAAACCAAGAAAACCCAGAGGTAAAATGATACCCCAGTATTCAAATGTCTACCAAGGAATTTCTTCAGGCATATGTCAGGTGCTGTGCCATTGGTCTCTTCATTCATGCTTGCCTGCTGCTGTTGGCATGAATTCCCTATCCCAGTCTACCCTCCAGCCACAAAAAAACTTCCCTAAATTAAAAATGGAGTCATTGATAAATAATGTAAACACATTTAAAAAGAGAGGAGAGAGCGAGAGAGTGCATATTCATTCCTAATTGATGCTAGGACACATTAATGTTTTATTCTTTCTATTTAATTCCATTAATGTGACATGGTATAGAAAATATCCAGAGAAAAAGGAAATGCAAATGAAACATAGTATCTTTTAATCTTAGAAACTGATAGGGTATTAGAATTAATCCCAATGGCTCAACCCTCTCAGCCAATGTGAAGATTCCCTCTGATAGAATGAATTGTGGGTCCCTTAACTTCTGCTAGATAGCTTTCTACAGTGGGGAGGTTGCTGTGTCAACTTTGTTACAGCTGTAATTGATGGAAGATATTGTGAGGGAAAATCAGCCTGCTTACTGTGTGGGTGTGTTTTTCCTGCTCTACAAATGCTCTGATGACTGTTCTGCCTAAAGATGTACTTGAATGTTGAAGCTGTATTGTGGATTGGGCCAGAGAGTGGGAAGAGTGGAGAGTGCTTTGTTGAAGTGTCTTGATCTGAGCTGCCAAGGGAAATAGTGCATTGGTGCCCACTACATAATGGCCGGTCAAAATTCAGGGATTCTGGGGGTAGGGGGGCAAAGAGAGACACCTCTAAAATTGCGTTTGTGTTTGGTGGCTAAAGAGTAGCTAATTCTTGAGAGCATGTGGAATAGGAGGGGACTGGGGGCTCTGAGAAAAGGCCAGCTACATGAGCCCAGAACCTTGGGCTTCTTATGTATATACGGTTTTTGTACTTTCTGTGATTATTCTTTCTCTGTAATCATTTACTATAAATTTAACAAGATCTTACTAAAAGCTTGAATCTGTCTAAATTATGTTATAGGGTGCTAAGGAGAAAGGATTTTCTTCGGTATAGTGTATTGAAGTGGGATATATTAATTTCTCAAGAGACCACCCCAAACCTGCACGTTAGAGGTGACTGAAAACAAGTTGTAAAGAACTTTTAGGGGAAGGGGAAACTTAGGAGGGTAGAGGAAGTAGTACTGCTCTGCTGGTTGTCTCACCATCTGTAAGTTTATACTTTTAGAACTAAATCTTGGAGGTTTGTGTTTTATATTATTAAAGTAGCCCACATTGTTCCAAGATTGTTCTTTACAAACTTCCCATATGTTCTGTTCATTAATACTAATTCATCTTTCTGGAGATACTCTGAAAGAGCTAATAGCATGTGCACATGAGGAGTCTTGAAATGTGTTATGTGAATTATGGTATTCCTCCTAAATCTTGTCTTGCAGAATGACCATGGTTTCTGCAGTCGTTCTCATGCTCAGTGGTTCCAATGTGCTTTATCTGATTACTCACTTCCAAAACCTCATATGCCTTTTGAAATATAGCATGCAGAACTGCTCAAAATGCTTGCTGAGCATTGAGACATGGCAGGGGATGGGGGTTGACTGCCTTTCTCATTCTACATATTCACTTTCCATTAGTGAAACCCATTTTTTTGGAAAATTTTGATTGAAAAAAAGATGGTGATCATCTTATCCTATGAGCAAAGAGAAAGAAGGCCAGGTTCACACTGACTATATTTTGTTCTAAATGTATCACTTGAAGTAAATAAATGGGAGATAAATTTGTCTGTGCCGGTTAGCCTGATCTAACCACCACAATAATTTAATTCCTATTTTTTAGGTAACTTTGTCTTCCTTGGCAAAATAAGTCAGTCGAATAATTGGATATGAACTTCTCTGGGCAGGTTTTGGGAGTAATGAGCTAATAAAATCGGAGCCATGGGAAAGACAACTCAGGGAGTAGATCCCGTTTCTAATGGGGAGGTTCAAGGGGATGGGTGAGGGAGGGGAGGCATGGGGGGGCAGGAGCCAGCTGAAGCCAACACCACTACTTCCTTCTATTTTCCTCCTAGAGTGCTGTAAACAATAACCAAATGCCTCTCTCTCTCTCTCTTTTTTTAATACTGGCTGTCCAGTGTGTCAAATAGGATAACTGGGTCATACTTTTAGCTGTATTGAACTTGCAGAAACCTAAAAGTCGTAGGCCTTTTTCATGGGAAATACTAGCAAGGAGGTTCCCTTATCCTGTAATTTTAAACCTACTTTTTTTTGGAAGACACAGTTTTCTATATTTAATCAAAATATTTTGGTCTGTGTGTGTACATACTGTTCACTTTGTCACATAATAACATACCACGATCTTTTAGGATCAAAATTTACTTATTTAAACCTATTTCCTTCCACAAATTGATAACATCTATCGACTTTATATACCTGTCATCTGTGTACTTATCATCCTGATCATATAAAATGGTCAGTTAAGAGATGAGAGTCTCATGGCAAATCACTACACAGAGTGAGTGAACCAAGGGTTATATGATATATTAATCAACATGGAATGGGCCATTTATCCAGCTATTAATATGAACTTGTAGCCTATTATTCTCTGGTCTATACCAATCCATCTTGCCTACAACGATAAGACACTTCCAAATGCCATATGAAATAAAAAACCCCATTGCTTATCATGGAATTTCAGAGCTAGAAAGGAGTTTAGGAATCATATATCATATTCTCATCCTGAAGAAAATACTGATCTAACTACATTTTACATTTAACTACTTTTACCTTACACTACAAATAATCTGACTCAAGAGCTCCATATCACCTTCCAAAGGATCACAATCTCCTTAAAAGTCTCTTCCAGAAACAATGTTAACATCAGTACATGCAGTTCTAATAACATTTCTCTTTGTTGGAAAAATGGGCATTTGTCCATTTTCAGATTTTTTTTTTAAAGATTTTATTTATTTATTTGACAGAGAGACAGCCAGCGTGAGAGAGAACACAAGAAGGGGGAGTGGGAGAGGAAGAAGCAGGCTTCCCGTGGAGGAGCCTGATGTGGGGCTCGATCCCATAACTCCGGGATCATGCCCTGAGCCAAAGGCAGACGCTTAATGACTGAGCCATCCAGGCGCCCCTCCATTTTCAGTTTATCTAACTGTTAGAATTTCTCAGAGCTGATATCTCAGGTGTCATGGTCCTATCTGTACATTCCTTCCAGACAGTAAAATTCCTTGACCTCGGGGATGTGAGATCTTTTAACCGAGTTTGGTTCTTCCTTACAATATTCTCAACCAGCCTGGAATGCCCCTTAGCCACATGCTCTCCTTTCAGTGTGAGGATTTGCTTTGACAGAGAAAGAGAAACAATGTTAACATGACCCTTTCTGCTTGGAGGAATGGGTATAGCCTATTCTTTTCTTGTTTTAAACATAACTTGTAAAATTCATTTCATCTTCCCTAACATTATTCATAAGTTTGAGTTATTGCTTCTGCATTCCTGGCACTGTTCATAAAGATTTGTACCGTTCTTTTGTATTCCATTTGTGGCTATGTGCTCCTTCTTCTACCTTTTGTACATGACCTTTAAAATTTTTTTCTCCTGTTTATAAAAAGAATCTTTACTGAAGAAAATTTGAAAACCAGGGACCAGTGTAAAGAATAAAATAAAAAATGAAAATCAGGGGCACCAGGGTGGTTCAGTGAGTTAAGCCTCTGACTTCGGCTCAGGTCACCATCCCAGAGTCCTGGGATCAAGCCCCGTGTTGGGCTCCCTGCTCAGTGGGGTGTCTGCCTCTCTCTCTGCAACTCCCCACTTGTGCTCCTTCTCTTTCTCTCTTTCTCTCTTGCTCACTCAGATAAACAAAATCTTTAAAAAAATTAAAAAATCAACTGAAATGCCACCAGTTAGAAATAATATTCATATATTAACATATACCATTTTCATGCATATATATTTTTAGTTAGAGCCATAATCATATTTCTTCTTTTTTTTAGACAGAGAAGATAGCATGTGAGCACAGCACAAAGAGGAGGGAGGGGCAGAGGGAGAGAAAGAGAATCTTAAGCAGGGTCCATGCTCAGAGTGGAGTGGGACACGGGGCTTGATCCCACGACCCTGAGATCATGACCTGAGCTGAAATCAAGAGTCAGACACTTAACCAACTGAGCCACCCAGGCACCCCATATATTCATATTTCTGTCCTGTGTTCTTATTTATAACATTTTCCATACCATGCAATATTTATATACAACATAGTTTTAATTGTTTCAAGATAATTTATTATACACATTAGAATTCATTTACTAGCCTCCTTTTTAGGAATGTAGCCTTTTGTAATATTCTGCTCTTAACGACAAAATTGTGTTGAATATTCTTATGCTGTGAAAATCTCATCATATTAGACATTCCCCTCTCCAGCAACAATAATTGCTTTGGATGATTTTTATTTTTCCTTATGTGATAATTTAAAATTGTACAGTCATAATTTGATTTTAGAGTTTCTCGCTCTTTGTCAGTTTTTTTCCCCCTCAAAAAAAAAGTTGTCTATCATTTCTCCAAATTTTAGGAATATTCTTTCCCTGATTAGAGTTCATTTATTTGGCTAGATGACATATTTCCCTTCTCCAACGCCACCCATCCTTTCCCCAGTCAGTTCTTCCTTCTTGGCCAGACTTAAAATACAGCATACCCTCCTTTGCAGATAAATTGATTATTTTTCTGTGATCTTCAAAGAAAGCAAATTAATGGCAGAATAACATGTCTTATTTAGGTTTATTGATAAAGCATGCTTGATCTCACTGGAAAGCCAATGGGACAAGAGAGAAATCTGGAACTAGAAAACATGGTTTGATCAGGTGGGGGGAATAGAGTCTCCAGATAATGCTAAGGAGAGTAATACTATGATTATGGCTAGTCTCTCAGTTTTAAGCAGTGCACTTGCTGGCAACTAGAGATCTAGGGTCTTGGGACTACTCCTTTCAGAATAAAGTTTTACAGGGTGTCAGGGTGCCAAGTGGATTAGTGCTGAGGCTAGGAATCCTGTCCTAGTTAGGGCCTCTAGTGGTAATTGGTGAAAGTCATAAATGAGATCTGCAGAATGGGTTGGGAGAGACTCAGAGGTAGCCAGCAGGTAGATATGCAGGGCTCTAGCCAGTTACATCAATGCTGGGCTTAGCATTATGGGTGGGTTTGAATTAACATACATGTTGTGCCCTAGTCAAGACTGGCTTCAGGACTGTATGAGGCTGAGTGCAGGATGTAGGTTTTGATGCCTCCTATTGTGGAGGACGAGTCTGGGGGAAAGGTGGGAATGGCTCAAATCAAGGCATGACTATTAAATACTCAGATTTTGACCAGAAGAGTATGCCAGCAGATGAAGAGATGGTTAATGGTTAAACACTGTCTCTTGGTTACATTTCTGTATAAGAATCTATTAGAAAAGCTATGTTTGTATGCTTCATCTAAATATATGGCCTATATTATTGCCCAACTCCCAATAGCATTTCTGTCTTTTTTCTTCTATGCTCATCCAAGTAAATTTGGCTACTCTTCCACCTTCATGGCTGTGATTTAGTGATGGTTCGTATCTTCTTAACAGAGAAGCTAATCTCTGACCCATTTTAATTTTTTCTAATAAAGTGTATTTTTTAATTTACATATTTCCATCATTAGCTACACCACTAAAATTAGAATATATCTATGAAATTGTATCTGTCTCAAAACAAAATTTATTATATTTATTAGATTTATTCTTTCTGTCTTGGTATATTGAATTGAGGATGTATTTTTCATACTCCCCACATCCTCCTGCTTTTTTGTAGAGAATTACTTGGTATTCCTCCTTGATGTTAGTTTTTCTGTGTTATTATATATGTTGTCTTTTATACTATTCAGTCTTATACTTTTATCAGGATGTGTTTCTCCTCTTCAGATTTTAATCTAAAACCTTCTTGATTGGATCAGCAGCTATTCTAACAGATTTTTTTTTTTTTTTGAGGTCCTTGTGAGATGTACTTCATCCCTTGCCAGAAGCTACATCAGATACTTTGGTAATCTTTGCAGAATTTCTTGGCTTGGAATCATATAAACATATTGATGAAATTCATGTAGCTTCTGCTGAGAGCTTTAGCTTGAATAAAAAAAAAAAAAGCCTAAGGCTTAAGAGTTTTTTGTTTGTTTGTTTTTTCTGTATAAGAATACAGTGCCTAATGCAGTCATGCCCTTCTTTTGATATTTGAGACCTTATTTATTGCTGTTTCTGTTAAATACTGACCTCCCATATCTTTCCCCTTACTGAAATATTTTAACAAAACAGAGTCTTTAAATTTAAGAGAATTTAAATCTCCTTATTTTAAAAGATTTATATCGTGAATTCTTTTTGGTATCTTAATCCTTGAACATATTTTAGAGGAAAAAAAATTCTGTGACAACTGAATCTATAGGGAAATTAAAAATAAATACAACTCTTCCTTTAGCAAGGAGAATCTTAAGTTTCCTCATTTTTTTTTCTTTTCGTTCAGATTAAGGTCTCCAACCAGAAAATGGGAAACCAAACTTGACTAGAAATCAATATAGTCATTATTCTATTTAGAATATCATTGTTAGGCTAATGGTTTTTGAACTCTGATTATGATAGTCCATTTTCATTCCTAACACCATTTGCAAGCCCACGGCATGCTAAGCCCAATTCTTGTTGTCTGGTGTTAGACTGCTTTTCTAGGGTGCCTGGTAAGATGCTAGTTCTAACTAGCCTTGTATTTGGTTTTCTGGTTCTCAGCCTAGGGTTACTTGAGTTTTGCCTTCTGTCTTGAGGCTGACAAATCAGGCAGACACAGAACATTCTGACATCAGGACGTGGTGTTTTCCTTAAAGAAAACTGAGTATGGCTTACCACTTTTCGGCCTGCTATGGAGGGTAGCCTCGGTCTAAAAATCCTACTTAAAGAAGCTAGGAAGGACTACAGATGACCTATCCAATAAATGTCAGACCATTTTGATGGTACTACTAGTTCTCTAAGAAGCATGGAGGATGAAGTATGTCATCAAAATAGATATAAAGAATGATTTTAAGAATTAGTAGAGCAGCTGATATTATACTAATTTCTATAGAGATACAAGGTAATAATTGTATTGCACTCAGTGAGCTTACAACATGTCAACATAAAGAGTATATGCCCAAGTTATTATAATAGAAAACAGTTATTATAATCATAGGAGGTATAGGGCGGTAAGATGAATCCTGACCTGGGGGTAGGAGTCCCCAATTCTAAGAAGGCTTCCTAGAGCAGATGGTCTATGAGTTGGGTCTCAATAAATGAATATAATCTAACCAGTCACAGAGGGCAAGCAATTCTATGCAGATATTGTAACCTGAGAAAAGGCTTGGCATCAAGAAACAACAGGGGGTTAGGGAACAATAAGAAATTTGGTGTTTTTAGAAGACACGATATGAATAAAGAATAAAGGGAATTGGAGTTGTAGGGTTCATATCATTGAGGGTCTTCTAAGCTATGCAAGGAAACACTGACTGTAGCCTGTCAGTAATGGGAGGTATCTTTTGGGTTGTCAGTAGGTGAGCTGGCAGATACATAGTTGTAATAGATTGACTAGCTCTGAGGAAGAGAGTTGCCACATTGGAAGGATACTCAGGAAGCTTTGTGGAGAGGACCTGAGGCTTTCTGCCAGCAGCCACGTGAGAAAACCATCTAGGATGTGGATCCCCTAGTCCTGGTTAAGTCTTCACATGACTGCAACCTCTGGAGAGACCCTGAGCCAGAATCACCTAATTAAGTTGCTCTTGAACTTCTCACCTTCAGAAATTGTGTGAGCTAATCAATGTTTGTTGTTTCCAGTGCATTCCGGTGTAATTTGTTATACAAAAATAGATGATTAATACCCTGGCTTTCGAGGTATTGAAATGATAAACACAAATAGGATTATTTAGGAAAAGTGTATAGAGTGAGAAAAGCAGTTGTCTGAGGAAGCAGTTGACTTGTACAAGACATTGCAGGAAGGCATAAAGGAAACCAGAAGAGGTAGTTGGAGAAACTTGAAGAGTTAGATGGTTTGGTTTCAGATATTAAATAGGAAACCTTATTCTCGGATGCTGGAGAAAAAAAGACAAAACAAGGGCATAATGGGCATACAAGTTAGGTTAAGTTTTGAAATGGAAGGACAGTTGAGAGGACTCATTCTTGAGGGTGGGAGTTTTCCACATAAAATAGGAGGACAGATCACCAGTTCCTAGTAAAGGTGATAACAACTGAGTAGAGAGGAGAACCTTTGGAATAGCTCTGGAGGGAAAACAACGGTGAGTGAGGACAATTAAAGGAATGGAAGGATTGTGCTAAGTAGTCAGCTGAGGTTTGGAGACTATGTCTTTGAAATAAACAATACTAGTAGAGAAATATGACAGTATATACAATTGAGGCTCTTTCTGTTTCACTTGGGCTGGAGCCCTAAAGTTGATAACAGTACCATAGATAAATGCTTACCTATTCAAGACATGGGGAAAGATTGTCAAATTAATTTTGTAATGCTTAGTTCATCATTCTTCTTGACTATAAGGGAGAAGTCAATATTGATCCAAGAGGTGTTGAAGAACAGGTACTCTTTCTGCAAATGTGTTGATTTTCAATGTGTTCACCACTCTCAGCACACCCATAGAGAGAGATAGAGTACTTTTGCACATTTTAAGCCAAGTGAGGGAAAGGCATTTGAGAAAACTTCCTGGAAAACTTGACCTGAGTCCTCTAGAGTTTATTCCAAAGTTAAGGGTCTGGCTGAATCTAGCAAAACAACAAGACAATGAGATGCTTTGGGAGTTAGTCGAATTTCCATTATTGGTGGGGTCATTTCCCAATTACCAGATATGTTCCCCATCAAGGGAGCCCCCCCATGGTCTCCTTAAAAGGAACCCTGTTCCAAGCAGCCACTTGGGATGAGGCGGCATCTGGTGCAAAGGCACGACTACATCTAGGGAGTTAAAGACATACGGAGTATAGAGTCAGGGGAGGAAAGACAGCAGTATTCAGTCGAAACTGTACATATGCACCATAAGTCACCTTTGGGTATACATTATGCTCAGAAGAAACTGATGCCAAATCACAAATGTGCCTGCCAAATAGACTTCTTTTGCCTCTTTATTTTTTCCCCCTATATTCCCTACCTCAGCCTAATTGTGGACGGGCCAGGGCACTAAAAAATGGGGGAGGAAGCAGAGTAGGAAGAGAAAAGATGCTAAATACAATTCTTCTTCCACGGCAGTCCTCCCAAGTATCGTTAGTACTGAGCTGGAGGAAGGAAGGAACTTTATATTTGCCTATTTGAGTTCATACTTGACTGGCTGTGCTTTGGAATGGACTAGACATTGGATTAGCAAATCTGTGCCCAGATTTGAGGTTTTGTCCAGGGACAGGAAAAAAACCAAACCAAACAACCAACAACCCTTAGACATTTTGCAACAGTGGGAAGAAGTTAAGGCTTCTTTATATTTTAGTCACACTTGTTTAATGAAGAATAGTGTTGGTTGGTTGGTTGGTTGGTTGGTTGGTTGGAAGGTTGGTTTCCGGTAGCCCTACACTGCCTGCAGGTCCATTGGGGCCTTTTATGAAGTGAGATCAGTAAAGGATAAGGACATATGTGAGTCAAGGATGCCAGTTGGAGAACATAAAGATAACAAACCATAAAATTCATTTTGAGTCAAGAAGGAAATAAGGTAGGGTTAAGGATGGGCTAATAAGCCCAGAGAAGTGAATTGAGGTTTGGAATTTTCAGAAAGCTGATGAGCAATTGACATGGGAACCAGAAGTGAGAGAGCTGGAAGGATTGGAGTTTGTATTCAGGGACTTCTAGATTAAAGTAATTGCCAATGTTGGGGTGCCTGGGTGGCTCAGTCAGCCAAACATCTGACTTTGACTCAGGTCATGATTTCAGGGTTCTGGGCTAGAGCCCCATGTTGGGCTCTGTGTTCATTGGGGTGTCTACTTCTTCCTCTGCCTCTCCCCTTCCTCGAGCAGTGCTCTCCTCAAATAAATAAATAAAATATTTATAAAGTAATTGCCTGTGTTGACACAGCTGACGTTTTCTAAAAATACCTGAATAATTCAATTCAGGTCAGCAGGCATTATTGAGTATGTGGCGATTAAGATGGAGTTCACCCTCAAATGACTTGTGACAGCATAGACAGGAACTATTAGGAAAGTCTGCATATGAATTTTATTAACAACAATATGAGTATTGAATTTGGTAATATCACATGATTCAGAGGCATTTAATATTAATTGTGCACTTAGTATGTGCTAGATAATGTGCTAACTTTGGGGTATAAAAAGACAGAACACATGGGAATCACAATTACCATACAGTGAAGTAAGTAATACTAAAAACGGTGCACAAACAGGTGGAATAGAGTATTTTGGAAGCTGAGGGAGTAAAAAAAAATTAAAAACTTATCTTGCATTAGGTGACATTAGGTTTGTTTTAAAGGATGAACGTGCCTTAGGTTTTATTTATTGATTGATCAAGAAATAGAAGAGGAAAGAAATTTTGTATTTCAGTGAGATCTTTGTATGTATTTCATGAAGGCTGCATTTGAGGTAAACCTTGAAGGACATGTAAAATTTTTGAAGGAAGTGATGGAAGAATGTGTGGTTTGTCCTGAAAATAATCTAAGCACCATGTAGCCATTAGAGAAACAGACTATCTTCTTCAGAATGGGGAGCTGTCCAGTGCTTACAGCAATTAGAGGATGAACATAGGAAGGTAAATTTGGACAACCAAGTGAGGGAGCTTGAAAGCTTGAATCATTCAGTAGAAAACTGGGAACCATTAAAAGTTTTAAGCAGGGGGAAAACATAATTGGAATGGAAACTCAGGAAGATGGATTTGAAAGGTGGCTGTACGATGATTAGGGTGGGGAAAAACTAGAGGGAATCTGACAAATTAGAGACTATAGTAATATCATATGTAAGAGGAAATAAAGTCCTGAAGCAGGATAGTAAATGAGGGGATGGGCAAGAGGAGTGGATTCAAGATGTCATTTGGAAATAGAAACCAACTGGATTTTTGACTCAAGATGTAGGGACAGAAATACTTTTAGGTTTCCGAGGCCATATCACTAAACATCTAAGAATATGACACTTTGATTAAAAGGTGTAGGAAAGTCATGAGGAGGTGCTGGTCGATGAGGTAAGATATGACACATTTGAGAGGCTAGTTGTTTGTAGAGTTGCCTGACAGTCCTTTGGAACTGTGAATCTGCAGCGTGGAGGGAGATGGGAGGTGCAGAGCCAGAAGTTACCTGCTTAGAAGTTGATAGTTGCAGACAAAGGAGTAGATAAGGTTTCTGATTGAGTAAGCATCTTCTAAGTTTTTTACCCTATGTGAGTTAGGAAACCCTTGGAGAATATGATGAAATCTATGCACCTTTTTTGCCAGAAAAAATGTGCCAACATATAGACCCCAAATTCTGTAGACCTTAGTTTAAGATTTCTCAGCATTAAGAGAAGAGAGGAGAGCTGAGGAATGAACTGTGCAAAATTACTGAGGTGAATAAGGAAAAGATGACATAGCAATAGAAGACAAAACAGGGTGCGGTTTTAAAAGATGCTTTAAAGTAGTTAGTGCTGCAGAGAGTTTCAGGAGTCCAAAAAGTGCGAAATTTCTGGGTTCCTTGATCATTGGATTACGAGTACATTGTTGATCTAGGACTAGGAAGAAATCATTCTGTAGAGTAGTGGGGACAGAAGCCAAATTGCAGAGAGCTAAGGAGTAACTGGATTGTAAGATTAAGTAAAGATACTAAATGGAGAAAGTAAGTCTATTCTGCTCTTACATTACATTTAATCATAAAGTTAAAAAGATAGCAGCAACTTGAGGGAATATGCAGTTTTGGAAAGAATTTTTTATATAATTTTAAAAAATTGGGCATGTTTTTAGACAGAAGAGAAGAAATCTGTCTAGATGGAGAAGATACAAGAAAAAAGATAGAAGAAAAATAAATACAAGAAAAAATTTCATAAAGAAATTTTAATTATTATTACTTAACATTTTTTTTTTCCTGTGCAGTCTTACTACTAGCTATGCTGCATTTTTGGAAGACAAAATAATGATCATTCCACATTGCTGGCAGTATGAAGTGCTAAGTCTTACAAGGATCCATTCATGGGGCACAAGGAAATACTGAAAAACCAAATCACATAAAGAAGAGCAGCCAAGTGTAAAGATTTTTGTCACTCTAGGTCTGGCAGATGTATTCCTACAAAAGGGGGATGGAATCACGAGCAGTGATTGAACAGAGTACTCCTAGCAGCAGAAGCTAACTGTTGAGTCTCTCTTCTTGATTGTCAATATTTGTTCTTTCCCAGCATCCCAATATCATGCTTCTCAACCTTGGCTGTCCATTGGAATCATTCAGGGTAGTTAAAAAATATGGAAGCCTGGACCGCAGCCCCAGTGATTCTGATTTAATTGGTTTGGGATGGGGCGTGAGCAGGGAGAGTTTTTAAAGGTGATGCTCATGGGCAGCCAACATGGAGAATCACTCAACATACTCAGTTTGGGCTTCAAATTCTCCATTAGAGACAATATCTTCCAACTAGGTATTTTCCAAAAGCTGCTTGGAGAAGGTATGATTGCTAGCTGAAATCCTGAGAGCCTTAGAAGACTCCATGGAGAAATACTCATTCCCTTGGGTAGTAAGACAGGAGTTTTTCCATATTTTTTCTTTCACCCAGCTTAATCCAGTCTTTTCACCCATACTTACGAGGAAGCAAGCACTAGCTGTAGCTCATTATTTGGACATTTGTGAAATTCATGTTCAAGGAAAAACTGATGGTTAAGGCAAGACTCCCAGGAGAGTGACTACTTCCCTTTCTAAAATCATCCCTTGGTGCTAAAGACGCCTGCAGCAAAACAACAGTTGTTCGCTCTGGATACAAAGTAGCCAGTCTGTAGGGGGCAGGTAGCAATGAGTCTCTTCTTCAGCAACAATAATTCTTCCAGAGAAGGAGCAGTCAGTCACACAAGTCTATTTTCAGAAAATATTTTCAGGGTCCTCTATACGAGGCCAGTAATTCACTTCCCTCCCCTCCTCTCCTCCAAGATTCACTGCTTTCTAAAGAAGAGGTCATTAGCAAGTGTGAGAATTGCCCAAGGATTATATGGAGTTGTGGCAGCTAAAGTGAATGTCTCATTAGCATGTGAGAGAAAAGCCCAAACAACACCATCAAAGGGTGTTAAACCCATCCAATGGGGGTGAGGAAGGGGTGGTTGGAATTAATTTAAATCACTTAAAAGCCAACATGAATGAACGAATTATTTCCCTAACGGTTAAAATTTTGCCTGCATGTGAGTGAAGGTGTCTACATTTTCTTGTGAATACGAACATGTGTTCATAACGGATGGCCTATATAATACAATTAAAAATATTTTGACATTTCAGCTGTCCTTTGGAAACCAGAAGACTCCTAAGGAAGCAACAGCAAGGAGAAAAAAACTCACCAGGAGAAAATCTGTAGCAGCATATAACATGCTTACTGTCATCAGGCTGGAGGACAATTGAAATAACTAAGACATACAAAAACAGATCAACAACAATATGATAGGCACACCTGAGTTAAGAATCTAATGAAGTCACTTCCTTTAATTTGCGTCTATAAATCAGACAAAAATTTCCCACCAAACAGGATCAGACTTGAAGGATTGGGTGGAGGGGGTGGAGGGGGGAAGATTGGATAAGGGAGATGGGAATGAAAAAAAAAACAAAACAAAACTAGCAGGAAAAGAAGTGCTCTGATGAGCTACCAAAATTTCCCTTCAGGCTACCAGTTTGGCTGCCTCCAATGTCTGCTTAAAGAGCCTGTTGCTTATTGATTGGATGAAAGTGGCAGGAATACTTGGTGGGTGATTGTAATAGCTTGCAATCAAACAGAAATGCCAGTCGGTAGTAACGGACTTCATGTCTTTCTGCTCCGACTGGCATCTCTCAGGAGCAGAGCTCTTGAGGAGCTGACCGTTTCTTCGAAGTGTCCTAGAGGTTGGGTCTAGGCAGAGGTGACTTTGATATCAAAAATCGGGGCCAAGGTACATGGGCGATTGGTAGCCCCTTTTTTGAGCATCCTCAGTTTTGCCTCTGCTGGTCACATAGACAACATGGGTTAAAGCTCTGCTAAGTGTTTTTTGGAATAACTCTCTTCTGCTTGATGAAATCAGAAAAATACAGGTAGCACAGCAGGCCAAGGAAAATGCTAAGAGACGAGCTGGGATTCTCACAGTGATGTGCACTGGTGCTCCTTAACTAAGAGCGAAGCACTCACTATTTGATAGCACGCATCTCAGACAACAGGTATTTCCCCGTGTCTCTGCTTGAGGGACCTAGCTGAATCATCCGCTCTTCTATGCCCTTAATTCTGTAACAATCTGGGCCAGTCAGGCATCTCTACTACTCAGGTCAGATGTGAAAGTGCCGCATTGTTAGTTACCTGGTGGATGTAGAACATCAGTCATTTTACAAAACAATTTTGAGGGATTTTGACATTTGCAATAGAGAAGATCCACAAGTCTTTGATTTGATAAGTTGCTTCCTGCTGCCTCCTTCCTGTCAGAGGTACTGAGCTTGAAAATGAGATCAAACTTCCGGAAAGAAATATGCTTTATATAAATGTTCCTACTCCTATTATTTCATAGTCTCCTATGACAACCTTAGCGTCAAAGATTTATTCTGGGTAGTTAAGTTATACAACGAAATATCTGATGTGAATTTTGGCAAGAAATTCACTAAGTGGGTAACTTGCCAGGAGCAGGTATCCATATGGAATAAACAGAAGTAATGAGAATAGGTAAAATCATCTCATCAGGGGCCTGCATCTCTGAATTAACTTCCTAATTCGTCCTGATAAAATAGCATTAAGCTCATCAGTACCGCAATCTATCTTTCTAGTAAGATGTGTTCATAAACAAACTCATTTTTTCATGGAAAAAAAGTAAAAGCAAAACACAACAATAGCTGGTTTGGATACTACAATTCATTAGAGAAAAGGGTTTTTAAAACTTGAAAGGACTATTTGGGGAATATGAATAAGAAAGAAAAAAATCAGCTTTAAAAGATCAAGCTCTGGCTTTCAGAGAGGGATGTTCACTTTTAAATATAAAATCTCTCATTTAGAGGTGCTCAGGTTTTAGATGAAAAATACCACAAACATACGCATGTTAGTTCTAAGGCAGTTATTTTAATTTTCTTCAGGCCAAGTGTGCTAAGCTGAGAGAGGTGCTGTTTTGTGAATGGAGTCCTGCTTTTGACTGTGAAGAAGTAGTGTGATTTCTTGAAGCATCTTTCCATTTGCTTCCACGAATAAGACATTTTCTGGAGTTAAGCTAGAGGAAAAGGAAAGCTAATCAGATCATTTTCTGTGCTGTGAGATGCAAGATTCTTTCTCTCTATAAAATGGGTTATTAATTCCCCAAATTCTAATCTAGATTCCTCTGCCTGTTAAGAGAAGCTTAAAATCTCCAAGGGATTATTTGACTTTCAATATCTCTTGCTTTTGTTAAAATACATTTCAACTTGCTCCTGTAATTAACATTAACATCAAGTTCTTATTTCTAACTTCAAGGCTCTCAGAAAGTGAGGATTACAATATAATTTAGATAAAAATGATTAGAGGGTAAGAGTCTTCACAGATCGTGAATGACGGAAAATATGTCTAACAGCCCACGTTACTGTGTAGCCCTCGAACTTGTTCTTCCTAAGACTTTGCTGAATATAAGTAAACGTCTGACACTCTGAGTTAACATTTAAAAATACGCATTAGTTTCATAATCACTGCAGTGCAGAAGTTATTAAAGCTCCAGCAGTTCAGCACGAAAGAAGCCAGGAAATATTCTTCATTATTTTGCTTCTTACACCACATGATAATTTCTATGGAATCTTCACTTTCTTAATCTTAGATCACACATAGAATCTTCATAAACATAAGAAATATAACATATGGTTCATAGAGGAGACTGTAAAATTCATAGTGGGATCTCTAAAGAAAATTCCAAAAAGAGAAGTAGGAATCATTTGATTAGTGAATCTATTTTAATATCCAGACTGGCTTATAAGAAGAGAATTGAATTAGCTTGACTGATAGTGGGGGATTACTAATATTAGATAAAGATTAAGAGACTTGGAACTGTGGATATGACACCAGGTACAGAGGTAGTTCAGCCTTGGTAAGATTCAGCAAACATTTAATGAGCACCTACTAAGTGCCAGCCCTGATTAGGTAATTTTATATTTGTTACCTTCTTTAATCTGAACTACATTGCAAAGTAGATAGTATAATGAGGGTTGGAGAAATGTAATAATATACCTTTCAGGATAGTACAGCTTATAAGTGATAGCATCAGAATTCATAACACGTTCTCCTAACACCAAGTGTGGTGCTCATCTTCTTCATTGTGCTTTTTCTCTCAAATATATTCAGTTTGGTAACAGAGGAAGAAAACAGAAGGAAAAAATAGATTTCCTCATGCATCAGGTAATAGTTTGACTAATGAAAAATATGTCTTTCTGAGCAGACTTTCGCAGCTACCACAATCAACAGTGATACTGAGAATAAAACTCTCATATTCTAAAACTTATATTAGATTTATTTTGAAGTCTTTGCTATCTTTCCCAGAGAGTGGAGAGGCAGAACAAGAAAACTCATCTTTATAGTATTTTTAAAGCAGTCTCTCTTCTTGGTGTTCAAATGATACTAGCCAGGACTCCCCAAGGTTACTGTTGTCACTTCTCCTCAGTCCTACAAGGTTCAGTTAGGAGTGGAATTAGGGGAGCAACTGGATGGTGCAGTCGGCTAAACATCAGAATCTTGGTTTCCACTCAGGTAGTGATCTTGGGATTGTGAGATCTAGCCCCTCATTGGGCTCCATGCTCAGCATGGAGTCTACTTAAGACTCTTTTTCCCTTTATTCCTCTGCCCCTTCTTTTCCTCCCCTCTAAAATAATAAATTAATAAATCTTAATTTAAAAAAACAGTGGAATTGGGGTTATGTGTGACTTTGGATTTACTAGTACACATGGCAGGAGGAGGTGAGTATGTAGTTGAATTTTGTGGGTTGTGTTGGTGAATCACCCTCTATGGGCTTCTCAGCCAACTGCAACATTCATCTGCTTGCACCACAGTTGTGCAGGCTGTACTGGGTAGAGATGGTTTTGTCATGCCTTTTGGATGAGCTTAGTGTAGCTTCTGAATGCACTGTTTGTTCCAAAATCCGAAGACATAATGGATATTCACCAACAATGGCTTGTTTGTTTTTAGTGTGTCAAAACAATTGAGATAAACAATGCCTAGAATGTGATGTCTGCTTCTAATGCATAAATAATTTCAAAACTTCCATAAAAGGAATGATATATTGATGTCGTAGCAGGCCCTTGATAAATGCTTATTGATTGATTGCTTGATTGACTCATTGTGAATGTCCTGAACAACTGTGTAAACATCAAGATGAAATTTTGCATCCATAACCCATATATCACCAAGTCTTTTTAGTTTTTAATTCATGAAATTTTTCTTTAAATCATCCACTCCTCATCATTTCTGCTAACTCTGCCTAAGCTACCATCTTCTATATTCTGCGCAACTACTAAGGTCCTATGTACTGGTCTACCTGTATGCATTCAGACCCCTCCAACCTCACCCATTCTCCATATTCCAGTGTTTTGTTTTGTTTTAAATACAAGCTTGTATGACTCCACTCCTGTTTTAAGTATTTGAATGATTTCCCATTGTTCTTAGGCTAAGGACAACTCTCAACATATGCAGTGTTGCACCCTGATCTCAATATTCCAGTCACATTGGCCTTTTGGTTGCTCATAGATACCATACTCTCTCTTTTCCCAGGATCTCTGCTTCTGCGCAGCCCTCTGAATACAACTCTGTTTCCTCTCCTCTTCACTTACTCATTCTCCACTTGTCATTTTTTCATGGAAGCCTGACTTCCATGATATCAAACCCTCCTCCTATTATGTGTTCCAACAGAATTATATATCTCTCATTTTTAGCAGGCATAGAAGTTACAATTTTATATTTATTTGAGACATTCAATTAATTTCCCTCTCCCCCACTAGATAATCAACTGCACTTGTACAAGAACTTGAATGGCTTACCATTACTTTAAGCCTAAAATCTTAAAACAAAATTCTTAACAAGTCAGTAAGGCCTTTTGATCTGGCCCCAAAACTCCTTCAATCTCATCTTTGAGGAATTTATGTCACATAAGTTAAGAAACATTTATAGGTTGTCTTTTAACCCATGTTCCATTCTGTTCCATTGCATTGCATTCCTTTGCCTTGCCCACCAATACTGCAAAGCTATACAAATGAGGAGTAGTAACTATTTCTATTTCCTCAAATCCAATTTTCAGCTTTGTCCCCTTCTGAACAGTTTCTATCTCCCGACTCCATGGTAACTTCCAATGACTTTTAAGATGCCAAATATCTTGCTCTCATTAGTTTTTAGGATCAAGATGCTAAAGCACTGGTCCCATCAGTTGTTTGAGCTACTTTGCCTTCTCAGTCATTTACCATGGCTGTCTCAGAAAACTTCTTTGTTTTCATGATCACCATTTTTTCTTTCTTTCTCTTTTCTTTCTTTCTTTCTTTCTTTCTTTCTTTCTTTCTTTCTTTCTTTCTCTTTCTTTCTTTCTCTTTCTCTTTCTTTCTTTCTTTCTTTCTTTCTTTCTTTCTTTCTTCTTTCCTTTTAAATTAATTTATTTAATATATATACAGAGAAAACACAAGTGTGGAGAGAGGGGCAGAGGGAGAGAATCTTAAGCAGATTTCCCACTGAGCGCCAAGCCCAACTCAGGGCTCCATCTCATGACCCTGAGATGATGACCTGAGCCAAAATCAAGAGTCGGATGCCCAACTGACTTAGTCACCCAGCTTCCCACCATTTTTTCTTGTTTTGCCTCTCACTGCAGTGACCAGCACTTATCTGCATCTTTTGATTGCTCCCTTTTTTTGTGTGACTTATAGAAAGCACTAGTCCAGGGCTTGTTTGGAGATCCTTTGTTCTTGCCTGTTTACATTTATATTCCAAGAGATCTCATTGGGAGAATGGTCTCTGCTATGAGATAATAAGTAACTTATAAATAGATTTACAGTTTCTAGTTTAGAGGTCACTGAATATTTGCAAAAAACACAAGTTTAATATTCATTAGTTGTATTAAAATATATTTATTTGTACTAGCCCTGTATTTGAGTCAGTTTTTGAGTTAATATGGTGCTTTAACTCAACAGGGGAGAAACTACAACATAAATGAGAAAGTATAACAAAGAGTCTGAGTGGATAAGTTCTGTTTAGAAACAAAATGCTAGGTTTGGTGGTTCTTATGGGTATTAGGGGTTTGGTATGTCAATGTTGAAGTATAAAGGTGAGGATACATTAAAAGTAATTTCATATTAGAATATCTGTAGAAAATAATCACTGAAGAAGGTTAGGTTTAGTATAATTCATATTTTCAAAAAGTCGTCTTTAAGATAAAAGTTATGAGACATTTTTAAATAGACAATATCATGAAAATAGTTGGGTATCTGAGAAGAATGTTTGAGCCAAAGACTTACGTACTAAGATTCTTTAAAATACATAGGTCTTAGATATACATAACATCAAATATTAAAACAATTTTTCCATTAGTATTTATTAATTTTCTCTTGATGGTACAAAGGCAAACACTACAGAAAAAGAATAAAACTTTATCGGTGAAATATGGCAATATACTCTGTGGGTCAACATAAGTAGCTCATTGTAATTCAACTAATATTTGTTGAGGTCTCATCGTGTCCAATGTCTTTATTTCCTCATTCCTTCCTCCACTATTTCATTTATTCATTCAACATTTGACCAGAACATGGCTTTCCCTACAAGAAATGTATAGAGATTAATAAGAGACAATTCTTATCTTCAAGCAAAGATAATGAAAGTATTAAGAGATAATTTCTGATTCTGGTAATGAGGCATTTCAAAGCAAGTGATTCCGGATTTTGAAACCAGATGAAAGAGAGTTTATCATTCCATTTATAGCAAAATGTGAAGAGTTTAAAAGTAAATTTGATTCAGATATTTACAATTATTATGGAACATATAGTTTATAAGATAGGCAGTTAGTGTGCTTGCAACTAGTGTATTTCTTTAAATCTGGTGCTATTCATTATAAGATTCACCCTGAATTTAAGAACAACATTTTGGAAAAGAAGTATTATTCCATAAAATGTGCACATAAATTGAATTATATCTCAATTACGGAAACATTAAGCTGTGAAAGGAAAGTGCCTATTATACTCTGTGGAGGAATTACAATAGATAGTAAATCAATTTACAAGCTGGTGGTGGTATCTAGCTTCAGTTGATTTATTGATTAGTTTATGATTTTTGATGTCATTAAAACATATTTTACAGTTAATTTCAGGACAACATTGGCAGCAAAATGCTTTTTATTCTGTAAAATGTGAATTGGTCCCATGCATGTGTTCCAATGCCATTCTATTCAGATTACTTTCTTAAAAAAAATTGTCCAAGAATACTTTGTTTCCATAATTATACCAAATTCCTTTTAACCTCTGGAAAAGAATATTAGAAAATGTGTTTTTTTGAGTCTACATTCCATTGAGGGCCTCTTAAAGTTTAAAAAATCCTGAGCATATCCTCATTATTTTCTGTAAGTGCTACACAGTAGGACCACGAGCTACTTGAAGTCAAATCTACAGATAAAGCACCTACTACAGGGTCAGACACATCCAGAAGGTACTCAGTTTCTGGGAAGAGATGGATGTGTCAAAATATACTAAGTTAAATTAAGTGGAGGCATTTTTTACATGTCCTGAGATGTTAAGGACTCAAACCCAGAGCATTCCCTCAGTCATCTCCTATGCAGTTTACATTGCAACACATTTTCCTTTTTAAAAGTATTAAGCAAATCTTGTTACTAAGGGAAAAGGAACAGAACTTCATTTGGGGTGACACTTAAGCCTCTGGCATTCTTTTAGGAAAGTCCAAAGAAGCATATCTATTTCCCTACAGACTTTATTGACTCATTTCTGCCTGAAAAATTAGATGAAAGATTATGATGCCACTTATACTTAAAAAAAACTTCAAATGTAAAGTTTTAAAATTGTAAATAAAGATCTTTGAGGGCAGGGACCTTTTTTTTTTTTTTTTTTTTTGGTTTTATGTTTTTGCTTGCCAGTGCCTCACATAGTACAAATTTGATATATGTGCTTAATTAACAGCTGTTGAATGGGTGAATAAAAGTATCATGATTAAAGGAAGGAAGCCCTAGAGTTGACATCAGAAGGTAACATTAACTAGCTAACTGAAATGGTTTGTACACGCATGGAAAGAGCCAATCTGAGTAAGTTAGAATACTAAAGCTTTGATTTCTACCATCAAAATGAACACTTAGCAGTGTTGCTGTTTATCTACACGTGCTCAAACCTCCTCTTTGCTAGAACTGCATGGATTAGTTGATGAACCAAAACTAGATAAAATGTTCACTAAGTGCTATTATAATCAAAACAACTAATGAATGTGTAAGCCACAAGCCTTATACATCTTCAGGGATGAGCAAGATTGGTTCCTATAGTCAGACTGCTGATGTTGTCAAGGATTTTTCTTAGGGAGTATTTAAAACCAAGATTATCAAAATAAATATTTTCAAACATCCTATTTTCCTTTTTCCTTTTGCCGATGGATTATTATGTTCACCTTTTCTTCTTTGTTTGTTTTGGGAATTAGGGTTTTCCAATGAGTCCATGTGCAGTTAAGAACTGTCTCGAGATATTGAGTTTACATTACAAACAAGCAAAAATTCCCAGTCTGTCAGAGATCTTCTCCTAGGATACAAGGAAAAGCAAAGTTCAGCTAAACTGCGCAATTAATTCGCCATCACTTCTGAATAGAGAGAAAAGGTTGCTTTAAGCTGTTCTGCCCTCCTCCTAGGGATTTAAGGTCAGTTTCAAGAAGCAAAATTACTATTCTTTCAAAGTTGTCTCTCTTGATTTGTATTCCTGTAATTATCTTCTCAGGATCTCTTCCTTTTTAACTTGTAAACTCAGCTTAATAAATCAATTCGAGGATTAGATACATGTAAGCATACCTACTCTGAGAGCTGGATGGACAAGAAAGGAATAAAGTAGGACAGTTTCCTTTCCTGCCCACTGGTTTCACCAATGGATCAATTATTTTTGTTTTATACAAAGGATTCTGAGATCCCCCCCCCCGAAAATAAGAAAAGTGTTTTTTCTTTTTTCTTTTTTTTACTTAAAATTCTATTTCTTTTAACATAAAGATGAAGAGCATCGTCATTCTGCCTTTTCAAGTTGTGGACAAATTCCGGAGATCAAAAGAACAATTTTTTTTGTGAAGAAATAAAGGCTTAGAAGTGGCTCTTTTACTTGCATCTGACTCTCAAGCTACTGGAATTAGGCGGCTTTAAGTGAAAATAAGGAACATAAACAGTTAAATGTATTCTGCTCAATAATATTAGCAAGTTGAGCCAATATTTGACTCTACCACTGATTTTTATTTTCTACAAAGAGCTCAGAATGTCACTAGGTTTTGAGTTGTTTTCTCGTTTTCAAGTGAACGAATATAATCCCACCGAAATGGTTTTTGCAGATTAAAGATTCTAGTTTTGGGACGATTTCACAAGAGAAGCAGTATAGTCAACGGGCCAAATTCATGTGCTAAAACTGCTGGGTCCAAATCCTAGCTATATCTTTACTGTGTCACCTTAGGAGGAGGCCTCAGTTTCCTCCTTTGTGAAATGGGAATAATTATGGTTCCTACTTCATAGGGCTGGTGTGAGAACTAAATGAGTTAATATGGGTAAAGCAAATAGGCAATACCTGGCAAATAGTAAGCATTCCATAAAAGTTATTGTTGTTCACAGTATTCTTTGCATTCTCCTGGAAATGCTGTAGAGAATATATGTGTGAGCCACATTTATTTTATTTTGAGAAGTAGTGTAACAGAGTTTGTATCAAATGGAGCACGTTGCAGTGTTACTCACGAAGGTAGTGGGAACTAGTATTATCAAATGAGATTTATGGATCCTCTTCTCTGAAAATGTCTGAAATTTGTTTCCATTTATGAAGATTCCAGAGAGGAAGAAATCGGCCTGGAAGCTGACTTTTCTTGGGAAGTTGATCCAGCTCTCAGTTTTTATGATTATTTACCTCAATTTCTTTGGCTACTCATATTTCACTGTTGAAGGGGACATGAGGAGGAGAAATGTTGACAAAATGAGGACAGGTGGAGGAACAAGGGAATATATCACTAGCATTATTATTAATTTTGCTCTTTAGACAGTAATTAAAATATGAATTTATAAACAGGACCCGCTGGTTTTGGAGTGTACTGATTCTGACTTGGGATGCTGAATTCTGTCTTCTTTATTGACAAAGGTGACTTGAAATATATGACTAAAAGGAATCTTAAAAATCAATACCCAATTTTAAAGATGAGGAAAATGAGCTCCAGAGTGATTTAATTAACCACTACTCCATTTATTCAATAAATATGTATTGATTTTCCTCTATGTGATACTTGCTCTGTTGGGTAATAGAACAGCCAAGCCTGGTCTCTGTCTTTTTAGCACTGAAGGATACAGTGGGGAGATAGGCAACGATAATGAAGCATGACAAAGGGAAATGCAGGCAGCCTGGGGTGTACAGCAAGAAGTAACCTATGAGAGGAGGTCACCAGTGGTGTGGAATTCTAATTGAGCTCTGACAATTCTAATGGAGTGGGCCAGTGCTCTGGGAAGTTGCCCAGCCTGTGAGAAGGTCGGGGGGGGGGGGTGTAGGGGGGAGAGTGAGGGCAAGGCGGGCAAGCTGTTCAGTTTGATTAGAAGGAGTGTAGGTTGAAAGGGATGACAAAAAGCTGGAGGGATACGCAGATCATAGTGGGCCAGGTAAAGCCTTTTGATTACCCTGTAAGCAGTGGAAGCATCTTTGGAGAGTTTTAAGCAGAAAGAAACATACTCAGCTTTGTGTTGAGATAATTCTTGCTATATAGCCTGGTGGATGGATTTGGAAGGCTAAGCCAAGACTCAAAGAGGCCAGTGGGTGGCACCTGCAGAGGCTTGGCAAGAGAGGGGGTGGCTTAACCTACAGTCTGTGGATAAATTCTATCAGATCATAGCCACATAGAAAATAGTGATTTCATTTCTAAGTCTTGTTCTCAAATACTTATTACTTTATTACAATTTTCTTTTCACCCAAGTTCCTAAAAAATAGCCATTTGTGAAACCCTCCTTACCCTTTACTAAAGCAGGAATTTGACAGAGCGTATCCTTTCCTGTTGTAGGAGGAAAATGATTAGCTTAAGTGTTTTAGCTGGTGTTTGTCACCCAGCAGCTAATTCCTACCTCCTAAGCCCTTTCTTCTTTGTGTCTGTTAGCTGTACTTGTGTTTTCTATTCTCCTTGTCACTAGGCCAGCAGTACCCCTCACCTGTTGCCGTAACAAGTTGGCTCATCTCCCTGAGTCCTAAACCCTCATTTCCTCACATTTAGCTTCACGTTGTGTTTTAAGAGTCCCTTGCTCAAATGCTTTCAGAGGTTTCCCTCTGCCTGTAGGAGAAACTTTAGCCATTATTCTGCCTGCTCTTAGAGTTTTCCCAGGCCCCTCACCCCCATACATTCTACCCTTAAGCCAGTTCACACATGGTTCCCCAAATATATCCACACACCATATCTCTGCCTTTGCACAGCTCTAGATGACTTTCTCCACTTTCTGAAATCTTGACCATTTTTCAAGGTCCAACACTGAAGCCATTTTTTTACATGATACTTTTCTGCATTTATACCAAGCAGAAATGTTAATATCCACTCAGGGCTCTTCTAAGTGAGCTCCTGAATTTTCCTGTTACTATAGTTACATACACACATATCTCATCTTTCCTATTAGATTACAAATTCTTAGGGAGACAGTGATTTTTTTTCTCTCTCTCCTCCTCAGTGCCTTGTCCCGTGCCTTAAAAGTAGTGGGCATTTGGAAAGGACTTATTTAATTAAATTGATGTTACTTTTCATACCAAGTTTTAAAAATTTTATAAGGAGTTCCTTTGTTGGTGATCAAAAATGCCTTTAAGAAAATGATATAATTTATGGAATAAAATGAAGATTATAACAGTAATTCTTATGAAGCACAACCTATGAAGGGGAGAAATTAATGTTAATATTTCAGCAAAAAAGATACCCAGGGAGTAAATAAAAAATTTAAAATCAGATTCCTTCATTCATTAAATATTTGTTAAATATCATTATATGTTTCATTCATTATTATAGACTGCTGAAGAAGATAAGATCTTTGTCCTTTTGGAGCTAATTCTGGGCAGGGAGACAGATGGGTGTTCTAGCCACATCTTGAATTATTTCATAGGCATTGATTTCTCTAAGTCTTTATACAGGTAGCCCCATAAAAAACATTTTTTCTGGGTCATAAAAAGTTATAATCTTTTTTACTTAGACTTTATTACCATACTCCTACATCCCACAAGCATCTATTGGTATAGTGGTAGTGAGGCACTTTGCTAAATTCGCAGCTAAGTCAGAAACCACAGACATCTAAGCAAGCAAATGCACTATATTCATGATGTTCAAGTGTGGTCAAAGGATGTTCATAAGAGAGAGTGAGTATCAGGAAATGCTTATGTGCACCAAAGCATATAGCATCACTAAATGGTCTAGGTTTGACTCCAGACTGGGAAATAGAGAGGGTAAGAGAAGGGTAAGATGTTTAGATGTTTTGGCAGCGGAGCAGTACAGAGATGCTGCCCTAGGACTGGTCCACATGCTGAAGGTTGTTCCTGCAAGAATGTGTTAGTGTTTTTCATGAACCAAAGTGAGGTTTGGGAGGTGCATGAGATAGAGAGACCCCCAACCCCAGAGAAAGGGCTAGAAAGGTAATGAGACCCCAAAAATGAGTCTCTGTAGTGTGTACTGCTGAAAAAGCAGGTGCTGAAGAGGCGTGGTCAGACAAAGGGAAATTTGTGTCAAGGAAATTGAGGTAAGGCTCTCAGCAATGAAGAAAGAAGTCTCAACACACACACACACACACATGCATGCACGCACATGCATGCACACACATGCGTACACACACACTCTAAGAGGGAGTCAGCTTTAAAAATCTGGGAGCCCAGAGTGTATGGAACCTGTCAGATAAAAACTTCTTGTTTCACATACCTGTTCTGCTTACGTCCTCCCTCCACCCGCAACTTCGGAAGAGTTAGAACTTGTGTTAATAAGAGAAACAAGGAACACTGAAAGAGAAGACAACCTTAGGAGGTTTGAATCTTTCTCAACTTCCCACCTGAAATAGATTTCTAGTGGGGACAGAGAGGAGACTCCACTTTAAAATTTAAACTTTTAATTATTGTATAGGTCTAAGCATACTAATTTTTGAATGGAGACTGTAATTAAGGTTTATCATTTAATTACATCAGAGTATAGTATATTTTACTGAATGCATTTTAAAGGGCCAATGAGAAACGAAAATAAATTTGCCCTCTGAGTTTCTTCCACAAATTAGTGTTCTTCCTGCCTTTTACTCAGGTCAGAACAGTATTTCACTATCGAAGCCCATATCTGATGAAGATCACATGAATGTTGTGGATAAAAATGGCTTTGGTAGGGGCGCCTGGGTGGCACAGTCGTTAAGCGTCTGCCTTCAGCTCAGGGTGTGATTCTGGCGTTCTGGGATCAAGCCCCACATCAGGCTTCTCCACTAGGAGCCTGCTTCTTCCTCTCCCACTCCCCCTGCTTGTATTCCCTCTCGCTGGCTGTCTCTCTCTGTCAAACAAACAAACAAACAAACAAAATGGCTTTGGTAGGACAAATGTAAGCATCGTTAGTATGGACTTAAATAAGGTGAGATTTGAAATTGACCTTAAAATACAGGTTTGTAGAAAAGAGGTAGAAGCACATTCTAAATGAAGTTGTGACCATAGAGATGCTCAAGGGTCTATTTTGCGGGCAAACAGAAAATCTGGGTAGAGTAGAGGATCCTACTGAGAAAGAAAGGTTGGAAATATCCACTGGGAACATGCTTGTAGAAAAGTTTGATGGCAAAGCTAGGAAGTTCAAACTTCCTTTTCAAATGACGAGTTCATAGTGCCTTTTAAAACAGGGAATGGAATATAAAAGTTGGTTATTCATCAAAACTCAACTGGTAGCTCAATGTTGCCTTTTCCAAATTCCCACTTCTTTCTCTAGATATCAGGATATCATATTTTATCATTTTGTCACATCATTGTATTTTCTCTACAGCACCTTAGTTCTCTTGTTTATTATCTGACTCACTATTCAGTGAAGGCTGAATGAGAACAAAAGTCCTTCTAAATTGTTTTGGTGGTTGTCCTTCACAGCTATAGTATCTGTAGAACAATGACTGGATGCACACAGTAGGCGCTCGCTCAGTATCTGGCAAATAGATAAATAATGAGGATGGAGAGATTGCAGTAGATGAACTGTTACAGAAGATTGGGGAACAAGTGATGAAAATAGGGCTGAGGTTTTGATAGTAGTCGGAGAGAAAAGAAGACATGCACAAGATGAGTTGTGAAGCAAGGATCTAAAGAGGACCAGACAGAAAAGAAATGTCCCTGAAAATTCCAAGATTCTGAACAATTTTCTGGGGAAATGATGGTGTTCTCCCTAGAATCTGGAACTAAGAAGGAAGACACCAGTTTGGGGTGGTGTTGGGCTTTTAGCTTTCACTAGATAGAACTCTTGTGTCAGTGAGAGAGGCTGGTAGAAGGGCCGTTATCAGTATAAGCACTGCAACCGCCACAGAGGGTAAGGAAGCCATGCTCTGCCAGGGACACGGTGTAACTTCCAGCAATTTAACATTTTTGTGCCTGAGACAGCCTGAGCTTTAACAATTCAAATGTTTTTTAATGTTGGGGAGAGTGGGGACATGTGGTCTATTTTTTTTTTTTAATTGCTTTTCACTTCATGAAGTCATTTATTAAGTGTGGAATGCAAGCGAACACAAAGAGATTGCTCAGGACCCTAGGAAGTGAAGTTGGTGGCCCGGCCCAGCCTCCCCAACCCCCTGCTGCCCATCCCTCATTCCCTCTTCAGTTTTTTCCCACGTGGCTCTAAATGCTGCTTAGGAAACTATCTTTGGCAGTATTTGTGAGGATTGCCAGCTTCAGCTAAGCAACCATTCACTTGAACGAAGTAGAAACTGAGTGGAGAATGTATAAGAAGTTGCCAAACGAGGGTTTTTTTTTTCCTCCTGCTCTGTAGATCCGGAGGGCGAAGGGGAGATCTGTGACAAATAATGTTTTCCCACATCTCCCAGCTCGAAGGGATACAGTTATAAACACAATTTGCGTTTTAAGCGTGCAGTTATCCAAATCAAGAAACATTTCTGTTCTCAGAGATAGAATTTTTTCATTGATAATACTCTTCAAATACCAATAACCTCCCTTTTCTAACATTTTCATAAATATGTGTCATGTTTGTGGATCTTAGTGGAATTTGCTATAGGTAATAAGAGAAAAATTTCCTTGCAATTAAAACAACATGAGGCTTCCAGAAAATGAATCTATTCACACAACTCATGGGGACTGTACTTCATTAGTTGAGCTTAATTAATTAATTAATATTCTGGCTTACAGAATTTGTTTTAGACAACTGGTTAATCTAATCAGAGTAGATTTGCTGTGGAGAATAATTTTGTAGAGTGATTCATTGGGTGTTCTCTGTAGGGCCATTATTCTATGTCTAATTGTTACGGACTGAATGTGTTCCCCTTTCCTCCCATCCCAAATTCATCTGTTGAAGCTGTCACCCTAATGTGATCGTATTTGGAGGTGGGACCTGTGGGAGGTAATTAGGTTTAGATGGGCTTACAAGGATGGGGACTCCCATAATGGGATTAGCATCTTTATAAGAAGAGGAAGAGAGACCAGAACTCTCTCTCTTCACCATGTGAAAAGTGGTCCTTCAGGAAGTGGGCTCTCTCCAGCAACCAAATCTGCTGGCACCTTGATCTTGGACTTCCCAGCCTCCAGAATTATGAGAAATACACGTCTGTTGTTTAAGCCACCCAGTCTATATAGTATTCTGTTATAGCAATCTGAACAGACTACAACAGTAGTGCTTCTAAGACTTAAGTGTGCATCAGAATAATCTGGAGAGGCATTTAATACATGCATTGCTGAATCCCAAACTAAACGACATCAGTCTGGGCTACATCGGCCCCAGTATTCTTCATTTTAAGTACACTTCAAAGTGATTCTAAGGCAGGCTCTTTGGGCAATAATTTGATAAATACAGTTCGAAACAGAGTCAAGATGATTGTTGCTTTTACAGTAGGTGGGAAGGTGGGATTCCCTACCTGCAGCACATAGCATCAAATACAGCTTTAGGAGTTAAATACTTTAATTAATCAATTTATTTATTTATTTTAAGTGTGCTCCATGCTGGGCAAACTCCATGCAGGGCTTGAACTCATTACCCTGAGATCAAGACCTGAACTGAAATAAAGAGTTGGATGCTTAACTGACTGAACCACCCAGGTGCTACTAGCTTTAGGATTTTAGCAGGAAAAAAGTGAGGAAGATGAGCAAAGAAAGTCTCTTTCTTCGAAAATTTCTGCATCGTGTTTGTTTGGGAAATCCTAGCCAAAGAAGAACATCTCTTACTCAAATTTGTGAAGTAGGCACAAATTATAGTTGTCCATTCTGCCACTCCCCACCACACTAGGTGAAGTTAGCTTTTCTGAAAAATAAAAAAAAATCAACTTATAAATCCAATGTATTGGATGGTTGGTGAACTACATGGACCCAGAAACATATGGTGTTTTGTACTTTTGGGATGAAATAATTTAGTTTAAAATTCGGAGAATTTAATGAACCAAGGCACGTACTGGAAGAAATTTTTCTTGAAGGGAGGTAGGGCATTTAGCATTCTTCAAAACATTTTTCCCAAGGGCAGGCCTTGAGCAAAGTCTATGGAGGAGATGTATCAGGAATCTAAGTTCCATGTCTTGGCTCCTTATTAATTCTGAGTGAGGTGTGGTATAATCAGCAATATATCTGGACTTGACAGTAATCACTGGGATTAATGCATCAGAATGTGGAGGGTCTTTGCTTCTTTATAAGATGCTTCAAAATAGAAACAGTTAATTATATTCTCCAGATCTCTTATTCTCCTTGAGGCAGATACAAATTCCAACTGTTTTGACCTTGTAGTGCCATCTCCCAAGTTGGCATGTATTTCAACATATTTTGTGAAAGCAGTTTCCATTATTTTATATTCACCAACACATGGTACATTGAAATTTTTCAGCCAAATATAACATATTATTAATAATCTATCTGCTATGTATTATTAACAATCAAAGGAAATGGTCTCCACCAGGTAGAGGCACAGATCTGTGATATCCATTTATTTTTTATGTCCATAAGATACTCTAGCACAAATCACAAATCAGAGAAAGACTTTTGCATAAAGACTCATATTTTGGGACTTGGGTTGTCTGGAATGAAGTATAAATTCATGCAATCAAGACAGCAGGTTTCTTGCCTATGGGAAAGCACCCAGGTCAGAGATTCATATGTGGATTTTCCCAGAGCATTCCTACTGACTGACCGAGTCTTTGGAATCACCAGCAAGTCACTTGGCTTCTCTTGTTCTTAGTGTACTTAAAAATGGAAACCCCTGAGCTTTTCCTTTTTCAAGTTGTATACGTTATGAACAAATGCCCAGATCTGTAAAATGCTGAGAATTTCTTACATAAAAAATGAATGACTCTTTCAGCTGGGTAAAGTAATTTTGCATTTTTACTAGTCTCCAAATGTTTTTACTAGCTGATTTTCCAGGTGGGAAGGAGTTAGGTTGTAAAGAGGAGAGAGACCTTGGCGTTTTAGCCTTAATAAGCAGAAATGCTATCCACCCCCATGCTGGCTCTTTGTAAGACTATTCTTGACACTGTGTCTAGTTTTGCTGCTTGTGGTGTTCATCAAAATCAGGCTTCAAGAAATAGGATTTGGTCACATTTTCACACCTGGTGTTTATTTCTCAGCTTGTTAGTAAACCTATTGTCTTCATAGACTTTTCTGATTCTCCATTTTTTCCTGATACATCTCCTCCATAGACTTTGCTTTTCTATTTTTACAGTTCTGGTTAACTGTAAATAATTTTGTAGTCTATTTCTCCCATTTGCATTTCTTTACCCCTCAGAAGACACTGGCTCTGTCTGGGGATGTGTAAAGCCTGAGCCTGGGGAACTCCCCTGCAGGTTCTGTTTTACTGGTTGGTCTTCCTCTTCACCAAAGTATGTCCCTCTGCTTGGAGCTCAAAAATAACTGTTGAATGAAATGAATCCCAGCATAAAATTGGGAGATAATATAGCTTAATAGTAAACAGAGTAAGACTGGGGTAAAAACATAAGTTTTGAATTTCAGTTCTTGCCTTGTTAACTACCTGAACTGGGGGAAATTACCTTATCTCTCTGGGCTCCCCTTTCCTGAGTAAAATGGAGATACATTATAGGGTTCTTGTGAATGTTAAATCAGATAATCCATAGAATGGTTTAGCAGAATTCTTGGCACGTGGCAGTTGGTCAATAATTATTATCTATTATTATGACATACCATTAGTTTTGTCACCTCACAACATCTAGCACTGTCTCAAATACAACTGTATTGGAAATTTTAAATCTAAATACATCTGTCAAATGACAGATTTTTTTCAGACAGTTGATAATTCTGGTAGCCTGTTCATAATTCTAAAGTTTCAAGTTTGATTTTTGGATTACTTTCAACTTTACACGTTTGTGAAATTTTGTGTGTGTTTTAACACTTTTTTTGATGTCCGCATTGCATGTCCAGGATCTTGTTTGGTTATAAAAGGTGCTTAATAAATATTTATTGGCCAAATTGTTTCCCTGTTGGCTACCTGTTCTTTCCAGTGGTAATCTAGTTTTTAGGGGAGTCTCCTCAAATTGTTGTAGTCTTAATACTCCCACGCTACATATATAAGCTATAATTTTTTTTTTCAAACTGTGTGTTTGGTCTCATGGTTTTGAAATTTCTGTCTCTTTGGTGCATACCTGTACTCTTCCAATTGAATTTCCTCAAATATGTGTGTGTGGGTGTGAGTGTGTGTAGTGGTACACAGACAGTGATGGTGAAGTAAATTCTGACAAGGAATTAAAAATGAGAGCTACCCTGGGCCCTCTGTGGAGACACTTATGTATATATGGTTTTATTTTCAAACATGATGTTTCAGTCTATGCTTGTATAGATAATATCTGAATGTTTTCCGAATTCATTTCTCTGTACAGTGTACAATTTCCAGTTTCATAAAAAGATTATTCATTTAATAAGGAAATATATCTCTGTAGATACAGACTTCTTAGAAGGCCTCTGTCCCAGGGAGAAGTCACTAGTGTATTAATGGCCTACTTTTCCTCTACCAAGAAAATTGATTTCCCCTTTGTTTCTAAGGAAAATCATTTTGAGGGTACTCACTGTGTGATGAATGGCATAATAAAAACACTTAGGGGCTTCAGGAGGGAGACTACTGGTTCAAAAATTATTTATTCCATGCAGTCTGATTTTACTCCCTGAAAGATATAGTCAGTTTTGGAATGCTACTTCTCCTCAATGTTTTCTTAACATAATCCACATGAATGTTTTCATGTACAATCTAGTACTCACCACGCACTGAAGAAGACAGCACTAAATGTCTGTGTTTAGCTGCTGATTCACCTTACTCCTAGTCCTATATTTTCTGAAGTTGCCAAGTGTAACCTACGAACTTATTTCCTGATTATATCATTTACTCCTCTACTGTCTAGCAGAACTTGCATTTCAATGCCTGTGACTTGCAGAAACAATTGAGTGGGATGGTGAGTCTACCAAGATATTGGCTAAAGAATCTTAAAAGAAGCCTACACATGGATGTCTTGGAACCAGATTTTAAGTGAACAAACTAAAAACCTCTTTCTCTCCTGTAGTTATTTCAGGCTTTTCTATTTTTAAAGTAACCTTCACATATGGTACCTCCATATACATCTAAGTAGATTCCACATAGATATATGCATAATTTGAGTTTACTTTTCATGATACAGCACAGCGATGAATTTGAGCTTAATTATACTGGCTTTTCAGATTGTGTTTTGTATGAAGGGACTACTGTATCCTAACAGAATTACTATGTATATCATGTACACGTACATATCTAAACTATATCCACTATTATAATTCCTAGCACATTCTGTTAATTATGGAAATCACTTTGATTTCAATAGTAGAATTTACATGACAAGAGCTTTTGAGGCTTCATGGAGCATCGGACCAGCATGTCACAAATTCCCTTGTAGTGTGGGCCTTGACGGGGTTCTGTTGACATTGAATTTGCAATGAAAATGTCTCATAAATGTGCATCCACATAGAACATTACTTAGAAAGGATCATATCAATATTCACATAGGTCATTACTGTCAGAGAGGAAAAATTTCCTCACATTTCCATTAGTAGGATAAATTATCAGGAACATATAATCATACACATACATATCAACAACCTGAAAGATGTGTCTTAAATATTTAGAAAAGATGTCCAGTTATAGAACTGTCTCCTTTGAATTCTCTCCTGTAACTGTATAAAGCTTTTTTATTCTACAAATCCTGTATGAATGTTAGATGGAGAGTCTAAATCAGGCAAGAGAATTGACTGATCCAGTGGGGTTATAATAGGGAGTAAGTAACAAGATAAAATAGAACCACGGGAAAATTAGGCTGAATATCACAACAAAGTTCATAATAAGGAGAACTATTAGACTGTGAAATAGTCTTTCACAGGCATTGGAAGAAGTCATTACTTGAGCCATTTAAAACCAGACTGGACTGAAATACCCCAAAATACAGTACGCTATGGGGACCAAGCCTACATTAGAAGTGGAAGGAGGGGAATGACCTAATAGTTTCTACTGTTTCTGTGATTACTATGATTGTACTCATTTTATGTGTTCAGTCTTGGTGGATAATCTTCTATAATTTTATGCTACTTCTTGGGAACAATTTCAACAAATTCATCCAATACAGAATTGGATGCATTTAGCATAGTCTCAGAAGAGATGAAAATGCACAATAAATTCTGTGTAAAATAGCAAAGCAAGATAAGTATAAGTACTTTACTACTCGTTTTTTGGGGAGTAACCCTTGGAGGAAACAATTCTCACCCTGGAACTGTGGCCATATTTCAATGTGCATAAACACATCCTGGCCTTCTGGTTTTCAATGGAAATTAGGTATTAATTTTCATTTCTTTTATTTAGTGCTATCTTGGGATGATGTTGAGTGTAGAACAACAAATTGAAACATTTCATCCCAAGCCAGTGGGCTGTATTTTGGCAGGAGGTAGCTAGGAACCTGGAAAAAAAAAATCATGCACCATTTTGGACTGACGTTGATTAGAGGACTGGACAAGAAAGACAAAATGTTTTGATTTGAAAAAAAAAAAAGAGTTGTGCATGAAATAAGAGAGAGGAAAAGGTACCTAGGTAAATTGTAAAAATGTTATTATTAGGAGTCTTTCAAAATAAGACCATCCTCAATCTTGTGCGATTCTGGTTGATCACCTATCATGAAGAAGAGAAGTGAGACAGGTGACCTTCTGAAAATTATCCTAATTTTCTTCACTCAAAAATATTAATTTAAATTTAATTAAAAATAAAGATAGCTCAACTTTATGCTATCTTTGCATTTCTTCACCTTACCAACTTAAATTGCAGTGGTATAAAATCAGAGATGGGCTTATCATTTTGATGTGTTTAGTAATTGCAGGGTAAATCATCTGATTTACACTCATTTCTTTCCCTCTATACACCACAACTTCTTTAAAAGACCATCAAACACAAATGAGTGGATCATAGAATATATTTTCATTTTTTATAAAATTTTCTGTTTATGTAGCTTTTCATATATTTTCTCAACTTATTGATCACATATTCCTAAAGTGTGAAAAATACCATTCAATTAAATAGAAAGGTACTTCTTTCCCCCAAGTCCCCAAATTTAGCCTATTCCTTGCGTTGGCATAATTTTTTATGAGTTAGGTTTCACATTTCATTGTCAATGATTTGGCTCACAGAACAAGAAGTTTTATACCTAGGTTGTTTTTTGTGGGAGTCAGTGGGCACATAACAATACTAAGAGATTTTCTTAACACTTATCCCTCTTTTTAGCCAATGAATGAAGACATTCTGGAATTTTCATCATTTTATTTGTGAAAACATAAGTTTCAAGACTTCTTTTCCTCAGTTTCCAACCTGAACACCTGTGTCACTCTGAATATAAATCAAGACAGCCTTAGGGCATGTCTATCCAAAATATCCATGAACTCCTGCTTGGGTGATCAGATCAGGACAGCTAAAACCTACAGGTGTGAAAAATCTTTGTAAATCCACGACAATGCCATTGTGAAAGGGAAAAATATCACTTTATTAAGGTCCAGTGTGCAATAGCTTTTTAGAATCTATACAAATTCTATTGGGCTGTTTTGAGAAGAAAGATGCTTAGCACTACAGAATCAACTAATAGAGTGTCCTAAACACCTTTGGATAGGAACTGTATAATCCTCGGGAGTTTAGTGTAATAGGAACCGAGGTGTTTTATGCCCCTATTAAATATATTTACATAAACAGAGTTCCGGTAGCAGCCTTAAAATATGTGATCAGATAAACCAAACCAAAGCAGACTTAGATTTAGGTAAATGAATAATGTTTCTCTCCAGGTCGATGCTTAATTTTTTCCCAAAGAAACACAATATAGCTCTACTGAACAGTGCTAAGAGTAGGAAGCACAAATAAAATTAAGTAGAGAAACTCAAAGTAATGAACTATTGCTGAGATCCTTAACTCACTGCCCTCAACTCTCATTAACCTCAACTCTGCATATACCTGAGAAGTAACTATCTTTATATTTACCTCAAACGCACCACTATTCATTAACAGTAGACATATTTTATCAGCAAATTAACTGAGCACTTGACCACAGATCATTAAGAGTGTACAGTTTTATTCCTAATCAGAATTTACAATGCTTTAAAATACTTGAAAGGCAGGGGGATGTCCCCTTAAGATATCTATCGAAAAGTGTTGTCTCTTAGGGAGTCCTCCACGTTTGTTAACCCAGGGAAGGAACTAGAAGGAAATCTAAATGAAATCCGTAAGAAACAAGCTTATTGGATGTATTACCTAGTCTATTTCTGGATCGCGAATCTCCCGCCCTCTCTGAGTTACCTCACTGTCAGATAAGAAAATGGAACAAGATCGATGAAGAGATAAGCTCCCAGTCTGGCTTTTCGATTTTTCGCTCAAGCCAAAAAGAGCAAAGGGCACCGAGTTAGGGCTCCTTTCCAAGCGTGCTGGTAGGAGAGCGAACCACACTGGCCGCTTTCGGCTGCAGAGCGTATCCCGACTGCAACACGGACCGGGTCCCGCTGACTGCTGCCCACCTCGCCTGGCAACCTCCACACCCACACGAAACCGCCAGTGTGGCAGCCAGTCATCGCAAGGTTTCCTGTGCACAAAGCCTAAGGAGCCCCCGAATAGAAACGAATCCTAAGCCCAGAGCAAGGCTAGAGGTGGTTGGCTGACGAGACTGGTCTCTCTGGGGGGTCTGTGAGCGCTAGTTCGTCCCTCCACCTCTCGCACCCTGCACCCCGGTCACAGGTCTGTGCCCTGAAATCTACCTCCCTCCCGGAGACACAGACGTGCGCGCACACACACAAACTCTCACTCACGCACACCCACATCGTCTCTCTCCCCCTCCCGCCCCACCCCCGACAGAACTGTAGGGACTGGTCTGGGCTCTGCCTCAACTTTCCCGGCTGAGCCTGCCCCACGCGGCACCCGAGCCTCCGCGCCCCCACCGGGCGCCCTCCAGAGGGACACGTCCTCCTCTGGGCCGCTTACCTCTCAGCGACAACTCCTGGCAGGGACTGGAGCTGACCGCGGTGGCAGCGGCGGCGGCTGAGCCTGCACCCGGGCTCTGGCTCATGGTTGGTCCTCCTCATCCGACACAAAAGAGGTAGCTTGCTGGCTTTGTCCTTTCCAAATCCAAGGAAGAACTTATTTTGCCCCCGAAATGGCCAACTTGTGCGCGCCGCTTCCTGTCACAGTGCCCCCTGCTCCCGCCCCCTCCCGGCTGCGCGCTGGACCACTGCCCGGTGGCAGAGCATCCAGGCCTCCGAGTCAGTGGGGAGTGGGAAAAGGGAGGGTGGGAGGGGAAGAGAGGGAGGGGGTTGGGAAAAGGGGAGACCCAGTGGTCTTCGGTGGAAGGGAGGAGAGCACTTCCCAGCAGAGTCCCTCTCCGCTTTACAGGCAAACCCACTTCCCAGGCGCGGAAAGCAACTTTCCTTCACCTTGGCCAGGCTCAAACCGTCGCATCTAATTGGGACTCTCGGCAGAGACACGGACCTTCTGGCATTCTCTCGTTCTCCTTCTCTTTCTCCTTTCCACCCTCTCTCGTTCTCCTTTCCCTTTCCCCCTCCCCCTTCCCTCCCCCTTAATAGGGGTGTATCTGCAGAGTCTTCAGTGAGCCAGGGTACCTAGACGAGAGGATTATTATATGAGAGCCAGGGCGGTTTTGCTAGCGGCTTCGCCTCACTCTGTTGGAAATCCTTAGGCAGGCCAGGCAAGGGTGGGTGAATTTCGGAGGGGTGGGGTGAAGGGGCGTGGGGCGGCAGGAAGATCTGCGGCTCCAACTTTGAAGCTCTGCTCGAGCTCTTGCCTTCGGGAGAGGAGGGACTAACAGCGGTGGCAGAACTCTCCAGCGATCCCCGTGCAACGGGTTGACAGCATGCTGGAGGAGAAAGGGAGAGCGGGAGCTGAGAGGGAGCGAATGAGCCTGAGAGCCCGGTGTGCCTCTCTGCCCCACACACCGCTCAACTGCACATTGCGAGCCCCTGGAGAGGGCTTGTGCAGAACAATCTCTGGGTCAGACGGGAGGGAGACGCTCCTGTTTCCTAGCAACCCCCATCAATCTTCTCGGGATAGGTCCCTCTGAAGGAATGCGATTGGACAGCCCCTGGAGGGAAACCACGCCCCCTCAAGAATGCTGGGCTGCTGCTTTTTCGCATTCTCCTAAATTTCTTAGGTGGAATAAGATTAGGGGGAAGTGCTGAATTACCTTGCTTCTTATCCTCCTATGCTGCCACACACCCCCCCTTGCAGCGACCCCCCCCCTCCACCCCCACGTTAGTCCTTCTCTAGCCCTACTTGGGGTTGGCACACACAAGCGCTGCTCTCTACAGAACCTCTTCTTTCTTCTTGAAATTAAATAAATAAATGAAAACCTTAAATCGGTGACGTAGGCACAAAAGAGAAAAAGGCACACGGAAATAGCTATAATAGGCTCCGAGCTACAGATACAATCCTAAAGGTAAAATTCCAGGCATCTTTCTATGTTTAGAAACACATTGTGTTTAATTTCAGAATAGAAACTTCACGGCCATTAATTTTTTTCACCCCGATATACTAACTTTGTGTTAAACAAGGACTGAGTTATATGGAGCCGGAGACAATTAAACTTAATGCTTCAATGCTACATTTATTCTTTAATATTTAATGTTAAGTTGTTTAACAGCAGCCTGCTTTTGTAACCTAGTCAGAACATTTAAACTACAGAAATAATTTTACTACTGATTCTTTCAGGGAGCCGACAATATTTAGAAGACACGTGCACTTATATATTCCATTGTGAACACCACTAAAACTAGAAGCTCGAATATATTAAAAATTAAAATGTTATTAAATAGTGAAACTCTAAAAATGCTAGAAGTTCCTCTTCCAAAACCATTCTTTCTGGAATGCAACAGCAGTAACAAAATAACAGCAAAATTATTCTTCCTTTGTATTTCACTGCTATTACCTAATGTGTACTAAAAACACATTAGACTTTTGTAGGAGAGAATTTTCAGTGTCTGTCCAATAGACAAGTGTACATTAAGGAGCAGTGACAGGACAAAGGAGAGCATAAGGGTCTATTCACTGAAATGCTTCAGATATGCATGAAGCCATGTTGGCAGCTTTTGATTTCTTCCAGAATATTCCACAAGATACCTTTTTTGCCTTTCGGAGACTATCAGAATCAGCTGAGATAAGGGAGAAGTAGAAGAGATCTGATGTTTTCATTCATTAAAAATAAAGGTAGCTGTGTTTGCACAAAAGAAAACACCGGTGTATAGGCTGCCCTGCATGGCTGTAGCCACACATAGGCTACATACTAGGGTTGGCGATGTAAGGAGCCAGAAATACTGAAGCAAATTATTAATCTTCTCAGATCTGGCTTCATGGGACACTTTTCTCTTTCCCCCTGCCCCATACACACAGAAATGATGAACATAAGGGCTTTTTAGTCTGGTGAAAACATATTACCTGAATTTGAATCCTTAATTGCCATCCTCTCCTAGCTGTGTGACTTTCAGCAAGGTTCTTAACCACACTTTAGCTTGGTTTGATCATCTGTAAAATGGGAATAATGATTGCTCATCTCAGAGTTATTTTGAGAATTAATAAGTACCATTTAGGCAGTATGCAAGTATTAGCTATGACTAAGTCTTTAGTTTACAGCCAACCAGTGGTATTTTCAGTGTGGCACCATATATAATATTTAATTCAAGGCAATTAGTCTTGTGCTTTAATTCTTTTTAATTTAATTTAAATTTATCATTGAGAACATGGCTTTAACTTTTAATGTTTATTTGTTAGTGTGTGCGTGTGTGTGTGTGTGCGTGTGTGTGTCCACACACACGTGCATGTTTTCAAGTTCCTTTTAAAAGCCTCAAGGGAAAGAATTAAATAACAATCTCTGGCTAAAAGGCATGTAAATTAGGAAATGACCTTTCCCTTTCTCCCACTCTCCCTCAAGTATTCTAACTGGGCTATGTTCGTAAACAATTCTAGTCCCCATTTTTAAGGATTTCTGGTATAGCATGTTTATTGTTATCTAGTCTTTTCAAGACGAGTACCCATTTAGACATGTAGATCACTCTTTCTCATTCATATTTTATATTACTTTGATTCACTTTTACTAATCCATCTATATTTATTTGAATGATTAATCATGATATTTCTTCTTAGGACACTTTGTAGTTAATGCCCTGCCTTCTGGAATAATGCCTTTTTAATATGGCCTGTTCAGTATAGCACCTTTCATTCAGGAATAGCATTGGGAGTTGATGTGCTGTCATCATTAATTACAAATAAAATGCCTTCCATATTTTCATTCTGGTCCAGAGTTCACTCTCATTAGCATTCCCTTTGGAGCCAATCCATTGGCTCAATTCAGAAATGAGTTTCATTGCTGGTTTCTAACCACCAGTCAGTCCTCAGAGTGCAGTGGTGTCGATCATTAGGTATAAAGTGATCAGGTGTCCAGTTTGTCTGGGACAGTTCTGATTTACATCTATTGTCCGGTTGTATTCTCAAAGCTCAGTTTATTTTCAAAAGTGTCAGGTTTGGACATTAATTTATATGGCTACCTACACCGTCTAATCTGGCTGAAAACTCTTGTTTCAGCCTTTTCTTGCTCCATCTGCCATGGAACATCTAACTCTTTTTCCAGCATAGGACCAATCAATTCTGGAACCCTAATACATATGTCTCTGTAAATATATAATATACACGTAAAATACTAAAATTTATATTTAATTTGCTTATACCTAAGTCTCCAGTGTGGGTTTCTCTCTTTTCAGTTGTCATGTTTTCAACTTCTTTTTAAAATCTGTTTGCCCCTTGGATCATCTGTGAATTCTGATTCTAATTACTGTTACACAATATAAAAATGAAAATACTCTTGTCTTAATTTTGATGGAAGGTACAAGGCAAGAGATGCCAAGTACTCTACATTCCCAAGCAAGAGTTGCCAGACCACCTGTGCTGCACTCGAGTAGAGAATTTTTTTTAATATTTTATTTATTTATTTATTTATTTATTTATTTGACAGAGTGAGAGAGTGTGTGGGGGTGAGGGGCAGAGGGAGAGAGAATCTTAAGCAGACTCCCCACTGAATGCAGAGCCCTATGTGGGGCTCCAACTCAGAACTCTGAGATCATGACCTGAGCTGAAATCAAGAATCAGACGCTTAATGGACTGAGCCACCCTAGTGCCCCATGAGTGCAGTATCTTTAAAACCTATGTACTATGGGGTACTATGGGAGAGTTCAAGTCCAAGTTTCTGAGAGACGTAGGAAATTAGAGTTTAGAACGTTTTTGGTGTGCTCTAAATATGCAGGTAGAGGATTGGGAGTATGTGTTTTCCTGCACTTCAACCTGTAAGCAGGGTGCTGCTGCTATAGGGAAACCATTGCTGTCTTCCCTGGAATTAGGGTGATGTAGTAGACTGCTTTGTATTTCACAGCAGAAAAAAATAAATTGCAAGGGGCTGTGTGGAGATTTGTCTCCCAGGGGGCCCAAAGAGAAGAAGGCTGAATTTGATGGGTAATTGCACTCCTACCTACAACGAGTATCAGGGGTTGTTTTTCTATGCACTGTATGTGGGGAGAGTGAGCACAGAGCAGGAGAGGTGTTTTCTTAGATCCTAACCAGAAGGGCTTGGAGGAGAAACTTTGAATCCCCAGTAGGCAGGCTGTGGGGGGCACAGGGCTGTGGTAATGCAACTGTGTAGGTTGTGCTCTGCACAGAGGCAGCTAGGACTCATCCAGTGTTCCTATGCAAGGCTGCATCAACCCCATGGGAGGTTGCCACTTTGTGATTAATTGATCTGGGGGTGGGGGGGTGGTAAGGAGGTGCTGACTGGGAGAAGCTGGAAGGTGAAGTGCAGACAACCAGGGGCCTCTGGTAGTTTATAAGTATTCAGTTGTGAAAGCCTCACCAGAATCAGGTCAGATTCTGAGATTCCCCAGAGCCTGAGGGTCTTCAAAGAACTGATTAAATTGGGCTTAGAAAAGTCAACTTTGAACACCTGCTAAGCATGGAAAAAGCGAGGCCAGATCACTACTGGTCAGATGGGACTCTTCTTGTCCCCTCCTACCTTGTATCTCAGACTTCTTCAAATCAGAGGGATAAAAGCTCCATCTCCTGCTTGCCATGGAGGGAGGATGAGAAGCTGGTTGAACAGAGAGAAGAGCCCTTCCAGGTTCCATTGCTGGCCTCCCCTACTGGCTTCCCCAGATGGAGGAAGGGAAAAACTTTTAACTCAGATGGACTTCGGAATTTTGGTTATTACTCTGCATCAAATCCCCATTCCATCGACATGAGTTTGCTTTGTTTTGTTTTGTACTAATGCAAAGGGAGGAATTTTTATCTGGGAACAATCTGAAAGGCAAGGTACCAGCCTTGAATTAAATCCAAGAGGATAAGAGAAGAAAAGCCCCATAGGCAAGATTTGCCCAAGCAGTGGTGAGAAAAAAATAATTTTTTTTGTGTGTGCTTTATGAACCTCACTTATTAGGTGTATAAATGTTCTCATCAGTACCTTGGATCCTTTTGCATATTTTCCCTGATTCTCACAAAGAAAAAAAGTAGTCCTTGAATATTTACTGTGTTTGATTTTTGTCCTGTATATTGTAAAATTAACAGCTGATTAAGGTTAGTTCTAAGCCTGAATGTTCAATATTAAAATATCTGTCACCCAGAGATAAAAAGATTTTAAGATTTTCAATCATTAAATATTAATGAAAAGAAATACAAATAAAAATAGTACAGCCTTTGAAAATACTCGTCACAAGAATTTGAAATCTTTGTGTGTCTTCCTCATCAGACTGGAAGTCTCATAAGGGTAGGCACTATGGTTATTATGTTTATCATTATATCCTGATACTTGTGGAAACGGTGTGTGTATGCATAGGTGTGGGAGCTGGGAGTAGAAAACTTGATCAATAGATATTTTTTGAGTGAATGAATTAACATTTAAAGATTAAAAGATCATATTGACTTATGTTTTTATAGTTGAGTAAACTGAGTTGTGCATATAACTTTTGTTCCCAAATTTCTATGTAGGAGGAGTTTTAAATAGTTAATCTTGTTCATTAACTATTAATCTGGTTCACCCACTTTTGGAGGGGAGTGGGAATTTGTGCTAACCCTTTTAGATCTCAAGTGGCTAAAACTGCCTGACATGTTATTGAGCTCTACAGGCATCTGATGAACAGAAGATTAAATGGTTGGAAGATCTTCCTCAGAAGATCTGAGGGTTGTGTCTCAATTCTGTATTTTTATAACAAGAGAACTGTTTTAGTTTTAGGTCTTTTTAAAAAAGATTTTATGTATGTATGTATGTATGTATGTATGTATGTATGTATATATGTATGTATTTGAGAGAGAGGGAGCGAAGGAGTGCAGGACGAGGAGCAGAGGGAGAGGGACAAGCAGACACTGAACTGAGTGCTGAGCCAGAGGCGAGGCTCGATCTCCAGACCCTGAGATCACAACTTGAGCGGAAATCAAGAGTTCCAAGTACCTAGCATACTGAAGTCATAGGATGGGGCCTGAAGTTTCTCTTCTGATAATGGTGAGCAGAAATGTCAACAAATCACTAAATATACAACATGATGGAATATGTAAAAGAGGCCTTTTAGGAAGAATGACTGTATGTTGCTGCTCATGATAAACATCCTGGGCTCGAATGAGCTTTGCGTATAATTACTAAGGTAAGAGCCTGCAGTTCCACAAGGGCTCCATTTCAAGATGAAACTTGGAAACACATGTGTGAGGAAGAGCTTTAGATAGAAGTGCTTTTGGGTTGCAAATGATATATAGTCCTGCTAACTATGGCTTATACAGACAGTGGTTTTCAGTTGGTTTATTTTCACATATCAAGACTAAGCATCTCTGTCTTTTTCTTCATGTTGCCATATTGCTGCTCCTGCTCCAGCTATCACATCACTCACTCAGGAGGCAGGAGAAAGCAGCAGTCTGAGTTATGTTTGCCCTGTGTATCGAGAATGCACAATATTTCTTGTCACCACATACCATAATATCATTTACGTCTAACTGGCTAGACCTGTTCATTTCACTGTCTGTAGCTACAAATTATGTTGGCAAAGTGTGTAATTAGATTTTTCAGCCCTCTTTAGTGTGAGCATGAAGAAAGAGGGTGAATGGGATTGGCAATTGGGTCAGTCAGCCAACAGCATCTGACTTAGGGAGTAATCTCAGTGTTTCCCTCTTAAACCTTTTCTATGCTAGAGATAGCATTCCAGCCCATCATTAAATTTTTGACTAGAAAGCGGACAGGATAGATCTTCCATGCAAAGAAAAATGTTTGTAGTTGCCTATTGAGGCAGTCACTCTTTGGTTTTATATAAGCTGTGACCAAGTGACCCTTTCGGGCCAAGGTCAACTCTAGTACCTGTTCTTAATTACAGTAACAGCTGGCTCATTCTTTATGTGAAAGTAGTATGTATCATTTAAGATTCTTAGGGCCTCAAAGTATGTGTCTTTTTGAAGAAACTCTAAGTCACCATGCAAACTACTTATAATGACAGGTATTCCAAACACAATTTTGCCTTTAGAGCTGTTTGGGAGAATGCTCAGTAAATATTAAATGCATTTGTAGTACGTAAAAAAAAATTAAGTGTTGAGTCCTGAAGCATAAATGTTGCACAGTGAGATACCTCTAGTGGTCCTGTTTTGGAGATTCATTTACTAATAAATATTTATTGAGGGCCTACTCCGTGCCAGGCAACGTGCTATTTGCTGGGTGTGCAAGATTGATTAGCTCAATATAGCTCTTGGTTTAGGGAAGCATATAGCCAGAAACATGTTTTCAATCAATATGGAGCTTTATTTTTAGGAATGTTCCAACCATATTCCTTATGACTGTGGGAGATGTCACGAGCTCTCCATATTGTATTTCAGGTTATTTTACTCTAATTCACAATATTCTACTTTTTAAATTTATTTTATCTTGCTACTTTGGAAATGTTCTTTTCATTAAAAACAAAAGCAGGCAAACAAACAACTTTTTGTCCCAAAGAGCATTTCCTCCTTTAAACTTTCGTATGTTTGAGCAATATTTAAGAAATTCTTCAGGTTCATGAATGAATCCACTTTTTAATGTAAAAGGCCATGTATCTATAAGGAATCCTTTTCCCTAAGGAAAACCAAGGTCTTGGATAATAAAGAATTTATTTATTTATTTATTTATTGCCTGATCTGGTGGAAGGACAACTTCCTGGAGAGAAGATTCTTGGTGGAGATAACCACACAAATGTAAATGTGAGATGTTAAGATGTGCTGTTATTTCTAGGCCAGAATTTAATAAAATAAATTCAAGATTTCAGGAAAGTTGGATTTTTTTTTCTTTTTTTTTTTTTTTAGGTCAGGCAAAACATGTTTTGCTTGAGTTATCTTAGCAATTGGTCAAAACCCGAACTGGGCAGTTGTTTCTCTTCTTTGGTTTAATGTGCTGGTGGAGCTTCAGTCATTGAGGGCGTGATAATTCAATTAGATGTAGTGTCAAATTAGTAGTAGCATATGCAAATTTTAACAATTCCATACTGCTCAAATTAGAACATCCCAGACTGAAAAGAAGGGTTGGATTAAAGTTCTCAGGGAAATGTTTATTAAAATTATGTGTTAGTCACAAATCTTTACTTTGATGATTCATTGTTTTTCCTAAAGCATAGTTATTTTGATTCTAAAAGTTGTGGAGTAAATGTGCTCTTATTAGTTGGAATGCTTAGAATGTCATGAGAAGTGGTTGTTCTTTACCTCAGGTTTGCAGAGAAGAAAGCAAATCCTTTCTTTTCTTTCTTTTTTTTTTTTTTCAGTACAAGTGAATTGTTTGTTCCCGAATTCACTCCTCCACTAATAAAGGGGCTTTTGTGTATCTGGAGTCCAAGGGCATGGTTTCCTAAACTGATGTTCGAGGAACACATATAGATCAGAAAATTGCTGAATTAGAAAAATGAAAGGCTCGCTATGAATTCAGTTAGGCCAACACTTCTCAAACTTTTTTTCTGCCCAGGACTCCTGTCAGGTGATGTTCCAGCTGGTTGTCATTCTCTAAGGAGTATCTAAAACTCTTCTGATTTCTGTTGTGGGCTGTAACTCAATTCCTTTCTCTTCCACTGAAGGAGGATATTGGAATGCATGTAAGAGTGACTTTACTCTCGGAGCACCTTGTCTCCCGGCTAGTTTACATAGAAAGTAAAACATTCATGCAAAGTAAAACGTTCAAAAGTCTTGTCACGTTATTACAGAATAAGAACTGCTGACCTGCTCAATTACGTTCCCTCTTGCAGAAATAGCTGTGATGGGGCACCTGGGTGGCTCAATAGGTTAAGCGTCTGCCTTTGGTTCAGGTCATGATCCCAGGGTCCTGGGATCGAGCCCCACATTGGGCTCCCTGCTCAGCGGGCAGCCTGCTTCTCCCTCTCCCTCTGCCCTTCCACCTGTTTGTGCTCTCTCTTTCTCTCCATCTCTCAAAAAAGAATAAATGAAATCTTTAAAAAAATAGCTGTGATAAATCTGTAAAGTCCCTGAAGCCTTCCTCAGTCTCTCCGTATTTTTATTATTAACATTTTTCCTTTGAATAACACTTTGGGTTTTCAAAATGCTTTCACTTGTAGTTTTTACCACAACCGTTGGAGTTAAAAAAAAAAAATTCTGCCGTCCACATTTTCTAGATGAGGCTTCTAAGGCTAAGAAAAGTGCGGTGACTTATTCTAGGTCATACAGGAAATGAATAACGTGGCCAGAACTTCAATCAAGTGAACTGATTTTTAATCCAGTGTGTAGCTAATATCCTACCTGCCTCTCGTTAGTCTCCATACCCTGGATGATGCTTCTCTGCCACAACCATCCCCACCACAAACCACTTGAAGCTTATGGGCTCTCTATGTAGAGGTTGTTTCTTAGGGCCTTACCATCATTCCCCCTCCAAGTTCTGTATGCTGAGTTTATTTTTTTCCATAGGGCTTTAATCTTTAATAGCTTTGTAATGTATAAGAATTATGAAATGGACTCATCCCTACAAGGACTTAACCCTTGTTAAGGTAATGATGACCACTCCCAGGTACGTTTCAGTTTTAAGGAGTGATACCATTACTGAGAATTTCAGATACCTTGGAAATCAATGGGATTATAAACTTATTGTGAATATGATGATTAGGAACATGGTCACAATAGATTGCTGCATGATCTAAAATTAACTAATCAAGCCAAAATCTTATGAACATTTTTTTGGTTAGTATCCATGATTTCCAGGCTCCTGGGTGACTCAGTTGGTTAAACCTCTGACTCTTGATCTCAGCTCAGATCTTGATCTCAGGGTCATGAGTTCAAGCCCCAAGTTTGGCTCCACACTGGATGTGGAACCTACTTAAGAAATAACCATGATCTTCTCCTGCCCCCATGACCCCATCTTCACAGTAAACTGTGAAGAAAGGTACAATGTCTACTTGTTCAGTGTTCTTTATCTGGAATCTGGTGCAGTGCCTGGAACTTTGTTGAATGAATGAGCTTCAATAGTATTGCCAGCTACCTGCTTGATTATAACCATAAAAAGATGATATAGGATATTTAAAAGTTGATATTGTGATAATGTAATTATAAAAACATGTGCTTCTTAGAGATGAGATTAATTGTATTCATTAGGATTGACTAAATTATGCAGTGGTAATAATAATCCCCAAATCTCATGGGTTTAAAACAACACTCAGGCTACATGTTGATTTAGGGTTGACTGGGAGCTCTGTTTTACATTGTGTTTACTCTGGGACCCATGCTGATGGAGCAACTACTATGTAGAACATTGCCAGTTTGGGGAAAGAAAAAGGAAGATCTAGAGGGTCTCGGATCGACACTTAAATGCTCGCTCTGGGGAGAGACGTGCGTAAATTCTACTTACAGCTCACTGGGCAGAACTAATCCCAGCAACCACAGGGGGGCTGGAGAGACAATGCTACCCCGTGAGCGGAAGGCAGAGGACTTGACGTTAACTACTGAGCTGCACTAATGGCTCCTCCAGTGGTAAAGCAGTCTTCATCTGATGTGGGAACTATGTCTGTATTGTGTATTCTTCCAGAGTAAAAAATAAGAATTTCTATTTTTGACCATATTTTGTGGATCAGATTCTACACTAGTGGTATACATACATTGCCTCAGAATTCATATAACCCTGAGAGGAAGGAATTATTATTCCTTTGTACAGACGACGAAAGTAAAGGGAGGTTGAGTAGTTTGCCAATTAGTAAGTAGTGGGGTCAATATGAGAGCTCAGGTCTCCTGGACTCCGCAGATGATGCCCTTAACAAACATGAAATATCGCCTTTATATAATACTTCTGAGGCCTTTGAGCACGATCATTCAGTTATTAATTTGCTTTTGGTGGTCATTTTCACCAGGCTCCCCAATGTCCCTTTATCCATGATGCTGCACAAGCATGCTTTTAGTCAATATAAAGTAGAATATGAATGGTCTGTTCTTGCCATAGAGACTAAAACTTTAATATCTCTGATTTAAAGGGAAAGCGACCGTGAGACCATTCAGGAAGAGTTGAGATTGATTAAACTTACTAGACCAAACATGAAATTGTGTTGTTCTGGTAAAATCAAGTTCCTGATCCTGTTTCCACTGATTGTATATAATGTTGGTTCAGTGTTTGGAAATTGCAAATGATAGTTCCAAAATGGTTACTATGCTTTCATTATGTTCTTAAAATTGAAATTTCCACATAGTTATACACCTCCCAATTCTTCAAAATAAGCATTCATTTTATACTTAGATGTTTTCCCCCTAGATCTTACCTATTATGAAGAAAAAGTTTTCTCCATATTAGGATTTTAGAGGTGACTTTTGGTATTATCTTTTCTACTATTGCAAATTCTTTAAAATAGAACCTTGTGGGCACCGGGGTGGCTCAGTCAGTTAAGCCTCCAATTCGATTTCAGCTCAGGTCATGACCTCGGGGTCCTGGGATGGAGCCCCACGTTGGGCTCCCCACTCAATGGGGAGTCTGCTTGTCTCCTTCTCTCTTTGCCCCCCCCCCCATGACCCTTTTAAATAAATAAATCTTTAAAAAAAAAGAAAATAGAACCTTCCTGTTTGGTTGCCTGAGGGAAGCTCCTTTCTCCTTGTTTCATATTTCCAGGCACTCAAGAATTAGGATAGCGCTGCCTGGCCTCTCTGCCCCCCCGCACTGCTCCCCAGAGGAGGAGTCAGCCATCATGCTAACATCCTGCGGGAGAATGAAAAGAGCAGGTGCAGAGTAACTGCTTCTCCTTAGTCTGTGTGGGATCTGCCTGCTCATATTTCTTCAATTCTAAGACACATTTTTTAAGACTTTAGCATCTCTGAATAAATATATCTTATGATAAATGATAGGTCCTAGTCTAAATGATAGGGTACATTTCTCAGTGGTACATAAAATAATGGCATACCTTACAAACCCAGTGTTTTTTATTAGATGAACTATTCTGTTTTTCTCCCTAATGTAGGGTAGACAGCCTAACTGTGGGGTGCAATATTAGGAATGCACTGTGGCTACAGAAGTAAGCTTTACCCCAACAGTTTCCTCAGTAATAAAGGGAGTATCTCCATCCTCTGACTTTCTGATCAGCTTTCAGTTAGTTCTGAACTTCAATGGGTGGTGCGGGGAAATTATTATATATGAAATGTGCAAATACCTGAGTCTTGTACAATTGACCAGATACTTTGACAATAGGTAAGGAGAAGAAGTTGAGAAGAAAGAATTCTGGAGATAGAGGCATCGTTCAAAAGCAAGACCCTAAATGATCCAAGAGGGTGGCTTTGGGCTTCAGCTTACTGGGCATGAGTAGAGGTGGGAATCATGGTTTTTTGACTTCAGTAGGTGGTAACTCTCTATAGCACGCCATATGGCTGCTTTTTACAATTTTATTATTGGTTTTTAACTCATTCACCCTGGGTGGGAGGTGTTAGGCCTCAGGCTTTAGTAAATTGGCCAGGTGGGATTTTGACTTTGATGGGTCACTGAAGCATATAATAACTTTGTCCCAAGAAAGTGACAGTTTTTATCCAGGCAAGACTGCAAGTGCCTGTGACTTAGACAAACTCTAGCTGCACAGGTGACCTCTGCATTCCTGGATATAGATGCCTTTAGGTAAGACTGTGATGGCAAGACCTTGAAATGCATAGGCACAGCGTGGCCCGGTATTTCAGGTGAAGGCAAGTTGACATTAGTCCTTTTTGACCTTGGAAGGAGTAACAATACTTCTTGCTTTTAAAGCGCAAGGCAGCTGAATTTTGCCTGTTTTATGGCATGTCAGTGAGGTTCTTGCTTTGTCCTGTTTGTGCCGGGATGGTGTAGGCAGTGCTAGCCCCACTGACTCCTCTTCTCTTCATTTTTATGGCATGTCACCCTGTCTTCAACGCCAAGAAAGAAAAGTTTGCAAAGAACAAGTTATGTGGTTCCAGTTGGCTTGAGATTTGTTAACTGAATAAACTTTTGCTGTAGATCCCGATTTCACAGACCCAAATTATGGGTTTTCCCAGGGAAGTATGGTAGATTTTTATGAATGAATAACTAAGAATGGATAGAAGCCCTTTTAATGCACAGAATATGTTATCCTCTTGGGATAAGATAAAGATATAGCTCAGAGTTAAATTGTTGTAAACCCACAGTCTAAGAAGGCAATTAAAAGAAGTTGTATCTTTTAACTCTGAAAATCAGGTTTTTTTCCAGGCAATTAAAAAGCAACTGGAATCATTTAAAATGAAGGAAGACTGGCTAAGTAAGCTGAAAAAAAGGGAGTTGCTTATTAGAAAAGTTGATATCTTAGCTGTCAGACTAGGTGAGTAGGAAGAGGAAAACGAGATCTTAAAGGCCAGGAGAGTCAGATATAAAGGAAAAAATGTTGAACTTAAGCCTAATTGCTTGAAAGAAGATTCCTTCTTAAAGACGAAGAGAGAGAATCATTTGTAAGAATAACTGAGTAAAAATACCTGGAAGATTAGGATGATTGTACCATTTGGTTACAAGGAAATTGGGCATATTTAAGAGGAGA